>NC_141699.1:351640419-352840419 GCF_964263255.1 Lissotriton vulgaris
GACGGTCTTGGTGATAGGATAAAGCGGGGGATTGTATTACAATACTTGAAACGCTATGCCCCAGATGTGATCTTACTACAGGAGACACACTTGGTTGGAAATACATGCCACGCACTGAACAGACGGGGCTACCGTCTGACGGCCCACTCAGGGTTTACCTCAGGGTCGAGAGGGGTGGGGGTCATGGTAAGAATTTCCCTCCCCTTGTAGATAGATGAAGTAGTGTTGGACGACAGGGGCCGCTATTCAGCTATTACGGGTCGGTGGGAGGGGAAAACGATCTCCATCTTGTCTGTATATGTCCCCCTTGGCCTGCAGGCCACCACATTTGCTGACTTGAGTGATGTGATCCTGGGGTTTCCCGACGGCATACTGGTAGTGCGTGGCGACTTTAATTCTGTAGTTAGTGGGGATGAAGATCGTAGCCCCCCAAGAGCCCTGCCTACGGCACAGCTTTGGCTCGGGAAGCTCCTGAACACGCTGGGTCTAGTCGATTGTTGGAGGCAACTGCACCCTGGACAGCTCCAGTATACATTCTATTCGGGAGCCCATGGGAGTCTCTCGAGATTAGACTATATCCTTGTACCAGCAGCACAGATGGTCTCTGTAGGGGAAATTAGACATTTGCCCCGGGGGATCTCTGACCACTCTCCGCTTTGGCTTACAGTCGACATACAGTTGGGTGCCGAGGGCCGGATCGCCCCGATCAACCCCTGGCACCTTCGTAATCCTAAGATCAGGTCGGAGGTGGTGAATTGTATGGACTACTACTTCGCTGAGAATGAGGGATCGGTATCCTCCCCTGTTACATTGTGGGAGGCATATAAACCAGTAATTCGTGGTCAAGTCCTGTCCCTCATTGCCAGCGAGAGGAGGCGTAGGAATGCTGCAGTGGTGGATCTGGAAAATGAAATCATTGACTTGGAAAGGCAGATGGAGTCCGGGGTCACTACGGAGGTGTTGCATTCTCTGGCCTTGAAACAATCTGACTACAAGGTGCTGATCACTGATGCGGCCAAGGCGATGCACCGGGAGCAACAGAGGTGCTTGTATGATGTTGGTGATAAGGCGGGAAAGTTGATTGCATGGTTGGACAAACGGGATAGATTGAACCGGGTGGTGCCTGTTGTTGAAAGGATGGATGGTGAGCGTGTCGTGGACCCGATTGATATAGTCCAAGTTTTTGCCCAGCATTTTCAGGCGGTGTATGCGCCGGTTTCTGATAGGCCGGAAGAGGACTCGCATTTATTACTTCGTGATATCGCCTTGCCTAGCCTGTCGGATTCGGACAAGGAGCTTATGGAGGCGGATTTTTTCCACCGATGAAGTAGCGCTCGCTATCCGTTCACTTCACTCTGGGAAGGCCTCGGGCCCGAACGGGATACCGGTGGAATTGTATAAACTATGCCCCGACAAAATGGCGCCGTACCTTCGTCGGATGTACATGTCCTCGCGAGATCTCGGATTTCTTCCTCGAGATCAGAGACTAACATCTATTGTGGTCATTCATAAAGATGGCAAGCCCCGTGATCATTGCTCATCGTATTGGCCGATTTCGCTCTTGAATGTTGAGCCCAAAATTCTCGCAAAACTCCTGGCAAATCGGCTGATTACGGTGATTGCTGACTTGATCCTTCCGGACCAATCTGGATTTATACCCCACCGTAATACCGCGCTCAATCTACGTCGCCTTCATGGCGTCTTGGCGAGGGTGGGGTCACTTGGGGAGCCGGCCTTCTTGGTTTCCCTTGATGCCTCGATGACCTTTGACACGGTGGAGTGGCCGTATTTGTGGGCTGCCCTTGCTAAGTTCGGCTTCGGCCCTAAATTCATTGGGTGGATTAAGCTTTTGTATGAGCAGCCCCTGGCACAGGTGGTGGTTAACGGCAGGGCTTCGGAACCCTTCGCCCTCGGACGCGGAACGCGACAAGGGTGCCCCTTGTCACCGCTTCTCTTTGCGCTTGCCCTTGAGCCCCTGGCCGCATGGCTACGTTGGGAACTGTCGCTTAAGGGCATCCGATGGTCGCCTGACTTCGAGGACCGGGTATCGATTTATGCCGACGATATATTGCTGTATCTTACCTCTCCTCGTAAGTCATTGGGAGTCCTGTTTGATGTGCTACGCTCCTTTGGGAGGAATTCCGGTTTGGTCATTAACTGGGCCAAGTCCTGTATTTATCCACTCACGGACGATGTGCTTCTTCTTCCCCGCAATTGTCCGATACCAGTTTCTGAAGTTGGTTTTAAATACCTAGGGATCCACATCTCACTGGAACCCAAAGCTCGCTATGAGCGGAATTTGTTGCCTCCGCTTTCCCGGCTTCGGTCGGATGTTGCTGCGTGGTGTGGCTTGCCACTCTCCCCCTTGGGAAGGGCGGCCCTGTTCAAAATGATGTCTCTCCCCCGCTTCCTGTATGCCATTAAAAATACGCTTGATTTGGTACCTGCTAGCTATTTTCGAGAGATCGAGGGCTTGCAGAGGAAGTTGTTGTGGGGCGGGCGACCGCGTATCGCATTGGTGAAATTGACTTTGCCCTGGTATGATGGAGGTATCGCGTTGCCCGACATCAAACGCTATTACTGGGCATCCCAGTTGAGTGCTGTGAACCACGCTATGTACGGCCCTGTCCCAAACCCCGCGTTTGAGATGGACAGATGGCAATTGCCCGGGGGTGATTATAATCGAGCGCTCTATTCTAGAGCCGACCGGAAACACCTCACCGGCCCTACTGCAGTTGCGGTGCGAGTCTGGGGAAGTGCGACCGCCACCACGGGATAGATGGATAAACTGACTAAGTCGACTCCTTTGTATACCGCGGAAGCACTAGGTGGCCTGTGGACGTCGAAGGGCTTTGACAGATGGGATCTCATCGGTATCAGCAAGGTGGGCGACCTTTGGACTAAGGGCAAAGTCAAGACCTTCAAGGTACTCCAGCGGGAATATAAACTGGGGAAATTTACCGGTACCTTCAAATCAGCCATGCGCTGAACTCGGTTTTCCCGGCTGGTACTACGATCCCGGAGTCCTCTCCTCTTGAGGATAGAGTGCTTGACGGGTACGTCCCCGACAGCACTATATCTCTTATCTATAAGAAACTGATTAACGATCGCTCGGACCTCCTTCTACAATTGCGGAATGCTTGGACCAGTGACGGGCTAGAATTGGACGATGAAGACTGGCAGGCGGCGATATCTTCCCCCAAAGAGGTCGCTATTCCGGCACGACTTAGGCTGGTGCAACTTAAAATATTGCATCGGGTGTATGTTACGGGCCCACGACTGGTACATATGGGTTTTTCTGAGGATGGGTTGTGCAGGCGTGGATGTGGTATGTTGGCTACCTTTTTGCATATCCTATGGGAATGTCCAGAGGTGGCGGTGTTCTGGCGCCGAGTGCACGCGGTTATGGGTGAGATGACGGGTGTTGTGTTGTTGCCTGAGGCCAGACACTGTCTTTTGAATGTTTGGGAGCCGAATGACTGTAATGTTGCTCAAACTCAATGGGTCACATTGGGTAATATGGTCGCTAAGCGAGATATAACCCAGCTGTGGGGTTCTCAGAGGCCCCCATCGCTCCTCGCATGGAAAGAAGACATGGACTGGTCCATGTTAGGGAAATAACTGTATATGTCCCTCGGGGCAGACCTAAGAAATGGGGTAGGATCTGGGGTCAATGGAATGCGTACCGTGGAGAGATTTGCACCCCCCCATTCACTGCCATTCCGGATCCACTTCTCCTCCCTTGACTGTGCGTTCCCGAAACTTAGCTTTTGTCGACTACATTGTATTGTTTTGCCCCTGGGTTCCCCCCTCCCCTCCCCAATATTTCTCCTCCTTCATGTTGTAGCATGTCTTCCACCTAGCTCCCACTGCCATATGGGACAGAGCAATTATCGAACAGTTACGCCTCGATCTTCTTTGTGATTTGTTTGTTGTTTTATTTATATACAATGTGAAACTTTTAACTAATCCTCACTATACCACATGCTTTTACAAGATCACAAGATATCGCTGCCGGACCCTCGGGTTGTCGGCTGAAGAGCTGTGTACTTTGGTGTTGATATTGCTCTGTGCGACTGACAGCCTCCGTGGTTGTAGGTCTGTAATTGTCTCTTTCTTTACATAATAAAGGTTTAAAAAAAAAAAAAAAAAAAGAATTAAACTAGTAATTATCGCAATATGAGACATTAAAACAGTATATACAGCAATTAAGTTAAAAAGGTTTGTCTCCTACGCCACATCTTAAATAGATAACGAGAAACCGCAAACACAATGGGAGGATGAGTATCATAAGTCAATATCCTACAGGCCTGTGTGAAATGCAAAAGTCCCAAGTTCTTACAAATAGGTGTCAACCAGCATTTTCTAATTGCAGAATAGGCAGGGCAGAAGAACAGTACATGGGTTACATTCTCAGTTTTGTAGCTACATGCAGGTCAAACTTCATTGTTGGGTTTTAACCATTTAGATGTAAAGGACCTAATGGGAAGAGTGCCATGCCTTAACTGTAGATATAGCTTTCACGCAACTGGGGGTTCAATTAGGCCCATGAATTCCTCAACTTTAGGTTCTGGTTTAACTAGGAGGAACTCAGATGTCAACCTGCCCAGTGATGCAGAGCTCATTAGTGTTTGGTAATTTAACATACGTATCTGAGAAAGGAGTTCATTCTTAGATATCCCGAGGCAAAAGATCTCAGGGGTTTCCCACAATTCAAGAAAACCTAGCCGGGTGCTAACAGCACTAATATGCTGCAGCCAAGGGATCTTTTTGTTTTTAAGAAGAGACCAAATCTCAGAGAATTCCGCTCTGTACACAGCCAATTCAGGGACTGACCACAACCTCTTCCAGTACATAATTGGTCTAGCACTTATGATCTCGTCTATTGGCAGCATGCCAAGATCAAATCTAAGGGGGATCAAAGGCGTACTAGATGGTAACCCAATTAAGTTTCTAACAAAAGACCGCTCCACCTTTGTAAGATTTGTTATCTGCTTGTGCCCCCAGAGTTCAGCCCCATAAGTTGCTGCCAATCTAGCCTGGTGACAATATATCTCCAGGGCTGGGGTCACCGGCCTAAAAGTAGACTCTTTAAAAACTTTACTTATGCTCCCCGCTAACTAGGATAGCTTGAGTGTAGATTTAGCAATCTGCATGTTCCAATCAAAATTCTTGGTCAGAGTGACACCCAAATAAACAAATGTTTTAACCCTTTCAAGGGAGGTAGCATGTAAAACAGGGCTTGGGCGTACGCGCTTAGGGGGGTTAAAAATCATAAACTTTGTTTTTTCTAAATTGATTTCCAATCCCCAAAGGTCGCAAAACTCCACAAAGCCATCAAATGTTTTTTGAATGCCCAATGACTTTCTAGACAACAACAAAGTGTCGTTCTGCGAACATCAGAGCGGGCACTCTACCTGTAGCCAATTTAGGGGCATCATTGTTTACCACACCATTCAGATGTTCCACAAGGCCATTTATGTAGAGGCTAAATAAGGTTGGTGCCAACACGCACCCTTGGCGAACTCCTTTTTGAACAGGAAATTGGTCTGTGAGTTCGCCATGCCTACTGCACCTGACCTGGGCAAAGTTGTTTACATGTAGCCTAGAAAGAATGGCTAACAAATAGGGCGGGAGGCCCAGGTCTGCTAGTACTCTCCACAATTTATCACGCGGGACCACCTTTGCTGTTTTCCAGTACAAGACCTTCAGGCGAAATATCTGATCTAGGGTGGATGTGCCGGATCTAAAGCCTGCCTGGAGTATAGACAATATCCCATTTTCCTCGATCCACCTAAGAATCCTATCAAGGATAACCCTCCCCATCAGTTTTTGAGATGTATCGATTAGGCTGATGGGTCTATAGTTAGAGGGGGTTAATGGGCAGCCCTTTTTTAGAATAGGCACGATTTCTGCTCCTAACCAAGTAGGAGGCAGGTCGTCTCCCTGCAGAATGCCATTGAATAAAACAACCAAATAGGGGGCCCAGATTTTCGGTTGTGTCCTAAACAAATCCCCTGGCAATTTGTCCAAAGCTGGAGCCTTATTAGGAAGCAATTTATCTATAGCTGTCTCTACCTCAGTCAAGGTAAAAAGTTCATCTGGGGCGAGGCGTGAGGGGACTGCAATTAACCATCCCCGCTCTTCAGCCCCGCTGACACTTTGAGGTTGCTGGAGTTCAAGAGTACTAACAGGCATTCCATCAAACTCAGAGGTGCCATAAAGAGCACAAAAGTGGCTTTCCCAGATTGAAGGGGCAATGTTGGGGGCAAGTGCGGGGGTATGCCCACTAAGTCCAGTTGCTACAATGGACCAAAATAATTTGGAGTCTTTGGATCTAAGTGAGAACCCATTTCCTCCCACATAGTGGCCTCCCGTTCCTTCTTGGCATCACAGATTGCCGTTTTATACATGATGCGATGGGCCCTAATTGCCTCCCTGTTATTGGTTTTTATTGCTGTAAGATGGGCCTTTTTGGCCTTCTGACAAGAGGTATTAAACCATCGAGAAGTCGTGGTACGGGGCTGGTTTGCCCTTCTCACTGGATACAAAATATCTTTTAGTATAGCAACCAATTAAATGTGTATTTCAGATGCCCTACCCAGATGGCCAAATTTCCCCATATCTTCAATGAGTGGAATGACAGTCTCATATAATTGGTCGAGTTTACTAGTGGACATCTGGAGGTCTGGCCATTTAACCCTACGCCTACAGTTTGTTATTATTAAAGGCACAGTGGCGCAATGTTCAACCGGAGTTTGGCATTTCAACCCAAAGCCCCCCGGCTTAAGTGACAGGACCAGGGCATTATGGTCATTGTCAGATCTTTCAATGACCCTGAACTCATACAGCCTGTCCCAGTGCCTGGCCTCTATGAAGATATAATCGATTACGGAGGTACTGGGTTTTAATCGATTAAACACGTCTTTCCCTGGTCTATCAGGCTCCACCCTCCCGTTGCATGCTCGTAATGATGTCGCTGACGCAAATGACTGCAATTGCAGAACTAGAGGGGTCCACGCCTTGACCCGGGTAGTCAGTGGCTCAGGGATGGCCCACAGCAAATCAACCTCATCAGGGTCACCCAGATTCGGATCCACGAGTGGCTCAAAGTGACAGTTAAAATCTCCACCCAGGATTAACACGGTGGAGGAGTCAATCGACTGAATGAAGGTTAACAAGGTTTCAATAGCCTCTGACTCAAGGCCCCGCCTAACTGGCCTTGATTATACATTAATCAAAGCAATATTTGGCCCATTTGACATACTCAGCAATACACACTGGACATCCAGTGAATTAGTTGGGATTTGTGATGCCTTAACTCCTAGGTGCGTACCAACCCATATGGACAGCCCACCGAAGGCCTACCCCTCTCGCCCATACTTGCCAAGACATCGTATCTTGCTAAACCCTGAACCCTACTTTCATTTAACGCCCAGGTTTCCTGCAACATACAAACAGCATGTAAAGCCTTAAAGGAGCCCCACTCTGGAATGGGCAATTTACTCTTAAGACCTGCCACATTCCAAGAGAGGATTTTAACATGGGCAACCGACAAGTCTTGCTTAATTGGTTCACAATCCAAAGACCCAGCAAGGTCATTGATAACAAAAGGGCTAAGATCTGTCCCCAGCTTAGGCTCACAATTCAGTAGATGTCGGTCATCAGAAGAAGTGACAATTGCGGGATGAGTAGTTTGTTCTGTTGCCTGGACTTGCGCTAGGGGGCTTGGTTTAGCATTTGCATCTTGGGTCTCAGTAGCAGGTGGCATGTTGATAGGGTACCCCGTTTGTCAATCGCAGTCATCAAAGCCTGAGAAGGCATTGAATCTGTTTGCGACTTCCAGCGGGGTAAATGGTAACAAATGGTCCATCCTCCTATTTCCTAACAAATGGTCCATCCTCCTATTTCAGTTTCTATGGCTCCTGAAAGGTACGGTATCCCACCCAAATACATTTTCAGCAGTCATAGGATTAGGTGCATGCATCATATACCGGTTGTTAGATGGTATAGGCACTTTGATCTGCGGGCAGGCTAGAGCCCCAGGGTAGATTATAGGGGTCACTAGAGATCTCGGATAAAAATAAGTCAAGTCACATGGAACGATGGAATTACCAACGTTCCCTGGAATCCAGTTTAGGATATGTCTAACAGCTCCAGTATCTCTAAAATTGATAACAATTAGGTCCCCCTTTATGTCTTTCACTCTACTTCCCAACCAGGGGAGTCGCCGAACATGCAGAACCTCTCCATTAATATTAAAAGGAAGTGGTCGATTTTTGGCTAAGCCAGTGCATGGTTTTATTTTTTAGCTGAGGAAACCCTTCACTCCTGCAATCCTCTAATGTCAGGACTCCCGTGAGCACAACCACAAAAGAAACCGCCTGTGGGGGTAGTTCAACTTGGCGCCCCCTATGCTTCTCTGCCCTAACTGGGCTGGTAGTTCCCCTATCATCTCGCATGTTTCCTGTGGAAGGTTTATTCCCCGCCTTCGGAGCTTCACTAGCAACATGCGGTACTGGTTGTTGGACTGATTTAGGGGGTATTGCCCTGTATTGTTTAGGGTTCATAGGCTTGCTAATTTTGTTTGTACCCTTATGGGCAACAGGGGTAGGAGTGTGGCACTGGCTTCACAAGGTCCTTAAGTAACCCAGCATTGTTACTTATAGCCAGTTCTAGATTCCCCAGCCGTTGCTCTACCCTCTTCAACCTCTCTATTATGGGTAATATAAATGACCTAATTAAGTGTTCAATACTTTCAAGAGGGACAGCAGACAATGCTTCCTTAGGCGGACAGTGTAGAGGAGTAACTAGACCTGATGGAGTTAGTACAGTCAATACAGGGGCAGTTTCCGTAGGAGCCGTTGGTTTTGGGACAGTTGTTACAGTGGCTTTTGAGGTAGGTGCAGTTGTTACAGTGGCCTTTATGGTTTTACCAAAGTCTGAGTGGCTAATCTTGCTTCTTTGCGGTTCGCCACCCCTCTTTCTTCTTTTATTTGATGGCGGACCATGAACTTTGGGCGTGGCTGGTTACCTAACCTTCTTTTTTTTTAATGGTCTCAACTACTGGTAAAGGTGGCTCAACTATCACATCTACTCCTATGATAGAATTGCTTGAAAGGGATACATTATCTGTGTACAAAGTGTTGGAAGTATCAAATAGAGGGGGCGTGTCTCGCAAAAGTATAGGGACACTATCTGTGGATAAAGGGTCCTCGTTTTCAGTGTGGGAACTTGCATCAAATGAAATGGTTTGTTGCAAAAAGTCCAAGGGAGGTCTACTTTTCATACATTCAATAGAGCGACGTCGCTCAGCCCTACGCTCGGCCAAAGCATACTCCCTTTCTAAATCTGAGGCAACCTTAGTAAAGTAGTTATCTAATGTACCTTTACTAATCCCCCCTACGTTTACAGGTGTGGATTTATCAAGGGTCGCTGCCATGACGGTTAACCAACCAAAGAGTATACCCAAATAATCCTTTGCAACGTGTTAGGGTATGGGCCCAGCCCGGCCTCCTCGAGCCTCTGAGGGCCTCAGAGGGCCCGCCCTTTGCCCGGGCTTCGCCCGGCTCGTCCCGCGATGCGCATTTCCGGTGCTAATTTGAAGCACCTGGTCGGCTCTGGGCATTGCCGGCGATGTTCAAGGTCCCCCACTGCCTTATGGGAGATGTAGTCAATTAGGCAGTGACTACTCGCTGGTCCCAATGCGAGCGTTTCCCGCGAAGCGGGAAACGCGAGGAGTAGCTGCTTGTGGCGTCCAGTGGGGTTTTTTAAAAGTCTGCCCCTATTCCAAAGTCCTGCTTTGGCTGCTGCTCTCACGCTGTGTCTCTGCGAAAAAGCTTTCCCAAAAGTTCTTCCTTCGGTGCTAATTTGAAGCACCTGGTCGGCTCTGGGCGTTGCCGGCGATGTTCAAGGTCCCCCACTGCCTTATGGGAGATGTAGTCAATTAGGCAGTGACTACTCGCTGGTCCCAATGCGAGCGTTTCCCGCAAAGCGGGAAACGCAAGGAGTAGCTGCTTGTGGCGTCCAGTGGGGTTTTTTAAAAGTCTGCCCCTATTCCAAAGTCCTGCTTTGGCTGCTGCTCTCACGCTGTGTCTCTGCGAAAAAGCTTTCCCAAAAGTTCTTCCTTCGGTGCTAATTTGAAGCACCTGGTCGGCTCTGGGCGTTGCCGGCGATGTTCAAGGTCCCCCACTGCCTTATGGGAGATGTAGTCAATTAGGCAGTGACTACTCGCTGGTCCCAATGCGAGCGTTTCCCGCAAAGCGGGAAACGCAAGGAGTAGCTGCTTGTGGCGTCCAGTGGGGTTTTTTAAAAGTCTGCCCCTTTTCCAAAGTCCTGCTTTGGCTGCTGCTCTCACGCTGTGTCTCTGCGAAAAAGGTTTCCCCAGTACAAACAAATGAAATAAATCAGCATACAGTCATGAAAAGAAGTACAATCAAATTGACCTAACAGCAACAAATCTCATACTAAGAATGTGTATTGCTTCAGAAAACATATTCTTAGCATGAGATTTGTTGCTTATGATTTAATTGGAATAGTTGTTCAGTCATGCACTGTTAGGTCAATTTGATTTTACTCCCCGATCAATCATTAATTAACAAAAGATTACCGCATATCAAATCCCTTGTAGGCTAATTTCACTCTTTACACTACAGTATGTAGCACTTCTGCCACTGGCTCCTTTGCACTGTAAGTGATGGTGTTTATCCTGCTCACATGTAAACATCCGGCTTAAAAGAAGTTCACTTCACTGCCAAGAATTGTGTGGCAATGCTTGTACTTTCCCAGTCCTTTTTTTTCCTCTGCATTCTGTGTTCTGTTTACTATTTGTTTAGAAATCCCTATGTATTTGTTTTTAGATATCTTTTTATTAGCATTGAAGATATGAGAAACAAAACAGAGGGGAGAGGATGTAGTCTTACGGCTAGAGCGGTCGACCTCGAAGCTGGGGAAACCGGTTCGACTCTGGGCAACGACGCTCAGCATCCTGTGATTCTGGGCAAATCACGTAATCCCCCGTGCCGCCTAACAAGATGAATGTGTCCCCCTGTAACGAAACTGGTGCTCATGTAAAGTGCTCTGATACTCGATGTCTCGGGTCTAGTTCAATATAAAACTCTAAAACAAACAAACAAACAACAGACAGAACTTTGCCTGGGCGAGGTGGAGGCAGAGGGATGGGGGGAGCAGGGACAGAAGGGGAGAAGAGAGGGGTTGGGTGGGGGCACAGCATTAATCATAGCATGACAATGAATAATAAGCATTTGACGGTGTCATTTGCTACATGTCAAAACAGAAGAGCAAACCAAAAGAAACCACCAGGGACAACCTGAACCCTGCCTAGAGGAATACAACCTTAGGACCTAGCATAGGATCAACACACAGACGGTACCACATGCCTAGGTGTGCGTTCAACTGGGGACTCAGCATGACGCAGCAGTGTCCTGCTCATGACGTTGGGTTGACTCAGGGAGGGCACTCATGTCTAGCATTAACATCTGGTCTACGATCTCCCGATGCCTGAGAAGAAGAGTCCATTTGACGCAAAAAGAAGAGAAAAGGTTCCCCTATGTATCTAAATGATGTCTTCAAGGTACCATAATTCAATCAATAGAACCTTTTTAATAATCCTATTTTCCTGTGATATGCATTAAAACGAAAAATTGTTTATATACCTGTCCTGCGTGCTATGAAGATGACAGTGTTCGATTCTAAACATATATGCAAGTTAATTTTGTTGTTGTATCTCAATGCATGCAGGCAAGCACAGTTTCTGTGGTATTTGTGTGCAAAAAAACCAAGCATTTGCAGTGCAATAGGTCTCGCATTAGGAAAGTTTGAGCTATTGGTATTGTAAATGGCAAAGTTTTTATTTATGTGTTGGTTTTGAAAATAGCGAAATTAATAGCTTTGTCATTTACAATGCCAATAGTTATAACTTTCGTAAATGTGATACCTATAGCATTTGTAATGCAATATGTTTTGTATTTACATGACTTAGATGTATTGATATTACAAATAACAATGGCGTTTAAATTTTTTAAATAACTAATACTTAAATAAAAGTTATTGTAATTTATAATGGCAATAGCTTAAACTTTTCTAAAGAACTTTTGTGAAATTATGTTCAGTGTATTTTATTGTGACAAAAATCCAAGAACAGAAGTGAAATATTAACATCTTTTTGTGACATTTGCAATAAAGCTTGAAACATTGATAACGTATATTTGAACCAGTTGTTGTTGAATGGTTGCACAGATTGATTCTGTGGTGGCACTGAGTGATGTTGTGGTGGCGACGAGTGATGCTGTACCGTTCAGTGATGCTGTGGTAGCGTATAGTGATATTGTGGTGCCCTGAGTGATGCTGTGGTGCTGCTGAGTGATGCTGTGGTGATGCAATAGATAAAGTGAGTGCGATAGATAGATAGAGGGCGGGCGATAGAGGGAGGGCGACAGATAGAGAGAGTGAGGGCGATAGATAAACAGAGTAAAGCGAAAGATAGATAGATAGACAGAGTGAGGGCGATCGCAAGATAGATAGATAGTGATGGCGATAGATCGAGTGAGTGCGATAAATAGACAGATAGCGTTAGGGCGATAGATAGATAGATAGATAGATAGATAGATAGATAGATAGAGTGAGGGCAATAGATAGAGTGAGGGCGATAGATAGAGTGAGGGCGATAGATAGAGTGAGGGCGATAGATAGAGTGAGGGCGATAGATACAGTGAGGGCGATAGAGTGGGGGCGATAGATAGAGTAATTATGTGCTGTGTATTTATGTGGCACTGAGTGGTATTTGGAGCGTATGTTGCGTTGAGCGCAGTGTAAATATGTAGCATATTATTATGTGGCACTGAGTGGTATTTCGCGTGTATGTTGCATTGAGTGCAGTGTAATTATGTGGCATGTAACTATGTGGCACTGAGTGGTATTTGGAGTGTATGTTGCATTGCGTAGAGTGTAATTATGTTGCATGTAATTAAGTGGCACTGAGTTGTATTATGAGGAGTGTATGTTGTATTTAGTTGAGTGTAATTGTGTGTCGTGTAATTATGTGGCACTGAGGGGTATTGTTTGGAGTGTATGTTGCATTGAGTGCAGTGTAATTATGTAGCATATCATTATGTGGCACTGAGTGGTATTGTGTGGAGTGTGTGTTGCATTCAGTAGAATGTAATTATGTGGCGCAAAAGATCCTCTTGCAATGCACGTGTGAGATGCTGTTGAATTACACGGGAAATCCCTTGTACCAGACAGCCGGAAAGTTAATCATGCATTTCACTGAAGAGATGACCCGCTGTTGCCTTGGCCAAAGACATCCTCTTGAAATGCGCAATTGAGATGCTCTTTGAAAACGCGGAAGACATAGATGGAGAGATAGTTGAACATTTCACTGAAGACATGCTGTGGTGTTGCACGTGAAGATGCTTTGACAAAGTAGCAGCGACATGCTCTTCTGCACAAGGACAATCGCTGCAAGTGTGTGGACTAGATTTGGAGAATCTGTGCTTCTCACATGGACAACTGTATGTGGCCAGCTCATGCGTCGGAAAACCTTCTGATTTATTTGTGTACGCACCAGACGGAAAAACAAAAAATACTGTGTATCCACAAGCACTTGAATAAATAAACAGAATTAAAACAACACTTTAAAATGTTTTCCATATTAAAATGAAAAAGTTTCAATAAAAATGACACAATGTAAATTAAATGTTATCATAACAAGTGTCCTTAAAGTTCCTTTCTTCTGAGATCGCAGCAACACGCAGAAAAGGTTTATGGCAAAAAAGATTTTTTTAAATCGACCCAGAAGGGCCCACATAATCTTTCAAATACTGAAATTGTCAGCGAATTTGTGAGCATCGTCGACAGTTATGCCCCCAAACGGAAATCGATTTGTCGATCTACATCTAAAGCACGAAAGAAAAAGGCATTACAAGCTTCAGAAACAGACGAGCAACAGGAAGCAAGATTAGAAGCTGTTTGAACACAAACTGGTCAAACACGTTCTTCTCAAACGAACGAGCAACGAAAATCAAGATTGTAAGCCGATCGAGTACGCACTGCTCAAGCTTGTTGTTCACAAACGAACGAGCAACGAGAATGAAGATTGGAAACAGATCGATTACGCACTGCTCAAGCCCGCTCGAATGAAACAGGAGAGCAACGAGAATTAAGATTGGAAACCAATCAATTACGCACTGCTCAAGCCCACTCGAATGAAACAGGAGAGCAACGAGAATCAAGATTGGAAGCCAATCGAGTATGCACTGCTCAAGCCACACTTTCAAATGTTTTCCATATTAAAAAGAATACATTTTAAAAAAAAATGAAACCATGTAAATTGAATGTTATCATATCGAGTTGCCTTGAATTTCCTTTCTTATGAGATCGCAGAAACGCGGAACGGGTAAGCTAGTCTGAAATAAGAATCAAGATCCTCAGTTATGCTCTCAAGCTCAAAGTTTGTGATTCCTACTGAGCTAGTTAATTTAAAAAAACTCAAATGGTGTTAATGACTAGTTAGACAGCTGTGCCAATAAACATACTTGCGGGTAATACAACTCAAGTGCGCTAAGTCATTCTAAATTATTCCTTCTCCAAATCTTTACTGTAAATGTGCTTGATTCTAAGCTATCAGGTTTCCTGTATGCCCATGTATTATTCACTTCAAGATCGATGTAGCTGTATCACCTCAGTGTCTTTGAACGATGTCTGCAACGTCAGTAGTGCTGAAGGTTCAAAGTTGTCCACTTTTACTCTACTGTATTGAAAAACCTAATGCTAGGACTAACAGGCTTTACAATAACCAACATATCAGGCTCCCAAGTTGGAACACCTAGGAGACAGTTTTACAACCATTCTCTGGTTATACCAGTGCAATAATCTACTTCTCAATTTCCATTCCTGTACTTAGGGCCATATTTAGATTTCGGTGAATGGGTTACTCCGTTACAATGGTGACGGATATCCCGTCTGAGGAAATATAACTCCCAGAGGATATTATGGGATTTATATTTCGGTAGACGGGATATCTGCCACCATTGTGACAGAATAACCGGTCCACCGAAATATAAATCAGACCCTTAGTCTGTCAAATTAGCAGAGACGAGTTCAACAATTCAGATACTTTTTTATTTCATGAAACAATTTTTATTGATTTTGTCATACAAAAGTATCAACCGTACAGTGCAGATGATCTCAGACCGCTTCAGAGTAACAATTGCATATGTACTTAACATTCAATACTTTGTAACCCATAATAGCCCCCCATTTTCCCTAGATCTTTTTGTGTTTGTGGGGCATGCTCTTGCAGTGTAGATGCCCTATTTTCGTTTTGCACACCAGCCGATTCGCCTATGCCACACCTCCACCGTGGATGGGTTCTATGAGTGCCACATATGGGCTATGTCTCTTTTGGCAATCAGTGTCCTTAGGTCCACCAGAGAATGATCTCTGCTACTTACCCCTAGGCCCTCCTTTAGGCCAAGGAGAACTATGCAGGAGAGATAAGTCAATGGGCAATTTCAACATTCAGGATAAGGAGCAAAAAATAGAGGCTCAATAACTCTCAATCACTGGACAGGCTCAGACTACATGAAAGAAATCGGCTGCCTCTTCACTACAGCGAGAGCATGCAGGTGATGAGTGCTGCCCCGCTCTCCAAAGCCTCACTGGTGTCGGATATTTTTATTTATTTAGAAAGTTTTGTATAGCGCAAACACGATCTTTGAGGGTATGGGAGCGTTGTGCATGAAGAGATAACACGATTAGCACTTGGACTGATTAACATGCAAACATATGCATGAGACAAACAAATCAACAGTTATGAATAAGCTATCAGTGACTGGAGTAAAATAAAGCACATCCAAGACAGGAAAGACTACATAAAAGTTTGCTGTCTGAATCTATTCAGTGTCAATGAAATGTTGAATTAGGGTAAGAACTTAGTCAGTAGATATGATTTGGCTTCTCTTTTGAAGGCGTAGGTGGAGGAGATTAGGCGAAGGTCCTGTGGTAAAGTATTCCATATCTTGAGAGCGACAGCTGAGAATGCTGTAGCCCCCGTTTTCTTTTAGTGGGTTTGTTGGGGTTTCTGCAACAAGGTGAGCGCACTTCGTGAGGATCTGCTGCCCCCTGATTTTTCTAGCTTTTGTGCCAGGTAACTGGGGGTGTTGAAGTGTAGCTCTTTGTGTGTCATGCAAGCAATTTTTATATGGATTCTTGCTTCATATGGTAGCCAATTTAAGGTTTTTCGAGCTGGTGAGATGTGTGCATTTCTTTTTGTTCCAAGGACCAGTCTTGCTGCTGCATTGAGAGAGGCTCTAAGTGGTGCTAGTTTGTATTTAGGTAGGCCACACAGTGTGGCACTGTCGTAATCCAATCTGGGTAATACTAGGGCTTGTACTGCTTGTTTTAGATCTTCATAAGGTAAGTATGGTTTCAGTTTCCACAGAATGCTCGGTTAGTAGTTGCTCCTTTAGTGGCAGCACTAATATGATTCTGCATATTTAGGTGTTTGTCTAATGTAATACCTAAGGATCTGGCAGAGTCTATGATGTGGGGCGAGCAATTGAGTGCTGGAAGGTGATTCAGCCACAGATCAATCTTGATGTTATTATTTGGTGGAGAGATGAGAAGAAATTCTGTTTTAGCAGCGTTGTGTTTGAGGTGGGTAACCGTGAGCCAGAGGAGTGTATTTTGTAATATGGAGGTGAGGGCTATAATGTCATCTGGAGAGGCAATCTTGAGATATAGCTGGCTATGAGATATGTAGAAAGTTCAATTGAATCAGGCAGAACCTGGAGAAAATTGCCAGTTCTCATGGCACCATGAGAACTTCCATCTGTTCACTGTCCTCTAAAAGGCCTATTTGTGATTCCCAGTGAGCTCTCAAAGGAACAAATAGGTCAGGGAATTAATGCCCAGGGATCTAAAAACACAGGAGATGCCACCCTGCCCCAGGGGACTCAGAAGCACTTTGACATTCACAGGCTGAACTCGGGTGCCTCCCCAATAGATGCTCTGTGGGAAAGCATGGTATGGTGAAGTTGCAAGAACTTGTAGATATGGGATAGATGAATGCTGAAGTCTGTCTGCGGGTCTTGAAAGGACCAGTTATGTGCCCCCTGCCATATGTCCCTTATTCTGGAGATGCCTATAAGATCCCATTTCACAAATCCAACCAAGTTAGCCACTTAGCCCAACCAGTTAGCTCTCCAGAGGGGAGTCTTAAACGTAATCCTGCCCTCTCAACCAGTCCAGCTCAACACAGATCTTCGCATCAGGAAAATCACACTAGTAAGATCGGGCTCGGGTGCTCCAAATAGCTTATCTATCGATGGTATCCCAAACCATGGGCACCAATTCCACCCTGTAGGTTGGATCTTCACAGCCTCTGTTAAGCCTGTCATACAGGACCATACACTGAGAGGCCCAGTAGTACAGTTGTAAGTCCGCCACTGCCAGTATCCTATCCGAGGTAGATTGCACACATTTCCTTAAGGCAATGCATGGTACCCAGTCTTACCATAGGAAGGAGCGCTCCCTGGTCTTTATCCCCACAAACCACTGTTTAGGAAGCAGATACAGTATTTTTTGTACAACATATAAGAGCAGTGGTAGGACCATAATTTTGAAAAGAGCTACCCTCCAAAGTAGTAGTAGAGTGGCATGCGGTTCCAGGTCTCTCCACATCTGGCTGACCATTGGTGTCAAGTATTGGGACCAGGTAGGTGCTAGGAGCAGGGAGATATGTATTCCTAGATACAGGAAGCTCAACCTGTAGACTGGCACATGAGTCTGCCAGGCCGTCCCCACCATATTCCCGGTTAAGGGGACCAGGAGGAATTTGGACCAGGTAACAAGCAGGCCAGAGGCCTGACCATATTATTCTAACTTGCGAAGCAGTCTCGGCGCCTTAGTCTCCAGGTCAGCAACAAAAAGAAAGACATCATCTGTGTATAAGGTAATATGGTCTTCTAGGCCATCTCCCCATTAGAACCCTAGAACCTGGACATCGTCCTGCACCCATGTCACCAGTGGCTTCAACGCCAAGGTGATGAGGAGCGGAGATAGCAGGCAAACTTGTCTGGTGCGTGGTGCCACACTCTATCAGAAAGCCCTGTTATAGAACCCTATTCACCCTTACTTATGTTGCAGGACCAGCGTTTAATGCCCTTACATAAGACACAAAGTGGGGCCCTAAACCCAGGTGCTGCAGCGTGTCCCTCAGGAAGGCCCAGTCAATCGAGGGAATCAAAAGCTTTTTCAAGGTCGATGAGGAGGAAAGCGCAAGGCTCTGTGAGCTGATTTCAGTATGCCTCGGCTGTATGTACCCTATGGTTACAGTGTTGTGTATGTTGGAGCATAAAACATCATTGGTCTAAATGAATCCGCTTGTGTATGACTTTCGGGAGTCTGTTGGCCAGAATCTTGGCATATAATTTGAGTTCTCAATAACAGAAGAAAATTGAACAATAGGATGCACAGCCTTTGGTTGCTGCCCGGCTTTGTGTATGACCACTGTTGTTACCACATTCAGTTCTTCTGTGAAGTGGCCCCTTTGCCCTAGTTTAATTGAGCCAACAAGTCGGGAAGTAGTGATTTATGGAGGTTCTATTCAACCAGGAACCCTTCGGGACCCGGTGGCTATTGGCATTCATATAGGAGAGAGCCTTGTCTATCTCCGTAAAGTAAAAGGTCATTCCCGGTCAGCCCTGTCCCATGCCGGTAGTCTGGCAGTAGCACGTTTGCTATCAATGGTGTAGAGAACTCCTGTGAGGGCCTCACACATTTTGTGTAAAAGGCTTGATAATACTCCAGGAAGTGGAATCAATCTCCTGGGCCTCAGTGGTCCTCCACTGCTCTGGGTTCACAATCCCCCCACAATCAGGGATGTATGTATAGGCTGCAGTATCCACAACGCAGCTGTGGTCTGCCAGCCGGTGTGGATCCCCTGGTCATCGGGCATTGCGCACTGTCTCCAGGACACAGGAGTAGGCTTAGTGTGCAATCCCCTTTAAAGGACCGCCTCCAAGAGCCTCGCCTTTCAGGCTGACTGGTTCCCAGCATCCACCATGTTGCGCACACCCACATATTACAGGTCGAGCACCATTGGGCCAAAACTGTAGCCCCTTAGTGGCAATCGGGGCCTCACCGAGACACATCAGGTACTTCTAAGCCTCTCCCTCACTCCTGCCGGCAAGAGAGTACCAACAGCAAGGGTGCCGATAGTCTCAACCGAAGAATCGCCAGCTCATGGAGGAGCGACCGCCATCTTGACCATCAGGCCACAAACAACAATTCATATATTTAAAAAGCGGATCATACCTCTTTGGTGATGGGTAGCCAGATCTGATTTTCCCTAAAGCCACCTTTGGTTTGTAAAAAATGTATTGTCTAGTTTTCTTGTCCCTTTGGTACCTGAACACAACAGGGCAATAATTAAGACGGGTTAACGCATATAATCTGGAAATCTGGTACTCCAGGAGGTGGGGGGGGGGGGGGGGGGGTTGAATTATAAACTCACAGAAATGAGGTGGACAAATGTAAATTTTTTCAGGTGCCATACTCAACAGGGTACATAAAGTACTGGGCATTCACAATATTTCCACTTATCTCCAGTCATATATAGGAAACCTCTTATTGTTTTGTCTCTTGAGAATCTAGTGTTTATCAGCTTGAGAGACGACCTTTAGGAACACAGGAACTGAAGTTTATGTGGATTCAGAATCCACCTTCTTTTTTTTGGTACGTTGCTCAAAGATTACATACCTTCCCCTTTCATCTCCGTCTTGGTCCACAAGTGTACATTGAGTGGTCTGAAGGTGTTGCAGGCAGCTAGTCTAAAACCCTGGAATGACCCAACGGTGTCCCTGATTCCACAGACTTGAAAACAATTGACTAGCGCCAAACCCTTCAAGACAGCCTTGCCTTGAGTACTGCATTCCACTCAAAGTGCCCCTTTGAGTACCTCATGCCCCCAACAATGCTCCCTCCTTAAGTACCGCATTCCATCTACGGGAGCATGTTCCTTCCGAGGTAATTCAACCCCCCCCCCCCCATCCCCCCTCCAAGACACTTGGGCCCTTCAGAAGCGCCTTGTTTCTGCCTGTACCTCCTATTCTTTAGAAAACGCCTCGTTCCTCCAAGGGAAGCATGGTATCTTACAAGGCGCTGTACTTCTTCCAAGGCACCCTTTTCCCCCAAAACAGCTGGCTTTTATTGTGGCTCCCCTTCCTCCTAAGGCACCTCATTCAGCCCAAGGCACCTTCCTCCCCTGACGGCACGCTATTTCCTCAACGAAGACTATTCCCTCAATGGCACCCTATTCCTTCAATAGCACCGTAATCCCTCAATGCACTGTATTCTCTCAATGTACAGTATTCTCTCAATGGTATCATATGCCCTCAACTCACACTATTCCCTCAACGCACACTGTTCCCTCAATGCAACCACACCCCCTCAACTCTATTCCCTCAATGGCACCCCATTTCTTCAACGCACACTGTTCCCTCCAAGCAACCAATTCCCTCAGCCCACACTATTCCTTCAATGCACAGTATTCTTTCAATTGTACCATATTCTCTTGACGGAAACTATTCCCTTAATGGCACCATATTCCCTCAACTAATTACTCCATAACACACAATCCCACTCCACATAATCTGTATAATTTCTATATAATCCATATAATTACTATACACAATACTACTGCATGCCATGCCACATAATTCCATTATACATAACTCCACTCAACACCACACATTCCATGCCACACAATTACACAACAAACAATTCCAATCCAACTCACATAATTCCAATCCACACCTCATACATGTACTCCACTAAACGCAAAGCTATCCACACATTTCTATACCACACAATTCAACTCCACACATTTCCAATCCACACCACACAATTCAACACCAAACCACATAATACAACTCAACAATACAATTACACAACACACCTAATACATCCAGTACACTCCACACAATTCCACATCCTGCCACAACATTCAACTGCACACCATATAATTAAACTCCACTGCACTAAATACCCTTCCTTATAATTACACTCCAGAACACACAATCCCACTCCACATAATTTCAAAACATGCAATACCATATAATTAATATCCACATAATTCTACATCACACAATGCCACATAATTCTACAACACAACTCCACGCCACACAATGACATAACTAACTAATCCAATCCCTCTCACATAATTCCAGTATACACCACATTCATACACTCCGTGACACATAGGTAAAAGACATTACCATTTACAATGCCAATAGCTCTAACTCAAACAAATGCAAGACCTATTGCATTTCCAATGCTTGTTATACAAGACTGTCTGTGACTCCAGCCTCTTCTTCTGTGATATCACACATCTCAGGCTGTAGCCACATTCTCTGGGTCTCACTTAGGCTCTCCTTAGCCTCTTTTTATGCCATGTTCAGCTTACAGCTTTTTTGTGTGTGATGTAGTCCTCCGCCTTGTCTTCTAGGATCACAGACATGGGCTGCCTCCTAGCACTCTGTAATGTTATACTTGGATCTGTAGACTTGATGTCAAATGCAGATTGTCACATCAAACTAGGCATGTAGGCTTGTTGTAGCAAAATCTGGTTATATGTTTGTTCTCTGTTATTTCAGACGTTGTTGCATAGAAAGAGCGTCTGGCTTTTGTTGTCACTGAACATGCTGATATACCTTGATATTTTACTATCACATTTGGTTTATCCCATACATTTATGAGTTTCCTATTGCTAGGTGCAGTGTCTTATGCTCTACCAGCTTGTAAAATATTAACCGTTTGCTTCTTTTTTATCTCCTAGCTATGAATACAGTTCTGCTGAGCAACCTCTTTTCCCTTCCACGTATTGTCTATGCCATGGCAGAAGACGGCTTGTTTTTTAAGGTGTTCTCTAGAGTCAACCCTCACACCCAGGTCCCGGTGATCGGCATTGTAGTCTTCGGCATTCTCATGGCTTTGACAGCACTCATTCTTGACCTGGAAGCCCTTGTTCAGTTCCTCTCAATTGGCACCCTGCTGGCCTATACCTTTGTTGCGGCAAGTATAATTGTCTTGCGCTTCCAGCCGGAGAAGACTGACGTAGAACCTCCAGCCGAGCACCCACCAACCCCTCCACAAGTTGAAAGTGAGGGGCACACTGAGATTGGAGGGGAGTTGAAGGAGTATGAATCCTTTTCGGATAAACTACAGCTGGTGGAGATTGAGAAACGAGCTAAACAACGCAGAGAGCCCGGACAGCTGAAGGTCGGTTTTGAGCCCTACCTTAAGTTCCTGAGCGATTTCTACCCAGGGGAAGTGGTGACCATCGCTGTGGTCACCATGATGGTCTCCGCTATCTGCATGTCCTCCATCTTGGTTTTTGGCGACACTTACCTGCACCTCCCAACATGGGCCTACATCCTGCTGCTGGTCCTGTTTACCATTGGATTTCTCGTCAGCCTCTTTTTCATTTGGGTCCACGAACAGCAACAAAAAAGGAAAACGTTTCAGGTATGTTGTTTAGTTTTCTCTGATGGTGGCATTAGAGGTAGGGCGAAGGAAGCAAACGTCTTGGATTATAATATAAAAATCAAGCATTTTTTTCCCTTGTGATTCTTTTCTCTGCTTTGTTAACAATGATCTCCACTTAACCTTCCTTATTTGGAATATACAAAGCGTGACTGGAAGCAGTAAACTGTCATGAAATTTGAGAATTGTGGCTAAAGATGTATACATTTCCCAGAATGAAAAGCCGCTTCTAATGTATTAAGTCCAACATCCCTGGGCTTCGGGAAAATAAAATATGACAATCATCTGAGCAAGTATTTTAAGGAAGGAAAGATATCTAATAATAAAATCCTGACCCTCTATGGTATAGGAAACTGATTTTTTTTTCTCTGTTGCATTGCTTGTAACAAGTTAAAACAGAACACCCATTCTACTCAGTTAATGTTGATGTTAATGTTAATGAAATTTATAAGACTGCACCAATACCAAACGGTGTCTTGGCGCTGAGGACACAAGTAACCTGCTGTGCACCTAGCCCTGGAACAGCCATGTTTTTAAGTTTCTCCTGAAACCGACAAGTGAACTGGCACCCCTGATCTCTAGTGGAAGAGAGTTCCACAATCTCGATGTGCCATAGTGAAAACCACGGCCACCCCAATGAGATAATAATTCATAGCCCTACATTTGCCTACTTTAGCAAAGTCTCAAGCAACACTTGCATTTACACTTTGGAGCCTTGCCCAAGCTATACCGCTCTTTTACTAACCCTTTGCACACTTATCATCCTAATCCACTCTCAGTAGTGAATCCACTCCCACCTTTACCCAAGACTAGCAGTTTTGCTGACACCTTCACCCACTCACTGCATAACTCCTACTCGCACATTCAAAAATATGTATTACTGATTGTGCTTTTGCTTACACCTCCCAGTCAAAGGTAAGTAAGAAAATGTTTTTTTTTTTACTCGCATCACCTGTCTGTACCAGAGTTTTATACTTTTTAATCCTCACCAAACCCATCACTGTTTCTAGCACACCTCCACCCTTTTTTGCGGCGGGGAGGGGGGAGGGGGGGGGGGGGGTTTGGGAGGTTGCGTTTTATATAGTGTGAACTCGAACCGAAGGTATAAGAACTCTTTACATGAGCACCATTTGTCTTACAGATGGACAAATTCACTTTTGGTAGGCACGGGAGTTAAGTGATTTGCCCAGAATCACAGGATGTTGAGCGTTCCTGTTGAGACTTGAACCCGGTTCCCCAGCTCCCATGTCGACGGGCTATAGCTGTTAGGCCTTATTTTTACTTACGGCACTCTTAATACTCACACTCTCACCCAAGTTTTGGTCAATTTTACCTGAACATCACTGCCTAAACCAATCCCAGTTAAACTGATTTAATGTTTTTAAGGTTTGCTTATTTTTAATATTAAGTGGGGTTTCCGATGCCAAACGAAGAAGGTCCATTAAAGATATTCCGGGTTCTCACCACTTTCCATCCACTATACTTGCGTGTTCATTTCAGCTTCCATATCTAAATATCACTTTGACTATGCTTGCAAACACTTTTCTGCCATTCAGTATGTCTGCCTGCACTATGCCAGGCTACATTTGCGCACCATTGGCATTTCCATTTAGGGTTGACTCTTTCTTCGTGCAAGGAGGTGGAGATAGCAAATCTAAGAGGATTACACCACATACTGGGGTGAATAATCGTTTCAAGGAGAAAGACTTGACATTTGTCTCCCAAAGAAATTGACTCGCAAGATCGCTGTTCCAGTTCACTCGCGCCATAGGAGTATATTGGCTTATCTGCTTTTTAAATTCTATTCATTGGTGAAGGATACATTCAAATCTTTGCAATTGCAGATTAACATTTCCCTTTCCAACAGCTGATATTTTCAATCACACATTCCAATTTTTTCCTCTTTCAAAAAGTTTCACTTTTTCTGATGACAGCTGTGCGGATGCAGATCACTTGTGTACCGGGGTACAGAAGATCAGCATAGAACAGCAGGCGTGATATTGACCTGCATAAGAAATGCCTAGGCTTTCCTGTTTTTAGTTTCTATTTTTGGTAAATTCTGGTGGGGTTTTTTCAGTGTTTTCAATATCTTAAAAAACAGTTTTTCTCAGTGGTTACACATTTTCGCGCCACTAAAAACAACAGAAAAGGTGTTTTTCCAGTGTTTATGAAATGTTTTGCTTTTATTATTGCTTGCTTTCTGCACTGAAAGAACATGGTATATAGACAGTGTACTTATAGTGTATATGAGGTCCAAATAGATTTTTGCAAATTAATCTTATTGTAGTACACCATACAACACTTCTTCAGTGAGCCTTTAGGTCATGTGCACTCGCTCTTTCCTTCTCATGTAAACTTCTGTGAAAAGGCCCTCTCAGCATTCATAGCCTCTTGGGCTGAGAACCATCAGCTAAGGGACACAGTTGGTATGACTCTTTCTTTGATGCCACATAAAGCACAAAATGATAAATATTTGTGTTTTAGTTCCTGTGCATAAGAAAACAGTGCACCAGAATGGACTAAAAAGGCAATAGCATCCTTCATTAACTCTGAAGATTGTAAAGTTGCTTTCAGCATACCATCTAACATGTGGCAAGGATCTCCTACAGGGAATAACTTCAGCTCGGGTATCAATTTTGACAGGTCATCACACAACTATTTTATATACTTAGCTGAATCACTGCAAATACAAACAATATCACTCCAATCTTTGTTGAACTTGGAAAGAACCTTTTTTGCAGAGCATTACAAGTGACACTGCGTTCCATGTTTTCCAAAAGTCTGGTGTCATGTTTTCACCACTATCCCAGATGCTTGGTGATATATATATACTTGTCACTATACCTTGCATTGAATGTTTAAAGCCTGAGGTGTTGGAAATTCACCTACTATCAATACTGACCCACTAGAAACTATCGTCTGATGTATTAAGGGTTTTTACCCATTCTCAGTGGGTAAATGTGATGACACATATTAGGAAAGATTTTTATGAAACCAGCCATTTTACCTGTCAGTGAAAGAATCAAACGCAGACAATATATCAAACATGCGTTTGATATTTCCTGATTCTCTATAGTTTATAAAATAATTAAACTAGACCTAAAACATGAAACTAAACCCTGCATCTTTAGACCAAAGGCCACACAACTGAAAAAAGTAAAAGGAAGAAGAAACAATATTTTAGTGGCATCCCTAAAGAACAAAACTCAAGCAGAATAACGTTAGCCAGTCTTTCTTACTGCTAGCTTTTATAACAAAGTTGCATTGTATTGACCCCTTCAGAAAGATAAAATGACTTCACTCTCTTTTTTCTTTCTTTGAATGGCGCTTAGTTTATGGTTGTCCAGGTGTTTTTTCAGTGTTTATATGTTTTAACCGGTGAGGGCTATTTTTCTTTCGGTGGGGTTTTATAAGTTATTATAGGTTTAAACCTAAAACCCCACAGCCTAGAAATGCCCTTGGCAGATAGGCAGTACTGAGCTGTGGGTCAAGGGAAAATGCAGCGCCTGTTCTAAAAAATGGAATAGTTGCTTTGATGTGCTCAAGCGCATAATGTTAATTAACAGTATCAAAAACAGGTTTTTTATTCTGTAAAGAAGGTGACTTTGTAGACTAACTCATAATTTAGGTTTCCAGCTATGAAGGGGGGTGATACGTCTATACATGTCTTGTGTAATCGTAATACAACTGAAACTGATCTTTTTTTATACAGATAATTTAGAACTACATTTCAGAGTACGTGGCACACATTAAGAAATCTCATTTGAGTGAATTTAACCACAGAATGAGATACACCTGAGTCAAAAACAACTTCAAAACCAGTATTCACAATATAGCAGTAGTAAAAATTAACACACTGCAAAATAAAAAAATAAAAACCTTCAAAATACAGGGCCCGTTAACATGGACAACCAGTGATGTTGTTTAGCTCATTGTATGCACGAAATGTACTGCTGAGATGTTTTTTTTTTTTTAGATTGCATATACCAGGGATCTCCAACCTTTTTTTTATGAGAGCTACTTGCATTCATTGAAAATCATCCCGACCTACTAATGTACCTCATTAGGCAAGATTATATCAGTAGCCACGATATGCAAGATTTCCATCACTCATTGGTGCATCAGGCATGGGCGTAGGAACTGTGGGGGACGCGGGGGACATATCCCCCACCAGATTTTGGAGTGGGGGGGACGCAGGGGACAAGGGTGGGTCTCCCTTCTGAGAGGGAGATTAGTAGGCCTGTAGCTCACGAAAAAAAGTGCGAGCGGAGCTGCGTGACCTAATGGCCCTGCACTTGACCTGGCGCCAATGATCCGACAGTCACAGCATAAGGTGACGTCAGAGGCCACTCGCCCCCCTGCCTATGCCCTGTTCAACTCTTTGTGTGGCGCAGCACCCCTGAGGCTCCGGGATTTATTTATTTCTCACCTCAGCTGCCTGTAGCCAGTGGGGAAGCACCCAGAGCATCGGTGTCAAAACACCTCGACTTTGACATCGCATCGTCGTTCAAATTGCAAGCTTTTAGTACGCATGCTAAGACTGCGCGATGTCATTAACATCGCATGCAATTACAATGGATGCGATGTTAATGGCATTACAGCACAAAGCGGTGGTTATCTTTGGCAAATACAGCGGATTAAGCGGTGGTTTATGCAGCGGATTAAGTGGTGGTTTTATATTTGGCAAATGCAGTGGTTTATAAAAGGGGTTTTATTATAAAAGACCGGGATTATAAAAAGGGTTTTGCCATTTTGCCATATAAAAATGCTGCGGATTTTACAAGGGGTTTTGGCAAAACGGGATTTGTATGCGATGTTGATGGCAAAACGGGATATGAAAAACATCAGTCACATGCCATTTAAAAATGCATACTGGATGGATGGGTGTATGGGTGAATGGATGCATGGGTGCATGGATGGATGCATGAATGATTAATGGATGGATGCATGATGGGTGGATGGTGGCTTGATGGCTGGGATGAATGGGTGAATGGATGCATGGGTGCATGTATGGGTGCTGGGTAGGTGGAGTGGGTGGGTGGATTAATGGATGGATGCATAATGGATGAATGGGTGTATGGTGTATGGTGCCCGGATTACTGGGATGGATGGGATGGATGGGTGTATGGGTGAATGACGAGGGCAACAGAGGGCAGAAGGCCACAAAAAACGAGGGCAACATAAGGCAGAAGGGCACGCAAAAATGAGGCAAACAGAGGGCAGAAGGCCACAAAAAAAACGAGGGAAACATAGGGCAGAAGGGCACGAAAAACGAGTGGAACAGAGGGCAAAGGGGCACGAAAAACGAGGCAAACAGAGGGCAGAAGGCCACAAAAAAAACGAGGGAAACATAGGGCAGAAGGGCACGAAAAAAGAGGGCAACAGAGGGCAGGAAGCCACAAAAAAACAGGGCAACATAAGGCAGAAGGGCACGCAAAAATGAGGCAAACAGAGGGAAGAAGGCCACAAAAAAAACGAGGGAAACATAGGGCAGAAGGGCACGAAAAAAGAGGGCAACAGAGGGCAGAAGGCCACAAAAAACGAGGGCAACATAAGGCAGAAGGGCACGCAAAAACGAGGCAAACAGAGGGCAGAAGGCCACAAAAAAAACGAGGGAAACATAGGGCAGAAGGGCACGAAAAACGAGTGGAACAGAGGGCAAAGGGGCACGAAAAACGAGGCAAACAGAGGGCAGAAGGCCACAAAAAAAACGAGGGAAACATAGGGCAGAAGGGCACGAAAAAAGAGGGCAACAGAGGGCAGGAAGCCACAAAAAAACAGGGCAACATAAGGCAGAAGGGCACGCAAAAACGAGGCAAACAGAGGGCAGAAGGCCACAAAAAACAAGGGAAACATAGGGCAGAAGGGTACGAAAAACGAGGCAAACAGAGGGCAGAAGATGCAAAATGGATGGATGGGTGTATGGTGCCCGGATGGATGAGATGGATGGGTGTATGGGTGAATGACAAGGGCAACAGAGGGCAGAAGGCCACAAAAAACGAGGGCAACATACGGCAGAAGGGCACGAAAAACGAGGGCAACAGAGGGCATACGGCCACAAAAAACGAGGGCAACATAAGGCAGAAGGGCACGCAAAAACGAGGCGGGCAGAAGGCCACACAAAAAACGAGGGAAACATAGGGCAGAAGGGCACGAAAAATGAGTGGAACAGAGGGCAAAGGGGCACGAAAAACGAGGCAAACAGAGGGCAGAAGGCCACAAAAAAAACGAGGGAAACATAGGGCAGAAGAGCACGAAAAAAGAGGGCAACAGAGGGCAGGAGGCCACAAAAAACCAGGGCAACATAAGGCAGAAGGGCACGCAAAAACGTTGTCAAGACGTGCTAAGTATAGTCGCCAATGTGACACGCGATCCTATTACATGGCCACATTTGCGTCGCAACTACGTGCGATGTGAAAATGGCTGGTGTAACTGCCTTTACGATGCAATTGCCACAATGCGAACGCCCGTGATGACGTTGAGGCCAATGGATCGTCATACAACCTAGCCAGTGGCAGTGCACTGATTGATTTGCTGACCTCGGACTCCTCGCCCCTGTGTCTGTTGCCGGCTTGAAGACGGAAGGGCTGCAGCAGCACGCTCCCACTAAGTGTGAGGTCCCTCCTGCATGAGTACCTATCCCATTGAAGTGACTGACTTTTGGTTCGGTAAACTTGTAAGTAAAGCCAAGGGCTGTTGCACTGCATTCATCTGTCGGTCTGTTGTACTTGTTTTTCCCCCTCCCTCCTTCTTGCTGTCTCGTTGCGCCTCTCCCTCTCTTCTGTTCTTTGACTCCAATTTTAGTTTGCTATTTGCTGAACTTTGATTTTACCTGACATTGACATGTGATCAACCAGGTGTGACATGACAGTGAATTGTTGTGCTCCCCAGTTTTAGGATTCCAGTGGCTCTGCCTAAAACCCATACCCTCCTCTTGTGTAATGCAGACTCAGCTCCAGTGCGCTGGCCAGCAATGACATTCCACAACAAGGGAAATGGAAGACCCATGGCTTGACCACTGTGTATCTAATGATATTATAGAGTACGCTGATAACATTAATGGTAAGCTACATTTATTCAGGCAGAACCACTCTGAACCCGGAGAAAAATATGAGGGCCCTTTTTGCAGGCGCGGCAAGTGTAAACTGAGTTGCCCCATTATCAGTGCTTTAAATGGGAAAAAATAAGTGCAGGTACTCATTAAAATTAGTTAGAGGTGTGGGAAAGGGGTGGGGCTAGCGGCGGGGCTAAGGGTAAGATATGATGATACATAATGACCTCTATATCAGTTACAGCACCTATCAAAACGCATAAGGAATGCGTTTATGTTAAAAAAAACACATCTTTATTTCATTGGTAGACTAGTGTTGATTATGGCATCTGTTGGGACGTTCATTTATCTTATATAAATAACGTTATAGAATGTTCTGCTGATTGGATTGTTTGAGAGCTGTTCTTCACACGTTACTATTTCCACCTGCGTTTGGGCCCTTATGATGTTACTACTTGAATAAACATAATTTATCCACTTTACATCTTCGTTTCCTGCTTCAAAAGAGGGGCACACAAAGGAAAGCAGCCTTTGTGCAGAACTAAAAGGTGAAAAAAACATCTTTGGGAAGGTAGAGGATTGTTTGGCGCTGCTGCTCGTGCACTTCCCTAAATCGGACAGGATTAATGACTGGCAGCCCCAGCCCATTTCACATGCCTGATGGAGGAACACTTTAAGCTGATAGCCGTTGCGCACCTGATCAACAGTGCAGGGTCGGTTTAGACCCTGTACTGTTGATCACAGCATGACACAGGGCAAGCCCTCTCAGACCTCTGCAGTGGGGCCATTCAATTGAGCACTGCTGGAATCTCCAGCAGCGACTCTGCAAACGGCCTTTCATGCGCTCTGTGACTTGCAAGCTCCTCGAATGCAAAGCGTTGTCTGCCCTGAGCTGGAGGAGTCACTGAACCTGAGCCTGCTGTGCTCTCAATGAGGGTACCGGTACTCTTCCCTCAACTAAGAAAAGTGCCGGTACTGGCGGACAGAAAATTCGGAAGTGCCGGTACTCAGTACCGGTGAGTACCGGCCCATTTAAAGCACTGCCCATTGTCAAATCTTTTACCATTAATGGCCTGACAGTGTTCCCAAATTAAAAATTGATTTTCCCACTTAAGCCGCTTGTGTTTGTGATTCACAAAAAGTGCAAGAGATTTACTCACACTCTTGAACCAGCATTTGAAATGTGTTTATGACCTTACTGCACCAGTTGGTGCCTGTCCACCTTTAGAAGTGTCAGCCCTGCTAGGGCATCTTCTTGATAAAACATGTGCCACGTGCCACATGCCCTCCGAGCTTTCTGTTTGTGTTTGTATGTGACAGCTGTGGGTCATCTTGAATTAGGGACACTCAAGTGGGATTTCAGGAAAAATTATGCTTTTGAACGCTGTAATTTCAGCTAAGTGACTTTACATTTTTACTCACTCCCTTACATATTTTGGGTGCAAGGGCAGGCTATGGCAGAGTACCGGTGGACTATACGCTAGAGGTTACCTGCACCATGTTTGAGCCTTCGTGCAGCTCACACACACTCACACTCTCTCCTAGTTCTGTGTTTCACAATTCTCTATTGCTCTTAAAACTATGTGGAGTTTTACACCTGATGGTATCTCGGCTCAGGATACTGCTAGTGAAGTTTTTGTCTCAAGTCCCTCAGTTTCATTTCTTTGTACTTGTCACCATTTAGCAACTGAGCAGGATGATCTTAGTACCACATTTGAGTAGCCAGTACATCTTCCAAGTCCACTACTTTCCTGCCTTTCTTAATATTTCTCTTCATAACTATGCGATTGTATACATTTAACGCTCGTACGGTCTCTCACAATGGGCGATTTGTATAGGGTCACTGGAAAGTCCACAAGATTGTCCCTGTCCCCCCCAGAAATTTAGTGTCTCCTACGCCCGTGGCATCAGGCAAGGATGCTACCAGTAACATAAATAAGCATTTGCAATGCCATATACCTCACATTTGTAAAAGTTTGAGTTATTGGCATCGTAAATGACAATGGCTTTTTTTGTTTTGCAAACCAACACATATATAAAAGGCATTGTCATTTCTAATGCCAATAGCTGGAACTCTAGCAAATGCGAGACCACTTTAATGGTGGCTACGATCCTTTCTTTTGACGCTGCTCGCTATGTTCAAGTTACAGCGAACCACGTCTAAATAAAGGGGCTCGGCCACCATTAAAGTAAAGGCACGGCATGGGGTGCCTTTACAAAAAAGAAACATGTGTTTGTGAAGTTCACAAATAATTATTATTATTTTTTGGGTAAAAGCCCCCCATTGCATGCTTTTAGTTTGATCGTGGCTGCGCCCCTTTGTTTAGACGAGGCTCGCTTTAACCTGAATACGGCAAGCAGCGTCTCAACAAAGGGGTGTGGCCACTATTAAAGTGAAAGCATGGTATGGGTCCTTTCACAAAAAAAAATGGTTTTGTAGCGTGGCAGCTAAAGTTAAAGCGGACCGCACCAACAATACTATAAAGAAAGAAGCGTGGCTGCTATAGTTACAGCTGAGTGCACTGGCAAATTAAATAAATGAAAAAGTGCGGCCAATATAGTTAAAGCAGAGTGCCATTACTGATTCAAATATTAAAGTGGACAGCATGCTGCGCTGTAGGAAAGCACGTCATGGGTGGAATAGGGTTAAATCATTAAAGAAAATAGTGCTCGCAAACTAGACGGAGCAGACCGTGTAACAACACAAGTAAAAAATCCAGTCCTCATGGGAAGTTACAAATGCAAACAAGGTGGTACCAAGGAGTGACTACTTAGCCTATTCATGAATGAAAATCAACGATTTAGAAAGGACAGTAACAGTAGCCAGTTGAAAAGGTGGGTGGGAAATGGGCGAAGCTTCAATTCCCTACCTGAAAACAGCATGCCTCACAGAGCAGCACACCGCTGCCCAGGCTCGCCCTAAAAAGGCTTTACAATTTGGAATGCTTCTACATGTGTAATACACAAGTCATCACTACAATGCTCCTGGAAGAAATAATATAATGTTAGTAATAAGTCTCCACAAAACGGCATGAGTTATTCAAATGTCATCCTTAAATATAATTTGGAAATTCAACCATTTTTCTCCTAATAGCCTGTAACTTCTAAAAATACACACATTTCAGTCTCAAATATTAATTTCCGGTCTACATATATTTTTCAAGCAAGCAAAAACTTCTATTGTACTAGGCTGCGCTGCAGACAGGAGGCCTCATACAGCTAGCTGGAGAGCTAGCAGTAGCTCACGAGCTCCTCCTTCTTCGAGAAGCCTGCCGTAGGCATGCTGCTGAAGAATGAACGCATCCATTTGCATTAATCACAAGGATACTCACGACATATCCATCCGGGTATATGTTCCCAGCCTAGGTCAAAACAGCGAGAGCATGAGTTTTATAAACCTTCGTGAGAAAGTCACAAGGAGGAGCCCGGAGAAATATGGTAAAAAATGTAAACCCTTCAGGGGTCTGAAAACTAGATTAGACCAAGCAAGTGATTGGACCTTCTACCTAAGGTACACATGCACTACTCCTCTTCGTACGACCTGCTAGGGAACACAGAGACTAGCAGGTGAATGTCAAACTAGTTCTTCACACTGGTGAACTCGTTAGCTGCACTGCTCTCCCTCCTCTGCCGAGAAGTGCTTTTCTATTTATATTCAAGTATCCTCAATGGGTTTATTTGCACTCCTGATTTTTCAAGGAAGTAGTTCTGGGTACAGCTAAAAGTAACACAGGACATGCTCGATTCTCAGGAGTCCTTTGAAAAGTTAGAAATTTACTTTATCCTATGTCTACATTTTGAGTAAATATGCTTTTTAGAAATTCACAAAGCAGACTAGAGTCCTCCTGCGAAGCTCTGCAGGTGTTGGTCCTTTCTATTTTCAACCCTGAAAACAGGTTACCTCTTCCTCTTCATAGGCCGTGATAAGTAACCATGTAAGTGTGGCAAACAAACTGCTTTCAGGGAAGACCCATTAGCCTGCAGTTTTGCGAGTATTCACCAACGTCTTGTGGAATCTCGCCCAGCAACTCACCCTAAGTGGCAGATAAGTTGATACAGAAGTTCCGGTGTACTGTGAGCAAATCCACATCTCTTGTCAAAAAAGTCCTCAATTATTGTTTTGAATCCCTGGAATATCTTCAACGCAACTCAGAATATGTAGAGGGGAACTACCTTACTTCAACCCCTTACTCCCCCAGCCTGGGAAAAGGTGTTATGCAGTTGTTTAGCCTTGCAAATGGTAAAATCACAGAGTTTGTGACCTCAAAGTACCTTGTATTTTTTAAATCGGACGAAAGCCCTTTTATGAGTCCAAACCGTTTTTCCAGCTTGAAAGTAGGCTTTTGCGATCATAACCAACCTTAAATAGGAAGGGGCGTGTAAGGGCGTTTCTCTTTAAGTAGAGTGTGATTTATGACCACAGTTGTGGTAAATGTAAATGTAAATGTAGTTGAGCTTATATAGCGCACAGCTACCCGCAGTGGGTGTCCCGGCGCTTGCTTAGGGAACCCGTCCTGATATTCCCCTGTGTGATAGCCCCAGCAGGGTATCCACACTAATGATTGATCCATTAGCCACTGCCTGTTACGCCCATGTGCTCCCAAAGAGGAAATGTGCCCCTATATTTTTTTGTGGGCTACTTTAAAAAAAAAAGTAAACAGTTCCTGTTTGAAATGCAAGTATAGGGATGGAAGCAGGGTCGGATTGGGATCACAATTCGGCCCGGGCACTGACGAAAAAAGTGGCCCACATTCAAGAGGCGTGGCCCATATTTAAGGGGCGTGGCCCACATTCAAGGAGCGTGCCCTTTCATGAAACACCATTTGCACAGACAAGGAATGAAAGTGGGAGGATACTGTTCTTGCACACGACACAGGGCCAAGGTGACAATGGCCTACATGCTGAGCAACTAAAAAAAATAGCAAGGCCCCTTTTTGTCACAAAATTATTCCAGCCCTCCAGCACAGGAGCACCTGAAAAGCAGCAAAGCCCCTGCTATTACTAACCTACTCAGCCCTCCCCAGACCTTCAGCTCAGGAGCACATGAACAGAGGTAAGGCCCCTGCAATTAGTAAATTAATCAACCCTCCAGGCCTTGGGAAAATGTCCTGGCAGGGGAGCACAAAACACAGCTTTCTGGGTCATCCAAGGTAGCCAGGTAGCCAGGGGGGAGGCTGAGGTGAAGCTGGTGTATGGGAAGTGCCTTCCCAGTGTGTTCTGGCAGTTTGAATATTTACCATTTACTGTAGTATTACCCTTGTACCTGTGTATGGTACCCTTTTGTAACTTGCACAAGTCACTTTTCTCTTGTAACACACTGTTTGCTACCTCTCACTTTTGTTTGCTTTAGATACTTGCACAAGTGCCACCATTGCCTACGTAACGTTTGTTCTTGTGCTGGAGTGTCTGCCATTAATTGCAGTATTATAGCTCTACTTGTACTTTGTACGCTTCTGTAACCTGCACACATATCTCTTTTTCCTCCTGTAATGTATCGTTTGCTCCTCTTGTATTTTGTTTGCTCACTATTGTCACTTTTGATTCATGTAACTTAACGTTTGCTTTTGTAATTTGTCCACTTATAATGTTCTCCTCATGTATTATTGCTGTTCCTAGTGTGAAGCGCTCTGACACCTTCGGGTAAAGTCCGCGCTATATAAAGTCCGCGCTATATAAAATCGCATAAATAAATAAATAAAACAAAAAAATTCCAAACATCACCACGCCCCCACAGCAAGACCCATTCTTCCTCGCCCACTATGCCCTGAATGTAAAGGGCTGTGGGCGAGGTGCTAAGACTAACACCATTTCTGGGCTGCATGGGCCCCAGGGGGGCCGAGGTGCAAATGGCTCAAAGGCCTGAGAAACACCTGGCCCCCAGGGAGGCCGATTATTGCAAACAATCACCCCTGCCCAGTCTCAGCTTGATTGCTTGGCACGGCAGGGGTGAAGGAGAGCCCACAGCTGACAATCGCTGTCTGGCCGCATAGCGAGGCTGCTTTCATTTTCTGTCTCTGTCTCCGTGCACTCTGTGGGCCGTTTTTTTTTCTCCCCTTTCCTAGTCCACTCTCTGTGGACTGGGACAGGGGAGAAAAAAAACGGCCCTCAGAGGGCACTGAGGCACCGGCCCTTCGGCCCATTCCCGAATGCCCGCCTTGCCAATCCGCCCCTGGATGGAGGAGGTTCGATGTTCCTTTCAGGCTCCCAACCCTGTATTTGCAGCTGATCACAGAGGGTCACAAATTACAACCTGCCTAATTAATATTCATTAGACCAGTGGTTCCAAAACGTTATCGACCCGCGGCTCCCTTGCCCCATTGGCCATTGCCTGTGGCTTCCCACTGTTATGTTTTTTTGGAGGGTGGGGGGGATGTACAACCGGCCTCAGTAGTACTTGCATTTTTGGGATGAAGTTGATGAACGTATTATAATCATATATGCAAGGTATTTTGTATTACTAAGGGGGTGCCTCTAATAAAATATTCCTAGTTACACTTATTTGCCCATGCCAATTTTAGTGCTACGCAAACAAATGATGGACGGAATGCTGAATAAATCATACATTCACCCCCAGTCAAGAGATCTGGGTTAAATCCATCTTTCTTTTGCTCACCATGCCGCTCCAGTTTAGACCCAGCTATATGCAAATCCGTCTTGACCCTGTGTCTCATGGGAACAGTCCAGACCAAACTGCCAAGGCGTAGGGTGAAGGCATGCCAAGTAAGCCTGGGCGAAATTTGCTTAATCTCCTGTGCTGAAATACCGTGAAAGGCCCAAATACGTGAAATTATGCATTATTACATATGCTTTAATGCCATTCTGGCATTTTATGTTATTTTCTTTAGCAAGAAATGCAACTTTGTGTCCATTTCCGCATTCGGGTACTTTGCATTGTTCCAATACTCCTGCGATAGGATTTTTGCCTAACGAAAGCTGGTGTGTTCAATGTGGCGTAATGGAACACCCACAAACTTATTTGGGTAATGCGATTGATAGGAGAGAGAGTTCCTGCAAGGAAAAAATGCTTCCCTGTTGAAATAAAGGAAAAAATGGAATTTATCATACACACGGCCTTCCTCCGGTGTGGTTTTCTACTGTTCCTCATTGTGAAAATACCACTGTTGTAGAAAATAAATCACCTAACTTTACCACTTGTAAAGCTAGGGTAGGTTTCTAGGTGTACTACTACGGATATACCTGTACAGCTCAAAAAAGTTCAAAAGTACGTTCAAGCAGTCGAGGATATCTCCACATTTAATTCGCAGTATGTTTTGGAATCAAAACTAAAGTGTTTGTGTTCCCACCGGAGGGTAGTAGAATGTTTCTCAAGTTCCGCGATTGGTTGTAGACAGTTCCGCTATTTTGTGGTTAGCGCAAGCAAAAATTAAATGCATTTCGCAGCAGTTAGATGGTTGGTGACCTATTTTGGGGACAGCATGGTGGTCTGATTGAACCCTTGCTCGATCTGGTGCTCAATAAATCCTGGCTCCCATCAAACAACCAGAAAGTAGTGCACCTGGGCTGTGTGCGCATGGGATGACCCACAAGCCTCACCACACTCTTTTAACATATTGGCCATTTCGGTATAGCTGCTTTTATTTAGCTTGATGGTTCATGCCATTTATGCCTGGTGCTTAGTAACTCCCGCCCCCACACATATACACCTTAAAGCCGCCCAGGAGTTACCAAAAAGTAAGAAAATGGTGCATTGGGGCCCTGTGCACTTAGGGAGAGTCCACAAGCCCCACTGCACTATTTTAACTAGTTGCCTATGTTGGTTCATGCAAAGGTAGTGGCAGCTGTTTAGAGTGAACGCCTAGAGAACATGGCCGCTCTGCTTTGCCACCACAAATTGAGTCAAGAATTCGAGGTCCAAGCTTTGGCTTCCCAAACCAGGTTCAGGCATGATTGGGAATTACATAGTGGGTAAAGATGAAGGCGGCGCAGCACTAATATATGCTCTATGTAGAAGACTTCATGTCATGGATAAATATATATATATATATATATATATATATATATATATATATATTTCCAATTATGGGCATGACCTGTCGGTTTTGTGGAGAAGTAGCACTTTCTGAAAATCACATCCTTAACATGGGGTAAGTTGACGTCTTCGATAATGGGTTACTTGGTAAAGGTCAAGGAAAACAATGTGAGCTTAACGTAACAGTGTGTACTGTTATCATGGCTAGTATGCTTAAACTACTGGGCAAAATGAAAACTATCGTAGAAGGGAGTGATTTGACCTACAGAGGCATTGTGGAAACAATCATCAACATGTATGCTTTACATTCAAGGGCAATGTGTAACATTTAATGGGTGCATAACAAACTGTTGGAATGTCTCTATAAAATCAGTAATCTCCGTAGTGAATGATCCCCCCTTCCCCCATCAAAGCACCCTAAGCAACAGCCTCTTCATTCTGAGTAACCATATGCCTGCCTTACTTTGCGACCCGTAAGAAGCTCTCATTGAGAGTCAGAGATTAACCCAAATAGATTGGGAAATTTTTGCAGAACTCTGACATGTTTGTGCAGCACTCAATTCAGCTAACAGGCCATCCCTGGAACGGTCTGATCTTACTACAACCCCAACTCTGCGCCTACCACTCAAGAAGAGCCCTCCACCTCCAGGCTCTGTAACATCATGTGCAGTGCAGCCAGACAAGTTCTGGAACTCTTTCTCAATAGGTAGCCTTCACAGCCACCAGTAGGTCCTCCCTAAGTTTAGACAAAACGAGTCCTCCCTCTTCCCGGACTCCAGGAATCTCGCACGCATCTGTTGTAGCCACGTTCCTCTGTGAACATGGCTGGGCGGTAAGTGATGTCGGCCTCCCAGCTCCTTGTCTGGGGGTCTTCCTTCGGCGCAATGGTGTTCCGGGACCACGCTCCACGGCTCCTTCTCCGCGACTTCGCTTGCTGGTTCCGCGTTAGCTGTTCTCTCCCACTGGTCAAAGACAACGACCTCATTGGCTGCCGGCTCTTTGAACTCCGCTGTTAGTGGAGGCCCCGCCCCGGGGGCCGGGTCGAAGCTCGAGTCTCTCTTCAAATTAAAGCGCCAGTAGCTCGGGGTCTGAGGCCACTCGTGTTCGCTTAAAGAGATATCTGCATCCGGGTGTTATGGAGACAATAAAGGGGGATTCACTGGGGACAATTGTTGATCTGGCAATTGTCCATCAGAAGAGTCCAGACTCTCACACACCCCTCCCCCACAGTCGTCCCGTTCGGGGACATAAGGAACCCTGGAGAGGAAGTCAGCGTTTGAATTAGCTGTTCCCTTACGATGCCGGACAGTGAAGAAAAAGGGCTGAAGGGAGAGGAACCACCTCCTTACTCGGGGATTGTTCCCCCCGTTCCGACACATCCAAACCAAGGGTGCATGGTCTGTGTATAATGTAAAATGGACACCCTCCAAGTAATACCGTAGTTTCTCTATCGCCCATTTCACGGCCAGGCACTCTTTCTCAATGACGGCATAGTTTGTTTCCCGTGGGAATAGTTTGCGGCTGATAAAAATAATGGGTTTCTCTAACCCTTCTTTGGTGATCTGCGAAAGTACCGCTCCGATCCCCACGTCTGAGGCGTCGTTCTGAAGAATACAAGGAAGACCGAAATCGGGGGACACCAATACATGCCCACTGGTAATGGCCCGTTTTAACTCTGTTATGGCGTTGAGGCCTACGGGCGTGAGATGCACAGTTCCGTTCTTGTGGGTCTCTTTAACAGATCTGTTAGGGGAGCTGCAATTGCCGAGTAATTTGGAATGAAGCACCTGTAGTATCCCAGGAGTCCCAGGAAAGCCGGGATGTCTTTCTTCGTGGTGGGGGATAGGAGCATTCCTTATTGCCTTGATTTTTTCCTCTTGCGGTTTAATACAACCGTGCCCGAGAAGGTAGTCCAGATACTTCACCCGGTGGAACCCCATGCAAGACTTTTTCGAGTTGACGCGAAGGATTGCAGCCCACGGGTCCTGCAGTATCAGACGACAGTGGTCACGATGGTCTTTCCATGTAGGACTAAAAAACACAATGTCGTCCAAGTAGGCAGAGGAAAGAGCCTGGTGTGGCTGCAGGACCCTGTTCATCAGTCTCTGAAAGGTTGCAGGGGCACCATGCAAACCAAAAGGCAGTACAGTGAACTCAAAGAGACCTTCTGGGGTTGAAAAATCTGTTTTCTCTTGATCACTACGTTTTAGGGGGATTTGCCAGTACCCTTTGGTTAGGTCTAGGGTGGAATGTACTGGACGTTCCCCAGTTTCTCAATTAATTTGTCTACCCGGGGCAATGAATACGCGTCCGGCTTTGAGATGGCGTTTACCCTATGGAAGTCAATACAGAAACGGATAGAGCCATCGGGCTTGGGCACTAAAACAAAGTGGGAGGACCACTCATTTTGTGATGGCCTGATAACACCCATGCGTAGCATGTTAGACACTTCTGCTGAGATGGCTGCGCGGCGATCTTCCGGGATCCTGTATGGCTGTTGTTTCACTACTTCACCAGGTCTGGTGTGTATGTGATGTTCAACCAAGGAGGTTTTGCCTGGTTCATCTGAGAACATGGATTTAAACGGGAGCAGGAGGGTTAACTCGGTATGAGTCAACTGGATGTTCTGAGGAGGGGGACCTAACCATTTTTTCAGAAGGTTAATGTGGTATGTTTGGATTTGATGGGGCCCCAACTGGAGACGGTATGTAGTTTTTCCAAGGACACCTACCACTCTAAAGGGTCCTTCCCAGTCACTCTTCACTTTGGATAAGGAGGGGGACAAGAGTACTAGGGCCCAGTCTCCTACCTGCAGATATCGCCATTTGTTTTCCCTTATCATAGAAATATCTCTGATTTTCTTGGGCTTTCTCCAAGTTGGTATGAGCCAGGTCACGGAGCTTGCCTATCCGGGATTTTAAGTTTTGTGAGTACTCCAGGAGCTCATGGGAGGTGTTTTCCTCTTTTTCCCAGGACTCCCTTGTCATGTCCAACAAAGTCTGAGGTTGCCGACTATACAGGAGTTCAAAGGATGAACATCCCAGGCTATTCTGGACTTGTCCTCTTATGACTAAGAGGGCCAGGGGTAAGCGACTGTCCCAGTCCCTCCCTTCGCTTGACAGCATCTTTTTCAGGGTCCGGTTGAGGGATCCATTGTATCTTTCCTCCAAGCCATCGGTCTGCGGATGATATACGTAAGTTTTAAGATGCTTCACGTCCAGCAACCTACAGACCTGGGCCATCAGTATTGATACAAATGGAGTGCCCTGGTCGGTTAAGATCTCGCGTGGAAAGCCTACTCGGGAAAAGTAGTCCACTAATTTATCTACTATATTTTGGGTTCTGGGGGCTCTGAGAGGGAAGGCCTCGGGGAAGCGGGTGCAATAGTGAACCAACACCAATGCGTATTGAAATCCTCTAGTGGAGCGAGGGAGGGGTCCTATGAGGTCCAACACAACCCTCTCAAAGGGTTTCCAGATGATAGGCAGGGTTTGTAGGGGAACAGAAGGGGGTCGGTAGGGATTTTTTAATCTGGCATTCCTGGCAATATTGTTTCATCTGACATACCTGGCCAATGAAAGTACCTAAGTATGTTCTTGGTCGTTTTTTCAGCCCCGGAATGTCTTGCTAAGAAATATGAGTGGGCGAAAAATACCACCTGTTCCTGGAAATCTCTGGGAACTAATAGCTGGGAAGGCTCACTGGGACCTGCAATCCGGTATAGGAGACCGTTGTGTATCTGGAATGCAGGGTAGGAGACACCAGTGGTGGCTGTGGGTGTGCAAGCCTCCTGCCAGGCATGGGATAGGGTGGAATCATTAGCCTGGGCCGAGCAAAAACTTTTATCCAATATCCAGGGTTCTGGGGACAATAGGGCCTGGGCTTCTTTCTGATCAATTTTGGTGGGGGTCGGTAACTGGTTTCTTATGGAGTCCAAAAACAGGGAAAGGAAGTCCGGGTTCTCGGTGCCTAGCAGGAGTTTCTCGGGCAAGGAGTTCAGAACCCCTACTGTAACAGTGGACCGGAATCCCCCTTTGCCTTTTAAAGATAGATGGGCCGTGGGTTAGGCACTTACATCCCCATGTACACATCGTATGGCTACTTGTCGACCAGGGATTATCTGATCGGGCTTCACTAGACTCCCCTTTATTACCGATTGTTTACATCTCGAATTCAAGAGAGCAGTAATCCAGGAGCCATTAACTGAGACACTTACGTAGTAGCTGGCTCCCATCTTGGTGGTGTATAGAGGGTCTTGTGGCATGTAGCTCACATCCATCGGTTCTTCGAGTTTTTTTCAGAGGCAGGTCCGGGCAATGTGGCCCCACATGCCACAATCAAAGCACTGGGGCCCCCGAAGGGGGGGTGTCTCTGGTTTATGGGGGCAAACTCTTTCTGATTCCTTGATGGGTCTCAAAGTTTTTTGGGGGTGGGCATCCCCTGATTGCCTCTTTCCTGGTCCCAAGGAATCACACGAGGTTGAGTTTGGGAAAAAGACGTAGCCATCTCTATTGCTTGATCAGCCATAAGGTTGGAATGTTGCTGCAGCCACCTTTGTGTGAGAAAAGGGAGTGCTTCCAGGATCTGCTCCAGATATATAGCGTTCATGATCTGGTCCTTGGATCTATCGCTGGGGCCGGGTCGAAGCTTGGGTCTCTCCCAGTTAAAGGGCCAGTAGCTCGGGGTCTGAGGCCACTCGTGTTCGCTTAAAGCGATATTGGCATCCGGGGGTTGTAAGAGACAATAAAGGGGGATTCACTGGGGACAATTGTTGATCTGGCAATAGTCCTTCAGAGGAGTCCAGACTCTGCTTCCAGTTACTGATCTCATACTTGCTGTCAGAGTTCTAACTAAATTACATCCTTCAGCTTCACAGCCTCCCTTTTGCCCCCATCCCCCAAGTGCAGGAACTTAATTGGAGAACCACCCCACTCGTCAGGGATGACACTCAACATTACCCACATAGGGGACATTATATAAATATTCATCCAGCCAAACTTAAGCTGGGTAAGCTGTTACCAGGCTGCCTGCTGTTACCAGGCTGCTGCCTTCTCTCATCGGCTTACCTTTGGTCAGCCAATGAGGAAAGGCAGCAGTCTCAAGCCTTCTAGAACCGCCAAGGCAGCGCAGAGCTGGTGCAGGTAAGTGTGTGCTTTGTTTTCTTTTGAAAAATGTTTTGCTGCGTGCGTGTGTATATTTATGAAGGTTTGGGAAATAGTGTTGTGAATTAATGTGTTTGTGTATTTGTGCGGGTGTGTAAATGCATCAGTGTGAATGTTATGTGTGCGTGTGTATGTCCTGACTGCCCTCCCCCCTCCAAAACTTTCCGGTCGCCCCGTGCATGATCATTGAATACTTCTGTCCTGTTGATGACTTCAGAAATGAACAGTGAGGTTAAAATATTGTCATTATTTTGCAAACAGGCTAGTATTTCTTAAACTGATTCATAGGCCTATCTCTTGAACACTAATGAATAGTCTGGCTGAGGAATATTCTCTCTTCTGCATTTACCATTTTTTGCTGATATGTAAGATCAATTGCAGATATAGACTTTTAAATAAATGTTGTTAACTGTTAGAAATCGGGTTACTAGTTGACTAGGGTATAAGCCCTGTCAAGCTATAACCACAACCCTAATCAGGGTAAGAAGCAGGCATCACTTAATTAACCTTTGCTCACTCTCTGGTAGCTTGGCACAGAGCAGTCAGGCTTAACTCTAGAGGAAATGTGTTAAGTGTTAGTGCAGCACTTCAAACAGTAAAACAGTGGAAACACCACACAAAATGATTCCACACCAGGTTAGAAAAATAAAACCAGATCAAAATGACAAAAATCCAATAAATAGAACTTGAGTTATGACTTTTTAAAGAATAAACTGTAAAAATAACGCTTAGGAACAGGAAGCGCCAACTGGGGATATCTGGTTGTGCCGGAACTGGATTAAGTCAAAAGGTCAGGCTGATGGCAATGGAGCGCAGGCCTGCTACAAGAGACCCATTTAGGTCAGCTGAACCAAAGTATCTTAAATCCTGCTTTCAGAGCGTTGCTTGGATCCTTGTCGAAGATGTGTTGCGTTGCTGAGGCGATGCATTGTTTCCAAGATGCCACGAGGCTGCAGTGCGAGGTCCTGTTGTCTCGATGTCTAGGATCCTGTTGACAGGGCTTCCGATGCTAAGTCTAGTGTAGAGGATGTGAAAGGTAGCCGACACAAAGCATCCTTTCTGATGAGCGGGGAAGCTGTGATGTGGAGTTTTGCCATTGTCATCAAGACTACCTTCAACCAGGGATGCAAGAAGGTTGCGCCGTGGGAAGCGTTGCTCAGTGGCGGTCCTAAGATGTGGGCTGCAGCAACAAAGTAAGTCTTTTGTGACTGGTCCAATACACGTAAGAGCTGCGAAGCTGTGTTTCTGCTCAAGTTAGTGCTGCCTAGCAAAGATTTGTGGGTTCAGCTCGGGGATGCGATGCTCAGCCCAGGTTGCGTCAGTTCCGCTGGCAAAGCACCTTAGGCCCACTTCCAAGGGTCCAGAACTGAGGTGGCAACCCTTGGGTGAGTAAACTTACAGATTGCAGAGACCAGGTGCAGAAGCAAGGTGGTTTAAAGTATATTATGTCCCTGATACTAACGATCAGAGGCCAGCCAACTAGCCCTTTGTGTCACTCTGGGTTCAAGTGATGTATGTCCAGTCCTCCTCCACCAGGTATGACAACACAGCGAGGCAGGAGTTCAGCAAAACAGCAGTCCAGCAGAGTGGTATCCTGTGGGCAGCACAGCAGTCCTTCCTGGCAGAGTCCTCACAGGTCCAGAAGTGTGCTGAAGTGATGGTGTCTGAGATCCAGTACTTATACCCAGCTGTGCCTTTGAAGTGCACAGTCCCTGTCATTCCTACCCTGGCCACAGACTCACTACAGGGGGTAATGCAGCCCTTTGTTTGTGGCCAGGACACTGATTATTCAGGTGTAAGTGACGCTGTGCTCAGCTCCTCCCTCCCTTCCTGCCAGGATAGCCCACCTGGTCACACCTAAGCTCCCACTGTGTGTGGCTGTCTAGGAGGAATACAGAAAGCCCAACTGTCAACTACCCCAGACATGAGCAGAGACTTGTAGCAGGCACCAAATAGCCAAATTTAAAAAAATGCCAACTTTCTAATAGTGCCATTTTCAGAATTGCAATTTCAAATCCAACTTCACCATAATTTGTGATTCTAGAGACACCAAACTTGAATTAGGTGTATCTTCCCATTTGGTAATTGAACCTAACAATTGTCATAAGGCAACTCCAATGTTGTCCTATGGGAGAAATAAGCCTGGCAATTCTGAAGAACGAATGTAAGAGTTTTTCACTACAAGGGCATGTAAAACTTAAAATTCCATGTTCAACTTTTTACATACACTGCATTCTGATTTTGGGCTTACCAGGGCCCACCTTAGGGCTGACTTCTATGTATTAAAAAGGAAGGTTTGGGTCTTGAAAGAGGATTATCTTATGAAAGAAATGGAGCCTCATCAGGATCCAAAACCAGATGAACGACCCCTTTTATAAATGTATCCAATCTTCAACCAATTTATCACAATCAACACAACTAAAAAAAACAATCTAACTGGTGTCATAACTGCATTTGTAAAAAAAAACAAGCCCATGCTCCAATATTTACTGGAATGTGTACCGAATCTTCAACTGGAGGTAAGCATTCCAGTAAATATTGGCACAGCAGGTTTTTTTTTTTAGAACACATAGTTGTGACTTTAGTTTTCACATGATACATGCACTTGTCCCACGTTTATGTAGCAGACAGGAATGTACAGCTTTTTTGAATGTGGCTTTTGATTTCACATGCACTCATGGGTAGTTCTAAATGAGAATTACTTTTGTGATGTGGTTATGTATATGTGGTTGGGAATAGTGTGTCACTGTTTGCATGAAGTGAGAAATAATTACATTGTATTAGGTGTAATGTCAGCATGCATTTAGATTGTTTTTTAGTTGTGTTGATAGTGTTGATGGGTTCTTTTGTAAAATCTCGTGTTTTAGTTACTCATTAGGAAGGGATTTATCCCGAAATGCATTGGGTAGAGACTAAAGACCCTTTGATAAGAGGACTTTTGAACTCTCTTGTGATGCTATGAAAGCCTGGACAGGCCATGTTGAAAATAATATGTTGAAGAATTGAAGCATCATGAAAATGTTCGATTAGGTACATGAAGACATTTTTTTAAATAAAGAAGAGCAAGAAGTGATAAATTGGTTGAAGATTGGATACATTTATATAAGTGTTTGTGTTTATTTTTTCCGTCATGATGGGCTTCATTTCTTTCATCTGAAAGAGACTATTAGTTATAGATTCCTTACTTTAGAATTACTCCCAGGCGTCAGACTGGATCTGGAGAATTTTTTTCTCAGCAGTACCCCTGCGCTTTGGTAGGTGCCGTTGGTCGATCCGTGTTCTTAGTTGGCGTTGTGATCACCGGGAATGGCGCTGCGGTATCTACTTAGACGCCACCCCTGCGTGCTCAGTTCTTTCTTTTTCTGCGCCAGCCAGAGCAGATCCGGAGAGAGCAATACCCTTAATAACTTTTTGAATAAAGCTTTTATTGACTTTTCGTTTGACTCCTGGTGCATGTAGGGATATCCTATTGGCGTACCAGCTTCAAGCCTTTTGACTCCTTTCACAAATTGATGTCGGTCACGGACCCATACATCGTGTGCCTCCGGTGTCTGGAGTACGACCATGTCCCGAAGTCGTGCACCGACTGTGGGGCCATGAACCTGAAGTCTTGGCAGGAGCGGTCCTGAAAGCTTTTGGAGGCACAGCAGTCAGCTCCATGCCGCTCCACATCCTGGTCTAGAGGGAGGTTGCGGGACCGGGCATTGAGTCCCCACCATCATTCCTCCTCCTCGAAGTCTTCTTCATCAGGTAACTCGAAGCACAAGAAGAAAAAGAGGGACTGTCGCTTTTCACCTTCTCCCCATCCGTAGGTCGATGGGACGCGGAAATGTTGTCGTCCTTCGGCTCTGCACGCAGAGCCGGCTGGGAAGGCTCTGAGCTTCCTGAGAGCTGGAGCGTTGCCTGCCCAGCTTTATGAATTTTACGAAGCCCTCCACTTCATCTTTGGGCAGCCTGACTCCGCCGCCGTGCCATCAGGCCTGCGGACTTGGCTGGGGGTTCTAGGCCTTCGATGCCGGTGGCTCCAGTTCTGGCGCCGCAGGGCCCCCAGGGATCCAGGCCTGGATACAGATTGTTGCTGGTTAACCTCACAACACCTTCCCTGAATCCTGGACTGAATCTGGATCGGTGCTGGTTAACCTCCCAACACCTCCCCCGGCACATATTCCTCTGATGACCGCTACGACGCCGGTTGTGTCCCCGGCCGGCATTAGCCACGGCCTCCCCCTTGATTTGAGCACCGAACCAAACCAGCCTCGACTGTCTCCGGTACCGTCACTGGCTGGTACTTTTGTACCACTGTTCTATACTGGCATTCCTTTTTGCCCTGAATGGCAGCCAGAGGTGGGTGAGGAGGACTGATAGGGGTCTGTTGACCCTCTGGCAGACCAGCTAGAAGAGCCCGACTGGAGAGAGGAGTTTGGTGAGGCCAGTGGTCTGGATACATTACCAGACCTTGGCATGCTTTCTCCCCCTACCATGGCCACAGAGGAGGGAGCCTCCTAAGCTGTGGTATTGCGTAGGGCGGCTGAGGCCTTGGGCTTTGAGCTGCCTATGGTGGCAGTCAGGACTAACCTCCTGACTGAGGTGCTTCAGCCGGTAGCTGCCTCTTCGTAGCGCCTGCTGCCGTTCAATGAGGCCCTCACAGACCTCCTTCTGGGCACTTGGTTCAAGCTCAGCACAGGTGCTCCTGTGGATAGGAAGATTGCCCTACAGCATTGCCCAGCCACAGCGACCCAATTTTCCTCTCCCAACACCATACCCCGGAGAGCTTGGTGGTCCAAGCCTTACCATCTAAAGGCTCGTTCCCTACTGCTCACCCAGATAGGAATCCAAGAAGCTGGATCACCTTGGGAAGAAAATGTTTTCTTTCGCCAGCATAGGACTGCGGTCAGTGAACACCGAATGTCTCTTGGGTCGCTACACCCACTCTGCGGGACAAAGTTGCTCAAGTGCTGTTACAGTGCTAGGAGGCCCGGATTATACTCTCTTGTGTCATCGCAGAGGATAGAGACGCAGCGAAGTTCGCTGTTCGATGTGGGCTGGGTACCGCCAATCGCTAGGTAGAACAATTTCTACGTCCGTAGACTTGAGACGCTATGCCTGGCTGAGGTCCACTGGCTTTTCCTGGGATGTCCAATCTACCCTTTTGGACATGCCCTTTGATGGCCGGCGCCTGTTTGGTGACAAGGCGGACAGTGCGCTTGAGCTCTTCAAGGACTCTCGGGCTCCGGCCAGGTCCTTTGGCCTCCCTGCCACCTCTCGCCCCGTTCAGTCCTCCTTTTGCACCTTGCGTGGTTAAGGAAGGGGTGCCCTACCACGTTCCATCCAGGGCCACAGGCCAGCGCAAAACTATGCAGCCTGTGCGCAGCCGGAAACGTGGGACCCAGTGCCGTGGGTCTGGGGACCAGTGGGCGGGCCAGTCCACCAGTGCCCCCTTTGCATCAGCCTCAAACTTCCTACCTTTCAGGGCCACCAGTTGCCAGTGGGCAGCAGGATCTGCCATCACCTCACCCACTGGCACAACATCACGTCAGACAGGTGGGTTTGCAGATTGTCCGAAGGGGCTACTCCCTCCCCTTCGAGTCTACCGCTCCCTCCATGCCACCAACACTCCATCGCATGTCAGAGGATCACTTGGCCCTCCATCAGGAAGTTACTGCTCTATTGGCCAATGAAGCTGTCGAGCGAGTCCTTGTGCCAGAAGTAGGCTGTGGTTGTTATTCCCGCTACTTCCTGGTACCCAAGAAGGACAAAGGCTTGCATCCTATCTTGGATCTCGGGGACATTAACTGCTTCCTCCGGCAGGAGAAGTTCAAAATGTTGACATTGGCTCAGGTCCTGTCTGCCCTCGACCCTGGAGACTGTAGGGTAGCAATGGACTTGCAGGACTCTTATTTCTACATCCCCATCCTGCCAGCTCACAGGCATTAACTACCGTAGGCCACAAGCATTTTCAGTTTACAGTACTCCCCTTTAGCCTTAATAGCACGCTTCGGGTGTACACGAAAGTGATGGCAGTGGTCGTAGCTCATCTGCGAAGATCAGGGGTTCCAGTCTTTCCCTACCTCAATGACTGGCTGTTGAAGGCAAGCGCGCACCAGGCTATCATCTTCCACCTCCAGACTATGGCGGACCTCCTGCATTCGATGGGGTTCACTATCAACGTGCTGAAGTCACACCAGATTTCCTCTCAGAAGCTCCTTTTCATCGGAGCAGTTCTGGACACAGTGCAGTTGCGGGCTTATCCTCTGGAACATCGAGTCTGGGATATTTGGAGCTATGATACTGTTGTTTCAGCCTCAGTCCCAGATTTTGGTGACAATTACCCTGAGGCTGCTGGGCCTCATGGCTTCCTGTATCCTGCTAGTGCATCATGCTAGGTGGTATATGTGGGTTCTGCAGTGGGACCCGATGTTCCAATGGGCACAGCATCAGGGGAATCTTTCCAATTGCATCCAGATCTCGGAGGGCACTGCACACCAATTGCAGTGTTAGGTAACAAACCAGGATTGGGTCAACTGCAGATTCTTCTCCCTTCCCCAACCAGAATTCACAGTGGTGACAGATGCATCACTCCTGGGATTGGGGGCCACATGGGGGAGGTGGAGATCAGAGGCCTCTGGTCTCCGGCGGAGTCGGGGCTCCATATCAGCCTTCTGGAGCTCCGGGCAATTCGTCTTGCACTGAAGGTATTTCTTTCCTTCTGTCAGAGGAAGGGTAGTGCAGGTGTTCACGGACAATACTACTGCCATGTAATACTGCAACAAACAGGGCGGGGTTTGGACCCTATGTCTGGGGGCTCTTCGCCTTAGGAAGTGGCCGGTACATCAGGGCATGTCCATGGTGGTTCAACACCTGGCAGGTTCTCTGAATGCCAGGGCGGATGAACTCAGCCACCAGTGCATGAGGGTTCACGAATGGCGTCTTTACTCGGAGGTGGTGCAAGGTCTCTGTTAGCAGTGGAGAGAGCCTTGGTTAGATCTGTTCGCCACTGAAGAGAATGCACAACGTCAGCAGTCATGCATTTTGAAATTTCCAAGGCGGCACTCACTCAGCTACGCTTTTTGTCGTGAGTGGAATTGCGGTCTTCTATACGCCTTTCCGCGCCTTTCCGCGCCTTTCCGCCTATACCACTTCTGGCCAGTGTACTGAAGAAGATCAAGTGTGACAGGGCCCAAGTCATTCTTCATTAGGCGCGAAGAGTCTGGTATCCTGAGCTCTTGAACATGGCCATCTATCCTCTGATCAGACTGCCTCTTTGGGAGGATATTCTGTCATAGCGCAGGGGACAGTTCTCCACCCAAATCTGTCCCAGCCTCCCTCTCCTTGTGTGGAAATTAAGTGGCAACAATTGACAGCTTTTGACCTTCCTCCCGAAGTCTGGAATGTTATCTTGGAAGCCAGGTGTCCCTCCACCAAAATGGTATACGCCTATAGATGGAACAAATTTGTGGCATGGTGCACAGCAAAGGCTGTGGATCCCCTTTCCGCCCCTCTTTCAGAGGTTTTCCTCTCCATTCTTTTCTTGGGCCAGCAGGGCTCTAATCTGGGCACTCTTAAAGGCTATCTTTATGCCATTTCGGCCTTACTTTGCCTTCCTGATCAGCTTACTTTACTCAAGTCCCCTATTGTAAATAGATTTCGTAAGGGCATTACGCATCTTTTTCCTCCTATTCCTTTCGTAATGCCCCAGTGGACTTGAATCTTGTCTTGACTTCCCTTATGTGTGCTCCTTTCGAGCCACTACATAATTGTCCTTTCGGACTCTTGACTGTAAAGACTTCCTTTCTGGTTGCCATCATCTCTGCTCGCAGGGTGAGTGAGCTTCAGGCTCTGTCTTCTAAACCTCCTTTCTGTCCATCTGGACAAGGTTGTCCTCCGAACTAGACCTTCTTTTCTTCCCAAAGTGGTTACCTCTTTCCACATAGGACAGACCATCACTTTGCCCCTCTTCTTCCCGCCCGACTCCTTCCAAGGAGGAGAGACTCCACCGTCTGGATCCAAACCGTGCGGTATCATTTTACCTTCATTGCACAAAACAAAGCCGGGTGGACGATCAGCTCTTTGTTGGTTATGTGGGCGCCAAGAAAGGTCGGGCCGTGCAAAAATAGACCATCTCTCGATGGGTCATCCTTTGCATTAAATTTTACTATTTCTTGGTGAAAAGGAGCCTCTGGTAGGACTGTGCTCCTTTCCACCAGGGCAATGTCAGCCTCTACTGCTTTGGGATGTGGAGTCCCCCTCAATGCCATCTCCTAGGCAGCCATGTGGGAATCACTGCACACGTTCACTAAGCATTACTGCCTGGATAGTCAAGTCCGCTGAGACAGCTTCTTTGGCCGTTCAGTTCTCCAGGACTTTCTGGTGTGAACTTGGTTTGCAGACCCACTTCTGTGGTTGGTATTGCTGGGGTGTCCATTCTAAGGTGATGAATCTTTAACTAATAGTCTCTTTCAGATGAACAAGTTACTTACCTTTGGTAACAATATATCTGTAAGAGACATACCACCCCACCTATCCTCCTCGTTCTGCGAATTGACTTCTAGAGTAAGGGACTCCCTTTCAGGGTCCTAGTTTTGTGCAGCAGTGGTCAGTGTCTTGCATGGCTCTGCGCTTCTGGCTTGGAATGTTGGGTAAAAGAACTGACGTCAGGGCGCAGGGGTGGCGTCGAAGTTGATACGGTGACGTCATTCCTGCGATCACGACGCCAACGACAAATGCGGACTCGACCGACGCCACCTACCGAGGCACAGGAAGAAAAAAGTCTCTGGATCCAGTCTGATGCCTGGGGGTAATTCTAAGTTAAAGAATCTGTACTAAATCTATATCTCTTACAGATATATCATTATTGAAGGTAAGTAACTTGTTCATATTTGCAAAGGCGCACGGATGGAAGGCGCATCATGGCTGCACGCCTTAAAGCTGTTGAGCTTCAATAAAAGTCGTAGAACTATTCTGAATGAATTCTACCATCTTTGGTCTGCAAAGAGGTTTATCTTACCAGATCGACATGGCACGTTAACTGCACACACAGACTCTGCAATGGCAGGCCTGACACATGTTTAACAGGCTTCTTACGTGAGTGGCACAATCAGTGCCGCAGGCTACTAGTAGTATTTAATTTACAGGTCTGGGGCTCCTAAGTGCACTTTACTTGGGACAGATAAGCCAATGTGACCACGTTTTAAGAAAAAGAGCACAAGCACTTTAGCCCTGGTTGCAGTGGTAAAGTACCCAAAGTGTCCTACGGCTATCAAAAATGAGGAGAGGAGGAAGGGAAAATGTTTGGGGGTGACCCCGCAGAGAGGTCCATTTCAACACAATAATAACCAGTTTTTAGTATATGTCACTCTATACTGAGGTTAGCTCTACGTCTCAGATGAAAACAAATATCAACCTACCTAAGAAATATCCAGATTATAAGGAACCTAGAAACTCAAGATGAAAATCATGGGAACAATAGCTTTGTTTTTTCAAGCGCACAATTGTTTTCACTTTTACAGCTTAGCATTAACTATCCTCCTGTCCCTTCCCTGGGTTTCTCCCCCTAGCGGTAACAGCCTAGGGGTAGAAACCCATCCTTGCCCTTCCGTATTCATAATCGCAGCAGCTATAATCTCCATGCTTCAGGGCTGAATGCAGAGTGTAGGGAGCCGAGCCAAGCTGAGCCGCCCCAGTTGGGTGGCAGCATGAGGGCAGGAGCACTAAAAAAGCCTACACCAAACGCCAACCAATATCTATAGTAGAGTGTGGTGAGGCGGGCTGGTGTGGGGGAGCTTCAAAGGTGCTTTAATTATTTTTTATAGACTAGCACTCCAAAGTGGGATATTTGCCCCCCCCCCCCCCCCTCACCTCAACCAACTACAGCTACATCCTGCATCTCAGTGCCCTTCTTATAAAAAGGGCTGCCCACTGCTATTGCTGTCACATACATTATTTTACAAACTGGCCCGAGGAGAGGAGGCGGACAAAAGGGGCAGTATAGCAGGCAGGCAAGGTAGCAGCTGGTTAGTTTCCGCTGAACAGACATTATCCCGGGTAGAGTCCTGCTCCATGGAGTTGGCCCAGCTAGGTCTGGGTGTGGCTTGAAGAGTTGGGAGTGCTCCCATCTTCGTCTGTCTCAACACCTATATAAGTAGTTCTTTCCACCCCTCTGCTGTGTAGTGGTTGTAAAAGGCTGTTCTGCCCTCTCAACCCCTCCAACACTTGGATCCATTCATATTGTCACTGTATGGAGGTGGTAAGCCCTGTCCTTTAGACTACTAGAGCTTTCCCTTTCCCTGGTGGTTTAAAAAGCCACCTGGAGTGTGGCCCCTCTTGAGGCTCTCTAGGTAGGTTTTGGGCCATAGAGGTTGGCTCTCTTACTCCATATTATTGCTGTAGCTGTCTGAGCTCAACTTTGGAAATATTGGAAAACTTCAGACATGTTGGATTACCTCAAGAGAAAATTGCTTAGTTGCGAAGCTGTGAAGTTATGTTTTGTGGAGCAAAGCGAGGGATCTAGAGTAAAAGTAAATAATGACTGGAAGAAAACTAAGATTGGTCATTTGCTCCTGGGCAAAAATCTAAATCAAACCCTCTCTGGAACAAAGATGCCCTTCACATTTTCAGTTCATGGGAACAGAAAAAGGAGATACCACCCCAAGCAGAACCAAATGTATTGATTGAATTAGATGAGGGGTCTAATGTTAAAACCAATATTTTTGTCAATGCTAATGCTACTGTCAATTTGCACCATATGGATTCTGATGGTAAGGGGGGGCGCCTATATTGCAGAAAGATCTTCTACGCTGTTCAGGGGGTATAGGTAGTTTACCTTCTCACCCAACCTTATCAGGTCCCCACTCAATCAGTGTCAGTGACGGTAATGAATGATCCACATATGTTTCTTCAAGAAGCTCCTTGTCCTCCGATAGAAACCAGTGCCCAGGATGAAGACTTTACCACATCTGTATGTACACCTCTATAGAAAATGTGACTTACAGGATATTAGTGAGTCTGTGTGTACACCAGCTGCAATGGTCCCTGTGGGACTGAAACTGTTCAGTAGTACTTATTCAAATCTTCTTTGATATCTCATCTCTCTGTCCCCTGATTGTGTCATAATTAACATCCAACCTAGTCACCCTTCAAATGAAGAGGCAAAAGTATCAGCTTCTTTAGTGTGCTTAGAAAGGCTATTATCTTCCATCCTAAAGCTGTTGGAAAATCTTTGAGGAGGTTCTGACTGTGTTTTGGATACAGTGACAAATACTAGAGATGTTGATAAGACATAAATAGAAAAGGAAATAGGTCCACCTGAACCAGTAGAATTAGAAGGGGTTATGACATCCTGTAAAGGAAATGTTCGGATTGATGCTGGTTGTCAAATTGACCTCAAATTGACTTTGGTGCTCAAGTTGGTAACCCACAATGTAAGAAGCAGGTTAAAAAAGTTCCAAATCCAGAAAGCTTATTTGAACCCACAATTGAGTCAATACAATCTATTTTTAATACTACTCCTACTTCTAATAGGGAGAATTTGGATAGCACATCTAAAAGGGTTGAACAGGAAGTATTTCCAATCTTTAAAACCCAGCTAGTCATGAAATAAACGTTGGTGTTTTAGGTGTTCCACGGGCAAAGAGAAAATAGAGGAATAAAAAGCAGAGGAAAGAAGAAAAATCCTGTGCCTCGATTTGCTAAAAAGAGAGACCATTTCTCAAAGAAGATATAGAGGACATAGAGGCCGTATCTATTACAGAGGGTTTTATTCAGCCTCTGCAATTATTTCATCAAGTTATTGACCCAAAGGTTATGCCCGAATTGATTAATCTAGACCAGAAAGGGTTTATAAAAGGACGGCAAATTCATGAAATTACTCATGAGTTGTTTGCAGCAATTGACATTGCCACCTCTAAAAAATTCCCCCTCACTATAATTACCTATGACGCCGCAAAAGCGTTCGATAAGGTAAATTGGGCTTTTCTAAATGAAGCTATAGGAAAATATGATCTTGGGGAAAGCATCGCCCATGCGATTAAAGAAATATACAAAAATCCAAGAGCCAAAATACTAGTCAACGGCAACCTAACTAACAACATAAATATACAACGTGGTACAAGACAAGGTTGCCCATTGTCGCCGTTACTTTTTAATCTTTATATCGAACCACTGGCCACTTTGATTAGGGATCACCCACAGATCTCTGCTTTTAAATACCAAAACTGGGTAAAGAAAGTAGCATTATATGCTGATGACTTAATGGTGTTCACAACAAACTATGAAAGTGCCTATCAAGCATTGGATGAAATGATGAGTGATTTTGGTAAAGTCTCGGGCTATTTAACAAACAAAGAAAAAACTGAAGCAATGAGTTGGACCTGTAATCCACTTTCACCGTATAGTAGGGACATACTAAAATATCTAGGAATCACCTTGGTAAAAGAAATGGAGAAAGCCCCGCAACTAAATTTAACGATAATCGCTAAAGAAATTAGAAGACTACTTAAAACATGGTCAGGCCTACCATTAACTTTCCCAGGAAGATCCAACATAATAAAAATGTCTATTATCCCAAAATTCACATACCTTTTCAATACCATACCATTGGATTTTAAAAAAGAATTCATGAAGAAGATTCAGGGTGAAATTGCAAGTTTTATCTGGGCCTCCAAAGGAACGAGAATAGCCTGGAGTAAACTCAGGAGAAAGAAAGATCAAGGAGGGATAGCCAGTCCTGATTTATTTTAATATTATAGATCCTTCCAATTCAAGAATTTTAGATCATTACTGAGGAAATATCAAGAATACCCAAGTTTCCTGCAAAACATGACTGAAAAAACAGACTACTTCCTGTTTAAATTCAGACACCCAAAATTCTTCAAAATAATAAAATTGAAGATTTTATATAACGCTGCTAGACTCTGGTTCCAAATAAGAAGCGCCGTAAATATTCCGTATTATAATGCAAAAGCACCAATATGGGATTCCCCAGGGTCACCAGAGTGCTTAAAAGATTCTTTAAAGTAGCAGGAATAGTATTATGGGGACAATTACTAAAAGGAAATTAGATAATCCCATGGAACTTGCTATATGAATTTACAGATGGTAAGATATCAAAATTCAAATATTACCAGCTGTCAAATTGGGCCAAATCGCTACAGAAGAAAAAACACGGGAAACGTGACACTTGAAAACGAAATGACAAGAACCACAGCAATAAGAAAAGAAATATCAAAGTGGTATTGGTCACTTATTGAATCAGGAGAGGAAGACTTCATAATCCCGGAAAAAATGTGGAGGAAAGACATACCTGCTCAAGAGATAGATCTGCAACTGGTATGGCAAGAATCTATGGGAAAATGCTGGTCCTGTATAAAATCAGCACCTTTAAGGAGGAACCATCTGTTTACAGTTCACCGTGCTTATTGGACTCCAAAGAAACTGTCTAAATTCAAGGGATCTAATGTTAAGCTATGCCCCAAGTGCGGAGAAGCAAGAGCGGACGATATCCATATGTTTGAAAAATGTCCCGCAATAACAAACTACTGGGAGGAGATTGGTAAGACAGTGAATATGATACTAGGAACCAACATAACTGTAAGTACCTCTCTCATATTTTTTGGGATACATAGCAACATAGATGCTGATAGAAATAAATTAAATAAAAAACAGGAAAGTTTACTTTTTGTATTAATACTATTAGCCCGGAGAGAAATCTGCATTAATTGGGTTAAACCGGTCGCCCAATTACACAAACTGGTTAAATTATACCATTAAAATCCATAAACTCGATAGAAACAGGGGCTACACGAAGAGAACAAATTTTTGGGAAATTTGGGAGCAGCACTTTCAATGTAACTAAAATCTTCTAATAGGTCATGAACATTAAATCCAATGATTAACGCGATAAACCATAATACCAGGCAGAAATGATTTTTGCAGAGTAGCCAAATTGGCTAGATCACACCCCACTAACCAATGGTATTACTGGTAACGATAAAGGGTAAGTGGAGAAAAATTGATGAATCAAAACGGTGAAAGGGATACTCCCCAAAAAGACAACTCCGGAAAGCGATGGGGCTGTGAAGGCAAATTTTCGAAAAAGATCATCAGTTCTCCAGAAACCTCCTTATCTATACAATCGCAAAATGAGGGGAAAAAAAAGTTATTGACCCTGAAAGTAGTCAGGTTAACTTATCTGCTGAGGAGTTCGCATTGGCGTCAATGGTGGTACAAAGGGTGTGTCCCCTTTCTATATCACCTCCATTGAATCCAACGGTCCCTGAAAGTGACCAGGCTAATGCTCTGGCAGCGGGGTTAGCAGTGGCGCCAGTGGGAGATCAAAGGGTATCCCTCTCTTTAATACTATCTTTATTGAACCCATTGGTGGCTCCTTTTGCAGATTTTGGTAAGAAGAGAGCTCTTCCATAGTTAGAAGGGTTAGAACCTTTTTGATGTAATGTGAACACTTATAGGTTGGATTTCGCTTCCTGTTTGATGGAGATTTCATTCTAAATAGGGCTTTGTTGCCTAAATGCTTTTCAGAGATTGAGAATTTGAAGCTTATCCAAGGTAGTAAAAATAATTTAGTTTATCTTTTACCTGTTGAAGTTGGTTTTAAATCCAGGGTAACCTTTTATTCTGAAAATTAATGTAAATGTAAACCTACAATTGTCCAAAGGTTTACAAAGTTAGGTGATTGATGTTATCCCAGTTTTAGAAGAGGATGAGTACTATGTTGTGGATAAATCTTCGCCATACCAAATTTTACCTGTCAGTAAGGTGTTACTAATTGATGTAAAAGGGATAAAATTTCACTTAGATAAACATAGCAGACAAGTGTTATTTAGAGAATCCCCTGTTTCCCCCCTACAGGGAAACTTTACACATGAAAATCTCAAATAGAATTGGTTGCATTATCTAGTGTTTCCCAGAGTAACCAATAAGCTAAAAATCATATCCTGAAACACAGCAGGAATAAAGAATAGCAGGGAGAAGTTTAATAATTTGCATTATTTGAAATCTTTACGGGCAGACTTGGTCTTTCTCTAGGAGAGCTGATGTGTGGGTGAACTGATTTATGATGATTTTATCATTTTTTATTGTAAAGTAACACCTTCAAAGAGGGGACATGCAAAGGGGTGTGGCGTGTCTACTTTCTAATAAGATTTAAAGGAGATATGTGTGTTATAAAGATCCAAGTAATTTTTTCTTGGCAGTAACTTTGTTTAATCTTGATGGAGATCATAGAACACCCCGTTAATGTTGATAAGTGCTTATTTTCCTCCTGGGGCTGCTTATGATGTTCTTGTAAATGAAGTTGTTTCTTATATTAAAAAAGTGTATGATAAGGAGTTTCCCCAACACATAATTCTGGTTGGGGATCTGATTTTTAAATTATCTAACTCTGCCTTAGATCAACTACGGGAGAAAAAAAAGAGGAAGGCATTCCGATACCACAAACTCTTTTCCCCAAAAAAATAATGACCAATAAGAGTGGAAAAATCTTACCTGCTGGGCTGTGAAACGTGGATGGAACTATAGCAAATGGGAGCTTACCTTCTGACTCTCCCGCACCTATACATATATAACTTCAGGGGTAGCGTCCATTTTTTGACTTTGTATTTCCTTCTTTCTAGTGGGTGATTTAAAGGTTACTGATTCCCTTCTTAGGGATCATAAGCTTCCGACTCTTCTTTTAAATCATAATACTTCTCCCAGTTCTCCTTGAGGGTTGGATGGTCAGTTTGTTACGATTAATAAGAAAACTGGGAAAAGTTTTGGGGATTACAGGGAAATTGTTGGCCTTAGAGGTATCTTTGAGGCTTCTCTACACAAAGTCTCCAGTTGGGCAGAAAAGAAATAGGGATGTTTAACAGATTCTTGCAGCAGCTAGTTAAAGCTGTAAAACAAGTGAACCTAAAGTAAAGTTTAAACAGGATCCCCCGGCCCCCTTCTCTAGTTAAATCATGAAATAAACACTCTGGTTGGGAAACAATATTTGGATTACACCCCTGAGAGATATACCAGAGTGTTGTTATTAAAGAGGAGGGGGAGAATGAAGGTCTGTTTAACAAAACAGGAGGAAGATAGATTTTGGATGAAACTTAGGGAAGCAGTATTAAAAGGCTAGACAAGGATTTTTTGACTCTTGTTGTGGAGGGTTGTGGCACAAGAGCTAGATTCACCCCTGTTGCTATTGAAAAACTCACATTGGCCAGTTTTTTTCAGGGACTCTATGCAGCCAATGAAGGTGCCAATAAGTACTTTGTCCAACTTTGGATTTGCTGACCTGCATGCTGTTAGTGTACTCCTTGAGGGGTGAACATGCGCGGAATGCATGAGATGACCGCCGTTGCTGTCACTCACTGCTGGAAAGCAGATGGTGAGCGGGGACTCTGCTGGCGACCCCGGGTCTCCTGATGTCCGGCCTGGGCGGTGGGGGGCTCCGATGACCTGTACCTCCATCAGCCTTGATTTCGCCGGGTCGGATACATGTTTGCTGAGCCTAAGATGGCAGAGTGCTCCTCGGCGGGGCTTACTGTTTAACTGAGCTCCGGTTTCCCCCTCATACATGGAATCAGACTGAATTCTACTCTAGTTCCCAAAAAAACAAGCAACTTATAAGATACTCATCAATTCCTGTCTCTGTGAGCCCTATTTGTTTAGAGGTTCGATTCAGCTCCCAACTCTGCCTGACTCCAAAATGGCAACCGCTCTAGTGAGCTTCTCAGGGGTCCGCAGGAGACTGCCCAGGTGACGTGTGGGTCCCAAATGCTTCTGCTGACATCTTTAAGAGACGGTAAGTGGGGGAGTGGAGAATAGCCTCTGGTGAGCCCTATGGGTGTTCAGGTGACCGGATGGCACCTGAATTAAACCCCCATAAAAACTTTGCTAGTACTAACTCGACGAGCCTGACCCCAAAATGGCGCACGCCAGGGTAATACCACTGAAGAGGGAGGATCTTCCCTCAAGTTGATAGAGTCACATTGTGAATATTAGGCATAACAGAGTAATAAGTTTCACCGTACTAGAGACATATCAGCTGAGTTGCGGAGATCTACAGACTCAAATTGCCTGACTTTAAGATGGCCGATAAGCTCCATATCCGACTCCATTTTACTAACCTTGTCTTCTCCATTTACCCGTTTCCGATCCCGAGTACTTTGGTCACATCAGGATCCTCACTCTAACCTGGCGGAGCCCGAGTAGCATGGTCAATTTCCGGTGGAGCTGCATCGACAGCTATAGGGGAGATTGGCTCCAGCTCATCGCTATGGCCGTCACCTACCCAGCTAGACCTCGAACATAGATCTCTCCGCTGCTGTTCTCCTCTCTGTGAATGACTTTCCCTCATTTATTTCTTCCGCGATGAGCTACTACTCTTTGAAAAAAATTGGACTTCTACCAGACCTCGAGTTTATCCCCGTTCCGGCTCACCCATCAAGACCTAGAATACGTGAACTTGCCACCAACTGTTGAGACCTAGCATTTTGGCCGATGTCCGGTGGAGCTATCTTGATAGCAATAGAGGAGATGAGCTGTGGACTTCCCCCTCGACCGTCACCTACCCAGCTGGACTTTGGGCAAACTCTGTTTCGTCTCCCCGCCGTTTCTCTCTCCTTCTTCACTCCTTTTATCTTGTCTTCTATGCTTTTTAAATGTTTTCTAGCAATGGACCTAACATTTAACTGATGTTACTGTGTAACAATGTGGAACCTCATGTAAAGCGCTTTGATACCTCCGGGTCTAGCCAGCACTATATAAAACTCATCAAATAAATAAATAAATACTTTATAGTAAATGAAGATCCCACTCCATATGTGGCCCCTGAAAAAGAGATTGATCTTGTAATTAGGGAAATGTGCAGTTCGGTGGCGATGGGCCCTGATGAAATGACAATCACTGTTATAAAAACCAAATGGTCCTCTTTGGAGTAAAATTCCTAGCACCAGTCTTTAAATGTTGCTATGAAAGAAAAATGGTTCCTCCATCTTGGAAGGGGAGTATCATTGTTCCAATCTTTAAGAAGGGTGACTGTAATCTACCAGAAAACTATTCACAGATCGCTTTTCTTGATGCGGTCGGTAAGGCCTTTGCTACATACCTGTTGACACAGATTAGTGGATGGGCAGTAGTCCATACAATTTTAACTATGGAGCAAACTGGGTTCAGGACGAAGCATGGAACGATTGATAACATGACTGCCCTTCAGGTAATACATGAAAAATATGTTAAAGTTAGAGGGGGAATTATTCTTTAGCGACTCCACAGCATTTGATAAAGTAGATTGTTCTTTGCTGTGGAGTAAACTTTTACATTTGGGTATGCCAATACCCTTTTAGAGTTAGTTTGTGATCTTCATACTGATACTGGTGTGGAGTTTTATTGGGTTAGGAGCTATTGCTACCCCAAGTGGACTAAAACAAAGGTGCTTGCTTGCTCCCTTGTTTTTTTACCTGTATATTTCAGACCACCCCGATCAATTGGCGCAGAATGAGGGTATTGCCCCGATAGTTGGAGGAAAGCTTAATATGTGCCTACTTTTTGCAGATGACATAATAATTTTTTAACTAACCCCCAGGAGTCTAAATAGCTGTCTGCAGGCAGATAAAAAAATTGCGAAGGCACAACACTTAACGATCAATGTATCTAAAAGTAAAATTATGTGTATGCGTGGGATAAAGAAGCTTAAAATATGGAAATTTTGAATGTTCTTTGGGTGGTCAAAAATTGAAATATTTATCCTTTTTTAGGGCAAATAGTGTACAGACATTTAAGTGACAAAGCTCAAATTGAAAATGATATGTCTAAAGCCACTTCCTAGGCTAAATGTAAGGGCTAGTTCTGTAGGGCTACCGGGAGAAGACATTTTGCACCTCTATTGCAAGTCTTGCATGCTAAGATACCTGCCTCCTTATTATATAGCAAAGAATTGATTCGCATATCAAAATTAGTTTTTTTAAACACAATTGAAAGTAAAATTCCAAGAAGCATGGCCTAAGTTAACCCAGCTCTTTCTGTGGCCCCTATAAAGCTAGAATTCAGGTTGAGAAGTACTTTGATGCAGGGCCTCGCATGGGTAGTGCATTGGGCTTTGAGCCTAGAAAAGAGCGACCATGGTACACTTATGATCTGTCTGCAAAGACAATTTTTAGATGGTCTAAAAGAAAATTCACTAATCTATAGAAACGTCATGATTGTGATAGATTTGCTGCAACTAGACTTGTCTCTGATTTTCACTCGGACGCCGCACCAATTAAAAGTACTTTAAAACAGGCCACCTCGTCCTTAACTTTTCGTATGGACAGGGAGGCCTGTATCTTAAAGAGGGGTTATCATCCGGCTATCAATTCCTGTTTAATAAACAAAGCACAAGCTTATATGTTGTGGAATCTGCAGCCTGGAGTCCACCGTTTTTGGATACTGCTGAGGCAGGGCATGCATCCTCTAAATCCCCTCCTTGCTAAATGGTATGGTTCATCAGCCATCTGTAACCTGTGTCAAAAAAGGTCTCCAAGATATTAATCATATTTTATTCATTTGTCCTAGTTTTTTATAATGCCAGGTAAATTGTTGAGGCCAGTATCTTTGAAGTTATTCATCCTCTCAGCATCAGCAGTACTACAATCACTTTATGCTCCCCTAAATGAAATATTTTGTAATAAAATGTGTAACTTTTAAAAGTACTTTTTAAACATGTATTAAGGTGCACTAGATTGTATGTTTTAAAGGCTGATGGAGTTCCCTGTATTGGCATTATTTACTTTTTATGTATTAGTGATTTTTATTGGTTTTATTGTAATTTTCTGGATATATATACATTTTTTCTATTTTTATGTATATCTTTCAAATTCTTCCACTGACGGCATGAAAGACACTATATACTTCGTTCTGTATAAGATGCTGCTGCTTTTTAGAATTTTGTTAAATTATAGCTTGTTAGAACCTTGGATATCTTCTACGATTGTCAGATCGCATATAGGGGTGGAATATTTTACTATGAGTATTTAATTATAAATTAGAATCTTATCTCATTAACATGTATGCAATTTTGTGATTTCATGTTGACTTCTTCGGAGCTCTGTAATCATAAATGTTTTTACTTTAAACTTGAAGTGCCCTTAATTTTTCAAATCAATATTGACCTACTGTCGGTGTTGCTTTTTCACTTCATTATAAGATTCTCAGCCCTTTTTATGTTTTTGTTTCCTCGCATCATATAATTTCCTTTTTATGAAAATGAAACACAAGCAAATTTCCCATCTATTTAGGGATATGTTGATCGCCAAATTGCTACCCATAGTGGTTTTTTTGCAATTGTAAAGCATATGGAAATTTGGAGAGTATTGTTTGTTTCAGTTGAATTTTCAAAAAGATGTGTGTAGTTTTATATGTATGTCTTCTAAATTCTATAATTATTTAATGACCTAGCCTAAAAAGGCAGGCTTATACAATAAATGCATTCATGCTTTTATTACATGCATGTTACATTTTAACTAGGCTCAGATGGAGGACCTGTTTCATATACGTTTTTGCTGGTCAATTTTAATGAGGTGATTGGGCTCCTTAAAGACTAATCACTAATATTGACTTGCTGCACTAACAGATGCACAAGGTAATGAGCTGCAGCTCTCTTTTTAGAAATGAAGCAGCCGCAAGGTTTCAGTTTGATGTGGAAGATGGCACCAGCATGAGAAAGATGGCAGCGGTGGCCTCTTGGCTCTGCAAAGAGGCACAGAGAGATTGGTCTTCCACCTGTATGTACAGTCAGGATGTGGTTTGGGTGAGAGTCCTGCAACGGGTTTTCGAGTGGTCAGAAAGGAATGGCGCTCATCAGTTAGCGATTGATGTAAAAGGAGTAAGTAGTAAAAAGCGGTGATACTAGAACAGGGGAGAACCCAGAACCCCTGTACAGGAGAAGGGTGGAATAACCCCCCCCCCCCCCCCCCCCTCCCACAATCATTTACAAACAAGAACTAGAGCACACGGAAGGAGATCATGAAAAGATAATCACAGGTATTGTGAAAAATAAGAGTCTGTATTAGTTCTTATTTTGTCTTTATGGGTGAGGAAGGTTCTCCTAGCACAGGAGATCCAGAAAAAACAAAGTCAGCCTGGCTGGCTTTGTTTTGTCTGGATCTCCTGTGCTAGGAGAACCTCCCTCACCCATAAAGACAAAATAAGAACTAATACAGACTCTTGTGGACTGGGTGGGCCCGATGATGAAGCATGCCACCAACCAGGTTGGTGGGTGAGGGCTTCATGAACTCACCAACGAGGTGCCCATGACAAATCTAATCAGAGTCCTAACAATATTGGTCATATTTAAGCTAGTCTCTTTTGATAACACATGATATATTTATTGTACAGTTAGTTAAAACCATTACAAAAGTTGGCCATCTCTCATAAACAATAAAACATCAATTTAAAAGGCTGATAGCCACAGTTAAAATCACACATTAAGTTTACGGAAAAGATCCACTCCCCCGGCCTTGGTGACCCATAGTCCTGATTCTTCATGTTTGTTTGCAGAGATTAGCAGCAGTTCATGAGATCGAATTACCCCCATTGTCAGAGTTTTGGCTACAGAGTGAGGGCAGGCAAATAGGTGCAAGTTTAAAGTGCACAGTGCCGCATCAACATCCATTGATTTGTTCAAAAATATCCTATAGTTAGCCTATTGATGCTTTTTTTTATCTTGAACCAGGTTTTAACAAAAGCTCCTTTTCAAGGCCAAATCGAAAGTGAAAGTCAACCAGACCGGTCGACCCCACCACCTCAGACCAATATTGCTCAACTGCAGCTCGGGCACTGTGCCAACTCAACAGCCGGGCATCACGGAGGCATGGCCGCAATCTTCAGAGCACCACAACTCCGGTCTCCGGGGTCCGATTCGGAATCTGAAAACAGATCTCTCCTCACCCGTGGTTCATCTTCACAGATATGTCAATGAAGGACAGGATAAACGACAGGATAGATGTGGGAGGCTACGAGGGTCTCGGGAGCCCTGAGCTCACGCGGCCATCTTGGTCGCGTGCGAAGCTTCTCCTCAATCTCATTCGATTTGAAGACAACTTTGATAGTTTGCCTTTTTATTTGCTATTTTGACTCTCTTTCAGTTATATTGAACAACGCTTTTATGATTATTGGTTAGACTAACTTGAAAGTTTTGAGTTTGTAACTTTCCTACTCTGCTAATAAACCTTCATGGTTTGCAAATCTAGTACTCTGTGCCCCTTGTGGGCCCAATGTGCTTCATTGTCATTGACATGTTGTTGAATTGCTGATGTTAAGCCTCAATTCGAGACAGAGGTCTATCCACTCGAGTGTAGCATGAACTTGAATGTGCACCAAAGATTGGCATGGTGCATTCCCCTAGCTGCATTGCTTCACTATCTTAAAGACATAAGAATAAATAAAACTGGTAGCAATGCTAAAGAACCGGTCTGTTACATTACATGGCCAGTTACATTACATGGCAACTGCTGCGATACCTATAATGCCCTGGCAAAACTTTTGTGGAATAAAACGGGAGTAGATGAAGATTGTGTGTGCTGACTGGAAACCCATGCCACAATCCCCGAAGAAATCAAAGCAGTCCTGATAGCAGATAACAGTGACACACACCCTCCACCCTTGTCGAAAGCCCTTATTCTTTCCAGCTCTACCACTGACCTGTAGGCATACATTGCAGCCAAAAGGCAAACTACCGTGTTTAGTCTCAAGCACAAAGTGACTCAAAGGCAGAGGCATTTGCCCTGCACTGCTGGATGAGCATGCCTCGCTGTCTCAGCCGAGGTTGCACATATGCTGCTCACGAAAACGTTCAAGACCTGTTTCTCTCTAGGAATGAAAGGGTGAAGCCTCCCTAGTCTACTAGCTCAGGCACTGGGGGCAGAATCTTTTTGCCAGAATTCTCTGTGTGCACTTTACAAGTTTGCCCACGTGACCAGTGCTTAATTGAGCTGGTGTGGGCATCAGCACTTATTTTTGGGGACTGTCGCTTATTTTTTCTTACCTGATATTTACCGAGTGCAAGAGTAGGAAAAACACCCAGATCGGAATGCGTAAGGAAGAAAAACAGCAAAACCGTCACAGACAGAAAGCAGGAACCTTCAAGAGTGGGAAAAAAGGAGTAGGGAGTGTCTGCTAGTGTAATAAAGGCCACCGGCCTTGGTAATTGGCGTACCCACAATTATTTACACTGCCCGTCGACTTTTGTGCAACGCTTCGAGCACCATCATGCTTTCTTTCTGGAATTGAGCCCTGCATGTTCCCTTCCTCCCCGGTCCTTGGGGAAGTTCTAAGAGGCCCAAAGATTTCTTTCCTTGGATTGCAGTCAAACCAAGGTCTAACTAGAGCACGTTAACCACTCATCTTCCTCCCCTAGTCAATTGGCAATGACACCCCTTTTAAAAGTTAGAAGGCTGCATTTTTATCCATTTTGTTTTCTATGCACAGGTGCGTCATTATCATTCAAAACATTAATTTGAATACATGTTTTACCTGATGATTAATAAAGGCTGATATCACTGCTGACGTTGACACTGCTTGATTTCTCTTTTTGGGAGGGTGACCGTTTGCGGTCTTTTAGGCTTAACTTGCTGCCTTTGTAAATGCCCTTCTCCGGCTGTAAGCACTATGCCCATTCCGCGGCCACCCCTAGGGAGAATTTCCAGTCTCCCCTGGTGGCCCTGCCATTTGACAACCTGAGACTCGCACGATTGGGGCGACCTTACATAGTCGTGCCTGCGACCTTGACTTTTGTCTTGCGAGGTAGGGATTGGCCACCCTAATGACCGCCATACCTTGCTGCTGTCTTGCTTTCTGTTGCACCTGCAACTTATGCCCCAGACCACTCTCGTGGGTGGCTCAAACTTCCCTTCATGCACCTAATGGAGTTGGTGGTCTGAGCCTTTTTTTTGTGTCCCAGTTTGTAAATTGTTTGATTGTCCCATCCATGCAGCACTGTTTCTTCAACATCTCTTTGATGATTGGCTACCATCTTGCTTCCACTGCTGCTTATTTTTTTCTTTTGTATTGGGCACTCCATGAGTTAATGTGTTTGAGCTGTCTCCCTTGTGCACTTCTCTCCCCCAACCATCTGTGTTGCTTTTCTGCTATCCATTGATACCTCAGCCCCCTCTCCCACATTTTGCTTCTGCCTATCAACCACTGTCCTCTTTCTTGTTTGCGCATGCAGTGTTGCTTTAGGGTCACCCTCATAATAGTGTAGTGGGCAAAAGAACAATGAATTTAAGCCAGATCTCTTAACTGGCAGGGAATGTTTGAATCATTCAGCATTCCGTCCATCCTTTGTTGCAGTTACACTTTTCGCCCTAAGTAGGACGGGTATGCCCAGACGTGGGTCCCTTGCTCACTGTGCCACTGGATTCAAGCCAGCCTGGCTGATGAAGGGTGACATACCCTGAAACCTGTCCCAGGATGCTTGTATTCGGTCCGGGGAGGACCTGGCTTGGCATTTCAGTATTGACTGTTCCCCTGAGGCACAGGGTCAAGACTGATTTGCATATGGCTGGGTCCAAACTGGGGTGGCGTAGGGTGCAAAAGAACGATAGATTTAACCCAGATCTCTTCACTGGGGAAGAATGTTTGAATCATTCAACACTCCATCTATCATTTGTTGCAGTTACACTTCATTTTTTTATGAATATTTAATTATGAAAGCAAATAATCATCAATCTTGCTTTAAAGCTTCTGCAAATATTTGCATCACACCAGAGAGCATTCTGGGAATCATTAGTCATAGCCTCATATTGCTAAACTTTGAAAAAGTGTGTATACGTTTTTATACTAGAACCACTGTCAGTAGTGCTGTCAGAGCTTACAACATTTACTTAAAGTGCTCCCCCCAATAATAAAAGCTTTCAATTAATGAACCATAAATACAAGTTTGAATAGCATTAACATATGGCCAAAAATATTACATTAACTGCAGTCAGTGCCCTTCCCTGATCTGTAATGAGGTACTGCAAACTAGCAGCCAAAGGGTTTGTGCTGCAGGGGGGTGGGCCTACTTGTCCAATAAATAGCATGCAAATGAGATTGATAATAAGCCAATCAATTGTAAGTGATGGGCGAACTCTAAGCTCAATGAAATAAAATAAAAGGTCTTGTAGAGACGTTGCAGGTACAGTCTAGGCAAGGCCTAAAAATGTGACCAGCAGTGGGAAAGGGGAAAATAAAGGTGAAATGGCAGTATTTGTGTACTGTCCTTAGGGATTATGCTAGAAGATAAATATTTGTTTTTAATGGAAGTCCAACTTAGATTGTTGTTTCACACAACATGAGACTCTCATGGCTGACTGTAAGTCAAGAAATTAGTCTGGGGAGGGTGTGCAACAATCAGATCACCTAAGCAGCCAGTAAATGTGGGAGGAAAGCACACTGCTATCATCTCAGTAAAGGTTCCCCAATGCACTCTGGTAAATTCAGTTCCCGATACTTTTAGTAACGCACAAGTCTGGGTGATTTCCATTTTTCAGAAGCAAGTAGCAGGTCTGGTTTTTTAAAAAAAAAACTTATACAGTTCAAATGAACCACTCTGCAATGCCCCTCATGTGAGGCAGGTCACAAAACATCAGCAAATAGAATATATAACATTGGCAGAAATGAAGACGCCCACTATGACCTTCAGGCAATGGAGGTGGCTCCACAGGATACTCTTATAGAGAAGCTCCTCGTGCATAGCACCCACAGTCCACCTACCAGGGACCAATGCAGTTTTGCAGAGAAGTAGAACCACTGGTATCGACGCATCTCTAAATTTCTTAAGCTAAGGATAAGTTCCATAAAATAGGAGGCACAAAGATTTCCCTTACTTTGAAAGTGTACATCTGACTTATCAAAATGCATCTTCTTACTTTTTCTGTAAGGGCGTGATGGCGAAACAGTGCCTCTGCCCTCCATTCTAGATGGATGTATGAAGACATTATTTTCTCCCTTTTCTTTTTGAAAGTCTCTTTAGCGGTGGTGGCTTTGAAGATCTCTAGTTAACTCTATCTTTGGCCACAATTAAATAGCCAAAATGGATTGCTTACAGATCAGTGTGTGGGCTGATGTTTTTCGTTTTTTTTAACAGGTAGTGGCCCTGTTTTATTATTAGGTGGACCGGTTTTTACCGTTAATTTCATGAATATTAAAACATTTTGCTACATGCTTCTGTAATGGAGGCAACTTTTATTTTGGGGCCCGGGCGTATTGTTTGTCCCAGTCCGACCCTGGCTGAAGTGCGAGCACAGATATAATTACAATAATAGATATTTTTTACATGTGTGACCTGGAGCATGGCTGGGTAGGGGGGCGGTCTTGATGCTGTACCCAGCTCTGCAGGTATCGGACAAAGATGTAACACTACAAAGTATACTCAGATGGGAGGCGTGCCTGGGTGTGGCCCTGACAGATAAGCAGTGGTGGTTGGCCCTGGAGCAGGTTAAGCGGGTATCTGGGTATCTCGTAATGCTCGCTAGAAGTTTACACAGTATAATTTTCTAGACCAGTTGTACCTCACACCACACCGGCTGCATAAGATATTGCCAGGCGTCGCCCTGTTTTGTCCGCTATGCAGGCATCCAGACGCAATGTTTTTACACATGGTGTGGGTCTGCCCAATACTAGATCGGGTGTGGGTGTGGGTGATGGAGCATCTCTCGGAGGGGACGGGTGTACGCAGGGCCGTTTCAAGGTGTTTTGCCGCCATAGGCTAGAATTGAAAAATACCGCCCCCTCCCTTTTACAACCATTAATCTCTCTCCCTGTCATCCTGGCTAGAAGAATGAATGCAGTAGATATTCCCAAACTCATGTTTTTTGCCGCCCTCCCCCTTTTGCCGGGCTATGCGGCCGCCAAGTCTTACCTAATGGTAGAAGCGGCCCTGGATGTATGGTTGGCACCAGATCCTCTGCTATGCCTCTTGGTGATTACAAAACGGACAAAATACATTAAGCGCCAGTTGACTTGGCAGTGGCCCCCTTCAAGCGCCAGATAGTGATGTCATGGAAGGTGGCGCAGTCGCCCCTCGACCCCCCCCTTCCCTCCCCCCTCCTTCGGAGATATGTTGGCACCGAGTGGTGCATAAGTGGGCTCTGGCTGAGGCAGATGCCATGTCCCGTGAGGCGCTGCTGCGGGGAGGTGCTGGTGCTGCTACAAGTGTGTGAAATGAAAGGCTGTAGGATGTACACGTTTGTTTGTTAAATAATTTAAATACCTGGAAATAAACTGTACACATTCAGGAACTTGGAAAGCAAAAATGGAGCACGTTTATTTAAATTCTGAAATGTGATGGAAACAAAGATTTGAATAGGATCGAAACAAATCCAAGCAACTTTGCTTGGTCGGGCACAAATGATATTCACTGAAACCCTATTTCCCCACTTTATCGTTTGTGTGCAGTCTAGTTTTATCAGTAAAACTATGTCTGTGCAAATGTAGTTTATATTTAAATGGAAAACGTGCTGTCTGCAAAGGACAGTGAGCACCACACGATGCTTTAGTTATAATAAAGGATCGCCCTCCTCATGTCGGGTAAAGGTAGGTGGGTCACACAAGTTTGTCATTCTAAAAAAGTTTGTGGTTCCAAAAGGTTTGCACTGCAGCGACGAGAAGCTGCTCCCTGATAACCTGGTCTTTAGTCTCCGTGGACAGATGAGAAAAAAAAGAGTTCCAGGTTGTACAAAAAAATTAACTAGGTCAGCTAAATGAATAGTTCCTGCTGTTAGTAGCAGTTCCCTGCGGGTGCCTGGCACGCTGCTTGCATTTCATCAGATCAGTACCACGTCAATGCCTGCAGGCAGGGCCGGCGCTAGGTATGGGCAGCGTGGGCGGCTGCCCAGGGCCTCGCAGCCAGGGGGCCTCGCGCTTTCAAATACTTAAGAGTTTGGAGGTCCAGGGGGCCCAGGAGGCCCAAGGGATTTCATCAATATCTGCTGCCGGTCCGTCTCTCTTGGCCTAATCGCTGCATCTGCATGAGGACAGCAGCGATTAGAAAGGTCATTCAAGCGCCCTCACCTGTGAAGTGCGCCCTGCCCCTGGTTGAATAAAAAGCAGGATAACCCCCAGGGCGCAGAACAAAAGATATAATGAGGGCGCTCACACTGAAAACAGCTCAGCTCATCCAGGACGAGGGAAAGGGAGCACAGAGTGATTGAAATACGGAATCAAGTGAGAGGAGGTGGGGGGAGCAGATAGGTGTGAGATAGCAGCCAGGCAAGAGGTGCAGGAAGAGGAGCACAATCAGAATGTAAAATTGGCTGGAGCAGGGCTTTCAGTGTGCTAGGTCCCCCGGGTCTTTACCTGGTGGTAAATTAAAATCGACATTGAAACAGGCCCCTATCTCGTCCTTTACTTTACCTACAAAAACAATGATCCTGTATCAGCACAATAATTGTATAACACAGTGCCCGGGTTGGACATTAGGGCAATTAGACAGTGTGTAATGGTCTAATCTGCCAGGTTAGTATTTGACCTGTTTTTTGGGTATTTCTAACCATTTTACTTATATCAAAACTAGGTAAGTTGCTTCTTTTAAAGCAGCAACAAACAATGCCATATAATTAATGTCCAATTGATATTACCTCCTATGAGGTCACTTCCTGTCAGGTTAAAATCTTATGCGAATTATAGGGGCCTCGCATGTTCCTATTCTGCCCAGGGCCCCACAAATCCTAGGACCGGCCCTGCCTGCAGGTGCATTACAAGGCTCGCCAGTCTATTCTTTCCAGGAGGAACTTTATTAAGTGCAGAGGAGGGAGCTCGCTGCTGACATCTTGGGGAATGTTTCCTATTGCATTCTGGTAAATGCAGTTCATGATATTTTCAGTAACCCACAAGGGAGAGCTTTTGTGAACCCTTCATAACCCCCAAATCCCCAGAGCCAATAAATGTCAGTTTTGCAGATTTAGACATCCTTGTACTGGTCATAACTTCTTCTGAATGTGTTCTTTGTTTCTCTTCTCCTGCAGGTTCCCTTTGTCCCTCTGCTCCCGTCGCTAAGCATCCTTCTGAACACCTATCTCATGCTGAAACTCAACTATATGACATGGGTGCGGTTTTCCGTTTGGCTCGTAGTAGGTGAGTTCCTAAGTTCCTTCAGCTTCTTCTGGGGTATCAAAGGTGGGTCTCTCAGAAATGTATGCGCGTCACTTGTTGAAGATTTCATGGCACAGATGTCCGCCATCATATTTCTACGGAATTATGCTCTCACACAGCCCCAAGCGTATGGGACAATTCCCAGCAGCCAGTTCGGACAGAAAAACACGTTTTTCCAGATCACTTGAGCTTCTCGTGATGTTTATACACCCTGCTTGAGGGAGTTAAATGCTCCCCTGACCTCTCCTGTGACCTGCGGAGGCTGTGTTCTTCCCTGGTAAACAGAACTTCTAGAGAGCATGCGCAGGTTGCTCGCAGTGTTATTACGACGGGAAACACAATGGCCATCTTTATTGAGCACTCCAAAGGGATTTTCCGATTTGATATTAGTGGTGATAGGCTTAAAACCAAGAAGCAATCTCTGGCTAGTAAGTTTGCGGCCAGTGTGGTACTTTGCCAACCTCCCACTCGCTGATTGGTCGGTTGCATAGTGGGTCGCAAGTAGGCCTACCTCATGAATATTGATGAGGTAGGTCATAAATTGCGACCCACCACAATGTGCTGCTATGGGATGGTGACCTTCTGGGGTCAGCGGACCCATGCCTTTGATGGTATATAAATAAAAAAAAATGTTTTATTTAAATGCAGCCCCTTTTCCTGAAAGCAAAATAAGATGTGTTTAAAAAAAAGAAAATGTAAATTTTTAGTTCGTGTTATAAAGAGTAGGCAATGGTTCACGGGACCAATGTCTACTCTTAATAAATGTTTTGCCAACATTCACAAAGGGTAACAGGATCCTGGATTACCCCTTCCCATTAGCGAATGGGTTCCTACTACAATTGTGTAGTTGGTGAAATATTATTGTTTTGCAATTGTATTTCGGCAGCAAAACATTAATACATAGAATCCGAACTGGAATTTGAAAGGGACGTCCTAAACATGCCCCTTCTAAATACCGATTCAGTATTTAGTTGTAAACCTAATTTCTGAGATAATAATTTTCTACCAAATCATAATTTAGGTTTGTAATACATCAAAAAACATTTTGCAGTAACAAATTGCCCTTAATTTCAAATCACACCTTTTGCAAATGCAGAGTGTTTTCATACATTTGACCTCAAGTTCCTACCCTTAAGACAACATGATAAAATGTGGTCCCTTTAAACAGGTAAATATGTATTCCCTGTTTTAAGCTGATGTGTTTTCTGTTACTAATTCTTTCATAAAGAATCTGTTGCAGCCATCCAGAGCAAAACTACTGGCCATTTTCTTAATTCTTTCAACATCCGCTATTGAACGTTATGATGTCTGGTGCTAATAAGAGCTCAATGTAACCTATAACAGAAATGTATTTTATGTGCAAGTGTACAGACTTTGGATTATATCGTCTGTGTTTTTACGAGTTCCTTCACCCTAAACATTTTTAATGTATTTTGTTTGTGTTTGTTTGGGTTGGGTATTTACAGAGCACATATCTAAATATGAAGGGCACCTTATCACTGTAGTGGGGATTCTTCCTTACTCAATTGGTTATCTGTAAGTCAATTATGTCGGCCGTAGAACTCGTCCATGATTTATTTTGGACGAATGGGGAAGGTAAGGGTTAAGAATTTGCTACTGAGAAACATGTGCATTCAGAAGAGGGTGGTTTAGTCTTTCCCTAAATTGCTGAAAGGATTGAGTCATTCTTTGGTTGCTGAGTGATCACTCCTAAGTGGGGACTGTAAGCTAGAGACCGCTTGTCTCTTGAGCCTTCTTATTTTTGTAACTAGATTGGAGGCAGTGACCTTGCTACCTCTGTAGTTCCTCAGCCATAATCGTTTTGATGCTTGTTGGTGTCAACAGTCTTGAAGATGGCGCATCTTGAATTAGATGTTGACTGGTTGAGATAGCAAGCTATGTTTTTGTCGGGTTGGGCTTGTGTGGAGGTTTTCTTTTTGCGTCTCTCATGAGCAGGTGGTAGCTGAATAAAACATCCAGTTGATGGTCGGGAAACAAGGTGGAGTCATTGGCTTGGGTCCGTCTGTTTTGGGGCATTTTGCCCCTGCAGGTTTGCTCGACACACCATGTTCATTCTTCATTCTCTAGTGATACACAACGGACCACAAACGTGCGTTTCCTATTTTTTCCTCAAGCAGCATAAAAGTCCACTTACCTTTTGTATACACACCCTTTTGATCCATGTTTCACCATATTCTCCCGAATTCTGCATTATATGTACTGCGCTCTGCTCATGTCCAGGTTGTCACTCCTTCATTTCCCAACCTTTGCTGCCTCCAGTTCCAGTTGTCTGTCTCTCCTGCTCCAGTGCTCTGACCTCTACTTGCAATACTGCCTCTGTCCATCAGCTCTCCTCTCCTTGTCTTCATGCAGCCTCATGGTGTCATGCTCTGCTCTCATGGATAGCACACAGCTTCTGTGCCTCTTCCTCCTTGTCACTGTATCCAGACCCTGCCCCTCTGACCATCCGACGCCCTGCTCCGTGCCACTGCGGTCTCACCCATCCCTTGGTAGGGCCATGGTCTTGCTTTTTTCTTGATGCATGTCTTCTTTGACTGCATGCAAACCCTCTAAACTCACATGTCCTACTCATCAAAGCTGCCTTAACTCTTCACCTCCTGTAGGCATCAAAAGGGCTGGCTGTACTGGGTGGGCATGGTCGCAGTGTTGAGGCTTCAGTTGAAACAACCTTATCATACCATGCAGCATCACACCTTCAGGTGCAGAATGACTGGTGATACAAACCCAGTGGCGATCCAGCATACGCAGTAGAATGCTGGATACTTGATGACCCTACTCTCATCTCATACCTATACAACAGATAGAGTACCAAGATACTACCACATGCCTCCACGTTAGTCATTTTCTCCTGGAGGCAACCTCTCTGGAGGATGGGTTGGTGTGGGCGTATCACGCGCCGAACACCATTGGGACACAATAGACTGCTGCCCCAATTGGCGGATCTCCAGGGCTTCCGTGGGTGGGACCGAATAGGAATCACCACTGTGGGGAATGTTCTGCATGGCCTACAACTGAAATCCTTCTCAGGATCTGAAAAACGAATATTCAATGCCCAGTTCTCAGTTTTATAGATACCTACAGCTCCGTCATGCCATTACGCCATACATAGCCACGCTAGAGTCGCTTCCAGACTTTAACCCACTGGAGGGCAAACTCTTGATAGGAGACCTAGGTGATCTCAAAATTTAAAAAATCTGTTAATCCCTCATTACACACAGCACCACAACACTTGAGTCATTGAAGACCTCTTGGCAAACGGAAATATGCCTCCTAGACTCTGATGATTGGCCAGAGGCGTAGGAATCCCCCAGGGTGGCTGCTATTTCATCACGACTACGACTGATCCAATTAAAATACCTTCATGAAGCATATTACACACACACCAGAGACTATGGATAGCCGGCCTGATCAACTCCCCCATTTATTTACGATGTCGGAGCAACGAGGGCATGTTTTTGCACACAGTATGGACATGCACAGCCTTAGATAGGTTCTGGTCCGGGGTACTCACATGCCTTACAGAAATCCTGGGATGGGAAGTCCCCTAGACTAACACTACTTCACATCATCAATGAGATTGGTGGCAACAGGTATAAGCGCTACCTCCTTTGGCTAGGCCTAACGCTCGCTAAACGAGACATAGCCAGATTATGGAAATCTGACACTTCCCCCACAGTACGGGCATGGAAAAATGGGATGGACTTCTGCATGGGGCTGGAAATTCCAGTTTTCCAGGCGTGCGGATGCCCGCAGAAACACTCAAAAATATGGCAGAGATGGGCAGACTCACGTGGCCTGGTTTTGACAAGGCAGACAATGGTGTTGGACATTATGGATACTGATATCCAGACTTTTGATTCAGTGGTATGATGTACATTTTGAAACATCTCTATTCGAATTTAGACTCTATCTAGAAGTGTAATATGTTACCGAAGAGGAACCAATGTATTGGGCTTTATTTTTATAGTTGGATTATGCTCTGTTATGTAACACTATTCATGTATACATTTATATAAATATGTAGTCCGATGGACAACAAGATCACAAATAACTCAATACAATTTGTCATGAAAAAAAAAACAACCTTATCATGATCACAGCATAGTAGCATTAGGGAAATCTGTATGTAATAAACAGACACTATACGATTTTGATGAACCAGCCCATGCACCCTGGAGTGGAAGTAGATGACAGAAATGTTTGATTTACATTTTAGTTGACTGCAGCTGGAAGTGATCCTATTTAACATATGCGGTTTTCCCTTGTTGGTGTTGGGGCACTCAGAGGGGGGCTGCACTGAGGAGGAGGTTGATGGACGTTTGTCTGTCTGTCTCGTAATTGGAAGTCTGTGATCTGATTCCTAAGTTTGTAACTTAAGAGATGTCTCATTATTGTTCAGTGCATATTAGGGCAGCATCAGGACCGAATCGAAATTTGCCTAGCTTACGTAACGGTAAGTTTCAATTCTATTAAGGACACGGAGGCGAGGATTATGCTATATCTTCCTTCGCTTTATTAACATAAAGAAACCACAGCAGCTCAGGAAAAGATATAATAAGAACAAAAAATGCTTTAAACATAAAGCATTGACGTAATGTTCAACAAAAAATCAACAACTCCCAAGAGTCTCTTTGCTTATAACAATAGTCCATAGTCCTTTGTCTCTGTCCATCACCACTATATAACCGGACTTCCCATCATCTTCCTCCTCTTTCTTCGCGCAGATCACGCTTAAGCCTCATTGGTCCTGTTTAGCACCGTCGTTGCCTGCCAAAAAAGGAACAGCATCAGCGAGGTGGCCCAGGAAAATGCGACAACAAGGCGAGGAGCATTCAGTGAACAACACAGTACCGACAACGTAAAGGAAAACGCTTTACTTACTGCCATACGGGTGGGTAGAGACACCACCGTAGTCCGGGTGGGATAATCCTCGCCTCCGTGTCCTTAATAGAATTGAAACTTACCGTTACGTAAGCTAGGCAAATTTCGATTCTATGTCAGGACCGGAGGCTTCAGATTATGCTAGTTTAAAGCTTACTTACCACCAACTGAGCCAAATCCACCACCGGCTTAAAATAAAACCTCTTGAAGGTGGAATCCGAGGACCAGTCCGCCGCTCGCATAAGGTCCTCCAGACGAGCACCCACCGAGAATGCCTTAGAGGCCATGGCCCCCCTGGCGGAGTGTGCTCCAAAGAGAGAAGTATTGATGCCCGCTTCCTGCATGACCCAACGCACCCACCGAGCAATAGTGGGGGAGGAGACAGCTTTGTGTGGCTTCCGCAGGGCAATCAACAACTGACGCTCGCCCGGAGGGCGCAGATCCAAAGTCAGGTCCTCATATGCTTTGAGGCATTGCACGACACACAACTTAGGAGTGTCAGTAAAGGCTGGATAAGAAATGGAACGCGACGACGCACCGTAAAGGTAACCCCATCCGGGGAGAAAATGCGTGCAGAAACATCCAGCGCGCGCACGTCCGAGACGCGCCTACAAGAGACCAGACATAACAACATGGCTAATTTCGCCGAGAGCTCCTTAAGAGACAGATAAGAATTCGCTGGCCACGACAGGAACAGATTCAGAACCAGATTGACGTCCCAAAGGACGGAGTACCTGGGTTCTGGCGGCAGTGCGAGGCGAACCGCTCGCAGAAGCCGGCACACAAAAGGGTGTTCCCCTACCGGATGGCCATCGATGTTATCGTGGCCCGCAGAAATCGCCGACCGGATAGCATTGATCGTCCTATACGCTAAACCCTTGTCGGCCAAATGGGCCAGAAAATTCAGCACAGGAACAAGGCCGGCGACCATGGGATCCAAATCCCTTCGTAAACACCAACGCATCCACTTAAGCCAAGCGGATCTGTAACGCTTCGTCGTACTATCGGCCCATGCTTTGGAGAGCAAGTGCGCAGCTGACCCCAAAAGGCCCGGGAGCGTCCAGCGTCTCCTGAGAGCCTCCACGCCACGAGGCGGAGAGTGTTCTGCATGACGAGAGGGTGAGGTTCCTGATCCGGGCTCGTCAGGAGCAGAGGAAACCGGGGGAGTAGGATTGGAAAATCCCAAGAAAGTTCCAGAAGAACCGGAAACCATACTTGAGACCTCCACAGCGGTGTAACCAACACCAGTTCCGCACCCTGGCGGCGTATTTGAGCCGCCGTTCGCATGATCATGGAGAACGGGGGAAACGCAAACGGCTGTTCCCGACTCCAATCCTGCAAGAACGCGTCCGTGGCCTCTGCCAGAGGGTCCGGCCTCCAGCTGTAGAACCGCGGCAGCTGGTGGTCGAGACGGGACGCGAAGAGGTCCACCGAGAAGGGGCCCCAGAGGGAGTGTAGCCACCGGAAGACTCCCGGATCCAGTTTCCACTGGCTGGCATCCCTGAGATGTCGAGAGTGCCAATCCGCTACCTGATTGCACTGGCCTGGCAGATACTCCGCCGTCACCGCAATGTGACGAGACAGGCAATAATCCCAGAAGTCCTTCGCTAAGTCCGCCAAAGCGCGGGACCGAGGACCTCCTAGGTGGTTCACATACCGGACCGCCGAAATATTGTCCATCCGTAGCAGGACACAAGCCTTGATTGAATCTTTGGTCCAACAGCGAACTGCGAAGGAGCCCGCAAGGAGCTCCAAACAATTGATATGCAATTGTTGTTCTTCTGACGACCAGGCGCCGCCGGTGGAAAAATCCCCGCACCGGGCGCCCCAGCCCGACCTGCTGGCGTCGGACTCTATGATCAGGTCCGGAGCCGAACCGAAGATCGCTCGCCCATTCCATGCCTCCATGTGAGACAGCCACCATGACATTTCCTCCTTCACTTCGTCCGTGAGAGGGACCCACTGATCGTAACACATCCCACGGCGCAAATGCTGCGCCTTCAGGCGCTGAAGAGCCCTGTAGTGCAGCGGGCCCGGGAAAATCGCCTGGATGGAGGACGACAGAAGACCCACCACCTTGGCGACATGGCGCAGTGACGTACGATCCTTCGCGATCGTCTGTCGGAGCAGGTGTCGTATCTTTGCGACCTTCCGACCCGGCAGGCTCAAGACCGCCTGTACCGAGTCCACCACGAAACCCAAAAAGGTGATCTGCTGAGTGGGAACCAAAACCGACTTGGAGCCGTTGATGACGAACCCCAGTCTCTGAAGCAGGCCGACAGCTTGACGCAGCTGTCCCGCCAGCACCTCTGGGCAATGTCCCATGAGGAGGATGTCGTCTAAGTATACTAACATCCGGACCCCCTGACTTCTGAGAAACTCCACTACCGGGTGGAGGACCTTCGTGAAGCACCACGGGGCCGACGAGAGACCGAACGGTAGGGCGGTGAATTCGAACACCTTGCCGTCCCACAGGAATTGTAGGAAACGACGATGAGGGGGGTGGATGGGAACGACCAAGTAGGCATCCTTGAGATCCAGTCGCACCATCCAATCCCGAGGGAGGAGCACGTCCCGAAGGAGGTGGATCCCCTCCATCTTGAAGTGACGGTAGACCAACCACCCATTGAACTCCTTGAGATTGATCACAGGCCTCTTGCCCCCATCTGTCTTGTCTACCAAGAAGACGTTGCTGAGGAACCCACGCGGGTGGCGCGTTGATAGACGGATGGCTCCCTTGCGCAGCAAGTCTGAGACCTCTTCGTCTATCAAGCGCTCGTCGGAATCTGCAAAAACCATAGGGCGCGGGGGCCTCACCTGAGTTGGCTGGTCGTAAAACTCTATATGGAAACCTCTCACAGTTTGCAAAACCCAAGCATCGGCAGTGAGCAATTCCCACTCCCCGTAAAAGCTTGCCAGCCGCCCCCCAATCGGCACTTGATCTAAGCAAAGTACACTTACCGGGGGCATTTCCTTGTCCGGAGTTCTTCTTGAACCCTCTGCCACCATAGCGTTGTCCCCTGGTGGGGTAGAAGTTGGTGTAGTTGGCCGAGGTCTGGTACTGACCTCTTCCGGAGCCTTGTCCACGGTTATTGGTCTGCTGACCACGGCCGATCGCGCGGCCCCTGCCGCGACCGGCCCCTCCAGAAAAACGCTGGTGGAACACCCTCTTGATGCTGGACTGGGCCTTGTCCAGCGACGTGAACGTATTCACGAACTTTCCCAGCTCGCGGATGAAAGGCTCACCGAAGAGGCCACCCTGGGCCACGGCCCCTGCCTCCGACGAGGCCAGGTCCCCCAGCTTCGGATCCAGCTTGATAAGGAGCGAACGCCGCCTCTCCGTGGATAGGGCACAGTTGGCGTTGCCCAAAAATACGATCACCCTCTGGGCCCAGTTGGAGAGCACCTCCGGTGAAATGGCAGTGCCATTCGCTCGGGCCTCCTCCGCCATATCGAGGATCTTCGTGGCGGGCCCGACCGCGTCCAACAGCTTGTCCTGGCAGGCCCGCCAGGACCGGTCGATCCCCTTCCTGGGGTCCTTCATGAATTTCGCCAGGAAGGTGGCCATCTTGGGGTCCTATTCTGGTGTCATGGCCACTTTCCCTTCCAGTGTAGGCCGAGGGCCTCCTTCTCCAGGGGCTTGCGCAGTCTGCCCGCGACAAACTTCGCCACCGTTTCCCCCGGGGCCCAGGCCGCGGAACGGGGGTGGACGATCTCGTCCGGGTCCAGCATGCCCGACTCGTCTCGGGGCATCTCCTTCGCTGAAGGTGCCGGAAGCCAAGAACGGGTCGACTCCCCGTCGTCATCCGTGTCCGGAGAGTCGTAGATCGGGGAGGCGGGCGCAGTAGACACGTCGCCTGAAGTGCCAGGGTCCACCAAGGGCGCCGGAGGCACCGCCGTCGCCTTAGCCAGGAAGGCGTCGCGAAGTCGCTCGAAAGCGCCCTTGTCCACGCCTTGGGCCTCCGATGAAGGTCCCTCACCACGGGGTCTCTTCGGAGCGGGCGGTAACCCGCCGGACGTCCCCGGGAGTTCGGGGGACGTAGGCACCTGCGACGCTGCCAGCTTCGCACACTCCTCCACGATGCGGGCAGAAAGGCGGTCCTCCATGGGCCCTACCACCTCCGTCACGCAACGATAGATGGAGCTGTCCACCGCCTGATAAAACTCATCATCCTGCAGATAGGGGCAGGCCTCCTCGTCGTACTCCCCTTCCATCTCGGAACCAAGGGGCAAATGCGGGGCACCCAAGAGGGCGGCAACCGAGAAAGTTCTCGAATGTGGGCAGGCCCAGCGGCTGCGATCACGTTTTGGGCCAGCTGACGTGGCAGGTGGGCTGCACCAACCCCCAAGCGTGCAGACCCTCCACGCCGGGACCGGGTCTACGTACCCCTCAAGCGCGCTAGGCCACACACGGGTAAAGAGGTGCACAGGTCTCGCCCGAAGGCGATTCACGCGGTCAGAACCGCTATACAGACCATAGAGGGCGTCAAAATTGGCAAAGTACAGACCCGGATCACCAGGTGTCAGAGGGGTACGCGAGGGTCGGCCCCTGCGCAAGCAGACCCCACGGCGTGGCTCCTCACACTGCGGAGGCGCGCCGGAGGGTCGGCGAAGCGACAGGCCGCCCCTGTGCGGTCTATGTACACACCGCACACAAGTGGGAATAAAGTCGCGTAGGAACGATAGAACGTTCCCGCAACCGGGGACTCTGAAAGGGAATAAACCATGCAAGGAGTCCCCAAAGACCGCACACAAGATAATAAATCACAATAAAAGAAGACAAAATAGAAAAAGCACTTATCTGGCTGCGGGAGCAGCGAAGAAAGAGGGGGAAGATGATGGGAAGTCCGGTTATATAGTGATGATGGACAGAGACAAAGGACTATGGACTATTGTTATAAGCAAAGAGACTCTTGGGAGTTGTTGATTTTTTGTTGAACATTACGTCAATGCTTTATGTTTAAAGCATTTTTTGTTCTTATTATATCTTTTCCTGAGCTGCTGTGGTTTCTTTATGTTAATAAAGCGAAGGAAGATATAGCATAATCTGAAGCCTCCGGTCCTGACATAGAATTTAGTAACTACCTCTGCAAAAGGTGAGACAGTAAGTGGTTAATCAGCTAAAGGACTACCAGGACAAATTGTAGATCAGTCTAGTTAGTTAGTTCAGAAAAATTGTTCATAATTTTTTAAGAATTAAGTCTTGCCTAGTAAGTGGCTTTGACATCTAGGAAACTAAGTAGTTGGCATCAGATCCACCCCCTGTTGAAGAAAGACCGCTTTGACCTTGACGACCTCCCCTATCTTATGGCTAATCACGCGCATCGCTTTCTTAGGGAAGAGCATCGAAAAGTTGGTGCAATCCTGCTCTATATGCAAATCTAGACGCCCTGTTTGAACATTGGCATCCATGTTTTTTCTAGGTCTCGCATTGGCCACGACCTTTTCAGTTTTCTAAAATATATGAGTAATCTGCTTCTAAGTGCTTGCCTTTCAGTCAGCCCTTTTCAACACTTGGTCTGTTATTGTGCCATTCACATTTTTATTCTGGCCACTACGTCATACAGCATTTAGCACACTTCAGCCGCTGGCCAACTTTGCTGTGAGTGACAGCATTATTTCCTTTCACAATGACCATGTCCCACAAAAGTAGTGCATTCAGTACCTGGGACTGCTGTGCTTTTAGCCACTATTTTTTCATATAGAATTCCCTCAACAATAAAGTTTAGCAAAAATCATGACAAAACAAAGGAAGCATTAATAAAGCCAAGAGGCCGACAGCCAAAGCCATACCTATTTAGTTTGCCAATGCTTGTTTAAGCTATGCACAGTATGACCATTCATAAGTAGTACATGAGCAAAATTTGCATATTGTGCTTAGAATACTGGGCAAATGTAAGTTTGCTGAAGATAACTTAAGGTATTGAGTTCATTGTGTTTTTAGATGCTGTGATGCTGCACAACATGCTACCTCAGTTTGGACCCAGCTATATGCAAATCAGTCTTGACCCTGCTTCAATAGGAACAGTCCAACCTGAAATGCCTAGCCAGGTTTTCCCTGAACTTGAACACAAGCCCAGGACCGGTTTTGTATAACCGGTCCCGAGTTGCTTGTGTTCCTGTTCTGGGAATAGCTGGCTAGGCAGTTCGGGCTGGACTGCACCTATGAGGAGCTGAGTCAAGACTGATTTGCATACGGCTGAGTCCAAACTGAAATGGCATGGTGAGAAATAGAACAATGGGTTGGAGTTTCACCCCGAGCAATTGCCAGTGGTTAGACTTATTGCAAGCAGATTCCGATTACTTTTTGCGTGTTTCAAGATTTTACAGTGGGCTTAAAGCTCTTCAACTGCTTTGGCATTGGTTGGCTTTATTGTCTCTCTCACATGCTTCTTTTTTGATGGCTTGCCATGTCCATCATGTGTTAGTCCTTCTCCTGGAGCATAACCGTTTTACTTGTGTCCTTGCACAGCTCACGTCTAGGGACATGTTTTATTATTTTTAGGTTTTGCCTGTTTAGCGCTTGCGCTGTGCTTGTGAAATCTATTGTACTTCATATAAATCTTAAAAGGGGCTTACGTCCCACCTTCACTTTTCATTGGTTTGTGTGCCTGCCACTTACATTTTCCTCCATTTCTATTGGCTTTAGCATACTATTTCCTGTTCCTCTCGTGTGTTAGTCTCCTCAGTATCCCATGGCCCAAGTGCTATTTTTATCTGCTTTATGGAATTTTTTTTTAACGTTTTGCCTGCACAGCGCTTTTAAGTGCTGGCATTTCTGTAAGGAGGCTTAATTGGTTAGTCAAAAGTTTTTGCTGTCCAATCTGGTGTCTTTCATTTGTTTCTCTTGTTTCACTTGCATTGTGACTTTTATTTCTTCCACAAGGCTTGGCACGCATGGTGCTCCAAGCCCCGCTTTAAACCCTGAGCCCCGCCCCTAGATTTTGCCTTCAGTTTTCTGATTTGCTGATACAGAGGATATTACCATCATTCCAATACTTGTTCATGGACCTTCGACCGTGCTTCCATGCGGATTCTTGCTCGCTTTTGGCCATGCCGACCTTTCTGTTCCTCACAGGCACCCACCCATACTGACAGAGCATTCACACTCCTTGCTTTTGTTTCTCGTCCGTGTCAGACCCCCACCGCAGTCTCCCCCCGGAGACATTTATCACCCATCCGTGACCCGACCCCGGCGAGCGCCAGGAACCCCGGATCTCTGAACCTCCACCGCTACAACTCTTTCGCACTCCACACCCTCAAACCCGGAAAAAAACAATAACTGCCAAAGATCTACACCGACCACCATCCATGGCCAGTTCTCTAGCTGATTCTGCCGTCAATCCTTCACCTTCAAAGGACCGCCTAAACCACACCGGATGCCTGCACTCCTGAAGCACTGACATGCATCCTCCTCAACGTGCGCTTCCTACACAGACACTTTGCAAAAAGGAAGGGGTTTGGTCCGATTGGGAAGGAGGGGGGTAGGACCACAGAATCAATACCAAGAAAAGTTTACCCAGGGTAAACTTTTCTTGGTATTGATCCTACACAGACACGGCGTAGAGATCTGGGACCTTCTCAACACACTCTTCCCCCGATGCCGCTTTCTTAGCAGAAACCTGGACCAATGCCACCTCCGCCCTGACATCGTCTGCGACATCCCTGACAGCTACAAGATCCAGAGAAAGGACCACCCCCACCGTTCAAGGAGGAGGACTCGCCATCGCACACAAGAGCTCCCTCCGACTCTCCACCTCCAGCACGAGCCCCCTCATCTCCAACATAGAACACCTCCACTTCCAGATCCAGACCAGCCCCAGGACAACACTGTGCAGCACCCTCGCCTACAGACCGCCCGGACCCCACACGCTTTCTGCAACCACCATCCCGACCTTGTCACATCCCACACTATCACCTCAATGGACTACATCCTCATCGGAGACCTGAACTTCCGCCTCGTCAACTTCAGTGACCCCGACTCCACTGCCCTCCTCGACAACCTCTCCAATCTCGGACTGAAGCAGCTCTTCACCACCTCCACCCAAAGAGCTGAACACACCCTCAACCCCATCTTCACAGGAGGGACAAACATCCACTTCAGCCACATCACGCAGCCCCCCTGGACAGACCGCCACTGCATACACTTTACCTTCTCCATCACCACCGCACCCAAACCCACCCCACACCCACCTTGAAGGAACTGGAGCAAGATCACAGAGCACACATCAACACCACTCTTCTCCACTACCTCCCCTCCGCCACAACAGATGCCAACACCGCTGCCAAAGAACTTCACAGCTGGACTTCCAGCTGCGCATACAAGCTTGCACTGCTCCGCCACCCAGGCACACAACGCCCCCTGAAGGCCGCCTGGTTCACCACTGACCTCCTAGAAGCCAGGCGCTCCTGCAGAGGCCTCGAGAAAATCTGGCAGAACAGAAAAAACACTGAAGACCAGAACAACTACAGAAATGCCCTGAAGGAATACCACCAACGTATAAGAGCCACCAAGCGAACCTTCATCAAGAACAAAATACACACCAACGCAACTAACACTAAAGAACTGTTCAACGTCATACAGCAGCTCACCAAACCTCCCAGCGAAGCCACGGACGTCACAACTTCTAAGGACCTCTGCAACAAATTGAGCTCATATTTCCACCTGAAAATAAAGGCTCTCTACGACAACTTCAGCAAACAAACTCTGGACACCACCACCAAAGACCAGCCGACCGTCACCACCTGGAATCCTGCCACCACCGAAGACACAGCCCCAACCATGAAGAACACCCACTCAGGAGGCCCCAAGGATCCCCTCCCACTGCACATCCACCACAGAGCCGCCACCGCCCTAGCACCTGAACTGGGCCTGACTATTAATGCCTCCTTCGAATCCAGCATCTTCCCCAATGACTGGAAGCTGGCAGAGATCAAACCCCTCCTCAAGAAGCCCTCGGCCGATCGGACGGGCCTGAAAAAGTACCGACCCATATCTCTTCTCCCCTCCGCTGCCAAAGTCACTGAGAGACTCGACTTGTAAACGCACAACTGACCACATTCTTTGAAAAGAATGGCATCCTATACCCCTCCCAGTCCGGGATCCACAGGAACCACAGCACAGAGACTGCCCTCCTCGCTGCCGCCGATGACATCTGCATGCTACTCGACCAGGGCCACACGGCGGCTCTCATCCTACTAGACCTCTCCGCAGCCTTCAACACCGTCTCAAATCGCACCCTCACAGCCAGACTCCCCGACTCTGGGATACGAGGAGCTGCCCTCAAATAGACCTGGTCCTTTCTTTTCGGCAAAACCCAGAGGGTCAGACTTCCAGCCTTCCTCTCTGAACCCTCAGAGTCCAACTGTGGAGTTCCCCAAGGATCCTCGCTCCACCCCACACTCTTCAACATCTACATGGCCTCCCTCGCAGCCATCGTCAGACGGCATGGGCTCGGCATTGTATCATACGTCAACGACACCCAGCTCATCCTCTCCCTCACGAAGAACCTCAAAGACACTAGACTCTGCTTCCAGTAAGGAATGAAGCACTTCGCAGCCTGGATGAACAAAAGCTGTCTGAAGCTAAACTCGGAGAAGACAGAGGAACTCGTTCTCAGACCATCCACCACCGCCTGGGACAACTCTTGGTGGCCCTCAGGAGCCCACCCACACCATCAGACCATGCACAGAACCTCGGCATCAGAACCTCGGCTGTCCCCAGACACAAGAGAGCCAGAATGGGGGGTAGATCCTTTCGTACTTTGGCGGCACATAAATGGAACTCTCTCCCCCTGAGCTTAAGAGTGGAAACATCGGAGCTCATCTTCCGCAGGAAACTTAAAACATTCCTCTTTCCTAAAGAATAGCCCCGTCTTGTCTGACTGACGGAGCAACTGGTTCTTCTGACAGCGCGGGGACACACTGACAGTGTAACCAGGCGCTATACAAACTCAGAAATAAATAAATAAATAAATAAATCCTGGACTCCTCTCTCACCATTACCCACCAGATCAACTCCATCACCTCCACCTGCTTCAACTGCCTCCACATACTCTGCAAGACCTTCAAATGGACCCCCCCCCCCCCTGAATGCAGAAAGGCAGTCACCCATGCATTCATAACTTGCAGACAGGACTACGGCAATGCCCTCTACGCCGGAATCAACAGAACTCTCCTGCACAAGCCCCAAACCATCCAGAACGCTGCAGCCAGATTCCTCATCGGAACCCCATGGCACGAACACGTGACCCAACACCTACGAAACCTCAAGAAGAAAGGTAGTGGTGTTCCTCTACGAGGAATGTCCGCACTATCACAAAAACTAAATAAATAAGAACTAATTGTTGGACAACAATATAGGACTAGTGTGATGATACTAGCGGAGTACAACAAAAACCCACGTCACTCACTACCAGGAGTGACTAAATGTTGAGGAAGCAGACTCAACATGTACATATCCAAAGAACTGGGTCAGGCGTGCACATCCTAAGTTGCAGTAATAGAAAAATGACCTAATAGTCACAATAATTTTAACCCCTTGCATGCTGATGACGAGCCCCAGCCGTCATGCACTACGGTGCTCGTGTGCTGATGACGGCTGGGGTTCGTCATGGCCCGCCCCTGTTCATTTGTTTACCGCACAGGGGCGGAAACGGGCCAGCAGTAAAGGGGTTAAGCATACATCATACTATCCAATCTAAATTCAGAATTACAATAAATTGTTCGAGACAAGAAGAACAAATCAGTGTCCTTAAAGTTTGAAAATCTTCATTCCACTTATTCTTTAATTCATCACAATGAAAACAGCCGACACGTGTTTTGTTAGTACTGTATAAGTACCATAACTTCCTCAAGGCTGATAAAGATTCGGGAGTAAGACAAGATGAGGAAATAAGGAATATATAGAGTCCTATTCCAATGTGGCTGTGACGTGTGAAAGTTCCTAGGTCACAGATAATCATCTATATTTGCACCAAATGTAGAGGCGTTGTCTAATATGTGGTTGCGAGGAGCTGGGTCAATGAGTAATATTATCGAAAAAGGTCCAGCAAGTTTCTAGTGAATAATAAAGAACATCCACTCGTGTCAGGATGTCCGAAATAGTAAGATGGTCAAAATGAGTAACTACATCTCCAAAATAGCTCCATGTTATTTGATCGATATCAGGGAACTCACGTCAAGGAGATCGGGTCCGGCAGAGAATGTAGGTAGAGAACCTACGAAACCTCCACTGGCTCCCCATTGAGAAGAGAGTAACCTTCAAACTACTCACCTAGGCCTACAAATTCCTTCACAACATCGGTCCCAAATATCACAATGAGAGAGTCTCCTTTCACGTAACCAAAAGGAACCTCAGCTGCGCCAACCTCGCCCTGGCAGAAACCCCATGCACACTCAGAAACAGAGCAGGCGGAAGAGCCTTCTCCTACGTCGCAGCCAAGGCCTGGAACGAGCTCCCTGTCATCCGATGCTCCCCTACCCTGCACACCTTCAGGAAGAACCCCAAGACCTGGCTCTTCGACTGAACCAGAGCAGCAGCCAGCACATTGAGACCCTCACGGGTGAGTAGCGCGCTCTGTAAATCCCTGATTGATTGATTATGTGCAGCAATTATCCTACTACCTACTGCCAGGCAGACCTGGGAGAGGCCCATCTCTTTATGCTGTCTACTGTGGCTGTGTTTCTTATACTGTCCGACTGGTCGTTATAGACCGGTCACACAGAATTTGTTCAATTTATGTCTTTGTTGATAATCCTGGTCATTAATTTACTTATGTGGATCTATTTTTTTAAGGCTTTGCCTCCACAGTGCTTATGCTGTGCTTGTTCTTCAAGTGCTGGCATTTCTGTTGGGAAGCTTAATTGGTTAGGCACAAGTTTTCGCCATCCGATCCGGTATCTTTAATTTTTTTCTCTCGTTTATGTTTCACCCCACGCTGTAACTTTAATTTCTTCCACAAGGCTTGGAGTGCATCGTTTTCCAAGCCTTGCTTTGCTTTCAGCCACGATCTCCGTCCCCAGTTCCACCTGCTACTGCAAAATATATTGCCTTTCTCAATAAAGAGGTCCTAACACTTTTGCGAAGATGCTTTAAATTATATTGCACAACTGCTCAACAATTAACATCTTTAAAAATATATATATATATATATATTATTAATCACATAGGCGAAACCTATTACATTTGCCAACACTTGTTTGCATAACCCGTTCACAAGAGTGCTTGTGTTTGCTAGCTGTCTCCCTCAAGTGCTAGTATTTATAAATAATTTATTGTTTAGAAATCCTCGTGACCCATGCAGTTGAGTAGTACGTTCTTTATTGCTATAAAACGTACCTGTTAAAAATACCCCTAGTTTCAGAGCCCATGAGACTGTCAGCCCGCAGGCTCTAACCGGCACATGCTGGTCTATTCACTTTAGTGCCGAGTCTGTAAAATATGCATCAGGGTGTATGGCTTCGCTGGGTAAACTACCCGGCTTCAGAAGCTTGTTGAATAAAACATGACTTTAATTCTAGTTTCTTCATTTATGTAACCACCTTGTGGATATGAACAATGTAGATATGAAAAGTCAGAGAAAGAAGCCATAAAATAAAACTTGGGCACCCAAAGGATTCCGTTCCAAAATGAAACCTGCTTTCCCGCCCTCTGCCCTCACTTCATTGGACGCTTTGTTGAAGCTGTTCTTGTTCCTGTTGGGACTGTAATCGTGACAAGCAATGGGCTGAATGCAGTCCTGGGGCCAAAAAGCGGAAAACGAACATCCCAGTCGTATATTCCATGTGAGATACAATGTTCTGTCGGTCCCATCTGAATACATCTACTGTACACGCATCAACGGCTTGAAGAAAGGCAGTATTAGATGCTCATTAGACTAGAGATGCCAGTGCTTTAAATGGGCCGGTACTCACCGGTACTGAGAACCGGCACTTCCGACATTTATGGCCCTCAGTACCGGCACTTTTTTTTAGGTTAGGGAGAGTACCGGTACCCTGATTGAGAGGAGAGCAGGCTCAGGTTACTTATCTCCTCCAGCTCGGGGCAGACGCCGCTCTGCTTCCGACTGCGCCCTTCAGTGGCCTTTTGAGCAATCACTGCTGGCGATTACAGCAGCTCTCACTTGAATGGCCCCTGACTGCAGGGGTCTGAGAGGGTTCGCCTTGCGTCATGCTGTGATAGCACAATGGCTATTACACTTAAAGTGTTAAGGCGGGTGGGGGGGGCGCCCTTCTTTTATCAAGTGTGTGAAATGGGCTGGGGCTTCTAGTCTGTAAACTTGTCCTATTTAGGGCAATGCACTGGCCGTACTAAGGTGATTTCTATCTCAGATATTTTTCTATCTTCTATTTTTGCTTTGCTATGTTACGGTTTTATTCGTAATTTTGCATTGCTTTGTAATATAAATTTGCTCATAGCTTTATTTTAAAACGTTAGGTTTGTTGCTTGCTTAGTATTTTTGCTGACCCCTGGTAATTTCAAACCGCTTGATGGGGTACAGAATGGGGGCGATGGGCAAGGGCACTGTATGGGAGGGTGACAAAGGAATACCTCTTTCCGTGTTGGTTGCATACATAGCACATATGGTTGCCTAGGGTAGCATTAGTGCACTGCAATGGGAAACAATAAATAGGAGCCATAGTAGGGGGGTGTAGGAGAGGATGGAGGGACCATGTCATACTGGATACTTAAATACACCATACGCCACTCAAGACTGCATCTAAACACAATAAGAGAAGGGAGTTGCATCCTGCTGGGGTGTATTTTGAGCGGAGGGGCAGAAAAGTGTTGGATGAAAAGTTGACTTGGTAAATGATTAAGCAGTGGCTAAAGGAAGAGATTTCATTAGAATGACTTGGCCCATCTGCTCAGGAATGCCGGAGTAACAATTACCCTCCACTGTGTCTCTCCTCATCAAAAGCTGTTTGCCGACAATTCTCTATCTTCATCTCTTTTAAAAGTCATAAACTGTTCCTAATCAGAGCTGAGCACACACCTCACATGAGAAATGTTCTGTATCGAAGCACACAGATCAAGCACCCACCTTACCAGTAATATCTGTGGTACAATGGATACTCAATGGCAAATGCTTGATCGGTTTTATATCCTTTCACCCCGAAAAAGATGTTTCAGATTAAAGGTACAGCCGTGATTGAAAGCTGCTGCCGGTTTCATTTAGTTTATTTTCAAAATGTGGCTTTCTGATTCATTTTATTCTTGGTCAGACTAATACCTGGCAAATCTGATTTAGGCAAGTTTATATTAGTTCATTCCTATAAACTTTAATATAAATCTGTAAAGATAAACTAGCGACCTGCTAGCTATGGAGTGTATTTGTACCTGTCCCTGGAAGTACACTGCTCAGCGTATGATAAGTAGTAGAGGTGATCCTTTCCCGGCAGATACCAGATGCTTTAGCACCTTACTCAGGTCAGTAAAATATAAACCTGCTGTTTCAGGCAAGCCTTAAGTCTAGCAGGTCACCATGGTATTTCAGTCCCAATTGCCATGTACCTTTTGCACACCCATGCTTTGGCGAAAGTGTTGACCAAACTTGCAGTGCTTTCACACATGCTTAATATGCCTACTTCCGTGTTATAATTTCCAATACATTAAATTACAAAGCAAAAAACTCACCTTCCCTCCCCCCTCTCCCTCCCCCCACCAAACATTGTGAATTGGTAATTAGAGAGCTTAGATGCCCCTCGTCATAGAGTTTAGTGTTGCAGTCTGTGGAACAAGTGGAGTTTGCATAAAGCTACGTATCTCTCACCTCCAGTGGGTAGCGGAAGCTGGTGCTGTAGAATACCCTTCTACACTGACATGCTTTCCTGCAGATTGAATGGCTGGCATATGTTTTTGTCTATCAGCTCTTGTTATGTGATAACCTGTACTATTGCATTTTTGCTGATTAACGTAGAGCAAACATAACTGACATATCCCCTACTAAAATTACTTTCATGTTTCACCATACAAATTCAACACTAATACTTATGGGTTCCAAAGTAGCGTGCTACTTGCGCTACAAAACCCCTTTAGGGGTAGCAAGCACTATATAAATACAAACCTCTTTCCCTCTTCTATTCCGCAGTCTACCCTTTTCTACCCAAATAACTGAATAACCTATCCACTACTCAAATTACTTCATATTTTACTATACTAATTTTCAACACTAATCATTTATGGGTTCCGTAGTTGCGTGCTACTCGCCAGAAAACAGCTTCACCACACATCAGGGGTAACAAGCGCTATATAAAGACAAACCCTTTTTTCCTCCTCTATCCTTCTGCTATCATTCCAAATCACTGACTGACCTATCCACCACTTAATATGTACTTGCATCTTTCACTATACTAATTCAACACTAATCGTCTATGGGTCCCGGAGTAGCGCGCTACTCGCCAAAAAAGCGCTTCGACGCCTCGTCAGGGGTAGTAAGCACTATATAAATGCAATTACAATACAATACCTTCGTTAAAGCTGTTTTTTCATCACTAATTGCTGTCCCCTATAATTGCCAAACTGAAGAAGATCGATACATTTATCAAAATAGCTCCAAAAATGCCCTAGCAAGGCTTTGATGCCTACAAATTCAGCAGCCACGTTCCAGGGGCCCATAGCCGATTGGACATCCATGCAGGATGGACAGAAGGGGCAGGGGAGCAGTACCACCAGTAAAAACTTCGGTCCATATTACAATTTGCCAATGAAAATTATTGGTCGGGAGACTAAAGTTCTGCCAAGTATGAATCTAATCTCATTACAGAGAATCTCAGCCACCGTAGGAGTCCAAGAAAACGGGGAGGGAGGCACCACAAATAAGAAACTAAAAACCTTCCGATAATTCATTCATCATTAGCAGCCTGCCCACATGTGGTGATCTGTAGAACAGAGAAGGTTTTGGATCCAGCAACTACCCAGCCTGGATCTCAACAATAAGGAAAACAGAACAAAGTGGCTGGACAGGAAATTTTAACAAAAACAATTGTTCAACCACGTAGTTAATGTATACCACGTGACAAACGGGTACAAATCCCAAAGTAAATTTATTTTTTCTTTTTACTTAGATTCAAAATTCAAAAGCACAAACACAAACAAAACAATTGTTACGACAGTGGATTCATGATGACATTATATACAAATTTACAACATTTACAAATGTACAACAATTACAAGAATACATCAAGCAAACTGAGTGAACGAGACACACCAAAACAATACTGAAATCAATAAACAAAATCAATTGCCGTTCTATACAATGCAGAAAACTTTCAGGTGAAGAGCATGTGACCAGTCCATAGAGATATGAGACCATGGGACAGGCGGGAAAAGATGGAATAAAGTGCCTGCCTGTCAACCAATCCTGTGGTTAATAATTTATAACGGGTTGACACAACTAGGATCCAAAGTAATTGATGAAATTCTATCCTAGGGTCACCCTTAAGGTTTGCCACAGGGTGGAGGTGTCGACGCGTTTCGAACCGGCGTTATTACAGGTTCTCTTCAGGACAGGGACTGGGGGCTGTTGTTCTGTAAAAGACATATAGAGTGGGTGTCAGAAGTTTCTATCATGAAGCTATTGCATAAGGCTCCGATAAGGCAATTGATTTTGTTTATTGATTTCAGTATTGTTTTGGTGTGTCTCGTTCACTCAGTTTGCTTGATGTATTCTTGTAATTGTTGTACATTTGTAAATGTTGTAAATTTGTATATAATGTCATCATGAATCCACTGTCGTAACAATTGTTTTGTTTGTGTTTGTGCTTTTGAATTTTGAATCTAAGTAAAAAGAAAAAATAAATTTACTTTGGGATTTGTACCCGTTTGTCACGTGGTATACATTAACTACGTGGTTGAACAATTGTTTTTGTTAAAATTTCCTGTCCAGCCACTTTGTTCTGTTTTCCACATGTGGTGATGGCAGGAGTTCCACCATTGAGAGATGGACAGATCGGGTCTCATGGGGATCTGAAGAACGAGTGTCTAAATATGGGTGAGAAAGTTCAGGGGCTATCAAACATCAAAAGCCCACCACATTCTGCTTACCTGTCGAGTAAGGAGGATTGGTAGGGGAACGAAAGACCGCCCAGGTGGCTGTGTAATCAGAATCAGGATACTCTCAGGAGATATTCTAAAGGGAATGGGTGGAAGGCTTTTGTGTTCATCTCAGCTTGTTTTGCCCTCAGTGTGTGTGCCTGCTTGAGAATATATTGTATGGTGCCAAACAACAACAAATAACATATGGCATTAAGAAACGGCAAATATGACAAAACAAGGAAATGTTAACATATCATCCTGTTTGCTTTCATTTTGTGTAATGTGTTAACCTGATTGGTTTGCATAAACACATTTCTCATGCGTTTTAATGTGTGCTGCAACTGGTACAGAAGTCCTTCTGTATCATCATATCTTGCCCTTAGCCACGCCCCTAGCCCCGCCCATTTGACACACCTCTAACTTATTTAAAAGAGTACCTGCACTTATTTTTTCCCATTTAAAGCACTGGTCTCTACCATTAGTTTTCTGTTGAGCTGCACACTTGGATGTTGCACATGGAGTTCAGTATAGTGAAATGTAATGGGGCACAATATATTATGTGAAACATGACTGTCAGGCTTGTATATTTGCTTTCAAAATGGAGGTCAGATATGTGCAAGAAGGTGTGTTGGGGGGGGGGATATGAAAAATTAACTTACTTGTCAGATAATAGCCTAAATAGAACCTCTTAGCTCTAAGATGGTTTGTTGCCATCTTTACAGACAAACCTAGGATAAGCCAGCAGCTCAACACTTGCATTATAAAAGCGAGACCGGTTAGCTTTGCCAATACTTGTTTTAACAGTTCAGACATTCACAGTGAGACTGTTCGTGATGTGTTACCCAGGGCACAGCAATATGCTCCAAGCTTGTTTATTTTGTTCCAGTTTGTTTTTATCTTCAACTTGTACTGAATAATTTCTCCAGTTAACATTTGTATCTATTTATTTACACAATGACTGTCAAATACCAACTTGAATTATTCACTCAAAGGCTATTGTTTATTTCCTTACCTATACTTATTTGCCAAGCCGCATTGAGCAGCAGATGGCTGCAGTTGGGTTGCCTCTGGTGGGTCCCTCCCCATTGCTTTCTGTCCCTTACTGTCCTCCGGAGGATGATCCAGTGCCAACACCCGTGTTGGATCCTGAGCCAAAGTCGGCACAGGACCGACAGAATTCATGCTATGAGACTACAAAGGCACAACACGTTGTCATACCCCCTGACTCTAATTTTGTGCCTCAATGGCATCACAGCTATCAACAGAGGCTCTATTATCTTTTTGGCTCTGATTCTGACCCTATGCTTGAGAAAGGTGCACCCCAGGAATTCAATGATGATGATGATGATGATGATGATGGTGAAGCGGATGAAATGGTATCTCTCATATTGATGGTGCCTTACACCTTGACTTATAGGATTCCAGTGGACTTTATACTTCTCCTGAGACCGATCTTGACTTGCCACATGAGCCACCAGCAGAATGAGTGCCTCATTTGCAGTGGGGGTTTGGAGAGCATCCTAGATACTAGAATTCCCTCCATTGAGACTAAAACAAATGTTATTGCCACAATCTGCGGCATGGACCAGCAACTTTGGAACATTTACTTCCATTTAATGATGTCCTCACAGATGATCTGAAATGATGTTCTTGCCTGCTTGTGGGCAGGCAGGTGGCCAAGATTTTCTCACCATACATATTGCACAGGCTTAGAGCAGTAAGGTGAATCCAATGTCCTTTTAGCCCCTCCTCTGAATAGAGAAAACAAAGGCATTGATGCCTTTGGCAAATGCATGGGTTTTTCGTTTTTTGCGTGTTGGGCACTGCGATCCGGTCTCTTGGACCGCTACCCTTCGGGACATGGCCAGTAAGATCTTGTTGGCAGTCCCAGAGGTCCTTAAGGCCTCTTCGGCCTGGATGATAAGGATGGCAGGACATCCCCAAGTATGGTGCTTTATAGGGTCTATACAAATCTAGACACCATAACTCTTCAGGGCTGGAAAGATACAGAATAACGAGTGACCTATAATCAATATACTACAAGAAGTAGTTTATGGTCAATGTGCCAGAGTGAATGTGACATATCCTCATACCAAAAGATAACAACAAACATGTGGAACCCAAGAGTGATTCTAAAAGCAAGTTTTGAGCGAAAATTCATCCCATTTCGTCATATCCTAATAAATCCTAAGTAGTAAAAACAGCACTATTGAGTTTAAACGTACAATATGATCACAAAAGGCAGTGGAAAGACACCCGTGTTGACTATGAAATATAAGTGACATGCTCATGGTAACTACAACATGAATATCCGCAGGATATCTTAAAAAAATTATTAATATAAGTACATGAGCAGGGTCGGACTGTGTTAGAGCAACAGCACTTCTGATAGATACATCTGCCGTGTGGATTCCTCACCTTGTGAATATCCCCCTTGCGTCAGCAACATTCGGAAATTCTTTTCGTAGCCTCGCGCCGACGTGGATAGGACGTCACAGAGACACGGCTCCGCTCGCGACTCCGCTGACGTCACCGACGCCTATAATAGGCCCACGCCGGCGTGATGACATCAGTTCCCTTTTTTCCGCGTCGTCGACGCTAACGGTTATCGGGAATCTCTGTAGCCTACTGGTACATTGTTGCCATTTTGTTGCATATTTCTGCTTCTCTGTATCCTGTTTCTTCGAAGATGTCATCCAAGAAGACCGGCTTCAAGCCCTGCAGGGAGTGCGGTAAAATGATGTCCATTACCGACCCCCATGAAGACTGCATCTGGTGTTTAAGTTCCGACCATGATGTGGAGGATTGTTCTTCATGTCGGAAGACGAATCCGAAGGCCCTGAGGGAGAGAGAAGCCAAACTTCTGGTTGCTAAGGTGAAAGCTGGAAAGGAGAAGTCGTCGAGGTCTCGTTCTCGAAGGGCGAGGTCGAAGTCCAGGGCGAGGTCGAGATCTGCTTCTCGAGAGAGGTCGTCTTTGAAGTCGGCGTCGGATCATGTTTCAAAGTCGAAGAAGAAGCACAAGAAGAGGAGACATGAGTCCCGACATCGGTCTGGTAAGGAGTCGGGCTCGAGGTCGAGGTCGAGGTCACCGAAGAAGGTACGTTCGAAGGTGGTTACTCTCGAAGTCTCTGAGCATGAAGGTGAGGCTTCACCTTCTGAGTCGCATGGGCGGTCTCCCACTCCGGCTCCGAATACTTCTCCGGTTCCAAATCCGTCTCCGGCGCCGTCCCCGGCCCGTGAAGAGGAAGAGTCTCGGGAGGTTGTGGATTCTGCGCCTGTTGATGAGCCGAATCCGATCCCTCCTCAGGACCGACCTGATGGTTCTCAGCCGCCCTTTCCTGCTCCAGGCCAGGACCCTTCAGCGTTTCTTAACGCTATGTATGGCGTCTTCTCAAGGGCGTGGTACCCCTCTGGTGCACCTTCGGGTCCCATGGGTCCTTTGGCATTCAGCCTGGGAGTTCCTCACTCCTATCCTCGGCTCCGTTTATGCCTTACATGCCGGCTCCGACGCCGCATTGGCAGTTCCCGGCTCCGCCGAAGTCGTCGACGCCGATTCCAGCGTCGCCTGCTCCTGATCGTCCTCGAGGGCATTCTTCTGTGCCGTCGGATTCGATACCGGCGTCGGCCCCGAATCCGTCGGAGCCGCAGGTGGATCCGGCTGCGAGGCGTGTAAAGGAGAGATCCAGAAGGGAAGCTCAACGCCTTTTGGAAGAGCAGAGATACATGGATTCACAGTCTGATGTTGAAGAAGGTGAATTAGAAGAGAGCTGCTTTGAGGAATTGGCGGATTCAGGGACTCTTGATTTCTCTCCAGAGTGGGAATTGCCCTCAGGCTCAGGTGCTCCCTCTAAGGATATCCAGCCTTACCACCTGGTTATGAGGAAGGCTGCTGAGCTTCTTCATTTGACTCTGCCTACAGTGGAGTTCAAGTCTAATATCCTCACTGAGGTCTTGCATTCACCGAATTCTGTGGTTGAGCCTTTACTTCCATTCAATGAAGCTTTGACAGATCCTATAATGGAGGTGTGGAAGAAACCTTTGTCGGCTCCTGCGGTTTCTAAGAGTGTTGCGAGGAGGTACAGGGCTGCTCCTAAGGACCCGGCTTTTCTGTCTTCTCATCCTTCGCCAGAGAGCCTGGTCATTCAGGCTGCCTGTTCAAAGAAGAGTCTTAGTGCCTTTCCTCAGGTTCCTTGCGAGAAGGAAGCAAAGAAACAGGACCAGGTTGCAAAAAAGACCTTTTCATCGGCTAGTATGGCGTTGAAGTCAACTATTGCCACATGTCTTATGGGAAGGTATGTGCATGCCCTGATGGACTCCTTGCGTATCCTGGCTCCAAAAATTCCTGACGCCAACCGGAAGGATTTTGAGGAGGTGATTTCTGACACTCAGGCGGCAGCCCGCCAGGTTATTCAAAGTGGTCTGGACACTGCCGACTCTGTGGCTCGTATTATGGGCACTGCTGTCGCCACTAGGAGGTCAGCCTGGTTGAAGTCATCGGACTTTTAGGCTGATGTTCAGGCGACTTTGCTTGATCTTCCTTTTGATGGTTCAGGTCTCTTTGGGAAGAAGGCGGATGCGGCTCTTGAGAGATTCAAGGATTGCAGAGCAACGGCTAAGTCTTTGGGTCTCCAGATCAGAGGCACTTCTTCCAACAGAAGGTTCAGGGGCTTTGGTCGCTCCTTTCGGAATTTCCGGCAAGGCCAACAGCAGCAGCAGCAACAGCAACAGCAGCAAAATTCAGTGTACAGAGCGTACAGGGGAAAGCAAAGAGCGCGTCCTCGTGGACGTCAGCCCTCCTCTTCCTCCACCTCTTCCAACCCCCCTGCCGCAGAAAAGCAGCCCTAGATCCGCTATTCAGGATCATGTGGGTCCGGTTGGGGGTCGGCTTACCCATTTTCTACAGGATTGGGAATCGGTTACGACAGATCTTTGGGTTCTCAATCTTGTCGAAAATGGGTATGCCCTTCCCTTTCGGGAATTCCCCCCTGTTTACCCTCCTTGTCAAGGTTTTTGCACAGAGGAACATCTGTCTCTTCTGCAGGAGGAGGTTCTAACTCTGTTACGAAAGGGTGCGATAGAGGTGGTCCCAGAGCAGGAAAGGGGTCAGGGATGCTACTCCCGGTATTTCCTGATCCCCAAAAAGGATGGCAGGCTTCGTCCAATCCTGGATCTCAGGATCTTGAATCTCTATCTGAAGCAGGAGAAATTCAAGATGCTCACCCTTGTTCAGGTTCTTCAAGCGTTGATGGAAGGAGACTGGATGGTGTCGCTCGACTTGCAGGACGCATATTTCCACATACCCATCCTGAAGTCGCACAGGAAGTATCTCCGTTTCACGGTTGGGTCGCAGCACTACCAGTTTGCGGTCCTTCCGTTTGGTCTTACTACTGCGCCACGAGTCTTCACCAAGGTGATGGCGGTGGTGGCAGCTCATCTCAGGAGGTCGGGGATACCTGTATTCCTGTATCTGGACGACTGGCTGATCAAAGCGGAGTCGTCAGAGAAGGTGCTCCATCATCTGCAAGAGACAACTCAGTTGTTGTTCAGGTTGGGTTTTTCGATAAATGTACCCAAGTCTCACCTGGTGCCCTCCCAGCGCAACCTGTTCATAGGTGCCGTACTGGACACTACTGTTTGTCGTGCATTCCCTCCTCCTCAAAGGATTCGCGACATTCAGGAAATGATTCCTTTATTTTACAATGGAGCGGTCGTTCCAGTCCTGAAGGTCCTTCGCCTGCTCGGTCTGATGGCTTCTTGCATTCTGTTGGTCAACCATGCACGCTGGCACATGAGGGCACTCCAGTGGTGTCTCCGCAGGCAGTGGTATCAGCACAACGGAGATCTCGGGGAGTCGGTGAAGATCTCCGGAGAAACTGCAGCGGATCTGTCTTGGTGGAGCGTGGAAGGCAACCTGTCGCAAGGGAAGTCTTTCCATCTACCTCCATCGGTGGCCACGGTGATAGCGGATGCATCCACTCTAGGGTGGGGTGCTCATCTGAGGGATCTGGAGGTCAAGGGTCTTTGGTCTCCAGAGGAAAGGTTGCTTCACATCAACCTTCTAGAGTTGCGGGCGATACGTTTGGAGCTCAAGGCCTTCCTCCCTTCCCTTCGCGGTCGGTCGATCCAAGTCCTGACGGACAACACGACCGCGATGTGGTACATCAACAAGCAGGGAGGAGTGGGGTCGCAGTGTCTCTGCAGAGAGGCTCTGCGTCTCTGGTCCTGGGTTCAGGACCACCAGATTTGTCTGATGGCAAATCATCTGGCCGGAGTTCTGAACGTGCGTGCAGACAGTCTCAGCCGGCAGTTCTCTGCCGACCACGAGTGGAGGCTTCACCCGGAGGTGGTTCGTCACGTCTTTCGGACGTGGGGGACTCCTCGGGTGGACCTATTTGCCACTCGCGAGAATGCTCACTGCCCGTCATTCTGCAGTCTCCAGTATCCGATGCAAGGAGCCTTGGGGGACGCGTTTCAGTTGAGTTGGGGAAATCAACTCCTTTACGCGTTTCCTCACATAACCTTGATTCCTCGAGTTCTGAGGAAAATTCGCCAAGACCGGTCCCAAGTTATATTGGTCGCCCCGGATTGGCCAAGAAGGGTGTGGTATACAGATCTACTCCACCTCTCCTCTCACCCGCCGCTCCAGACCTCCTCTCTCAGATGGAGGGGCAGGTTCTACACCCCCACCTCCAGACATTGCACCTTCATGCCTGGAGATTGAACGGGGCAACCTGATTTCCTATTCTCTCACGCCTGATGTGGTGGATGTCATTTTGTCTGCCAGACGTGACTCCACTAAGACTGTCTATTCATATAGATGGTCTAGGTTTGTTATTTGGTGTGGTGAGAATGATATTGACCCGTTGAGAGCCCATTTATCAGATGTGCTCCGGTTTGCTCTTTCTTTGGCACAACAGGGGCTTGCAGTTGCCACGGTTAAGGGCTATCTTTCGGCGCTGTCGGCTTTTATTTGTTTGCCTGATCAGCCCTCTCTGTTTAAGTCTCCTGTAGTTTTGAGGTTTTTGAAGGGTCTTGTTAACAAGTTCCCTCCTACTCCTTTTATTGTACCTCAGTGGGACTTGAATCTTGTCTTGACTTTTCTGATGGGCTCTCCCTTTGAGCCTCTTCATAAATGTCCTATGAGGCTTTTAACCTTTAAGGCAGTTTTCCTAGTTGCAATTACCTCGGCAAGGAGGGTGAGTGAGCTTCAAGCTCTTAGTGCCAAGCCCCCGTTCCTGACCATACATGCTGATCGGATGGTTCTAAGGACCAGGGCTGCTTTTCTTCCTAAGGTGGTGACTCCTTTCCACCTTGGTCAATCCATTACCCTCCCTACCTTTTATCCTCCCCCGCACCCTTCCAAGGAGGAGGAGAGGTTACACCGTCTGGACCCTAAGAGGGCGGTGTCTTTTTATTTGGACAGAACTAAAGACTGTCGCTTGGATGATCAACTCTTCATTGGCTTTGCTGGCTGCAAGAAGGGAAGAGCGGTCCATAAAAGGACTTTATCAAGATGGATCGTTCTGTGTATTAAGATCTGCTACTCTTTGGCCGGTAAGGAATCTCCAGAGGGTATTAGGGCTCATTCAACTAGAGCTAAGTCGTCAACCTCGGCTTTGGCTAGAGGTGGTCCTGTGGAGGACATTTGTAGAGCAGCAACTTGGTCTTCCCTCCACACTTTCGCGAAGCATTACTGCTTGGATACTGAAGTCAGGAGGGACGGCCACTTTGCGCGCTCTGTCCTTCAGGATTTCCTGGTTTAGAAGAGTGGACACCCTCCTCCGGGAGTGGGGACTGCTGTGGGACTCTATTCACAAGGTGAGGAATCCACACGGCAGATGTATCTATCAGAAGAACAAGTTACTTACCTTCGGTAACGCTTTTTCTGGTAGATACTATATCTGCCTGTGGATTCCTCACTGACCCACCCGCCTCCCCGTTGTCCACTCTTCTATGCCAGAGTTATTGTACTGTAATGTATATTTATTTTGATGTCAAGGAAATGTTTCATTTGCTTTCCTGCATTTGCTTTGCACTGTGTGTTTTGCCTTGACTATTGTGTACTGTGTATACTTTGTATATATCTACTGTCATTGGTCCGTCCGTGTGCCTCGATGGCACGGAAAAAAGGCGGAACTGATGTCATCATGCCGGCGTGGGCCTATTATAGGCGTCGGTGACGTCAGCGGAGTTGCGAGCGGAGCCGTGTCTCTGTGACGTCCTATCCACGCCGGCGCGAGGCTACGAAAAGAATTTCCGAATGTTGCTGACGCAAGGGGGATATTCACAAAGTGAGGAATCCACAGGCAGATATAGTATCTACCAGAAAAAGCGTTACCGAAGGTAAGTAACTTGTTTTTCTGATAGATACATCTGCCGTGTGGATTCCTCACCTTGTGAATATCCCCCTTGCGTCAGCAACATTCGGAAATTCTTTTCGGTATACCACCCTATACACCAAATCAGTGCCATACCATATGGTGAGTTTGTTAGGGCCAGACGTAATTGTAGTGAGGAACCAGAATTTCAAGAATGCCTTGAAGATATGAACCAACATTTCGTAGAAAGAGGATATTCCCCTAGCATTTTTCACAAGGCCAAAAAGAGAATCGGACGAGTCAAGAGGGGAGAAACTCTCAAACCTAAACCTATTGATAATGGGGACAATAAAGACAATATCTGTATGGTCACTGACTTTAATGAATTGAGCCATGTCCTACGTAGGAGCCTCAAGAGACATTGGAGCATCCTAACTGCGGACAAGACTCTTACCAATTATGTGACCAGACAACCTCCGATTACATTTAGGAGGGGTAGGACTTTGCGCAACAGACTCAGCCCTACAGTTCCTAGAACACTTAAAACCAACTCATGGCTGACCGCTCCGAATAAAGGTTTTTTCAAATGTGGATTCTGTGGAATCTGCAGGTGGGCTAAACATAAGACAAAACATTTCATGGGTTGTGACCACAAAACCTATGACATTCGCATGAATATCAATTGCTTAACCAAATTTGTGGTATATATCATCAAATGTAAATGTGGACTCCAGTATGTGGGGAGCACCATTAGGAGCTTGAAAGAGAGAATTGGGGAACATGTTAGAGCGTTATTACAACAGGATGCTAGATATCCAGTGAGTGGCAATTCACGCAAGTATTTGCCAAGCTCAAGGCCCCAAAAAAGAATTTGTCTTTTTTGGAATTGCTCACATTCCTATCGACACTAGAGGGGGCAACAGAGAGCTTCGTCTGAGACGAGCCGAAGCGTTTTGGATCATGAGACTTCATACAGTGGGGCGGGGACTTAATTGTGACCCTGAGATGCAATTCTTTCTGGGGGACTGATGTACTATTACTGGTCTGAAATATAGTCATTTGGGTTACTCCATAGTCCTATGTCTCACCACTGTCCTTCTATTATGTTTCATACTCTGTAATAATACTGCTTATTATTGGAAACTAGAAGGAATTATTTTCGAAATTAATTGTTTTTAATGCGGTCATTTAACACAGGGCCTGGGATACATTTTGTTCTCTGCCCTTTGCTTTCGGCCTTTTGTCTTTACTCACTTAATATCCTGGACGTAGAGTAGATGTTGTAACACTCATACGTACCGTTGTCTGAATAATGGCTTATTTTATTTGTCACTATGTCACTTTATTTTGCGTTTTCACGTTCACTAATTATTGTCATAACTAATAGAGTTTATCATGTTCCTCTTCACCTTCTTTTCTTAAATACTTTTTATTCTTTCTTACTATTGTGCTTTATAACTGTCTTCTTCTATTTTACATCTTAACGTTATTCCCATTCTCCTATATCTTCCGCTTTACTTGTGTTTCTTTTGGACATTGTGGTAGCTGCTATCGGTGGCTTTTACAGTACATGAGCATTTAGAATATTATGGACTTAGTATTGCTGATGGTTTAATTGGAACCGCTTATATTGTATCCTTTTTATTTATAATTTTAATTTTTGAATCTGGACCTCGACCTTTCCCGGACACACTAATGTAACTTCGAATTTCTCCAGCGGCATCGTAGTCTTTTTTCTATCTTGCCATACCCTAATTGAGGTTCGCATTCTAGGCTTTTTATACTCGTGGAAGCTATAACTTTACCTTCCGGGTTCGTGTGAGCTACTTCCGGGTCGGGGACGCGAGTATCCTCGAGGGTGATTCTACCCAGGTACAGACGACTTTCCTTTTTTTTAGTGTGGACTTTTCACTTTTGAATCTTTTGGATACTTCCTTATTGACATGAGGAACTGTCAGTGCTGATACCGATCAACTAATAGATCGCGTTTTTTGTTTTACTTTTAGAACTTGGACACCACACGTACCCATGTGGTGTACTATTAGGAATTTCTGTTATTCCACGATTTGGACATTGGAATTGTTGTTGCTACAGACTAATTGAAAGTTGGCGACCCTGCTGTACAGTGTGATTAGAACTGCTGTAACGGGTAAGAGACTACTATCATCAGTTAGGGTGGGACTGTGGTTTGCTCAGTACTTGTACCCGGTTATAGGCTGGGTCATTGAGTTTAATACATGGGGCTGTGACAGCCACGACGTTTGTTTTCAATGTTAATTTTTGGTTTCACACACAATGTATTGCTCATGAGACTGGTACTCTTATTGGATACATCCTTGATCCTTCTTGACCTGGGAAGTTTACGCTTGATACGTGCAGTTAGACTGGAATTTAGATACTGATTTGCTTTATACTTCCCATGCAAAATTTCCTATGCCTAATTTGGGGCACCTAATTATATTTTTTTACAGAATTACGACGCCGTCATTTTTCTACTAATTGGGTACCCTGCCGGGTTGGAATTATCACCGGACTAGGGGTAAGAAGCTATGCGCATACCTTTTTTTCCCTTTAGTTGGGATCTCTCACACTACTTCCTTCCGTTACCTACTTAACCCTTGCTCTTTCTGCTTTTCCTTTTCTTTTCTTGCCTACTTATCGCGGTATACACAGCCCTTACAGATAAGGATTCAGCCATTGAGGTAGCTTTTAACTACTTGTACAACGCATTGCACTGATGGGGTTGCATGCGGTTGAAATATCACGTCTTTGCTTCTTCATACATTCGTAATGTGCTGTTGCTCTAACACTGTCAGACCCTGCTCATGTACTTATATTAATAATTTTTTTAAGATATACTGCGGATATTCATGTTGTAGTTACCATGAACATGTCACTTATATTTCATAGTCAACACGGGTGTCTTTCCACTGCCTTTTGTGATCATATTGTACGTTTAAACTCAATAGTGCTGTTTTTACTACTTAGGATTTATTAGGATATGACGAAATGGGATGAATTTTCGCTCAAAACTTGCTTTTAGAATCACTCTTGGGTTCCACATGTTTGTTGTTATCTTTTGGTATGAGGATATGTCACATTCACTCTGGCACATTGACCATAAACTACTTCTTGTAGTATATTGATTATAGGTCACTTGTTTTTCTGTATCTTTCCAGCCCTGAAGAGTTATGGTGTCTAGATTTGTATAGACCCATAACGAAACACGTGTCGGCTGGCTGTGAATTCCCATTGGTGTGACGATCAAATAAAAGGAGATATACATCACAAGCACCTACGTTGGACTTTTGTTACTGTGAATTATACAGAGTAGCACTCTACTTGTTTGTACCTAATCTGTGTGCGCGGGATTTTGTTTCTTAATTCTTGGATGTGATTTTTCACATTTAAATTGAGGGGTTCTTTGGGTCTCCCCTCCCTGCCAGCACCAGTGATCGTTGTAAACCCCACTTGATATACACGCTAATATTGTTTGAGCGCCATTCTTTCCTGTATACTTAATACCCTTTTTTCTGTTACCTTTGCAGATGTGTCCATTCTTTGTGTGAATCATGGGCACAAAGTTCAGGGCTTTTCCTAAACAGCAGCGGACTAGGACATTTGGGCTATGAGCCTGATGTTGCATGTTTGGTCCTGGATCCTGGTGAGGATGACTGAGACTTCTAGGCCTCCTAGCATTGTGTTTCCTCGTTGTCATCTATGCCAGGTTTCACCTGCGTTCTGTGCAGTTTAAAGGAAAAATGGTATTTAGAAGTCAGAGAATGGGCGCACTGCCAGTATGGAAGCACTATAGGATATAGTAGAAGGTGGTGCAACTGGGTGAGTGGACAACCATATAACCACTCAATGGAGAAGTCAGCAAGCTGTACTAATCCAAAGCTACGAAAAAAGACATACCCTATGCACACACTCGGTAAGTATAAGAAGGTCACGATGTGGCCATAAACAATTTTACAATTAAGTGCAGAGAAACAACAGTGAAATACAAGGTAATATACAGTTAGTACAAATAAATGGACGTATATTGGCAAAAAAGTCTAGGTCTCCTTGTTTAATATATCACAGCTTGAGAACAACCAGCCGACACGTGTTTCATCGCATCTCGCAAATCTTCAGGGCTGGAAACAATACAGAAAATAGGGCTATTCTTGGGAATATATACAATTGTACATGGCAATTGAAATCCTCAATACCACTTCGGGCCGGCTATCGAGACAAGCATCAAGTGAAATAACTTCATGCATGGGTCTATACTCTTGAGAAGGTTTGAGGAAGACATCCTTTGGTGTGCTAAGGTGCCCTCAGTTTCATCATTCACTATATACCGGCATTGTGTACATTCCATGCGGTTGATTGAGCACTCATGCACATTGACACCCCAACAAATTGTGTTCGGTTTATGAGCAGTAATCTGTGATTCTATGCAGAAACTGTTTTTAGTGAAGTGCTTAGTTCGAGGGTAGTGTGAGAGATCATGCGTATAAACAGTGCACCGTGATTTAATAAGAAACATTCCAACACATACCTCTGAATGGTTGTGCTTGGACCAAGAGGTCTGAATTTTGAAGTAAATGAAAAAAACAGGAGAAGGAAAAGAGGCATGGAAAAGAAGAACAGAAGAAAGGAGGGAAAAAAAAGGGAAACAAGGTAAAAAATCAAAACTAAGTGTGTAACTAAGTGCAGACTCAAGGTCTGATTTCATCTATTGCATTAAGGAAGACGTTAGCCTTGAGGGCTAACTTTAGTCCACAGTTAAGTAGCCGACAGAATATACAAAAAAGTAGGCTCACCGCTCTTCCGGTGATAATTCCGACCCGGAGGGGCCCAAGACCAGCATTAAATTCAATAAACAAGTGGAATAAATTAGCTGGAACAAAAATAAAGGAAATAGATTCAGGCGTAAAGCATAGTTAGATTAATAAAGCTTATCTAATAACCGTCATTGTTGATGGAGAAAACGATATATAACAAAGAGTCATTCTTATATCAAAGCTCCACTTGTCTATAGATTGTACCCGACATGGGTAATTGTATGCCAGACAAACTTTGCAACATCTAGCTCTAAATCATATAAAAATTCTAATGGAGTATGTTACAGGAGTAACCAGTAAGGAAGAAGAATCCTGTACCTTCAAAATCCCACATTACTCCATTTACAACACCCTGAATTCATATGGAGATTATGCCCTCACATAAGGAAAAACGAATATGTTCAGAAATTATCAATTTACCTTACAAGCGTAATGCGCTCTTTTAGGTCACCCGGGAGATGGTGTGACGATCAGATAGTGTCAATACACTCAGTATCTGAAACATGATATACACGGATAATATTAAGGTCGAATACTGTTGCGTGGCATAAAGCATGCATTTTTACAATGTAAAAGTAATGCCTCTAGTTGCTTACCTAAGTGGTGGCAGGTCAACATTAATTTTCTCCACTGCATGCCCCTCCCGCTTCCCTGACCAGAGCAGTAGATTTGTAGAGGGGTGGTCACCTGGTGGCGGTGACCAGGTGGTTCAGGACTGTAGTGTAGAGCCAGCTCTACATCAGTCTGCAAGAGCTGAATGCCATTTTTTAGTACTGAATGCCTTTCTGCCATCCCTAAAGGAAATGCGAAAAGGGGAAACAAGGGAACCCTACTCACAGCGGAACCAGGGCAAAGTGTATATCCAAAGAACAATGGTTCCTGTGGCATACCAATTTATAGAATATACAATGCTAAACAGCTTAAATAAGCAATATTAACTTGTAGCAGAGAAGGGTTTGGCAAGGAAAGAAGCACACGTATGCAAAATTTATAAGAAAGACTTCTTATATTTCAACTCATGAAAGTGTCCATATTTACAACAGCAACACATATACAAAAAGTTATATGTACAGGAAAGTGCAGTGCGTCCCAAGTGATTTCGTGAACAAAAACAAAACAAACACAAATAATAAATGATCTGTACAGTTTTGCGTTATGGGTATTAACACAGGGAAATGACCAAGCAATGTGATACAATAATTGCTAACAGTGACTATATGAAATCATAAATCACTGTGCTAAAAAGGTTCCTTCCCTATAGCGTCGACGGCGTTTCGACCTGCTTGATGGAGGTCTCGTCAGGACTAAACAGTGAGGGACATCTCGTAGTGTCTCAACTTAACGCAACCCATGCGTGATAAAATGAATTAAATTGGACTTACAGTGTACCCAGCCGGGCACAGTGTGATTGTTGTGGTGCTCGTGGTAATGGAGTCGAGTGGCACTCAGGTTGCAATGGAGAGGCAGGGTAATACCTGCTCTTAGGACGCGGAATCGCTCGATCGCACTTTCCCGGTCGGCTGTTTGGTTTACGCTCGATCGCAGTTTCCCGGTCGGCTGTTTGGTAAACCAAACAGCCGACCGGGAAAGTGCGATCGAGCGATTCCGCAACCTGAGTGCCACTCGACTCCATTACCACGAGCACCACAACAATCACAGTGTGCCCGGCTGGGTACACTGTAAGTCCAATTTAATTCATTTTATCACGCATGGGTTGCGTTAAGTTGAGACACTACGAGATGTCCCTCACTGTTTAGTCCTGACGAGACCTCCATCAAGCAGGTCGAAACGCCGTCGACGCTATAGGGAAGGAACCCTTTTAGCACAGTGATTTATGATTTCATATAGTCACTGTTAGCAATTATTGTATCACATTGCTTGGTCATTTCCCTGTGTTAATACCCATAACGCAAAACTGTACAGATCATTTATTATTTGTGTTTGTTTTGTTTTTGTTCACGAAATCACTTGGGACGCACTGCACTTTCCTGTACATATAACTTTTTGTATATGTGTTGCTGTTGTAAATATGGACACTTTCATGAGTTGAAATATAAGAAGTCTTTCTTATAAATTTTGCATACGTGTGCTTCTTTCCTTGCCAAACCCTTCTCTGCTGCAAGTTAATATTGCTTATTTAAGCTGTTTAGCATTGTATATTCTATAAATTGGTATGCCACAGGAACCATTGTTCTTTGGATATCCCTAAAGGAAAGGCTGATTCAGGTTCTTGCAGACGACACCACTACCAAAGGGTACTGTAACAAACAGGGTAAAGTTGGGCCCTGTGCCAGGAGGTTGGGTGTCTGTGGAGGTGGCTGGAATGTTAAGACATCTTTCCGGTTGCCGTCCACCTGTGGGGTCCCTGAATGCAAGGTTAGATGAACTGAGCAGATGTTGTCTGGCAGATCACAAGTGGCTTCTGCATCCCAAAGTGCCTCAGGATGTCTTCAAACAATAGGGGGAAGCCTGGCTAGATCTTTTCACCACTGTCAACATGCAGTGTCAACAATTTTGCATGTTGGAGTTCCTATAAGGGCATTTACCAGGAGACACATTATGGGTGGAATCGAACAAGGGGCTCCTGTAAACCTTCTCACCACTTCTTCTCCTGCTCTGAGTTCTGATGATCAGAAATTACTGGGCTCAAGTCATCCTAGAGGCCCCATATTGGACCAAGAAAGTGTTGAACCCAGAACTCTTGGGTATGAGTATGTGTCCTCCGAACAGACTGTCTGTTTGCTAGAACCTCCTGTCTCAGTAAACAGAGTCCTCAACCCAAATCTACGCATTCTACACCTCCATGTGTACAAGTTGAGCAGCAGCAATTGACTTGGTTTATTTTGCCACCTGACGTGGTGGCTGTAATCATTGCTGCCAGATGCTCCTCTATGCAATCTTTGCCGAACGCCAGGCCAAATTTGCAACATATTGCCATGCCCCGGAAGGCAAAGCTGTCAGACATATTTTTTGTCTGCCGGCCAGCGTGGCCTTGCAGTGGTCACTGTAAAAGAGTAGTTGTCCGCCCATTCAGCCTTTCTACATTTACCAAACTTCCTATGGACAATCAGCTTTTTGCGGGGTTCTCTGGAGCACAAAAAATGGAAGTGTTAGAAATGGGGATCTCTAGTTGGCAGAGGTAGGTACCTTTGTCTAATTAGGGATCCTTGCTTCCAGTCAGGGTAAAGGGGATACACACTTTAAATAATAACCCTTGCTCGCCCCTGGGTAGCTTGGCATGAGCAGACAGACTTATCCCACAGGAAATGTATAAAGAATTTGTACTCAAAAGACACAGTAATACAGTGATAACACCACAAATGGACACCAGACCAGTTTAGAAAAAATAAAGTATCTATATCTAAACTCAACAAGACCAAAACAACAAAAATCCAATATATATGTAATAAGAATATGAACTTCCAAAGGTTTGAAGCAACTGGGTCCATAGAAAACAATGGATGCGTGATTTCTCACAAAGCACCTGTAGATGGTTCAAATTTCACAAGGCCAAACAGCCGCAGAGATGGGAAGCGTCGAGAAACAGAGATGTGTCAGTTCCTGAACCCATGGGGAGGTGATGCAACAGTTCTGCTGCACGTAGGAGAAGTGATGCGTCGAATCCGATCTGTCGGGGGAAGTGATGCGTCAACTTCAAGCCGATTCTGGTCTGCGGGTGATGCGTCTGGGAAAACTTGCTGCACATTTACAATGAGTGGCAAACCGGGATGCGTCAACGATCGTTCTGGAAGCGTTGACCGGTGCTGCGTCAGTTTCTTCAGCCACGATCCCTCGATGCTTCAGTTTTTACAGTAGCGACAGTTGCTGCGTCAGTTCAGCAGCGGTGTGCCATGCGTGGAGATTCTTTTCTCACAGCAGTGCTGCATCGGAAAAACAGCCGCAAGAAGAGCAATGCTTAGATTTCTTCAGTTCCACCTTTCCACAGTGGGCCCAGTAGGAGCTTAGCCTCTAAGGGGCTGAAGTTTAGATATCCAGTAGAATGGGGGAATTAACCGCCAGGGCATGCCATCATTGGATGTATTTATGGAATTGTGTGTTGGATAAGGAGAAAATTGATTTCAGATCCTGAAAAGATTTTATTGCCGAAACATGCCAAACATCCCCCACCAGCGATGTCTCAATATTGTTACATTTGCAAACAACTCCGTTCAGGCGGCCTGACAGAGGCATGTGCCTCTTCAGAGCGGCGTCAGCCGGTTTGGCCTACCATACCAACCCATCATCCGAGAAGCCATCTTCCACTTCTGGAGGACCCCTCTGGTTGGATGGGGAAGGCCCTTTGGGATCGGTCTCTCATACAGCAAATTCAAGCTTTGCAGTGGCGACTATATGCCCATGTGGTCATGGTCAAGCTGTGGAATGGAAAAGGGAAAGTTTTCTAAGGCATACAAGAAGCAGGGGAGAATCTTCATCTTAAAAAGAGCAACCCTCCCAATAATCCCTAACAGAAGGGTCGCTCAACATTGAAATTCTTTCATGTGCGCCACCAATGGTGTCAGATTTAGGTTCCAGGTTAGAGTGGGCTTCACACTTATAAAGACTTCCAGATAGCAGAAAATGAGTCTCATCACAGAGACAGTGGTCCGCCAGGAACTCACTTCCCTGCCCTCATCCATAGGGATCACAAGGGATTTTGCCCAGTTGATTCAGAGGACAGAAGCTTCTCCAAATAAGTCAGGGACTCATGGCACTCGCTGACCTTACTCTTGGAGGTGAGTATGGTCGAGAAGGACGTTGTCCGCATATAAAGTGATCTTCTCTTTATGCCCCATCCCCAAGCTCGAGCCCCATAGCTGATTGTCACAGTGCACAAAGCAGGCCAGAAGCTCAATGACCAAGGCAAAGAAGAGAGGAGACAGAGGATAGCCCTGTCTTGTTTCCCTTCAAATCGGAAAGGGTTCAGACACCACGCCACTGACGCTGAGCTGCGGCTGAGAAAGAGTACAAAATTCCTGTTGATCCAGCGGTAATTTCACTGTAATTTCTCAATGCAAAACCTCATTTACCTCTATTTTACCGCTGAAAAGGTGCCACCGTGTATCACCTTCAGGAGGCTTTACATAAATATGGAATATCAAAATGCACATAATATTTAAGCCAATAAAGAGAGCTGTGAGTAATTTATAAAGGTTTTATTTTCTTGTTAAGTGAAGTTTTTCTGACCCTTTATTCATTAGTCAAATATCAATCAGGTTACAGAATTTGGAAAACAGGAAAAATAGAATTAATACTGAACATATAGGTTGCAAACAAAGCATTCCATAAAGGAAGAGAATGAGGCATCAGATATCAACCAGAATTCTTTAAAGAGTTCTGGAAAATTTAATTCAAGAGTGAGTTTTGCAAGACTAATCAATAATTAAAAATTGGCAAAAATCTCCCAAAAAGAGAAATGAATACATAAGACAAATACATCTTTTCAAAACTAGTTAATTAGTTAAAGCATAAACTTAGCGTTTTAGCATCTAAATCTAAACCTTTCTATCGGCTGTACTCTCTGCCCTGGTCTGTTCAGTCTGCCTCTCTGTGCTTCACAGATGGAGACAGCCCGCCCTTCATAAGACCACAGAGGAATGTGATCTGCCTTGCCAAAAATATGAACTTGCAAGGACTTTTCTAAAAAATTATGAGCAAGAACCCCCACCTCCCTCTGTCTCTCCTCGGATGCAATCTCCGCCCAGGCTGCACCCGCGACGTTCACGTCCCTAACCTATATGATGTCTAGTCTCATCTGCTTCTTCTCCTCTCCTCCCTCTAAGACTTCTAAGGCTCCAAGACTTAAGGCAGACACACCCACTATGGGGTGATTTTTTTATACTCTTAATTCTTGGCTGACTATACTAATAATTTGCAGTTTCAGTAAAAAAGTTGCACTGTGATTGGTTAGCATAGATGACATGAGGGTCTCTCCATCCTATTCTCATTTGCAAATCCAACCCATACCAGTTTTAACAAAAGGAAACATTAATGCCTCATACAGTCTTATGTTTCACCATCAGTAATTGTACAAATATGCAACATTAAGGCAGAAAAATGTATCAGTCCATTTCCTTCTTCCTGTCACATCGCACGCAGGAATGATACTTTCCGCACACACTGATACATTGGCACGATAACAAGAATGTACAGTTCACTGTGGCCTTGACTCATTTCTCCACTTAAGGCAAGCTGTTTCTGCACATGCGTCTCATTTCAGCACAATTCTCAGCCATGCTTGATTCTTAGGCAGCCATTTTATGGTGGGCCCATAAACAAAAACAAACACAAAGAGTATTAATTTATGAAAATAAAACCCATTATGTTTACCTCCCCCATACTAGTACTCTGTATTAGTTATCACCTAGCAAAAGCTATTCGTTTAAAGCAGCTTTTCTATCATTTGTGCACAACATGCAAAAATGTGCAATGTACAACATAGCATAAACATGCGCTGATGCAACTTTTCAAAGCGCACACAGTTAATACATACTCAAAGCAACGTGCTCTAATGTTTTGGATAGCTTTTCAAGCAACATGCGTTTTGCCCTGCATGTAGTGTTGGTGCATGGTTAATTAATACACATTATAAGAAGATGTGTTATGATCTGAATATGCATTGTCTAAATATGCAACAAAGCCAAAGTCTCTTAAGACAGGAACAGGGAGTGTAAATTACAAGGAAAAGGAGCTGGGAAGAGAGAACACATTCAATGATTATTTTCAAAAAGCTAAAGAGGCCACTGAAATCACGAGTTTTCTCTATACTGCAAAAACACATGTTAATTCAGCACAAGCATTTCTGACTGAAAGCATTTACCAAGCCTCATTTCATGTCTTTCACTTTGAATGCACAAAAGTGTCCCTTTTAAAAAGCATTTGACTAGGCCTCATTTCATATTTCATGTGCCATGTGTTTTCACATGCACCAACATCTGCTTGACATTTTAAATGCAATATGTATGAAACCCAAAACAGAGCGATGCTTAATCTTGATGAAATCTAGCTCTATCAACATGAAGCATCAAAAATGCGGACCAAAGCCCATTTTTACCAACACAGCATCAAGGTATGTCCAGTCAACAGTGTCAAAGGCTCTCTCTGAGTCAACCAAGAGCAATGCCCCTAGACCAGTAAGCTTGTGTTTGGGGCCGAAGCCAGGTGTAGATGCGGATACAGTGGCAGGTGGTGCGAGACAAAATAAAACCACATTGGCCCACCTGGACCAGGATTGGGAGTACTGGGAGAAGCCAATGGGCAAGGATTTTAGCCTAGAGTTTCAACTCAGTATTGATTAATGAAAGAGGTCTACAGGTGGAGCATCAATCAAGAGGCCTCCCTGGTTTATGAATCAGGACTATTGTGGCTAGACCCATCTCTGGTGGAAACCCACCCCTGTTCTGCGCCCCAAATATAGGCAGTGCAGGTGGGGAGTCAGCACATCGCAAAACTTGCTTCAGAACTCTATTGGCAACCCGTCTGAGCCCATTGTTTTTCTGGTATCCAAGTCTGAGAGGGCGTCACTGACCCCTTCCAGGGTCAGCATAGCTCCTAACTAAGCCCACTGAGCCTGGGCAATCCTGGGTAAGGGGATATCAGAAAGGATCACACGTAGTCGCTCCGCAGAGGGTCTTGGGACGTGGGCAATATAAGGAGCAATAGTGATGAGCAAACGTCCCTGCGATATTTACCTCAGAGGTCTGTCACTGTCCCGTATCATCCACTATTTCAGGAATAATCCTGGTTTGCAACTTTGAGCTGCACAGACAGAAAAGAAGTTTACCTAGTTTGTCCCCATGTTCATACACCCGTTGGGTGATCGGCCTCCAACATTGACGTACCTCCAGGAGCACCAGTTGGTGGAAGGAGCTTTTGGTGCAGCTCCAGTTGGCGGAACACTTTTGAGGTGGGGTCAAGGGCAAACCGTGTCTAGAGCACGAGGATTTGCATTTCAAGCGGGAGAGTCCAATCTCGTTGTGTCTATTCTTTACCGTGGACATGGTCTTTTCGCTAGGCCCCTAACAGTTGCTTTCGAGGACTGCCACAGTGTGCCCGCAGAGGCCACTGTGTCTAAATTATGTTTTTAGTAGGCCCCGAGTTCCGAAGCTAAGCCATCTGTACATTCAGGGTCTATCAGATACCAGACGTTAAGGCACCACATCGACCTTCAGGCCACGGAGGGGCACCCCAGGCCAAGGTGGATAGGTGAATGGTCTGAGATACCTCAAAGAAGGATATTACACTTGTGGCGTGCAGGGTGTCTGAAGACGGATGGAGGAACAGATCAATATGCGAGAGGGTCTTGTGGGTGACAGAGGTGTTGTATATTCCCTAACACTAGACTGTCAGACCCTCCATATGTCACAGAGGCCCAGCATCTCAGTCCAAGCCTAGAACAATACTGTGTATTGCAATATGTGCTGCGCGGGTTTTGCTGTTGTGTCTAAGTGCACCATTGGAATTGTATTGAAATCCCGCAATGACCTTAATACCCTGTGAAAAACATCTCACTTACACTTTTAGGCGCCTGCGGCAGCACATAGCAGGTGATAAGGTTACGTTGTGTCCCCTCCAGCTGTCCTTACAAGCTCACATACCTACTCGGAGTATCTAGGTGCATTTTTGTGATCACCAGGGGGGAGGTTCTTTCTCAGGAGGATGGCTACTCCTCTTGAGCCTCATGCAAAGCCAACATGATAGACTCTGTTATAGCCATAGTGGCCTAAGAATGAGCACTGGTTACCAGGAGGTGAGTCTCTTGGAGCATAAGCACTGTCAGCACCTTTCGTTTGGTATACCGAAGGACTGCAGTCTGCTTTATGCAGTCCAGGAGTCCGTTGACATTCCAGGAGAGGAACGTGATTTCATTCACATAGAGTAGGCTGGGTGGTGGGTGGTCGGGTGGGACCTTAGGGGGTATGGGGCACATGGCGTCAGTGGCTCATCAGTGGAGACCCTGCATCTAAGGTGTGTAGGAATGCTCGGCGAGTGCTTCCTTGAGCAGTGAAAAGCTGGCAAATGAAGGTGGTGCAAGTGTGAATGCATTTTTCAACCTATGTTATTCGTATTCCAGTTAGTGTCTTGTTTTTACCCCCTATTCTTGAAAATGTATTGGTCTTCCATATTTTTATACTACTCCGGGAATTTGTTTCACTGCTGATGTGTAATGGCAGGTCAGCATAGTTTTGAGTTATTTCCCTCGAGTTCAATGTTTTTAACCACTTCACACACTTAAAAGTGTAAATGTGCTGCTCTGTTAGAATTCTATGAAGTTCTTTGACAGTGATCAGTGTGTGTGGTTCAGCCATATTGTCGACTTACATTGAGAAATGTGTGTTCTTATTGGCCTAAATATTTGACCAACAATCAGTCAATCAGAACATTTGTAAAGTGAACTACTTACTCATGAGGGTTTCAAGGTGCTGGGGGGGGGGAGGGCTGCTACTGCTCGAATAGCCAGGTCTTGGGGAGTCTTCTGAAGGTTAGCCGGTCCTGGGTCTGCCGTATGAGGATGTGGAGGGTGTTCCAGGTCTTGGCAGCGAGGTGGGAGATCGACCTGCCGCCAGAGGTCACTCTTCAGATGCGGGGGACTGTGGTGAGGGTGAGGTCGGCGGAGCAGAGCTGGAGGTTGGGGGTGTAGAAGCTGAGTCGTTTGTTGAGTTATGTTGGACCGGTGTTGTGGAGTGCCTTGTGTGCATGGGTGAAGAGCTTGAAGGTGATCCTCTTGTCGACAGGTAGCCAGTGCAGGTCTCAAGTGGGGTGTGATGTGGCTGCGGCAAAGGATGTCAAGGACCAGGCGTGCAGAGGTGTTTTGTATGTGTTGTAGTCATTTTAGGAGTTTGCCCGAGGCTCCTGCGTAGAGGGCGTTTCCGTAGTCCAGCCTGCTGCTGACGAGGTCCTGGGTGACCGTTCTTGTTTCGGTGCGGATCCACCTGTAGATCTTGCGAAGCATGCAGAGGGTGTTGAAGCAGGAGGCCGAGACGGCGTTGACCTCCTTTGTCATGGAGAGAGTGGAGTCGAGGATGAACCCTAGGTTGCATGCGAGGTCGTGGGTGTTGGAGCTGTTACCAATGTGGTCGGCCACCAGGAGTCGGCCCAGGTCGAGGGGGTGGAGCCGGGGATGAGGACTTTCGTCTTGTCCGAGTTTAGCTTCAGTCGGCTGTTCTTCATCCACTCGGCGACGTCTTTCATTCCTTCGTGGAGATTAGTTTTGGCGGTGAGGGGGGTCCTTGGTGAGGGAGAGTATCAGCTGGATGTCGTCGGCATATGAGATGATGTTGAGGTCATGCATACGGGAGACGTGGGCGAGCGATGCCATGTAGATGTTGAACAACGTCGAGCTGAGGGATGAGCCCTGGGGTACGCTGCAGATGATCTCGGTGGCTTTGGAGCGGAAAGGGGGGAGGCGGACGCTCTGGGTTCTGCCGGAGAGGAAGGAGCTGGTCCAGTCCAGACCCTTGTCTTGGATCCCAACGTTGTGGAGGCATGTGTATAGGGTGCGGTGGCAGACGTTGTCGAAGGCGGCTGACAGGTCCAAGAGGATGAGGGTCGCGGTTTCTCTGTTGTCCAGCAGGGCCCTAATGTCATCGCTGGCGGCGATGAGGGCAGTTTCGGTGCTGTGGTTGCTGCGCAACCCGGACTGGGACGGGTCCAGGATGCTGTTCTCCTCGATGTAGCGGGTCAGTTGTCTGTTGACGGTCTTCTCGATGACCTTCACCATTTCCCTCATAGTCACTTCATTATGTAAATCACATTTGTTGTTTTGCAGGTTGCATGTTCCTTTATCCTTATCGCTTTGCCTGTTGTAAGAGTAAAATATTTGAAATTTATTAGCACCACTGCTTTCCATAAGAAACTAAGCAAGCATTAAATCAATGTCTCTAAGTTAGCCCTAATAATTTTAGTGAAACTATGTTGTGCTTACACCAGTAGGTTCTTTGTACGTTTGTAAATCTCTATGGATTTGTTGACATACTTTTTGAACAGTCTCTTCATTAGATCTTATGTTCCAGTGTTTATTAATGATTTTTACTATTAGATGTGATTGTTGAGTGAATGGTAAAACTGAGTTCGTCCTCTAGTTGTGTTGTTTACTGTTTATGAGTGACTTCCTCTTCTGTAATTGAGTTTATCCTAGTTTTTGCTTCTCGTGGGTCACATACTCAAACGCAGTCCTCCGCACTCACACACAATACATTTTTTGAGTATATCGGTGCACAGTTGACAATAAATCTATTTCGTCGCGTTCCTCTTTTATTTATTCTTTTTCCTCCTGAGCGTTGTATTGGATTCTTATCCAGCCTACACTTGTTTCGTCGCCATGTGGGAAAATGTTCCATCGATTTTCTCAAGGCTCAATCCTCAAATATAGAGACTTTTCATTTGGTGATAATTCCATCCCACACGATATTGAGATAAACCATATACGGTGGTCCCCGTGCTTCCACTCGTTTTCAATTGATGAGTCACATGCAGATCTCTGTAAATTGAATTCGCTTGGGCATGTGACCGTGTTCAAAGAACGTTTTCAAAAAGTTCACCCTAGAAATCCCCTTTGTCCTTGTAAATGTTATTGTATGGAGTCCCTCCGTTAAGTCCTTTTTATTTTTTCTCCTTGTATCCAAGGTTATTGGCCTATCACAAACACATGGCTACCACGTACTGTGCCTGCATTTGGAATAGTACAGACCGATATTAATTAAGATTTCCTGAGGTCATGTTTATTGGCCAAGTGATCACAGGTGCTGCGGCAAAGTTCCTGGTGGCTTTCCATCTGAGGTAAAGTGACTAGAATAAATAATGAGTGGCAGCGAGGTGCAAATGGTGTTGGTGGAAATGAACATATTCCTAGTCCATCATGGTATAAAATGCCTTCAAACGTTCCTGCACCCCATTGTTTTTTTTATTTTACGTCCAGGTTTTGAAAGCATGCATGCAGTTATTGGCAGTGAATTTCGCTGTTGGTCAGGCATCCACTGGGTGTTGTGAAATTGTTGCTACACACCAGTTACGCATACTGAGCCGGAAGCGTTTTAGTTGAGAGACGCAGTACCTTGTATGCTGGATGGGCAGGAGGGAGGTGAACATTCCATCATGACATACGTTGATCCACAGGCTGGAATCTGTCCAGGGCAAATGCCCGTTGCAGAATGATATAATACACAATCTTGATGCACGAGTTTTATTGTGAAGAATAGGTCAGAGTAAAAATGAAACCTGGGGAAGTTGTGCTGGGGTGTGCTGGGGTTTTGTAAAATCAAGGAAAATTGGTAGAGCCAAGCTGAGCTCTGTAGAGTGAGCTGACTTGAGGCTAGGGAACTAGACCAACATGGCGACCTTCCAGGAAGCAAGCCTGGGTTCTAGGGCCTAAGAAGAGTGGCTGTGATGTGAGTGGTCGGAATGTGGTTGTGGATGAGGATGACAGAGGAGCAGAACAAGCTGATATACAAACAAGTTGATAAAAAAAAGCATAGGTTAAAGGTTTCCAGGATATTTCCCTGTGTAAATGACTGTGCTTCTGCGCCTGTGCGGCGCTTTTAAAGAGTGGGCGGGTTCATGGCGGCCCCCAGCCATCCTCAGCACACGCCCACCGTGCTGCATGACAGACGGGGGCCGTCATCAGCACGCAAGGGGTTAATACGATATGACCTCAAAACATAAGCGTGCCCATGATGTGCCTGTCATTCAAGCTCGTTTCTGAGGGTACAGGGATCGAGGAAGACAAGGAGACTTGTAGATGCAGATCCAGGGTCTTGCGATAAAAATTTAGCTGTACATTTTTATATAGTTATTGTTGTTTGGATGGCTAGATATTTAGGGGCTTATTTACAAGCCCCTTGAGCCACTTTTGCGTCATTTTTCCCATGTTAAAAATGACGCAAAAGTGGTGCAAGGGACTTGTAAATAAGCCCCTTAGTGATGTAGTGTTCGGAATAGGGCGACCTTTTAGCTGATTAAGCTCCCTGTTCCCTTCTTATGCACCTGGCAGAGATGAATTTCCATGTAAAATGATGTTAGCATTGTAATAATAGCCCTAATGATTTTTTTCTCTGCCTAATAACGTTATGGAACTCAGTTTTAGTGATCTCATGCTCATATTCCTACCAACGAGGCGGACACTCTGAAACACAGACTGCTTTTTATATATCCGGCAGGAAGAAATATTTGACAGAAACCAGCAGGGCTATCGACCTGCAGAGAGCTTGTCAACGATTGTCTTCAAAATTTGGCACATCAGCCCCTTGATGAGAAGGGCAAATAAAAGGGCTCAAAGACACAGCCCTTGAAAACTGGCCAATCCGAGAGACTTCAGCAATAGGCCCTCGCTCTGTTGCCCAAATAGAACTATGATATAGCATTTGTCTAGCAAAGTGTACAGAAGATTGGTGCAATTAATTGTGTTAACAGCATGAGGAAAATACAAAAACGCCAGGAATAGAATTTGCTAATTGTGAAACTGGCATGCTGCTGAAATTGCTGTACCCACAGGTAGGCAAAGGAGTCAGTTCTTGGTAGTTATGGACCCATCTCAAAGCTACTCTCCATGTTTATCCTGATGGTAAAGCAACTTTTGCTGCCAACTAAGTTGGGTGGATAGAATAAGGGAGCTATATGTTCCCATTAAGTCGGGTTCCAGGAACACGTGGCGGCCTGAGCAGTGTTCCCAAATGACGTTCTCATTAAAGTGTTAATGAAGGTTAATGTCCCATGTTTGGCATTTTGCTAGGTTAAGTTACCTTTTCTGTTAATTGGTAGTCCAAAGATACCCGTACCAGTTTTGAGATCTGTGGAGATCCTACTTTGTTTGTAATATTCATGTTCCTGTAAGATTCTAGCAATGTGTGAGTCAGATATGATTCAGCCTTTTCGAATTTTACAGCGGATTCATTGCTGCTCTTACAATAAATGTTATTTATTTGTCCTGATGGTGCAGCCAACACTAGTACCATGATTGTTGCTTGGCGACAATCTTGTTCTGCTCATGAAGGCTGAGTACGCAGTGTTTTGTGTGCTGAATCATTCGCAAGACTACAGATTTAAAAGAACTGTTATTATGTAACCAAAAACGAAATTAATGATCATATGAGGAAAGGAACAACTGAAAAAGGAAAATGTTCTCGTTTTGGGCAGAACTTGATCGAACTAAAAAATTCTCTTTATGACAAATTGGAACCTTTTTTTAACTTGGGGGGTGGGAGGGGGTACAAACCTGCTGTGCACAGAATTGTTGCAGTTGCCAAACTAAAGTGATATGTGATTTCTGCTCTTACATCCTCTTGAAAGTAAAAATGTTCTGTCATTCGAGTAGATGGTGCATGGTTACCATAGTATGCTGTTGCAACAAGATATAGAAGGTTTTATTTACTTGAGTTTTTATATAGCGCTGGCTAGACCCGGAGGTATACGAGCGCTTTACATGAGGAGAGTTACATAGGTTACAAATTACACATTGTTACAGAAGGTACAACAGTTACAAGCTACATTCTTGGGTTAATGGCGTGTAGAGAGGTAAGTGGGTAATGTAAAAGGGTGAGGGGCGGGAGAATTAAACAGAGCATAGGCATAAGGATAGACAAAGCAGGTAGGTGGAGAGTAATTCAGGGGAGAGAGGAAGGGAAAAGGGGAGGTATCCAAAGAATGAAGGAGGGAAGCGGAGGTGGAGGGGGTGGAGGACACAGTGTGGAGACTGGGAAATAACTGTGTCTGACGTCCGGCTTGGTGGGACGGGGATCATTCTCAGCCCTCAGGTATGTGTGATTCCCGTGTGATTCCCGTTTTCATGGTGGACTCTCTCAGCAGGGTCGCTGAGACTCCAGGAAATAAGATGCTGGATCCCTCCCCAACAAGGGGAGAGGAGTGCTTTAGTCACAGGCACACTCTGGGAAATGATGGAGGGAGAGGTGGGGGAGGGGATAGGAAAGCCAGCAGGAACACAGTGTCCGACGTCCGTCAGGGTAGGAGACGGCTCCCAGCGGAAAGGCGATCAGTCCCAGTCCTCGATTATGTATGACTCCCTTGTCACTGTGGACTCTCTCACAGGGGACTTTGAGACTCCAGGGCAAAGATGCTGGATCCATCCCCAACAAGGGGAGTAGGAGTGCTTTGGACAAGGGCATAGTTATGGGGGCCATTTAAGGGATTCAAGCTGGTAGAGAAAGGCACTCCCTGTAAAAGGGAGCAATCTGCACAAGATGGCGGACCAGGGCACCACCACCCAGGCCACCGCAGTGTCGCAGCCGGCTTCTACATATCAGCAGCTTCTGGATAGCAATGCGAAGAGCCCTCTCACCGTCAACGACATAGCTCCTGTCCGTCTGGCGGTGGGGGAAGAAGCTCTCTCATTTAGCCAGGTGCAAACCTGACAGGGAGTGGAGCAACAGACGTGCAAACGGAAAACACGCTCACCACAGAAACAAGTACAGTCCGGCAGTGGAGCAGCGAGTCCGATGGTGAGCTACCGATGGAGTAGTGAAACAGCAGCAGTCTGTTTGGAGGTGGAGGAGTTGCCACTTATCCCCTTAGGCGGGCTCAGTCCTGGTGATGAGCGGAGAAACAGTCGATGAGCTCCTGGAGTCCCTGAAGATCGTCCCCCCAGGTAAGTGGGTGATCCTGTGGAACATGTAGGTTAGGTGGTAATAATCCGAGTGGAGGGTGGAAGGCTGGGCAAACAGGGAGATATCTACAGGTTTGGTAATCCCAGCCCGGGAGCTCTGGCGAAGAGCTCCTACTCAGCGGCCATCTTCTGATGGCCTGCGGGGCCCCTAGGGTTTTCCCGCTGCATTAATCAGATGTCCACACATGGAGTCTCCGTACTTGGTGGAGTTTGGATCAGGTAGTCATCTCCCACTTTGCCACCAGAGAACCACCAGACGCCACAAGGCCCTGAACGCCGCTGTATTGCAATTGTCTTTGTTTCGCCCCCACTGGTTTCTATCAGAAGGGGGGGGGAGGCGGGCGGGCGGGCGGGGTGAGTCAAAGCGACCGAGGATCTCACCTTGCATGCTGTTCTATACTGCTGTCAAAGTTGCTGCTTATGTCTGGTGCGGCAGTGGAGCTGCCACCGAGGTGCTCCTCGCCTTGCACGGGGGCGGTCATCGGTTGTGTCAGCTGCTACGGGATCCAAATTGCTGCATTGAGGCTGCCATCTTAACATCAGGCTCACCTGACTGCTGTGTGAACGCCACTTTCCTCAGCGCTGACTAGCCGGGCCCCCCGCCATGCACCGTCGCTCCAGTGAGAACTGCAAGCGTAGTGGAGCAGCTGCACGCCCGCCGCAGCGGGACGTGTCCCAGTGTCCGTTAGTCTCCCACGAGGGGGGGAGGGTCCGTGCAGTTTACGGACTTCGAAGGCGATTACTGTGGGGCTAACCTCCTATGCTCACTCCTCATCGGTCTTCCCTCAGCCGCGGACTAATCTACCCATGAGGGGGTGTCCGTCGCAGGACCAGAGATTTGATTAATGGATTTGCCGGGTGACTTTCAGACCCGGAGTCCAGTGGCCGCCATGTTGGTTACTGGGTCGTCGCGGCTCTGGGTCACTTTTCTCGGCTTCTCCCGATGTTTGATTGATTCAGAGCCCGGCAATGATCTCCTTGTTCTGTTCTAAACACTGCTGAGTTGTTTTTTTATGCTGTTAGGCACTGGGTAGCAGGCGTGATACGTGCCCGCTGGCAGAGCCTCAACCTAAACATGCCCGCCATGGTTGCACCCTCATCAGTGAATGGTTCAAATGTTAAATTAGGCCAGTTCTGCAGGAAGGCCTTTACATTGAACGATTCAAGTAGACTGGCCCCAAAGTAGCAAATGTGGCACCCTTACCAAGGAGGGAGTACCAAAATCACGTCATCCAGCGTGACAAAAATGCCTGCGTCGTCCCGGTTGAGACCGTTTGTAGGAATCCTGCTTTTAAGGAAAGGTTGGTTGTAATTCGTTGGACCATGTTTACATTTGCTAGAGGTCATGCAAAAGATTGAAAAACCACAATCGTATGAATTGTACCCACAATCTTATGAAACGTACCCACATACGTGGATGTGGACCATGTATGTGCCTGTTGGAAAGAGTGGTATGGTCCAAACTAACCTGCAACGTAAGGCTCGTCAGACCAATAAACATCTGTGCATCCTATGTTATGTTAGTGGATTTTATAAAGCGCGACAGCTGCCCAAGAAAAGAGGCGTCCCGGTGCTGACAACAATGAGGTGAACAAGATCAGGGAGGGCTACGGAATAGGAAAGAGAAAGGTTTTTATGGCTTTCCTGAATTCTAGGTAACTATTAAGCCCACAAATGTGGGCAGGCAGTGAGTTCCAAAGGACGGCCGCTCTGTTCCGAAAAGAATGACCTCCAGCACAAACCCTCCTAACCCGGGGAACCACCACCAGGTGTTGTCCCATGGAACTGAGCTGGCGGGAGGGAACATAGGGTAGAAGCAGGTCGGTCAGGATATTAGGAGAGGCAAATTTCAGTACGTTAAAGGCTATGCAGAGAGCCTTGAACTCACTCCGCCTAGCTACAGGCAGCCAGTGGAGACGGCGAATGGCGTTCGTCACTGGGAAGGCATGGCTTGGCAGTTCGGGCTGGACTGTTTCCATGAGGCACAGGGTCAGACTGATTTGCATATAGGCATGTCTGAACTGGGGTGGCAGAGTGGGCTAAAGAACGGTGATGGATTAAACCCAGATCTTTTGACTGGGTGTGAGTGTTTGATTGGTTCAGATGCTCAGTCCATTACCACCCCCTTTTGTACCGCTTTTGGCCACCATACGTGTGGCAGGGTATGCTCAGACCTGAGTCCCTTGCTCACTTTGCCACTGGATTCAAGCAAGCCCGGCTGAAGACGGCTGGAATGCCAGAAACCGGTCCTCGGAAGCTTGTTTCCGGTCCAGGGAAGGCATGGCTTGGCAGTTCGGGCTGGACTGTTCCCATGAGGCACAGGGTCAGACTGATTTGCATATAGCCATTTCTGAACTGGGGCGGCAGAGTGGGCTAAAGAACGGTGATGGATTACACCCAGATCTTTTGACTGGGTGTGAGTGTTTGATTAGTTCAGATGCTCCTTCCATTACCACCCCCTTTTGTACCACTTTTGGCCGCCATAAGTGTGGCAGGGTATGCTCAGACGTGAGTCCCTTGCTCACTTTGCCACTGGATTCAAGCAAGCCGGGCTGAAGACGGCTGGAATGCCAGAAACAGGTCCTCGGAAGCTTGTTTCCGGTCCAGGGAAGGCATGGCTTGGCAGTTCGGGCTAGACTGTTCCCATGAGGCACAGGGTCAGACTGATTTGCATATAGCCATGTCTGAACTGGGGTGGCAGAGTGGGCTAAAGAACGGTGATGGATTAAACCCAGATCTTTTGACTTGGTGTGAGTGTTTCATTGGTTCAGATGCTCCGTCCATTACCACCCCCTTTTGTACCGCTTATGGCGTTTGTCACTGAGCAGGCGCTGCAGAGACTGAGAAGAGATCTTGTGGCCGCATTCTGAACTCTCTGTAGCCTATGTATTTCTGTCTTGTTCGCTCCCACATACAGTGAGCTGGCGTAATCAAGTCTAGACATAATCAAAGCCTGAATGATAATCTGCCTGGTAGGGGCATCAAAGATGCCCAGGATGGGTTTGAGTCCTCGCAACAGCCCAAAGTAGGTTCCTGCTACCTTTTTAGTTTTGAGTATGGAAGTTGAGGGATGCATCCATCCAAACCCCTAAGTTCTTCACTGCCTGCTTGGGGGAGGGGGCAATGCCTAGTTTCTTGGGCACCAGAGCTCATTCCATAGACCATGGTCCGTTCCCACCAACCACACCTCCGACTTGTTAGCATGAAGTTGGAGACAGTTGGCGGTCATCCACTCTGCGACTGCTGCAAGATCCTATCCACTGGACTTCAGAAATATCATGGGCCTACATCCATTCCAAGCTGTAGTTAGACAGTGGAAAGACCTGTTAAAAGTGGTTTGTTTTTGTGTCTGATGAGGAAGGCCATTCCGCCTATCCCTCTTTTTTTTTTGTCTCAAGCCCTTCAAGATCTACACCTCTACAGTGTTGTCTGACTGATTGAGGCAGGAAGCAGTGTCCATGCTCAACTAATTTGCTGCACATGGAGAAGGAGAATCTTGCAGTAGTTGCCCATGAGGTTTAATCAGGTGATTTGCTATGGTTGATAGCCCGCTTTAAATCATTGTCTTACGGGGTGCAACTTGATTGTGGAGATCATTGAACAACTACACATGAGGGACAGGTCTGTGATTTGTGTCTGCATTCAAATGAACATCAAGGGACTTGTGTTTCTATTCTGATCTAATATGTTTCGGCTTCATTTTTAAGTATAATGAAATTGAATTGTGGGAAACCTTCAGTAACCATAGTATATATTCAGATAACAAAATAAGTATTAAATTGAGAAATAAGTAAATTTTTTTGCATCTTTTATAGGTCTCCTGGTCTACTTCTGCTATGGTATATGGCACAGTAAAGAGAACCTACAAGAGGCAAAATCCCACAGTGTCACAGCGCGCTATGTGGTGTTCCCCAGTAGCAGCATGGAGGAGACTGTGCAGCAGGTGCAGCCCCCGGTGCAGGACAGTCTGTGGATGGCAGAAACGATTGACGAGGACCTGGCCACTAAGAGATGATACAATGGACAGTTGCAAATTTCGTGGAAATCCTTTCAGATTATTATTATGTATTCCAAAAACATATCTTCTGGCTTCACTGAGAGAGAGAAAGCCACAGACATTTGACACCAGTTCTTCGTGTGTATATATTTGCAGTTACTGGTGGCTGAAAGGGTGACGCTTACGAGGGAATGTAAATTCTGTTTAGGAGAACAGGTGTTGGCAGCATTTTGGCCATGATGTCTCCAGCATCTAGTTGAAAAGTGAATGCTTTGCAGTCTTTTCTTACCTTCCCAGCACACACCACCTTAAGCAGACAGAGCACTTCTATCACCTTTTAAGGACACGCTATAAGGCGAGTCGTAATTAAATAAATAATGGCCATAAGGCTAACCGTCTCACTAAACCACTTTTTTGTAACCGAGTGTGCTGGCAGAGGTATGTATGTATCTCTTATTTAGTAGCACCCCCCCCCCCCCACCCCCATAGAGACCCCAACTGCCGCCCCACTTCACAGTAAAAACTGGTCTCTAAAGTTATGGTCCTATTTCTGTCAAAAATGGTGAGCTGTACTGTGGTCGCCAGAATCTTTCTCTTAAAAGATGCTACCTAGTGAACGGGTGAGGCTCTCAGTAGAAAAGCAGCATCTCTTTTAAGGCCATTCACCCCCTAATTGAGGTGGACAGTGTTTGCATGGTCTTATGCAGACTGTGGTCTGTTTACATATCTTGCAGTACAGTTTAACCGTCTGCAAGTTCTAAAAGAGGGCATATGGCTTGTTTACAAGCACAATCGATACACTTTTAAGATGGGGCACTGAGTGCACATGGATGGCTTTATACTGCATGTAACTTTTCAAGCTGAACTAAGTCATCAGTTCAACCCCTTCAATATGTCCAGTACAATTTAATGGAAAACGCATCTTAAAACATGCTTATTGTTAGAACTATAGCCAGTTTATCTAATGGAACTTTTGGATTTGTGCTATATTCCAAACTTTTATCCTAGAATTTCTTTGTACTGTATTTGTTTCCACTGTGAAGGTCAAAGTCAGTTGCTGTGATGGAGCTGGCTGATAGATCGTGCACGGTCACGTGGTGCCTCTTCTTCACAAGAAGCTTTGAGAGGTATCCCTCCGATTGACTGTCTTACTTACTTTGTGGGCTTTGAGTTGACAGGCTTTAACTTAAAATTTCAGCTGAATGACTTTACAGAGGCCGGAGGTGGCATGTTTACAAGTTCTGCCACGGAACCTCAGAAAGCCCAACTCGAGCTGTACTGTGTGCTTGAAATGCAGGTCCAGTAAACATTTCACACTTTCTGCCTATGTGGTGATGATAGTCCCAATTTCACATATGTATGAAAATAGGTACTTCTTAGTGATGTCCATGGAAAGTGTCCTTTAATGTCTTTTAGGTATGTATTTTACCTGTTTGTATCTCAGCTGGAATGGTATTTGAGCCAACACCAAGATTAGATGGGTAATTTGCAGTTTTGAAAAGAATATACTCTGAGACAGCCATCTCAGCATCATATACCAGGGGTGTATGTTCATTGACCTGAAAAGGTGAGGGCTGAGAGTGGGCTAAAAGACTCCTAATGAAGCATGTGCAGGGAACAGAATGGTGAGGCTGGTGAGCAGACAGGTGTGTGGAGCCAAAGAAGCCACTTGAATGCACTGGGAACTGCCATTGAAAGATCCGCTGCAGCGTAAAGCAGAGGAACAGTTTCATTGGGGTCACCACTACTATTTCAGTATTTATGCCCCACGGTGAAGCAATTCTGTAATGCGCAACTAGTGCTCAGTCAATAGATTACACATTCAATACAGATGAACATATTCAACTAGGGAATGATTTGGTCTCTTAGTGGTAGTAAAAGGCATGGTATAAGGCATACACCTATGGAAGAAGTGTTGTAAGGGGGGGGGAGTCCAAAAGGAACCTGAGAGGAAACTTGTACTAGCTTGCAGAAAAGAACTATGTCCAGTTTAACAACTGTCTTCCTACTCAGCATGCTGAGATCTGGAGGATGGCAGCAAAGTGGGCCTAAGCGACAGTTCAGAATTTTATATAGATCTAGGACGTTGTTTCAGTGACTTGCAGTGGGTTGAAACTTAACTGGTTATCTTAAGGAGGTGTTGTTGAGCAGCTTGCTGTTTTGACGCCTTCGGCAACAGCTTTCTGATGGATTTTGCCAGGAATGGCATGGTGGACGCTTCATTGGCATTGTTATGGGGTTGTTAGCTACAGTTATGGCTGAAGTGGCTTGGATTTTTGGTCAATTTTTGGCAGAGGTTGGTACTGGAGACTTTGGGAACAAACAGATCTGTGATTTCAAAGCTGTCAGTATTTTGGATAGTTGAATGGGGATTGTGCCTGAAGCATCATGGTATGATTTTGTTCATTGTGTTGTGGGTGTAGGAGAAGAAAGAAAAAATCGAAGGCGCTGATGTGTATGTTGCAGAATGATATTTACACCTGGTACACTGTAATTCGTCATTGAGACTAGAGCACAAACAGCCACCCTTACCCCCTACACCTTGTTCCACTTATGCCACCCTCCCATCCAAACCTTTTGCCTAGAAGTCCCTTTGTCTGAGGGTCCGTTATTAAAAAAAAAAATGGAGGACATACATTTTAGGTCTCTGGACATAAAACGCAACACAGTGAAATTTGTTTTAACAAGTAGCACACCAGCTCACTCTATCATGTACTTGGCCACAATAGATAAAGACAACGGTCCACCGATCACTGATATTTGTAACCTGGTAGGTGTATGTCTTTTCTCTGTAAAGTATACATAGTTAAAAAAATATTTTGCCCATTGTTTCAGAAAGTTGAGCTTGTATTCGGATATGTGGTAGTATCAGCTGTACCCTCCGAACAATTTAGACACTCAAAACTAGTATCATTTGATGATTGGTTAAAAGCAAACATTTATGTGCCGACTTGTGAAAAAGTTCTAAACTGGATATTTCTACATCAATTTCATTGTCAACCAAATTTTTGATCTTGTTCATGGCCACTAGAAAAGATAGAGTTCACTGAATATCTAGGTATTAGACTATGGATGTTAAAGTATTCTTTAAATGAGTTGTGCTGGGTCTTCTCTCATTTTTTTCATAGGTATGAGCCAGCAATGCCAGAATTTTAATAAATTCTGTCTTCAGAATATCTCCAATCTATTAAGTGTATATAAATGATAGTACAGCTTCAATCATGTGAAAATGATCTAAAGTTTCAGCACAGCCTCTCGTCAACTTTTAGCTCTTCGTTTAGATCCTCCATTAATTTAAACCCCTGGGATACTAAAAATAAAATGGTAGGTGCAGAACACTAGCAGTCCAAGGAGGCACATTGTGAAACAATTTTCTGCTTTAGAAAAGAGTTATAGGCTGTGCTGTTGCGATAAACCTTCAGTCACTTTGGCCTTCAAGGGCTCTAGCATCTGCCTTACCTTACCTTGTGTTCAGTATTACCATGGGGTTCTTCTTTAGCCTTTCACCATGCATTAAGACAGTCTGGTGGATGCAAGCAGGGTAGCGATGTATATCATTCCTAACTTAATAGAGTGCAGGGTCTTAGTGTGCATAGGGGCCGTGCCATTTTAATCCTAAGCCTCCATCTGTCAAAGGTATGGTGAGAAAATGTTTCCGTAGTAGACACAAACAGCATTTTCAAGTGTTTATTTACTCCACCTTGAAAAAATTATCCTCCTTTTTTATTAGAATAGTGAAGATCCTATCAATCTTTCTAATTCAAAATATATTCCATTCTCATGTCTTATGTTGTCTAATGTCGCCTTTAACTTTCCACTCAAATACTTTGAATCAGAGGCAAGCTCATTGTGAGAAACAGCATTAAAAATATATTATTTTTCTTTAATGTGAAGTTGTTTTGAGATATAAGTTTCGAGGTTCCCCGTCACAAAGCAAGGTTTTCTTGTGATAGTGTGACATCACACACAATTAACTAGTTTTCCTCCCATAAAAAAAATAATAATGGCTGCAAAGTAGGAAAGAGGAAGGGTTACGGTGTCATTAAGAAGATAGGTCTTCATGGCTTTCCTTAAGGTGTTAGCGTCCAGAATTGCAGATCGTGAGAGAATGTGGTCCAGAGACACTAAACGAACTGTTGCTTCAACCTCTCACATTCTTTTTACAAACACAATTGTCAAGGTCTTACCTTTCATTCAGAGACTGACTCAATCTTTGCTCTTGGCACCTAACCTGCAAACAACACAACTACTGCACCCATTATCATGTTACTTCAAGAGTGCCTGTGTTTGTGATCTGTGGCTGGGTAAAGTTGATGGACCAAACCTGGTGTAAGGTCACGTGCCACTGAGTGCAGGGATGTAGCGCTCAGACAATCCTGCAGGTCAGTTTATTCCATAATACTGTAGCTCTGTACCTCTCATATGGGTTGGCAACGTCCCCCTTTTGGTGGCACACGGTAGTGCACTAATCAGTGCCCGGAGCGATGAGTTCTATTTTTGTACAATATTTGTTTAATAACTGTACAAGGGGCATCTTCGGTAATGCCGTTTGGAAAGTGTACATGTTGTTCAATTGACTTTTTCTGTCTTGTGTTTAATGCTGTATTTATTACGAAAGCGAAATAATCTATTTAAGAAAATACTGTTCAGTGAATAAATGTTTAGAAGCAAGCAATGATGTGTTTTGCATTTGTTTTTTCGATGAGTGTTGTAGCTTATGCATTCTCCCCATTTATGTAGTAAAGGGCAGGTTAACCCCTGTTCCTGTTTAGGTGTATGGTGATGGGGGTACGAGGTTGCACTCCAATACAGTAGGATGTGGAAGAAGTTCAGGTCCCGTTTCAGTGTTGTGTTATGGTGGGTAACGGGCTGATCCTGTTAAAGTGTATGTGTTTTGAGGGGAACGGGTAGTTGTATTCAGTTTTTGGGTTATCTGCACACTTGCATTGTGAATTTGTGGGACATATGGATTGCTTGTGAATTTTTCCATCTTGCATCCCATTGGAGCACTAAATATATTGCAGAGAGTGTTTGACCTTTTCTGTTTGTTTTTTTGGGGTGGTGTTTATAGTTTTGTTGGCCGTTTTGTGTGCGGGGGGGGGGGGGGGGGGGGAGTGTTTTGCCATCCTTTATCCTGCTGAATTTCCTGTTTCATTGGGGCGGGTAAATGTGTTGTCGCCTCTTGCTATCTTATGCATTCTCCCCACAGTCTTGATGTTCCCTGCTGCTCACCAAGTGAGTGAGGTTATTGGTTGGTTGAAATGTTGGGAGTGTTAGTGCTTGGATGAGTGAACAGTTGGATTGAGAAGGGCTGGGCAGCAGGATGCTGCTCCTGGTGGGGCTTTACCATATTTACTTGCAACCTGATCTGAACCTAATAAACCTACATCTTTTATAACCTACAAGACTACATCATTGATTGTAACAGTGAGCCTGGTTTCTGAGAACTGTTATGGATGTATAGACGGAAGTAATATCAGTGAAAATAATAGATTGTAAGTGTACAACAACAAATACAAACTTTACTCTCTGATGTGTTAAATGAAACATTTCAAATACACATTTTTCTAGCTACATGAAATAACTGAATGTTAATAAAGCAAACATTCTGCAGTAGCCGTGCTTACCAAGAACAATACAAAGCAATCAGATTAAAACACATTCTATACATTTGCACAAATTTAGTAATGTGCTGCAAAACCAATAGACCAGGCATCCCAATGAGTAGCTCGTGAGCTACTGGTAGCTCTTAATATATATGCAGGAGACTGTCCCGTGTGTAGCCTAGCTTTCCAAATTAGAAGCTTTTGCTTAGTTGAATGAAAATATGTTCAACAAAATTCAGAAGTATATTTTTGAGACACACATGTGTGTATATTCAGAACTGATGTTTGGAGAAAAAATGTATATTTTCTAAAATATATTTAAAGCTGAAATAAATCGTGCAGCAATGGAGCACCTTAATACTAAAATACTAGCAACAGTACCTGATGAACTGATTTAATCACTGCTAATATTCTTGCATATGTTGGCCACTAAGGTAATCTTTTCGGATGTGATCACTATTACATCACTAATAGTATTAGTAGCTCAGGATGGTTTTCCTGGAACAACAATAGCTCTTATTACTGCAGAGGTTGGAGACTCCTGCACTAGTCTTATGTGTGTTTTACGAAGTAGCTATGACCACACTTAAAATGCTGGAGGCAATTGTCATGAACTGCAGTAATAGTATTTCACGCTATTCCATTTTTATTTTACCTCTCAGCTCTAAATCTGAATACACTACTGAGCAATAATGTAAATCCAGCTACGATTTTTGCTACAGATGTAGCAGAGCATTCTGAATGAGATCAAAGGTGAATGTGACCTGTTTACAGAGCATAACAGTATAACCTACAAAGGTAAATTTAAAAAAAACATAGAAAAACCATGTCATCCATCAGGATCAAGGTAGGGATGTCACAAAAATACACATCAACCAAGTAGAACACGTGCCTTTGGATAAAAGAATTCAAAGAACGAACCAGTTCTCTCTAAAAGTACAACTAAACCTACCTCCTCAGGTAGCAAGAAACCGGTTTAAGGCAAATAAATGATTAAATGAAGTGACGAGTTAATCAGCATACAAAGGAGACGCAGAAGTCTCCTAGATCACGTTGGAATGCAATGTAGACCTGAGCCACAATAGGAGTGGCAGATATTGAGGGAGTATTTGCCTCCATGTATAAAATTAAGATCTTATTTGCAACCCCACAAAATTAGCATTTTATGTTGAGAACCGAGCCTTTTATCTGCCATTTAAAGTTGATCATTGAAGTACAACATTCCAGTTTGTAATCTTGTGACCGCTTCTGTATCACCCGATAACTCGTAGATATTCTCCAGTCCTTATAGAGTTTGGTGCCAGTCTAGCTTCTGTTAAATGAGCCCAGAAAGGAAGAACTTTGCAAACTATCTACATTTGAGTAAAAAAACGGAAAATATATTAAGAAACTTAGCATGTCAGGCTTCTCATGCTGCATCGGTGTTGTAAAGACTGATAACGCGATTGCAAGCATCTTGTAAAAACCTGAAATTCTGAAAAAAATTTGTACAAGTTTGATGACAAACATACTTTCCTTCTAATTAATTTAAAGATACTTAATCGTAAATTTTAACAACTCATAACACAGTTTAACGTGTAGGATCTTTGAAACATTTCGACATCTTACGTGATTGAAGCCCCCAGATGCCACCTACTCCATGTTTGACCGCCCAGCAATTACTAATGACCTGATGTATTTTGTGGACGCGAAGTCTACTTTGTAAAATCAGACTAGAACTGCAGAACCGCAAGTCGCAATCGACCAAAGTCACAGTGCAAGATTGAAGAGTCTTTCCCTCTCGCAATGTACACCTTCAGACTCATTGCAAATTGGAAGAATGAGGAGCATGAAAGGGGCATCCCCTCTCCATCTGAAGCACAGTACTACATAGCAAGGGCTTGTAATTGCTGTTGCTGACCATTGCATGGATTTAGATTGCGGAAAGAGGGTGGCACTTGTACGCATACTGAAAGATGTCAAGTGGGACAACTTCAAATTTGTACATTTTGGCTATCTGGATGACTGCTGTTTGCTGCTTCCCAAAGCTGTCAACTGAAGGCTTTAATTTTTTATTGCAACCTCTTTTCATGCTAGTGCTGCAATAAAAAACAAGCATTTACAATGCAATGGTCTAGTATTTGCTTAAGTTAGAGCTATTGGCATTTCTCATGACATTATTTTTGTTTTTAAAACATATAAATAAATGTCATTGTCATTTACAATGCCAATAGCTTAATCTCTCGCAAATGCGAGACCTATTGCATTTGCACCCACACACACACACACACACAGCCACACGCACCCACCCAGGAGTTTGGGCCCCCTGCGACTTACACCTTGTAAACAGCATGGTTGCTTGCTCTCACTGCTTCTTTTTTGCGCTGGCGGTCGAACTCCTTGCAAAAACAACAGTTGATGGACAGAATGCAGAACAATGTCATACATACACCGCAGTACAGAGATCTGGGCCTAAATCCATCGTTTTTTTGCACTCCACACCACCCCAGTTCAGACACGGCCATATGCAAATGAGCCTTGACCCTGTGCCTCATGGGAACAGTCCAGCCCGAACTGCCAAGCCATGTTTTTCCTGGACCGGAATCAAGCATCCTAGGACCGGTTTCTGGCTATCAGCCGTCATCAGCCAGGTTAGCTTGACTCCAGTGGTGTGGAGAGCATGGGACTCACGTCTGAGCATACCCATCCCATTCAGGGTGACAAATGCAAAAACAACATTTGATGGACAGAATGCAGAACAATCGAAGCGGTCGAACTCCTAGCGGATAGAATTAGGATGTGGTATTGGGTTCCCAAGGCCTACATGCTCCGCAGAAATACCCACTTACACCAAAAGAACTGTTGGCACGGAAACTGAAAAGTACAAAAGACAAGTTTATTAAGACCCCATGGGGTGGTGGTACATTCCTACAGCACCCTTCGGCAATGCAAGAAGTATCACACCGAACGTTGGCGTGAGTCCTTCTTTTATATACTTTACAGGTAATAAAAAGATAGGCGGTACAAGGTTTACAGAGTTTATGTACATATATGGTCATTTTTGGAGCACAGCCAACTCATGGGAGGGGTTACAACTCCACTGGTCAGTTTGGCGGAACATTCCTGATTGGTGACTGGTCAGTTGGAACTGCGCATGTACAGGCTTGACCGTTACTAAAAATAGCCTGTTGCTGGGCAAACTCGAGTGGTCAGCGGCACGGACAAAGGACTAAAGGGCATGCTGACCACGAGGCCGCTCATTCCCTAAAATGGCCGCCGTAACATACAAAATGGCGTTTTCGAGTAAGGCCAAGTTAAGGGAAATAACGTGTAGCAAAGCTAAGCGCTAACCCGGCCATTGTCAAATTACGACAAGGAGACGAGGTGAAATCAAAATGTTTAAATTTGTCTCAGAAGAACATAAGATCTGCTTATACACAGATGATGTCCAGCTCTCATATTTCAAATGCATTGCACTCATTGGCTTCAACCCTGGAGGAAATTTACAGGTTTGAAATTTAAAATGAATAGGTACAAATTAGAGATACTGGGACCGTAACTTTCACAGGAGGATCCGCAGCGGGCTGTAGATCGATATCCCCTGAGTTGGAGAGTTGAACAGTGGCTAACTGATCAGTTCTCTGTAACCAAATAAAGGTGCACCTCAAACAATTGAACTCCATGTCTATTTCGGAGGTGGGTGGAATCAATGTGAACAAAAGTAACCTGATGCAGAGGCTACTCTATGTTTTCTAGGCACAGCCAGCCCTCATCACTATAAAAGAGTTACAGACATTCAAAGAAAGGTAGTTGGTCTTCTTTGGGCAGGTTGTAGGCCCCGCATAAGCAGGAGGTTGCTGATGAGACCTAGCAAACGATGAGGCATGGGATGCCCCAAGATTCTACACAACACATATTTGGCACATTGTAAAATGGACTGCTAGGGAGAGAGATAAGAAGTGGGTGTTCATCGATCGGGCGATGGCTCGCAGACCACTCTAGGACCTAGCTAGATTGCCGCTATTTCAAATGCCAAAAGCATGTATCTGCCCAGACCCATTTGAATTGAGATCTGGGACAGAGGACGAGAAAGTGATAGCTCACCTCCTTTCCCTTGCCTAATACCCTGGAATTTACACGAGGAAAGCAAAAAGAAGATCTCACGAGGTGGCGTGTAGAGTTGTATCAGATCTTTTTTTGCACCAATACATTAAAAAGTTTGCACAATGTAAATGTGATGATTTCAAGCTGCAGGAGACAGATAAGATGCAATACCCACAAATGGGCTTTGAAAAATCTGTATCTTAGAAACAAATCAGCAGTGTGATTATGAGCACTGTGATTCTTTGGACTACGAACACTGCTACAGACAATTCCATGAAAGGTGGCTCCCATATCCACGTGGCAGCTTAACGGAAACTATTTTAAAAAGATAGACCGATTGTACCGGACCTTCTCCTCTGAGCCAAGACTCTAATGGGCTGGGCTGGAGTGGAGGACTTGGGTAAAGGGAGAATTGACTGAGTGTATCTGTATTCTCAGATTTGCTCTTTATCTCCTACACGAGGAGTGAATGTAAGGTCATTTTTCCTCGGTTTTGTTTTCTTCCCTTTGATAAACTTCCATAAAGAGACACAGGTTTAAAATTTCCACAAACAAATAAAAAAGCGGAGAAAAGTAGGTAACTGGCTAACTGGAATAAGCTAAATTGCTACACCCTAATCCAGTGGTGGATTAATAATACATTTTTTGTTAGGTTTCATTCCATTAAAATTATTCTAGCCACCAATGGATCAGGTATCAGCAGAAAGGTAGTCTGGCACCACATCAAGGGCGTAAAACCAACATATTCCTCTGTAGAGCAATCACCTTTAAAAAATCAAGTTTGTTCCCAAAATGGGGGTCATGGCTTGGCCGTGCAGCAAGATGGTCGCTTGCTGTAGGGGGCTCTTCCTGCAGGGCTTATTATCCTTCAATATTCTGAACACGGGGAGATCGAGAATCCTGACTTTGTGAGCTGGATTCTGCAACCTACGGGGGATACGATCATCCCTTTCTTGTTTTAACACGCGGCTCAGAGAGGCAGTTACGTCAGAGGAGACGACATTGTGGAAAGAAGCATGGCCGATCTGCCGCTGCGGAGCCTGGGGCGGCGCTCTACACCCTAGTACTGACTGAGCCCCCTGTGCTGAACAATACCGCCATCACCTCCCGGCTTCCCTCAATTGTTGGCAATCATCAGGACAGTGCTGCAATATCCTTGCGGCCCGGCGGTGCAACACACAGGAAAAACTGCAAAATTACCTTGCTGGCCTTAGGCTGGTGGAAGGTGCGGCTGACGCTTTGCCCTGTCGCATCGTGCTGCGGTCCGTGAGAGAGTGACTGAGTGGGGCACAGGAGGCGGCTGCCATAGCCGACGTGACCACAGCCATCTATCCGGTCACAACAGTCCCTTGTAGCAGCGGAGCGCGAACGCCGTGCAGGCAGATGCGGATGGGGCGGCCCGTGGCTGTGGCGGAGACCAGAGGAAGGACACGCACACCTCTGAACTGGGCTTGCACGTACCAGCGGACTTGTGGAGCTAGCCAATTGCAGACAACCTCCGCCACGTGAGTAGGCCTTGGGCCCCAGGGGGCTGCTGATTGCTGTATGGGCGGGTGGGGCCTCCTCTACACTGGGGTTTGCAGTAAGGCCTTCTGCTGTTGACAGACTCCCGCTGGCAGCATGCTTGGTCGGAACTCTGTGGGCACTGCACAGAGGTGAGAGAGCAAGCACTGAGGGCAGAGAAGGACGGTGCGGGTGTAGTGGACCCAAGTAGCTTAGCTCCCCGCTGCCGCTGCGGCGCAACTGCCCGCCCCAGCCCCCCCCCCGCCCGCTGGACCTCGGCTACAGACTCTCGCTCACCCCTTCAAAGCATCAAGGGGGAAATCTGTCTTTAGTTAAAACTAAAACAAACAAAACGGGAGCCCAGGAGAAAGGTGAGAAGAGGGGTGGGGGTGAGGAGGCGACGTCATTTTTGGAACCCAAGCCCCGTCCTTTGCAGACTGGGGGGCGTGTTTTTCGAGGAGAGAAAGAAAGGAAAAAAGCACGCCCCTCAATCCGAAACGGACGGGGCTTAGCTACCAAAAATGACGTCACAGAACCCTCTTCTCCAATGGCTGGCCGCCGTTTAGGCAGTCAGCCAATGGAGAAGAGGGACGGGTTCAAGCCTCCCTTCTCTAAGACATGAGATCTCGCAAGCAAGACAGCACATGCGCAGGCTACGCTAGCCGAGACCTAAAAATGGTATGCATTTTGCAGCTGGAGGACTGCTGAGCTGCTGTCTCTTACAAGCCTCCATTTCTGCTTTGGCAGCTCATCTGGTAGTTTTTGCAAACTGTATTCTTCTTCATTGTTATTTATGGAGGATTTTCCAAATCCTGGTGAATTGCCATTATGTGTTTGTCAGAGCCCAGTTGGGAGGGTGTAGGAGGTCTACTGGATGATCAAGCTTGTTTACCTCAGGTGTCTCGAGGCCTGTCACACTATGGCTCTGAAAACGAAGCCAAGTAAAACTCCTTCCATGCTGGACTCTCAGGACAGTAAGGGTGAGCAGTCACAGGCAGGTGGCGTGGGCTGCATCGATCAACCAACAGGCTGAATAACTCCAATTTATCCAGTATTAGGGGTGTCTTTCATAGATTCACATGCCTGAATCATTCCCCGTCGTCGAGACGGGAGCCTCCGGTAAATAAAAAAGTAATGTCCATAGACATACATGGAGAGAAAGGGTCCAAGGGTCTCCCCTTAGTAGCCTTTCCTTGTCCTTATGTAAAAAGGACCAAACTGACCTAGTCAGCCAATCAGCTCCGACCTCCCTCTAGAACCTTCCTGGGAGGAGCCTCAGTCCCTCAGATTTTCTACCGCACGTTGTGCTAGGGAGTCTCCAGCCTGAGCTCTCCTCAGGATTATTCTAAATTCAACAAACTCTCTTGGAAGTTTTCTCTGAACCTAAAAACTCTTCAAGGACTTCTTCAACACACTATCCCTGAAGTAAGTGTGTGTTTATACTGCCTTTTCCATGTCTGACTCGGGGAAGAAAGCCCTGTTCAGGGCCTGCTCTTCCTGCAGCAAGAAAAGGATTCATGTGGATGATAAACACGACCTGTGCCTGTATTGCCTTTACCCGGATCATAATTCGGAAAAATGCGCAATCTGTCGGTATTTTCCCAAAAAGACTGTGAGAGACAGAGAAGGTCGCCTTCTGATCTGGTTGGACAGGCTTAAGAACAGGGACAATCTGGAGTCCTCTGTGAGCAGCGTTTCCAGAACTTCTGCTGTCTCGAACAAGAGGCCAAGGGACGCTTCCCGGGCCCCTCAGACACTCCTCCTGCGAAGACCCACAAAAAGTCTTCAGAGGCGAGATCTACGTCATCCTCAGTGTCTGCTAAGGAGGATAAAACCTTCAAAATGCCTGCTCCGTCCTCCAGACAAAGCCAGAGGACTACTTCAGGCAAAACCACAGTGTCTACCACATCAGCATCGTCGCCCTCAGCTGCGACGACGATGACTACTTCCTCTTCATCTACAGGTAGGCCTGTTTCTTCAATTATTCTCCTGACGTCATCGTCGTCGACGACAAAGACCATGTCGACAACGAAGACTGCACCGTCGACGACGCCGTCAACAGCGACGAGCCCATCGTCGTCAAAACCGACGACGACGAGAGTGTCGACGAGAGACTCGTCGACGAGACCATCGTCTACGAAGGCACCGTCGATGAAGACGACGACTGCGCAGTCGTCGACGACCAAGATCCCTTCGTCCACCCCCCCGTCGACGAAGACCTCGTCGACGACCCCGTCGACGAGAGGCTCGTCGGCGACGAGCCCGTCGATGAAGACCCCGTCGACGAAGACATCGTCGACGAAGACATCGTCGACGAAGACACCGTCGACGACGACCCCGTCGACGACGACACCAAAGGCTCCGTCGACGGACTCGACGACGACACCGTCGACGGGCGATTCGCCGTCGAATGAACCATGGAAAAAATCAAGGCTGGTGGAGACGCCGTCCATGATGCTGCCACCGTCGACGGTCCCCTCGACGGCTACAAGCTCTACCATTCAGTCTGGCAAACAGGGCAAGTCAATAATTACCCCGGAAACAACGTCTCCTAGCAAGGTGGAAAAGCAACCACCTCAAGAAATTTTCCAAAGCGAGGAGTCCGAAGAGGATGACCATCTGGATCCCGCTACTTCAGTCTCAGACCTTCACATAAAATGCCAAAGCACTGATGAGGAACAGGAAGAATTCACATATCAGGAACACTCTGTCCAAGCCAGTGTCCGCACCGAAGTCACCCCCATGATATGCTTACCGGCGACCCTGGTGGATGACTTGAAACTTCTTGTGCAAGACTACAAGCGGCGCTTTCCGGAGCCTAGCAGAGGCGGTCAAGCGCCTGAGAGTCCCGCACCAGGGGACAAGGGAGATCAGACACCTCCAGCTCATGTACAGGTGTCCGCACCGGAACGCCCTCATCCTCACCATCAACCCCACCAAGAAGTCCATCCTCAAGTGGTGGTCTCTTCGGACGAAGAAGAGGAAGAGGAAGAACTGGAGGAAGGAGAGGTCCAGGAGGTTCACTCAGACCACTCGGACCAGGATGATGAGGACGAATATATTGCATCATCCCCAGCTTCACCACAACCACGCCAAGCGGACTCCCCACCGGTGGACATTGCGGGTTTCCACAAGCTGGTGGAGAGAGCGGCGAAGAGATTCCACATGGTGGTGGAATCCACGGAAACGGACTGTTTCCTCCACGACTTCAAGGAACAGCCTCAAAAATCTGCAAAAGCTGTTCCAATCATAGACTTTTTGTGGGAACAGGGAAAGAAGCTAATGCTCACTCCTGCTTCTGTGCCAGCGGTGGTCCCACGCCTTGATAAAAAATACAGGGCACCACTCACTGCAGCGGCTTGCCTGAATGGTCACCCCAAACCGGACTCGGTAGTGACGCAGGCGGCCCAGAAAAACTCCCGCAACCCTTCCTCACCTCTGTCAGCTCCCCCGGACAAAGAGGGCAGGAAACTGGACACGATTGGCAAGCGCTTCACTTCCACATCGGCCATGTCCATCAAGGTGGCCAACTCCATTGCCTTGCTGGGGCGTTACAATCGACAGTTATGGGAGGACATTGCCCCTTACATAAAGGAGCTACCTGATAACGTCCAGGGTGAGGTGAAAGCGCTCCTCGTTGAGGGTCAATCTTCTGCAGCGGAACTCATAGACTGTGCTATCGACGCAGCCATGACAGGCTTCCGTCAACTTGCGGGAGCTGCCGTACTGAGACGCCAGGGATGGCTCAAAGCCACTTCATTCCGCCAAGAAGTTCAGGCAAAGGTTCTAGATATGCCCTTCGACGGACAACACCTGTTTGGAGTACAGGTCGACGAGGCCCTACAGGCCATTAAGAAGGACACAGACACGGCAAGGGCACTGGGCTCTCTACAGTCTAGAAACCAGTCCTTTCGGGGCAACAGGCCCAGGGGTCAGTCCTCCTATCGAGGCTCATATCAAAACAGGTCCTCGTCCTCATTCTCGTACAATCAAAAAGGCCAGTACCAAAACAAGCAACAGCAGGGCAGACAATCTTCATTCGGAAGATCGTCCTACAGAGGTAAAAATACCAAGAGGGGCGCGGGCGGCCGCCAGTGACCACCTACTCCAGCCAGTCCAAACACCATCTCCATCCTTTCAAATTGGAGGAAAGCTGACCCATTTCCTTCACAATTGGCAGTACATCACCACGGACCGGTGGGTTCTTCAAATTATTCGATTTGGCCACTCTCTCGAGTTCACCTCCATCCCTCCCAATACCCCTCCACGCAGACGGACACACAAACATCCACGCCTGCTTCTAAAGGAACTTTCGACAATGCTACAAAAAGGAGCAATCGAAAGGGTTCCGGCATCCTCGAAGGGGAAAGGATTTTACTCCCACTTCTTTCTTGTACAACAAAAAGAAAACAAGTGGAGACCCATCCTGGATCTCCGGGGACTCAACACCTTCCTACGAAGCCAATCGTTCAGGATGGTGACGATTCAGGAAATCCTGGGCATTCTAGAGAAAGGAGATTTCATGGTGTCACTGGATCTCCAGGATGCATACTACCACATCCCTATCCTCAAAAATCACCGGAAGTTCCTAAGATTCGAGGTGGCGGGCCGTCACTATCAGTTCAAAGTCCTGCCGTTCGGCCTCAAGTCCGCGCCGCGCATATTCACGAAATGCCTTGCGCCTGTGGCAGCCTTCCTGCGCCAACTGGGCCACCAGATCTTCCCCTACTTAGACGACTGGCTGGTGAAAGCACCCTCACCTGGGGACGCGGTCACGTCCTCCAACGCCTGCACCAATCTCTTTCAAAATCTGGGATTGACGCTCAATATCAAGAAATCATGCATGGTTCCCGCAACAAAAATTACCTTCCTAGGAGCCATGTTGGACACAGGCTGCACGAAGGCCTTCCCCTCAAAAGAAAGGGCAGACAAGATCTTATCTCTGGCCACGGCTGTGGCAAAGAAAAAGCACCTGAAAGTTCGGACTTACACCTCCCTCCTGGGGATGATGTCTTCCTGCATACTCCTCATCCCGCACTGCAGGCTCAGAATGCGGCCCTTGCAGGAGGCACTCGCGAGCCAATGGACCCAAAGCACTGGCTCATTCGAAGACATCCTTCGGATCACACCGAAGATTTCAAAAGCTCTACAATGGTGGACACGTCGCCACAATCTGACAGTGGGCTTACCGTTTCTCCTCCCAGCATCACCGCTGGTGATAACAACAGACGCCTCCCTAGAGGGATGGGGCGCGGTGCTCCAGGACCTACAGATCAGCGGCAAATGGGACTCTCAAGAGCAATTGCTCCATATCAACCTCTTGGAGCTGAGAGCAGTGTTTCTGGCTCTACAAGCCTTCCTACCCCGCATCCAGAAATCCCCAGTGCTCGTCAGGACGGACAACACCACGACGATGCACTATCTGAACAAACAAGGGGGAACGCGTTCACTCTCGCTCTCACGCGAATCACAGTCGATCTGGAACTGGCTGGTGCTACACGACATCCAACTCAAAGCGGAATATGTTCCGGGAAGGGACAATACCATCGCAGACGCCCTGAGCAGGCAAAAGTCCCTCTCCCACGAGTGGGAACTATCGGACAGCGCCCTCACTCACATCTTCTCTCTTTGGGGAGTCCCAAACATCGACCTCTTTGCCACCAAGAGGAACGCCAAATGCCCGTGCTACGCAAGTTGGCATCCCCAACCAGGATCACTAGGAAATGCTTTCTCCATCGGATGGTACAGCGTCTTTGCATACGCCTTTCCTCCATTCCCGATGATTCCACGGCTCCTCAGAAAGATGAAAGCGGAGCCATGCACCCTGATCCTGATCGCCCCGTCCTGGCCGAGGCAACACTGGTTCTCGGATCTGCTTCGACTATCCATCAAATCACCGATCCGCCTGAACCAACACCCAGCCCTACTGACGATGTCCGACGGGCAAGTGCAACACCCGAACCTCCAATCGCTCAAATTATCAGCCTGGCTCCTGAGCACAGAGAGTTCGGTGGCCTGAATATCCCACAAGACTGCAAGGATGTGCTAGCCAAAGCAAGAGCAGACAGTACGAACAAGACCTACTGTCTCAAATGGAAGAGGTTCTGCATATGGTGCTCAGAACAGGGCTTACGGCCACTCACCATCACACCAGAACAAATATTACCATACCTCCTGCATTTGGCCCAGTCGGGACTGGCGCATGCGTCCATCAAAGTCCACCTGGCAGCAATCTCAAGGTTCACCAGAACGGTCACAGGACCTTCTCTGTGGTCTAGTCGGCTCATCAAGCAATTCCTCAAAGGACTATACAGATCCTTCCCGAGGCCTCGGAAGGTACCCCCCACATGGCAGCTTAACCTGGTACTCAACCAGCTCATGCGTCACCCGTTTGAACCCATTCACAGGGCATCACTTTAACACCTCTCATGGAAAACAGCGCTCCTGCTCGCTCTAACTTCGGCTAGAAGGGTTAGCGAGCTGCAAGCCTTGTCCATTCAAGAACCATATCTGCAATTCAGACATGATAGGGTGATGCTGCGACCAAACCCTAAGTTCATTCCAAAGGTACCGTCGGACTTCCATCTCAACGAACCATTGGTCCTTAGGTCATTCTTCGCCAACCCTTCCACAGCAGCGGAAAGGTCGCTGCATTCTTTGGACCTTATGAGGTGCCTGAAGTTCTACCTGGAGAAGACTAAGGATCTCAGGAAATCCTCACAGCTGTTCGTGGCATACAGCAGGCCAAGAATGGGCCTACCACTCACGAAGCAAAGCATATCCAGATGGATCTCCTCGGCGATTTCCTTCTGCCACGAAAAGGCCGGCCGGCCTTTGAATGACCGTGTTCTGGCTCACTCAACCAGAGCGATGTCTACATCGGCAGCACTGTTTGCTGGGGTACCGATCCTGGACATCTGTAGAGCGGCGACTTGGAAGTCACCGCACACTTTCTCCAGACACTACTGCCTGGATATCGAACTCCAGAAGGATGCGGCAGTGGGCCAGGCGGTGCTTCGCCATCTCTTTCAGTAAGGTGAGCCTTCCTACATCCCGCCTTCCAGGTATGCACATTATTGCTCTGATGAGATTATGTCTAAGCTGTCTCTTTATTGTATGATATTATATGCATTATCTACTATGACGGCAGAGCAACTCTGTTTTACAAATGTGCTACTGTGATTGCTAGCTACTCTGATTCAGGCATGTGAATCTATGAAAGACACCCCTAATACTGGATAAGAAATGCGTTACTTACCTGTAACAGCAGTTATCCAGTATTGGTGTCTTTCATAGATTCACATGCAACCCTCCCGCCTCCCCTGGAAGGACTCACTTCCCTCTCGGAACTATACTACGCCAAACCTAGCTGGGTGCGTATGAAAATCTGAGGGACTGAGGCTCCTCCCAGGAAGGTTCTAGAGGGAGGTCGGAGCTGATTGGCTGACTAGGTCAGTTTGGTCCTTTTTACATAAGGACAAGGAAAGGCTACTAAGGGGAGACCCTTGGACCCTTTCTCTCCATGTATGTCTATGGACATTACTTTTTTATTTACCGGAGGCTCCCGTCTCGACGACGGGGAATGATTCAGGCATGTGAATCTATGAAAGACACCAATACTGGATAACTGCTGTTACAGGTAAGTAACGCATTTCATCAATTCCAGAAAAAAAGTATTTATTGACACAATTATACCGAATAGTACACGCATCTCCTGTGCAAGCTGCAGTGAGTAGCAAGGATGTGAAACTGTGTTGGATGCCAGGTGCAGACTGTGTCTATCTGCATGCTCACCCACCCAAACATATTTGCTTGAGGCAGATGCACCTGGCCATGGCAGTCTCAAATGGTTTCAGAGATTCAACCCCTCCTGGGCCAAGAAAGATTGTAGCTGTGACTGGGACAACGGTGTATCCTTCATTTCAACAGTTGTGGTCTTGATGTGGCCTAATGTAGGTGTAGCCCTAAGTGGGCTTAGGTTGATCGCAGCAGTTGCAGCCCCTGTCCTGGCCTTCGATGATCATGGCAGGTGCAGTACACACCTGGGCCTACAATAATCACAGGAGTTTGGGTTCCCACCAGGAACCGGGGTGAGAAACCATTAGCCCACATTGACACACAGGTCTCTCCTAATTAGCTCTCGGGCAGTCTGCTCTATCTGTATTTTCTTCTGCCACTGGCTGACACAGGGGGACTAATAGGTTTTGTCAAAGTTACTGTGATATATTAGGTTAGTGTAGGGCGACCAGACGTCCTGGATTTTCCAGACATTCCTGGTATTCAGAGGACTGTCCCAGCATCCCGACTCTTTTCTCCATTTTAAATGTGTTCCAGTTGACAAAGTTCAAGTCATGCTCCAGCGCAGAATTAAAACACATGCTCTTTTTTCCACAAGCATCTGTAAACAACTTAAGTGTTTTGTATTTTATGGGCAGCGCAGGAGGAGGTCAGCTGCTCGCTTCCAGCAGATGATAGATGGAGTGGGATGAGGGAGGAGGGTAGGGGGGCACAGTGATGTTAAGGTCATGCCTTAGCTAATAATATGTAAATGTAGCCTTGTAAGTGAAGAGTTCAAAACATGTTAGATTGGCTTTCAGTGTCTGAAAGTCACTCTCAAACACTGTATGTGTGTGTATGTATGTATATATATTTTTCTATATGAATATATATATATATATATATATATATAAGCTCCAAAGTCACCGACAGTATCCTGCCAAGTTCTTGTGGAGTGCAGCGCCAGAGAAAGCCAGACCAAGCGCATTGTCGGGCCCATCCAGGGCTATGCATTGGGGAAACCATGGACACGGCGCCCATTTGGGTAGCAATACCGCACTACAGGTCCCAGAATCCTGTGAGGGACTATGGATCACCTGTTTATTTTCAACAGCCTATCAGAAGGCAGTATTCTTTGAATAAAGGGTGTGGTTAAAACGCTGTGTATTTGGTGAACTATGCCTTTGAAGAAGGGAACCAACCCGAAACGTGTCAGGCTGCTCCTACCTTGCGCCTGATCTACTGTAGATTCGCTGCAGCTCGTGTGCTCCCTTGCCTGTGGGTGACTTTGGAGCTTTCATTTTTTCACGGCTGCCCGGCCGTGGAGGGAGCTCCACCGTGAGAAGGGAAGCGGGCCTTGGGGCTTGGTATCCTGCCAAGTTCTTGTGGAGTGCAACGCCAGAGAAAGCCAGACAAAGCGCATTGTGGGGCCCATCCAGGGCTATGCATTGGGGACACCATGGACACGGCACCCATTTGGGTAGCAATACCGCACTACAGGTACCAGAATCCTGTGAGGCACTATGGATCACCTGTTTATTTTCAACAGCCTATCAGAAGGCAGTATTTTTTTAATAAAGGGTGTGGTTAAAACGCTGTGTGTTTGGTGAACTATGCCTTTGAAGAAGGGAACCAACCTGAAACGCGTCAGGCTGCTCCTGCCAACGTCTTTCCCTTGTCTCTCGTAACGGCGGCCCGCGGTGAGGCAGGCAAGCCTCAAAATATCAATTCAAAAGCGCTGTCGTAGTTTCTCCAAACACAGCAGCCACGGACAACATGAAGGACTTTTAAGCAGCCAAACTTTATTTATGCAAACAGTATGGCAATCTGGCAACCACTCTACGCGTTTCGGGGCTTGCTCCCTTGTTCACGAGTGCCAGAGATTGCGTTCCAAACACCAATAAATAAACGTGACTTTTACAAAACCATAAACAGTGAGGAAAGACTGCCGTGGAACATACTTGTTCCGTAATGTTTCACAAGTTCCTTTTCAAAAACATTTCATTAACACAATCATTTTGCGTAATTCTGGTGGTCAGAATACTGATTTGTAATAGTGCCAAAAATTAATTATTAATTCATAATTAACCCCTCCCATGCTGCCGTCGGCCATTGTACAATGCTCATTAAAAATAAGGCACAACAAATATTAGAAACAATTCCCTCTCAAACGGAGGGCTAGTTCCTACTCAGACATCATTATGACATTATAACTGGGAATGAATTATAGTCAGCATTACAGAAAATCTAAACATAGCAAAACAATCCCTCATTTTAACCTAAATGAACTGAAATCTCTTCATCACAGTTGTGGCCTGTCGGTGTGAGAGTCCTATACTGAATAATCAGTTTTGATTCAAGTCTACGCAGTTCTTTCATCCTGTTTCCCCCTCTCTCATTCATCTTGATGGAATCTAGCACAACAAAGCTCAAGAGATTACTATTTTGACCATGGTGGCTTTGAAAGTGACGTACCATCGAGTATGTTTTATCTCCATTCTTAATTGCACGCAAATGTTCGATTCTGCATTTTTTTGCTTTGTAAATGGTTGTAGAAATAAAAAAAAACACTTCTCAGGGGTCTTACTGATACCATTCAAACCAATAATAAAGATTTTGGCACAGAAGCTGGAATGTAAAATAACATCTTTATTAAACTCAAATGAGTGAGACTACGTCACACAGAAGCCTTAGCAACTGAATGAGGCAGTCTGCCAGAATGGTCTCACTTCACATATTATATACTCTTTATCCTGCCCCAGGCATGTAAGGGAATTGTACCAATTACATTCCTAAACAAGTGGAAAATCTGGAGCGTCAACAGGTGAGTAGCCGTTGTAGCAGGATATCGGGAAAAACATTATAATTACATAGTTCACAAAGGTTAATCAGATTTAGATGGCACTGCAGGGCATGGCATGATTACATGTACAGTATCCCAACCCAAAAGTCAATCATTAAGAATGTCCCAAATTCAACCTCCAAAAGCCGGACAAACCTATAATTGAAAGCATAACCCATGTAATGAAGAAACATAAAAAGAAACAGTACAGGTGATAAACAAGATAAGGTATGTGCAAGGAAACTAAAAGTTAAAGATGTCCTGAACATTGATTGGCAATCTCAGACAAAGATCGATCAGGGAAATTGGCTTTGCGAGGTCAGTTTCAGGTGAAGAGGTCAGTTTCTTACAGTTCACTCCAGTGTCAGAAGGAAACCTAGTTAATGTGTACATGAACCAAGAAGGCCTGGTCACTTTGTTCGTCAGGCTGCCTTCATGAGCCTACGTGAGGGCAACACAGAAATGGTGGCACAGTACAAAATGGAACCCATATTCTAAAGTGAAGTTGTGCAATCTATTGTACTTGGAAATTACAGAACCTCAGACCCTCCTTTTGCCATTACATAGGCAATAACCTAAGACTCACTTTAATCTGAATCTAGGTCTATATCAATGTTCATTAGGTCATCAAGGTGTCGCTGTAACATCATCTTATTATTCTCTGCTTCTCTCGGGACAGGTCTCCGAACACACATAGTAGCACAAAGACTCACTTCTGGTGGACCATTTTTGGATGCTAGAGGCGGAGCCACTTCCTCTTCCATGGCAATTCAGTCAAATGAACATTTACTTTATACAAGTGCACTGGAATCGCTTGTGCAACTGTGCCCAAAGTCCGTTCAAAGCCTCTCTGGCAGGCTTCTATCGTCCATCAAATCTGCTTCCATTGTTGCATGGGCCTCTTGATTCAGGCCTTCCATGAAAGTAGTGCTTCTCAGTATCCGTTGGACTTCCCTCCTGGCAAACACTCACAGCTCACTTGAAAGTCTCAATGTCTCAATGCAGTGCACCAGTATCTCTACTCTGCAGCAGACACTACAGATAGTGTGCTCTTCATTGATCATGGGCACAGATCATCTTGTGCAGACCTGGGTCTACATTCTCAACCTCCAACACTCATTATTCAGTGTCAGAGGACGCTTAGGCTGCTCTTTCATGGGCACCATAATGTAGTGCCTTTTGTCAATCTTGGATCCTCCGGTGCACTGCCCTTCCGTTGGAGCAAAGGAAAAAAAGGGGAAGGGTGTGGGCAAAACTCAGGCCAAGGGGCTCAAGGGACTGCACTCTGTCAGAGGTTACCAGCACATGACAGGTAGCATTTGCTCTTTTGCACTGGAAATCTGTGGCAAACAGGCCTCCTTCTTCTCTGAAGTTCAAGGCCTTCTGATGAAGCAAGCACAATGCTCTGGAGATGCAGTTGATGAAGCACTGTCTGGGTGTTGGGACTGTCGGGCCAAGGTATGTAGCCCTCATCTATAGCTGTCACTGATGAGAATTAGGACTCATCTTTATCACTGTTCTGCAGGGTATCATTCTCCCTTTGACTCTGGAAGATCCCGCAGAACCTAGTGATGTAGGAAATGTGACACAGTTGTTAGTTTTCTTCAATTTAGTGCAAAAACAGTTCAATATTTAACAAACAGGTGGCCTGTAATCTTCAAAGGAGTGGCCATACGCCATGGGACTATTGTGATCTAAAATACACTGTCATTCTCAAAGAATACAAAGACAAACACAGTAGGCAAAACATTGCCTCTAGCCTCTTCAATTGGGTTTCCATATGAGAGCATATCCTCTACCATCTAAGGGTAGATAACTACATGAGAATTCTATATGAATGGATGTCCTCACACATAGTAACATCGTCTAATGGGGTAAATATTTTTTCTCAATGATTAAGTCTAAGTGTTCCTAAATTCTTTATCTAGAACACCTCAAAAGAGAAATCACATAATACAGATTATCAGGGACATATAGATACCTCCCTTTTACTAATTGTGCATCAGGCGCACTATCCAATACAAAGGCTAATAAATCAAAATGTGGAAACAAAAGACAAGAACTAGAGAGTCCTGGTGTTTCCATTACTAAAACACATCTGGTCTATCAAAAATTAAAGCAGAATAGGCATTGAATTTGTCATTCAAAAAAGAATAAACATAAGGTATCTCCTATCGAGATGGAAAACTTGTCTTACTATAATATTTAGGGGCTGATTATGATCGCGGACGGACTTGAGTCCGTCCGCGACCCCTGAGGAGGAGGGAACGTCCGCAGCGGCGTTCCCTCCGAGCAGATTAGGATGGGACCGCCAGGGTGGCGGTCACATCCTCTATCTTTAACATTGCGGCGGGTGGAGCTTCAAGCTGCACCCGCCGCAATGTTAAAAATGCATGCATCTCATTTGCATGCACAAAGTGGCAGGCACCGTGCAGTGCCTGCTGCTATGTGCACGCAAATGCAGGGGGGCACCATAGGTACCCCCCATGTGCACCCCCCACCCCCCCCCCCCTTCACCCAGGGGGCCCGCAATCGGCCCCCGAAGTGAAAGTCCGTATGCTTTTCTACGGCGGAAAAGCCGCAGCGGAAAAGCATGTCATTCCCAACATCCTAATATGGCTGGTGGTGTCTGATAGACACCGCCAGCCATGTTCGAGCTTTTCCGCCGCGGTCGGAAGGCGACCGCGGCGGAAAAGCTGCGGACGGAATTCCAGACCCACCAGCCAACCTAATATGGCGGTGAGTCTTTGGAGGCTCCGTCTTTGGAGGCTCTGCCGGCCCGGAGGATGCAGAAAAACCGCAATCATAATCGGGCCCCTAAGTCAGTTAACCAGTCTATCACTACCCTGACAGTCAGACTGGAAAACATCGAAGTAGGCCTAAAGAAAACTCTTGAAAACCAGTCTGGTCATACCAAAAGGGAAGAATATATAATATGGGGGTCCGTCCCTGGTACATCACTGCAGTCTGGAAGTGTGAACCTGAATAATACACCAATTATAATAAATGAGCTGACTGGGAAAAGGAAAGTAGGAGTAGGACACAGCTAAAATCCCCAATAACAAGACACAATGTAACATCTGTCAGGGGAGAAGCAGCAAAAGAAAAATCTATAGGAAGAACAAAAAAATTTACTCGGGTGATAGTCAAGTTTGTGACACAATACCAAGAGTATGGGTGATACACAAAAATAAAAATAGTACACAAATGTTATCTTTACCGCTGGCCGCTACACCATAATCTCAGCTAATGTTCCAGTTCCTTTTTCAAGGGAAAAAATGAAAAGTTTAGGTCACCTTTAGCAAGAGCCACAAATCTATAATTTCATCCTTAGGTCCAATCAAGGAAACATAAATCTAGGGCTGCCTGTTCCTTGAGGGAAAGGGCAGTCATAGCGAACTGCAGGTGACACAATTTGATCCTGTATATCTCTTTTATTTTTCTTCAATATTATATAGCCAAATTTGACATACACTGGTGAAGTGTTGTCTGACTTGTTCACAACATGAAAAATCATATCTGTGAAATTTAGTATCAGCGCAAATTTACCCAACTGTTGTGCAGCGATATGCATCGTCATGAAAAATCCCTTCACAACGTAGGGGAACTTGTAATAGTATCAAAAGCAACAACATAAAACAAAAACATACAATAGCCTAAAAAACACACACATGCCAAGCCATCAGATATACCCGCAGTATATCAAGCACAAAAAGCATAGACAAAGTACAATAGCATATGTAAATAAGCGGTGACACACTCACCATTGCATGCACTTTATGCACTGTGAACCTGCAGCCCAAAACCCAATATTCTGGCCTGCTTAATTTGTCAGGCTTAAAATCGAAATTACACCAAAATTACTTTCTTTTACTTTCCTCGCCCTCGGTTTGACAGCAGATCACCAGTCAGTGGAGATCAGCTGTCAAATACAACTTACTGTGTCGCTTCTGACACACAGGACCAGCAGGAACATTTCATAAAAGGATAAAATGCAAAATCATGAAAAAATGCACAAACATTTCTTTTCAAAGAAGTCATAATAAAAAAATATATTTTTTCAACATACTGCTGATACTTCACATAACAAACAAAATATCAACTGTAACCAACCATCTTTTGTAAACATGCTTAACCACCTTAATTTTGACTGTCCAAAAATAAAACTCTTTCACAGACACTCTGCGTGTCCCGTGCGCCAACCCCCTTTAAGGCCCTGCTATTTTTTTTTCTTCAAGGCTGGTCAGAAATGCACTTCTCGGAGCCAAAGCCCTAATGTAATAGGCTGCAGATGTCGACGTGAAAGCCTCGCAATGTGCAAGCTTTAATTTCTGCTTGTCAGAGAAGCTTTTCCAAGCAGTGATTTCTCCATCTGTTTTCACTTACTTCTAAACCCCCATCTCACTGACCTTATGTCAAAATCTGCCTCACGCGCTCCGCGCTCTTCAGCCCCCTCTCTATTCCCTCACTCGAGCTGACAAAGACAAAAAGCCTTCCTAACTCTTTCAAACCTGCAATAATCAACCCTATTGAAAAACACATGTTATATAAATTACTTATTTTAGGGGCTAAAATGTATTTATTCTTAGATTATTAAAACATTGACTGTGAATAATTTGCAGAACATAATAACATAACATACCAACATTAGAACAAATGTTTGCTACCACCCTATGCAATGGCACTCATTTCATCAACCTTAAATAGATGAACGTCTCAGTAGGCCCAGCTAAAGTTAGAACCTTCAACCCTGATATTAAACACAAACCTCTGCACCGGGCACATTGGCTCACTGAGCTATGAAAAGCAACCTGCAAGTTTGTATTATACACAAATGTATGCATTTACTGAAGCCTGAGACACTTTAAAGCTATTGTAAATTACACGAGTGCTGTTTAAAAGTCTATTTAACTCAATTTCGACTTTGATCTCTGGAGCACTTAAAAATAAAGATCCTACAATGGCATTACTTATTAATCATCCTCAGAATGTTCTTTACAGATTGCAGAGATTGGACATTAGACATCTCCCATGTAATTCCTTAGAAAAATGAGTTTTTACGCCTGCGCCAAGTGAAAACCCACATGCAAATGTCCTGATTATGCAGTAACACACAACTTAAATTAAATTTGAATGCTAGGAGGTCATAGTATGAGTATTAAGCTTTATAAATATTAAAAAACAAATTTAGAAGCACTTATTTTTTTTAATTATTTTTAATAATTAATATTTATTTTAATAAACCCAATCATTTTTGATAATTCCACATATAAAAGCAAACTGAATCCCTTGCCTATCATTTTTAGATGCATTCATTTATGAGCCTAAGCACAGAAGCCTAACTTAAAACATGACAGATTTTCGCGCCACTTTTTTCTTTTTAAAAGGACAATTATCATTTAGCAACAGAACCAAGAATATGCTTACAAAAATTCTTAAAGAGAGGAAAAACGCAATTGAAATGTCTTACTGTGATACAAAATAATGAACCTTATTTTGTAACCTTTTAAAACACTATTCTGGAATGCAAAGTTCAAACCGTGGTTAACTAACGGCTAAGTCCTGGCTAAATAAACATTCCGATGTTATTTGTGGCCTTCAAAAAACATCTGCTTCCTTAACGGCAGTAAGAGCCCTGCACAGTGTTGAAACCTGAGCACGGTGGCAGTCTTACTTAAAACAGACATTTCAAGTTTTAAAATGCGTGTGCAATAAGATGCATTTAAATTTTAGCAAAAATTCACTTTAGCTGAAGTGTTTTGCCTGTTTACATGTAATACAATGAATGTAAGTAAAAAATGCTATAAATTCGTTTTTCTACAAAACACACAATTTATTTTTGAGGCCTTTCATATTCCTAGTGAATGTAAATTTAAATTTTATCTATTTTTTTAAGCATTTAATAGTTTGTACATATGCGTTTTTACTTAGTCTATAAATTAAATAACAACATATAACTATTTTAGCATGTGACATGGTAAATTACTGCATTTTTATTTAATTTCTACTTAATATTAATTAATCTGACATTTTACTTAACAGACTGAAAACATCAAAAAACCCACAAACACACATTGAGCTCATTTCAGACATAAACAGAAAGGGTTCAAACACTCAGGACACACAATACAGCGCTTTAGCCATTTGTTTCATAAATTGCGCCATCGCTATTCACTTACAGAAGTGACACTAATGGGAAAAACCACATAGACATTTAAACACACATTTAACCCACAGATCAACACATAAGACTGAAAAGGACAGCCCACAGACTGTACTTAAGCCAGACCATTTGTAAATACTAGTTGTAAGTCATATTTACAAGAAACGCTTCTCAATAGTGTTCCAAAAGACTGCAAAAACAGTCCAACAGACTGCTGTATGTCCAAGAAGCCAAAATACACTCAATTCACTAGTTTTGGCTGGCAGAGCACCAGAAATCGCTCTGCATATCACCATTCATAAAATTGCACAGGATCCTTATATGTATTATGTCCATATTTTAATTCCCTGGGGATACAAAATCACCAAGGAAGAAATATGTTTTTATACCCAAACCTATTTAGGTACTCCCTCTAGGGGAGCTAGCTAATTTTAATTCACATCTCACTATGGTACCTTCCAAAAAGCAACACATTCTTTGATGTGAGCTTGAAAACAGGCATGCCAAAAATATTGCAGAATATACAATATTATACCCAAAGTAGTGCTTAAAGTACTCTTCGTACGTGCACCGTTCAACAAAATCAGATAGAGAAAAATCTCCTCATTACCTGCCTACACAAATTGCAATTTGCTTATACAAACCTATACAAATCCAAAGTTGGCCAACACAAAGTCCAAAGTTCCAAAGCTATACCAAACAAATGTTTGTCCAAATTCTAACTGCCAAGTTCTAAATGACCTAACGGTCTTTTTTTAAAATACTCACACCAAAAAGGTTCTCAGTCAGGAGTGACATCATGTGGAGGATCAAAATCAGGAAGATCAGAAATATACTGGGCTGCAGAGACAAAGAATCCCCAGAACCTCCGTACACAGAGTACCTCCTTAGTAGAGTCCTGTCCTGTCCTCCTCAGTAGATTTCTGTCTTCTGACAAGATCACTCCCTCAGATAGCCACTTCTCTGATGAGGCCTGCGTTGGCCGCGCCATTTGTAGAAATAAAAAAAATCCACTTCTCAGGGGTCTCACTGATACTTAGTCCATTCAATCCAATAATAAAGAATTTGGCACAGAAGCTGGAATATAAAATAACATCTTTATTAAAGTGAGACTATGTCACACAGAAGCCTTAGCAACTGAATGAGGCAGTCTGCCAGAATGGTCTCACTTCACATATTTTATACTCTTTATCCTGCCCCAGGTATGTAAGGGAGTTGTACCAATTGCATTCCTAAACAAATGGAAAATCTGGAGCGTCAGCAGGTGAGTAGCCTTTGGGGTTTTAGCAGGATATCGGCAAAACATTATAATTACATAGTTCACAAAGGTTAATCTGATTGCACTGCAGGGCATGGCATGATTACATGTACAGTATTCCAACCCAAAAGTCAATCATTAAGAATGTCCCAAATTAAACCTCCAAAAGCCGTACAAACCTATAATTGAAAGCATAACCCATGTAATGAAGAAACATAAAAAGAAACAGTAACAGATGATGAACAAGATAGGGCATGTGCAAGGAAACTAAAAATTAACGATGTCCTGAACATTCATTGGCAATCTCAGACAAAGATCGATCAGGGAAATTGGCTTTGGGAGGTCAGTTTCAGGTCAAGAGGTCAGTTTCTTACAGTTCACTCCAGTGTCAGAAGGAAACCTAGTTAATGTGTACATGAACCAAGAAGGCCAGGTCACTTTGTTTGTCAGGCTGCCTTCATGAGCCTACGTGAGGGCAGCACAGAAATGGTGGTACAGTACAAAATGGAACCCATATTCTAAAGTGGAGTCGTGCAATCTATTGTTCTTGGAAATTACAGAACCTCAAATGGTGCTGCCTACATATGCCTTCTTTCAGGGGCAAAACAGGGCATATACAGCGTATTCTGTATTACAGGATGTATGTTTTGTGATCACATATGGTTTACACTCAGCTGACAGTTTACATTCTTTTCTATTTTTACTGTTCTTACAAGCTTTACAGCTTCTACATGTGTAAAACCCCCGTATCCCTATAATTCCAGAGGCTACTGGTTCCACTGCATTGCAAAAGGTTTCTTTAAGGGATTTGGCTCTTTTGTATGTGATCTGTGGGAAATTTCCTATGCTGTTCGCTAAGTCCTCATCTGTACTTAATGCAGGCCAGAATTTATTAAGACTTTTACGGACTTCATGTGACTGCCTATTGTATGTTTTTACAATTCTTATACATTAATTGGGGCCCCAAGGCCTGCTCTTAAAAAAAAAAAACTTAAATGGGAATGGGGGCCCCCCTCCCGAGGCCAATTTTGGCCCCGGGGGACCCCATCCTCCAGGGCATGGCCATATTTTTTTGTAAAACAACTTTTAAAGGAGGATGGCTGCGTGTCCCCCCTCCTTAGGCCCCTAGTGGCCCCGGGAACCCATCCCCTGGGGCTGTGCCTCATTTAAAAAAAAAAATGTATTTATCGAAGTAGGGGGGCTGCGTGGCCCCCTTCCTGGGCCACTTCTGGCCACGGGTACCTCATCCTTCATGACCGGTCCTTTCCGTTGGGGACTGTGGGGGGAGCTCCATTGTCCCCACGGTCCAAGCCGGCTCTCCGCCTCCTGCAGGAGCCGGCATTGCTTTTCCACACTTGGAGCTGCTGACATGCAGCTTCCTTTGTGAAAAAGCACTTTGCTTTGGATTTTGTAAGCGAAAGCAGGAAACCTGCTATCGCTTACAAAATCCAAAGCAGAGATTGCTATGACAGGGCGGGAGCCGTACGGCTTCCGTCCTGCCATAGCAAACAGCAGTGTCCCAGGGTGGCCACCCAGGGACACTGCAGGAGCTGGCCCTGGGGGGTGGTGGTCCCCAGGGCCATCAAGGTCTTCAGGAGAGGGGCGAGGTGGTGGTTGGGACCCCTGCATGCATTGTATTCAGTGCCCCCGGGGACCTGCCCCACCTGGGGGCTTAAATACAATGTAGAGCGGGAGCCCACGCTTTATTTTTGAAAGAAAATGTCTTGGCCGGATTCACGACCCCAGTGCGAATTCAGCCAATTTTCTTTTTGTTAATGCTTTGTTTGGCCCTGGGGTCCTTGTGGGACCACCTAAGCAGGCCTAGGAGGTCAGGGTGTTTCTACCCTGCCCCTTTTTCTTGTTTTTCACTGTGTTTCACTGTTTTCTTGTGACTCGGTTCTACCAAGTCACAAGATGGCTGCCAACAATTCCTGGTTTGGAGTGTTGGCAGCCAATCAAAGTGAAACTCGGTGGGTTTGCGAACGCACCGCTGCCCAGGGTATCCAAACGTTTTTTTTTCTAATTTCTCCGGAACTACTGAACAGATTTACACCATTTAACAAAAAATTCTCTTTCTGAACCAAGGGCTACCTTTTTGCCAAATTTGATGTAATTCCATTCAGCAGTTCAGGCTGTAGCTTTGTCTAAAGTTTCCTATGGAAAATAACACACAGAAACACACAGTCACTGGATGATGTCACTGACCATGTCATGAATGATGTAATATGTGGCGCCATCAGAAGTGCATTGCGGGTGCAAGAGTTAGTTAGCTGAACAAACTATAATGGGGCAATTTCTATGGTTTTGTATGTGAGAAATGTCCAACTAACTATAACCTTCCTGAAACCTATGGTTTTTTTCAGTGAATTTCTAAGGTTTTTTAAATGCTCATTTCTAACTATAACATGCCGAAAACATATGTTTTTTTCAGTGAATATATATATATATATATATATATATATATATATATGTACGCTCGTGGGGAGGTCCAACTAGAGAACTGCAGCCGAACACAGGTGAGCTGTTCCCCAAACAGATTTTTATTAAAGGTACAGGCAGTCACGCTCTCCGGTCCATTAAAAGCATATGTCCACAGTCCCAACGCGTTTCGAGTTTGCCTCTTCTTCCTGGGGCACTGCAGTCATCACACGCATATTTCGCTCCATCTCCAAATTAAAGCCATGATGAATGCCATGAATTAGTGAATCTGCTGCTTTCTGGGAGATGAAGTTTCAGTTTATATCCTGGATGGATGCGTGCTGAAATAGATGCCAGATAAAGCCCCTCTTGGGCCCCAGAGTGCCGGCTGCCTTTATCCAACACCTGTGCTCCACAACGTGGCCCCCTATTCTTTGTGGGGTGGTGCTAGTTCGGCGGCAGGACAACCGCCAAATGTGTACGCTCGTGGGGAGGTCCAACTAGAGAACTGCAGCCGAACACAGGTGAGCTGTTCCCCAAACAGATTTTTATTAAAGGTACAGGCAGTCACGCTCTCCGGTCCATTAAAAGCATATGTCCACAGTCCCAACGCGTTTCGAGTTTGCCTCTTCTTCCTGGGGCACTGCAGTCATCACACGCATATTTCGCTCCATCTCCAAATTAAAGCCATGATGAATGCCATGAATTAGCGAATCTGCTGCTTTCTGGGAGATGAAGTTTCAGTTTATATCCTGGATGGATGCGTGCTGAAATAGATGCCAGATAAAGCCCCTCTTGGGCCCCAGAGTGCCGGCTGCCTTTATCCAACACCTGTGCTCCACAACGTGGCCCCCTATTCTTTGTGGGGTGGTGCTAGTTCGGCGGCAGGACAACCGCCAAATGTGTACGCTCGTGGGGAGGTCCAACTAGAGAACTGCAGCCGAACACAGGTGAGCTGTTCCCCAAACAGATTTTTATTAAAGGTACAGGCAGTCACCCTCTCCGGTCCATTAAAAGCATATGTCCACAGTCCCAACGCGTTTCGAGTTTGCCTCTTCTTCCTGGGGCACTGCAGTCATCACACGCATATTTCGCTCCATCTCCAAATTAAAGCCATGATGAATGCCATGAATTAGCGAATCTGCTGCTTTCTGGGAGATGAAGTTTCAGTTTATATCCTGGATGGATGCGTGCTGAAATAGATGCCAGATAAAGCCCCTCTTGGGCCCCAGTGTGCCGGCTGCCTTTATCCAACACCTGTGCTCCACAACGTGGCCCCCTATTCTTTGTGGGGTGGTGCTAGTTCGGCGGCAGGACAACCGCCAAATGTGTACGCTCGTGGGGAGGTCCAACTAGAGAACTGCAGCCGAACACAGGTGAGCTGTTCCCCAAACAGATTTTTATTAAAGGTACAGGCAGTCACGCTCTCCGGTCCATTAAAAGCATATGTCCACAGTCCCAACGCGTTTCGAGTTTGCCTCTTCTTCCTGGGGCACTGCAGTCATCACACGCATATTTCGCTCCATCTCCAAATTAAAGCCATGATGAATGCCATGAATTAGCGAATCTGCTGCTTTCTGGGAGATGAAGTTTCAGTTTATATCCTGGATGGATGCGTGCTGAAATAGATGCCAGATAAAGCCCCTCTTGGGCCCCAGAGTGCCGGCTGCCTTTATCCAACACCTGTGCTCCACAACGTGGCCCCCTATTCTTTGTGGGGTGGTGCTAGTTCGGCGGCAGGACAACCGCCAAATGTGTACGCTCGTGGGGAGGTCCAACTAGAGAACTGCAGCCGAACACAGGTGAGCTGTTCCCCAAACAGATTTTTATTAAAGGTACAGGCAGTCACGCTCTCCGGTCCATTAAAAGCATATGTCCACAGTCCCAACGCGTTTCGAGTTTGCCTCTTCTTCCTGGGGCACTGCAGTCATCACACGCATATTTCGCTCCATCTCCAAATTAAAGCCATGATGAATGCCATGAATTAGCGAATCTGCTGCTTTCTGGGAGATGAAGTTTCAGTTTATATCCTGGATGGATGCGTGCTGAAATAGATGCCAGATAAAGCCCCTCTTGGGCCCCAGAGTGCCGGCTGCCTTTATCCAACACCTGTGCTCCACAACGTGGCCCCCTATTCTTTGTGGGGTGGTGCTAGTTCGGCGGCAGGACAACCGCCAAATGTGTACGCTCGTGGGGAGGTCCAACTAGAGAACTGCAGCCGAACACAGGTGAGCTGTTCCCCAAACAGATTTTTATTAAAGGTACAGGCAGTCACGCTCTCCGGTCCATTAAAAGCATATGTCCACAGTCCCAACGCGTTTCGAGTTTGCCTCTTCTTCCTGGGGCACTGCAGTCATCACACGCATATTTCGCTCCATCTCCAAATTAAAGACATTTGGCGGTTGTCCTGACGCCGAACTAACACCACCCCACAAAGAATAGGGGGCCACGTTGTGGAGCACAGGTGTTGGATAAAGGCAGCCGGCACTCTGGGGCCCAAGAGGGGCTTTATCTGGCATCTATTCCAGCACGCATCCATCCAGGATATAAACTGAAACTTCATCTCCCAGAAAGCAGCAGATTCGCTAATTCATGGCATTCATCATGGCTTTAATTTGGAGATGGAGCGAAATATGCGTGTGATGACTGCAGTGCCCCAGGAAGAAGAGGCAAACTCGAAACGCGTTGGGACTGTGGACATATGCTTTTAATGGACCGGAGAGCGTGACTGCCTGTACCTTTAATAAAAATCTGTTTGGGGAACAGCTCACCTGTGTTCGGCTGCAGTTCTCTAGTTGGACCTCCCCACGAGCGTACACATTTGGCGGTTGTCCTGCCGCCGAACTAGCACCACCCCACAAAGAATAGGGGGCCACGTTGTGGAGCACAGGTGTTGGATAAAGGCAGCCGGCACTCTGGGGCCCAAGAGGGGCTTTATCTGGCATCTATTTCAGCACGCATCCATCCAGGATATAAACTGAAACTTCATCTCCCAGAAAGCAGCAGATTCGCTAATTCATGGCATTCATCATGGCTTTAATTTGGAGATGGAGCGAAATATGCGTGTGATGACTGCAGTGCCCCAGGAAGAAGAGGCAAACTCGAAACGCGTTGGGACTGTGGACATATGCTTTTAATGGACCGGAGAGCGTGACTGCCTGTACCTTTAATAAAAATCTGTTTGGGGAACAGCTCACCTGTGTTCGGCTGCAGTTCTCTAGTTGGACCTCCCCACGAGCGTATACATTTGGCGGTTGTCCTGCCGCCGAACTAGCACCACCCCACAAAGAATAGGGGGCCACGTTGTGGAGCACAGGTGTTGGATAAAGGCAGCCGGCACTCTGGGGCCCAAGAGGGGCTTTATCTGGCATCTATTTCAGCACGCATCCATCCAGGATATAAACTGAAACTTCATCTCCCAGAAAGCAGCAGATTCGCTAATTCATGGCATTCATCATGGCTTTAATTTGGAGATGGAGCGAAATATGCGTGTGATGACTGCAGTGCCCCAGGAAGAAGAGGCAAACTCGAAACGCGTTGGGACTGTGGACATATGCTTTTAATGGACCGGAGAGCGTGACTGCCTGTACCTTTAATAAAAATCTGTTTGGGGAACAGCTCACCTGTGTTCGGCTGCAGTTCTCTAGTTGGACCTCCCCACGAGCGTACACATTTGGCGGTTGTCCTGCCGCTGAACTAGCACCACCCCACAAAGAATAGGGGGCCACGTTGTGGAGCACAGGTGTTGGATAAAGGCAGCCGGCACTCTGGGGCCCAAGAGGGGCTTTATCTGGCATCTATTTCAGCACGCATCCATCCAGGATATAAACTGAAACTTCATCTCCCAGAAAGCAGCAGATTCGCTAATTCATGGCATTCATCATGGCTTTAATTTGGAGATGGAGCGAAATATGCGTGTGATGACTGCAGTGCCCCAGGAAGAAGAGGCAAACTCGAAACGCGTTGGGACTGTGGACATATGCTTTTAATGGACCGGAGAGCGTGACTGCCTGTACCTTTAATAAAAATCTGTTTGGGGAACAGCTCACCTATGTTCGGCTGCAGTTCTCTAGTTGGACCTCCCCACGAGCGTACACATTTGGCGGTTGTCCTGCCGCCGAACTAGCACCACCCCACAAAGAATAGGGGGCCACGTTGTGGAGCACAGGTGTTGGATAAAGGCAGCCGGCACTCTGGGGCCCAAGAGGGGCTTTATCTGGCATCTATTTCAGCACGCATCCATCCAGGATATAAACTGAAACTTCATCTCCCAGAAAGCAGCAGATTCGCTAATTCATGGCATTCATCATGGCTTTAATTTGGAGATGGAGCGAAATATGCGTGTGATGACTGCAGTGCCCCAGGAAGAAGAGGCAAACTCGAAACGCGTTGGGACTGTGGACATATGCTTTTAATGGACCGGAGAGCGTGACTGCCTGTACCTTTAATAAAAATCTGTTTGGGGAACAGCTCACCTGTGTTCGGCTGCAGTTCTCTAGTTGGACCTCCCCACGAGCGTACACATTTGGCGGTTGTCCTGCCGCCGAACTAGCACCACCCCACAAAGAATAGGGGGCCACGTTGTGGAGCACAGGTGTTGGATAAAGGCAGCCGGCACTCTGGGGCCCAAGAGGGGCTTTATCTGGCATCTATTTCAGCACGCATCCATCCAGGATATAAACTGAAACTTCATCTCCCAGAAAGCAGCAGATTCGCTAATTCATGGCATTCATCATGGCTTTAATTTGGAGATGGAGCGAAATATGCGTGTGATGACTGCAGTGCCCCAGGAAGAAGAGGCAAACTCGAAACGCGTTGGGACTGTGGACATATGCTTTTAATGGACCGGAGAGCGTGACTGCCTGTACCTTTAATAAAAATCTGTTTGGGGAACAGCTCACCTGTGTTCGGCTGCAGTTCTCTAGTTGGACCTCCCCACGAGCGTACACATTTGGCGGTTGTCCTGCCGCCGAACTAGCACCACCCCACAAAGAATAGGGGGCCACGTTGTGGAGCACAGGTGTTGGATAAAGGCAGCCGGCACTCTGGGGCCCAAGAGGGGCTTTATCTGGCATCTATTTCAGCACGCATCCATCCAGGATATAAACTGAAACTTCATCTCCCAGAAAGCAGCAGATTCGCTAATTCATGGCATTCATCATGGCTTTAATTTGGAGATGGAGCGAAATATGCGTGTGATGACTGCAGTGCCCCAGGAAGAAGAGGCAAACTCGAAACGCGTTGGGACTGTGGACATATGCTTTTAATGGACCGGAGAGCGTGACTGCCTGTACCTTTAATAAAAATCTGTTTGGGGAACAGCTCACCTGTGTTCGGCTGCAGTTCTCTAGTTGGACCTCCCCACGAGCGTACATATATATATATATATATATATATATTCTACTCCTCCTTCTCCAGAAGAAAACTGCCACCTTCCAAAACAGCGGGCGTCTCGTCTCATACGGGACCTCTGGAGCCAATCCCGATAACACTTCACCTCCCAGGCAGACAAAACTACCAGGACGAGACTTGTGCAGACCAAAAGTGATTTTATTTCTCTGTCGCCCTCAGACGCGTTTCGCCTGACCAGCAGGCTTGTTCACCGATACTTCACAAAATAGCAATCGCCATTTAATGAAAGTAGTGCAACCAAGTAATCACGTGATTAAAACTACAGATCAACTGATAGTGAAAACAGACTGGTAGTTTTTACATACAGACACGGTGGCTTAGTGCAATCGCGTTCAAAAACTTTCTGCTACAACATAGCCAAATAAATCAACTGGTTTAAACATTTAAGCATTGCGCTCGTTTAACATTTTAGAACCAGTTACTCATATAAATTACATAGCGTCGCACGAAGGTTTAACAATAAGCCCATAATGGGCTGCACTGCTTGCCCCATGATGGTATGCGGTCAATGTTTTCAGGGATTAAAAAGGAAACCAGGCTTTATCAAATGCACAAAGTGCAAAGCCTGTAAGCTAGGAGTTAATACCAACACATACCAGGGAGGTTTGTCCAAGAGGGTGAAACAAATCAGGGGCTTTTTCGACTGCAAGACCGACTATGCAGTATACGTACTTCAGTGCCCTTGTGGCCTGAGGTACGTAGGCAGCACCATCCACCCTGTACACATTTGCATACTGCAACACATGCGAGCCATCCGAAACAAAGACCCGGCTTATCCAGTGGCACGCCACTTTGAGGACCAACATAACAAAGATGTAACAGGGCTAAGCTACTTTGTCATTGATCAAGTTCCAAAAAGTGCAAGAGGCGGTGATAGACTGAAAAAACGTAGGCGCCACGAATCAAGGTATATCCTAGAACTCAATTCAAAGGCCCCAGGGGGGTTGAACCTTGAAGAAGATCTGAGCACTCATTTGTGACATGTGACATAGCCCCACTACAATAGCTAGAAATGTCAACTGCCCGGTAAACAGAAAACTAAGCGATAAGACTGTAGGTTAAGTCACTGAATGGAGAGTAGTGGTGACCTCAGCTATAAGTTCCACATTGCATAAAAATATGTATAAATGTATTAAATGCAAAATATTCACAAAATGAATTGGTTTTAATAAGGGCACTTTTCACACATTTTTCTTTTCTTTCACTATTTTCTTTTCTTTCACTCTTCTGTGCCCGTATGACAGACAACAGTAATTCATATGCCCACTAGGGTAAGATCCCTGAAAACATTGACCGCATACCATCATGGGGCAAGCAGTGCAGCCCATTATGGGCTTATTGTTAAACCTTCGTGCGACGCTATGTAATTTATATGAGTAACTGGTTCTAAAATGTTAAACGAGCGCAATGCTTAAATGTTTAAACCAGTTGATTTATTTGGCTATGTTGTAGCAGAAAGTTTTTGAACGCGATTGCACTAAGCCACCGTGTCTGTATGTAAAAACTACCAGTCTGTTTTCACTATCAGTTGATCTGTAGTTTTAATCACGTGATTACTTGGTTGCACTACTTTCTTTAAATGGCGATTGCTATTTTGTGAAGTGCGAAACGCGTCCGAGGGCGACAGAGAAATAAAATCACTTTTGGTCTGCACAAGTCTCGTCCTGGTAGTTTTGTCTGCCTGGGAGGTGAAATATATATATATATATATATATATATATATATATATATATATATATATATATATATATATATATTACCTACTGACGGTCGCCAGTAGGTAGTTATAGTTGGGACATAGTTTCCATAGGAAATCCGCAACATTCTATTGGGAATAACTTTGGTGCCGGTTGATGAATCTTCGCAAATTTCTCAAAGAAGATGGCCCGCTCCGCTCCTTCCTTGAAAGTTTTGGGGGTATTTGTCAAGTGGGGGCTGAGAAAAAAGGGGGGTCCCAAAACGTGTTTTCCCCATGTTATTTTCCATAGGACGATTAGACACGGCTACAGCCCGAACGGCTGAACGGAATTTAACCAAACTTGGCAAAATGGTAGGGACTGGTATGCAGTACGGTCTTTTGTTTAAATGGTGTAAATTCTTCTAGTATTTTTTGAGAAAATTGTATTTGAAAAAATGTATATATCTATAAGCGCACACCGTGCGTGCACCGGTGCGCGCACCTTCCCGTGCGCAAGCTGAATTTTGATTTGCTGTTGGATGTCTGTCAACATTCCAATCGGTAGAAATCCCTGACCCTCTAGGCTACTCAGGGGGTCCCTAAAGGACCCCGAAGGGCCAAAAAAACATTTTTATTTTTCGAAAAAATCACGGGGTGCGAGTACGGTGCTCGCACCCTTTTGGCTGCCATTTTGTCATTCGGAAAAAAACCAAAAAAAAACAGTTAAATTACAAGTTTCAGTGTTTAGATGTTGGTTGTCTCTAAAAAGAACAGTTGTGTTTTAAAAATAGGAGTTTAGAAAAAAATGTGGATGAGATTCTGACAGAATAATTTGCTTGGTTGATGTGTTTGAAAATATGGGAATACATGTAGTCACAAAGTCAGTCTGGTCATTTTATAAGTATAAATTCTTATAAAAAAAATGTAAGTGATATAATCATATAAAGTACTTGTGAAACGTTTCTGTATAATAATTTGAAAGAATAAAATTGCTGAAAAAGCTAGTTTTATATTATCTATTACTAAAAACGAGAAAATTAAGGTTTTTTGTAAGGTATTACAACGGTATACAACTGTTACAACGAAGTTTTTACCACGCACTACCATTACAACGAAGGCATTACCACGCATACCATTACAACGCATTGCGCTGGGGGGCGCTCTAGGATAGGGAATAAGTATAATTTTATATCCAACACCTTCCCTAGTGTCCACGGGGACTGGAGTTGGAATATAAAATTATACTTACCACTATCCAGCACCTCTAAGCGCTATGCGTTGTAACGGTATGCGTTGTAAATACCGCGTTGTAATGGTATGCGTGGTAAAAGTATGCGTTGTAACGTCATACATCCATTACAACACATTTTTTTTAAAAAGGAAATGGAGCAAATTGAGGAGACATTGGAAGTAACGTTTGAAATTTCAGCGAGTCTCCTTGAAGATTTGACTAATCCTTTTACTGAAATCAACATTGAAGAAGAGGCAATCGTTGGAGGAGATACTATTATTGATTTTTTTTGATGAGTCAATGGACCATGAATTTTCTGAAGTGTTGGACATGTATGAGTTTGAGGAATCATGTCTGGAGATTTTGGACAAAGAAATTCCAGACCAAATAATGTTGGAAGTGCTATTAGATTTTGAAAATTCAGAAAAATAAATTTATATTTAAAAATAAAAAATAATTTAGAAACTATTCTTCTTTAATTGTAATAGTTGAGCTAGTAGCCAAGTGATTGTGGTAAAAACTGAGTCTTACAGTATAGTGTGCAACATTTTTCTGTTTTTATTCAACTAAGATCACTGTGTGAGTCAGACTTTATTTTACAAAATGGTGGTAGAATAATTTGTTTAGTTGATGTGTTTACAATTAGTGCAAAGCATGTGGTCATGGTTTGAGTCAGACTTGGGAGCGCTGAAGAAATTGCTTACCAAGTGTCTCTGTAGCATGTAGTAATGATGTGAGTGAATTTTAATTTATACATTCTCATTTCCACCTTGAGCCCCAAAACTCCCTGAACACCACTGCTCTGTCCTAAAAGTTAAAACAGTACTCCCAGCAAGACTCTCTTTCACTGCAATAATTATTTTTCTGAATTGCAAGGCATACTTTGATGTGTCTAAGATCACAGTGTTCCTTGCTCTCTATCTCTTTCCCTCTGTGTCCTTTACCCTTGATTTCCTTAACGTCTCTATTTCTACCACTCCTTCTCTCTCCAACACCCGCTTTCCCTCTGTGTTCATTTTTAACCTTTTCTCTCATTCTCCTTCCCTCATCTTTATACCCCTTCCCTAACTGTTATCATCCTTTACTTATAGTCACTTCCCTTTCCCCACTACACTTCTTCCTGTCTGTATGTCACACCCCTTTTTTTCTATTCTTTCACTCACTGTCCCTCACTCTCCTTCCCTATTGAAATCCTTACTCCCCTTCTTTCACTCTAGTTTCCTAACTCTATCCATCCCCTCACTCTACTTCTCTCTCCCTCACTCCCCATCTCTCATTTTACCTTACCCTTCTTTTCTTATCCTCATACCCCCTTCTCTCACCATCAATGCAGTTCTCTTACTTCAACCCCCTTTACCCTGCTCTACTTCTTCCTCTCAATCTAACTCCCCTTTCCTGTCTCCGTCCCCTGCTCCCCTTCTCTCACTCACTCCCCCTCCCTCACTCTCCTTTCATTACTGCCATTCCCTTACTCTTACAATCTCCTTACCTTTATTCCATACCCTTAGTCCCTTTTTTTAGTCACTCTTTGACTCCCCTTTCCTCACTCACCATACTACCCTTTCCACACTCATTCTATGAGTCCCTTCCTCCCCTACACACAGTCATGGCAGTCATTCATATATACTCCACTCATTCATTCAAAAAAAGTATGACTCACTGTAGAAGAGATATAGCTCTTAATTGAGAAGTGAAGTGAGTTCTGAAAAGAACTGTGTTTTTTGTCTTTTTCGTTTTGTAATTTTTTTGGAGTTATTTATCAATTTTATATATATATATATATTTTTTTTAACAAAAAAAAAAGTTAACTGTAAAGTGCTCAACCGGAACAATTTTTTTTTAATGAAACAAATTATTGGTGGTTGCGAATTTTCAGCTCCATTAAATCCAGACTTTGCTCTCCGTAGCAAAGTACTTCATAGCATTTGTTACAACAGAGATGCACTGCCTTGAAAAGTGGCCGGATATTAGGAGCAGATTCTTTTGACTTCTTGGCAGATGGCTGGTGTTGCTGCACATCTGAGTCAGAGGAGGAGGAATCCTGTTGTCTGTCTGCCATCCTTTCAATTCAGAAACAAAAAACAAAGTCCAAAGGAGTAACACAGCAGTAAAGGTGCTTCTTCCAAGAAAGTGAAAGAAATAGTGAGGAAAGTGAGTGGGGTTTTTGAAGATTCTGGAAAAGAAACTACTAACAACCAATCAAAAGTGTTGTTTTAGAGTCACATGACTTTGTTTTCAAGTCACATGTCTTGACCTGCTCGTAAGGTGCGCGCACGCATTGTAAATGAATGACATTTTACTAGTTTTTCGTAAAACATGAAAAGTAAGCAGGGAAGAGACTCCCTGATCCCCTAGGCTTTCTCGGGGGTCCCTGAAGGATTACAAAAAAAAATCGCGAGATGCGTGCACGGTGCTCGCACCCCATAGCCGCCATTTTGTGTAGTTTTAAAACAGAGTGAGAAATAAAAGTGGAGAATGTGAAAAGGGGGCAGGGTAGAGTCTCCCTGACTCCCTAGGACTACTGAGGGGGTCCCTGAAGGACCCCAAAGGACAAAAAAACATTTTTTTTTTTAAAAACAAATCGCAAGGTGCACGCACTGAGCGCGCACCTCGGAAAGTATACTGTGAAAAAAAAACAGTTAAATAATAAGTTAGAGTGTTTAGATGTTGGTTGGCTCTAAAAAGAGCTGTTGTGTTCATTGGGTGTTTTTTGTACCTACAGGTAAGTACCGATGCAGAGTCTAAAGTTTAAAAGGAAGAATCTATTCCCCTCATCTGTAAAATGTACACCATCTCTCCTAAAGATGCCTTGCATGTTGTAACGCAAGTTGTTGTGGTATATAGAACCCACACCATAGTCTCTGAGGAAAGCAGAAACAGACTTATTCACATGTTTCCTTGCTTTCTCAATCTGTGGACAAAATTGGTTGGACCAGTTCAATTTTTACCTTTAGCATATATTAGAATATACCAAGGCAGTTTTTGGAAAAAGTGACATCAATTGCCCAAAGGTGTCCTTTAAAAGCATTTCCAGACCTACCCCAGTCAAAGTGCCCAGGTCATTGCCACCATAGTGCACAATTATGAGGCCAGGGTGTGGTACATGCATAAAGGATTATACCAATGGCATCAATTGGTGACATTTCAATCCTCTCTGTCCAATCCACATAATATCCACATTTGGTAAATCAAGGTTTTTTTTTTGTGGTTTTTTTTAAACATTTGTAACGCGCTCTATCACCATTGGTTTCTTGGCGCTGATAGACAAATGGGGAGGACCGAAAGCAGGAGGTTTAGTCAAATGCAGCTTGGAAGAGCAGAGTTTTTAAAAGTCTGCGAAAACAGTCAAGCTTTGGACAGAGACGAAGGGAAAGGGGAAGGGAGTTCCAAGTGGAGGGGGCCAGGACGGAAAAGCTCAGACCACCGTGCTTTTTCAAGGTTTTTTACAAGGTTGTGAAAGCATCTATTTGCTGCATATCTTTCAGTCCAGATAACATAGCTATGTCCTATTATCCAGACTTTCAGCATCTTGAAGGCAGATGTGGTTGTATTCAGATGGGTTGTGGCAATGAAATGGCAGTCTGAAAGTAGGAGTTTAGAAAAGAAAGTGGTTGAGATTCAGTGCACTTGAAAAAGAAGAAATGATTGGTGGTTTCTGATAATTTTAGATTAAAAAAACAGCAGGATGTACCCTAGTTTTCAAAGTATTATTACTATTGGTTTAGAAAAAGTCATTGAAAAGAACATTGCACAGGATAAGCTGGAATATTGAGAAGTCAAACACACTTGCTGGTTTGGTTTGCTACATTGAGTGATGAACTTTTAACCTTTTGAATTCAGATAGGTGTTCTATGGAGAGTTGCCATGGTAACCGGCAGAAAGAGCAGTGGCGGATGGTTGAACATTATGTGAGTTTGAAAGTGTTGAAATATACAACCAATTAAAATGTTAGTTTGGTTTTGAATTTGTGTGGGAAGAAATTTCATTGGGTATGTACAGAGATATGTGTGTTTAATGAGAGGGAATCAGGGCCATTTGTGGTTGCAGTGTCTGAGGAACATTTCAGAGATTCTGCTGAAGAAAATCTGGTGTGTTTTTGGCACTGTTCTCAATCTTCAAAAGCATTTTTAAAGGTGAGGTATTAATTTGTGAGGGAATATATGTTGTGTATTTTGAGTTAATAATAAAAATGAGTTGCAATGTGGAAGTTACTCACTCTCCTGCTCTTTCACTGTCTCTCACTGTCTTCATTTCTGTCCAACAGTGTTCTTTTTCCTTCTTCTGTTTCTCTATAATTCCTTCTGTTTTACTTAATCTCTCCTGTCTCTTCTTACAGTCTACCTCCCTCTGGTTATACTGTTTTCTTTCATGAAAATATTGTGTCTTATGTTTGGATGTAATGCTGGCATAAAGTAATGCTGCAAATTGGAAATGTATTTTGAAAATGACACAGGTTTCTGCATTGTATTGTAGTGGTGAAATAGATGGGCTGTGTTTTGTCTCCTAAACTTTTTCGTGTGGTAAATGTGTTCTGGTAAAACGTTTGGTTTTAAACTTTTTGTCTAGGATCACACAGAGTGTCTGGGCCTGCCCCATCTATTCTCTGTATATACCATCTCTGTGTCTGCTCCTACTATCTGTGTCTCTGCCTGCACCATCTATCCTCTATGTGTACCATCTCTGGGTCTGCTTCCACTATCTGTGTCTCTGCGTGCACCATCTCTCCTCTGTGTGTACCATCTCTATGTCTGATTCCACTATCTCTTCCTCTGCCTGCACCATCTATCCTCTGTGTGTACCATCTCTGTGTCTGCTTCCACTATCTGTGTCTCTGCCTGCCCCATCTCCCTTCTGTGTGTACCATCTCAGTGTCTGCTCCCACTTTTTGTGTCAATGCCTGCACCATCTATCCTCTATGTGTACCATCTATGTGTCTGCTTCCACTATCTGTCCCTCTGCCTGAAACCGTATACCATCTATTCTCTGTGTGTACCATGTCTGTGTCTGCTTCCACTATCTGACCCTCTGCCTGCAGTGCTATACCATCTATTCTCTGTGTGTACCATCTCTGTGTCTGCTTCCACTATCTGTGTCTGTGCCTGCACCATCTATCCTCTCTGTGTACCACCTCTGTGTCTGCTTCTACCATCTGTCTCTCTGCCTGCACCATCTCTCTTCCGTGTGTACCATCTCTGTGTCTGCTCAACTTTTCTCACTCCCCCTCCCTCATTCTCCTTTCCTTACTGCCCTTCCCTTACTGTTTCACTCCCCTTAACTCACTCCCCTACCCTTAGTTTCCTTCTTTCAGTCACTCTTCGACTCCTCTTTTCTCTCTCACCATACTCCCCTTTCCTCACTCATTCCCTCATTCCCTTACTCCCTTCCTTCCGTTCACTCAGTCATTTCAACCATTCATTTATACACTACACTTTCATTCAAAAAAATGAACGACACAGTATGTTAGAAATACAACTCTTTTTGGAGAAGTGAGTTAGTTCTGAAAATAACTTTTTTTTCTTTTGCTGTTTTATATTTTTTTTCCTTTTTTGAAAGTTTTATATATATGTTTTTTTTAAATAAGATTCGGGAACTGGAACATGGAAACTGTTCACAGGAACAAAATAAATGAAAAAAAACTCCTTTTAAGAGCATTTGCGGCTCTCAATTCTGTTCTCAATGAGACTGAGGCTCTGCTCCCCATACACAATTATTTCGGAGCACTTGTTGCATCGCATGTTCACTTTTCCCAAACATGGTCTAATGTCAATTTGAGCTGTAGCTGGTGATGCAGGTGGAGCTGAAGATGTACTGGCTACAGCTGGTGGAATCTGCGAGGCCTGAGCTCTTGTCGCAGCTCGGGCATACAGCACAGGGTGCACATTTTTTATGTGTTTGATCATGGTATGAATAGAGAACGAATATTTCTTTAGAGGGTTTCCCCTTGAGAGGACAGTATCACAAAGTGTACACTTCACCTTGGGGGCGTTCTTTTTTTTTTTGTCCTGCTGGAAATGTAAAAAATGTCCAAATAAATGAAGATTTGCCCTTCTTGGCTCGTAGGCAATATTCCAGGTGGGAATCAGATGAAGATGATGATGAATCTTGTCTCTCTGCCATCCTGGTGATATTTCTGCTCCAAGCTCCAATAGGGTCCTTCTTCCACAAGAATAAAGCAAATAGTGAGGGAAGTGGGTGGGGTTTTTTGAAGATTCCAGAATAGAAACTACTATTAACCAATGAAAACTGTTGTTTTTTAGTCACATGACTTGACGTGCGCGCACGTAGCGCGCACAGTGTTTCAAAATAGCGTTTCACTCGATTATTATAAAAGTTTCAAAACGTAAAAAGGAGGCAAGGAACAGACTCCCTGACCCTCTACGTTTTCTCAGGGGGTCCTTTAAAGACCCCGACGGCCCCAAAAAGCATTTTTTTTTTAAATCGTGAGGTGCGCGCACGGTGCTCGCACCCCCGAGGCAGAAGAGAGTTCAAAACAAAAGTGGAAAACATGAAAAGGGGGCAGGGTATAGACTTCCTGGCCCTTCTCAGGGGGTCCTTGAAGGACCTCGGAGATGAAAAAAAACTTGTATTGTGGAAGAAAAAAAATTGCGGGTGCGCGCACGTTGCGCGCACGCTAAAAACATACAAAAGAAATAGTTTGAGTGTTTAGATTTTCACACACATTTTATTTAGGGATTAGCATTTAAAAAACCTTAAAAATTCACTGAAAAAAACATAGATTTCACACACTTTATAGTTAGGAATTAGCCTTTAAAAAACCTTGCAAATTCACTGAAAAAACCATAGGTTTCACACACGTTATAGTTAGGAATTAGCATTTAAAAAACCTTGCAAATTCCCTGAAAAAAACATAGGTTTCACATATGTTATAGTTAGCTAGTCATTTTACTCATACAATACCTTTGAAATTCCCCCGTTATAGTTAGTTTAGCTAACTATAACTTGCGCGCCCGCAATGCACTGCTGATGACATCACATATTACATCACTCATGACATGGTCAGTGACATCACTCATGACATCAATGATGACATCTCAAATGACATCACTGATATCATCCTTGTGAAAGAGAAGCAAACCTCCTCTCACTCTAATACACACATTCAAAAATAGAAGCAAAAATTTTCAAGAAAATGGAGATACCAATACCAGTTACAACAACCTATTCCAACATCTACTTCCACATCCACTCATTCACCAACAGTTCTATATAGTCACTCATCCATGTACTGAATCATCATATGTACTCATATACCTATACATCCTGTTACACCCTGATACTCATCCATAGAGTTTACTTACACACATACTAACACATACAAATAAACTATCAAACATCCATTTACTTGCATATACAGCTATACACACAAACATACACATAGTGACTCTCTTAAACGATCGCTTATAGAAACACATACTTAGTTATACAGGAACTCTTCAAATCTCTAACTCTAATATAAACTCACTTATATACACCAATACTCACATATAGTAGTTTAACACATATGTACTTAGTCAAAAAGATAGTATTGAGACAGTCATTCACTCACTAACACACCTATACACACACTCATCCATCCATACAGTCCTGCACACATGCTGTCTTCAAAACACATATAAACAGTGAGTCACTCATTAAGGCATCTATGTGCTAAGTAATATCCCCCACCAAACCATATAAACAATCAGACACTCATACTAATACTCAAAAAACCAACTAATAACCTATATAGACACTCATGTAGTTGCTCACCAACCCATGCAGCCACTTATTCAAAAAATGTGTGAGACTGATACAGATATTTACAGATTTAAACATTACTCACTAACCCATGTAGTCACTAAGATACAATTAATCAGTCAGTTATACAATCAATTTTACAAAAAAGTAATACATTTAGACACTTACTTACCCATTTATTCTTCCATCGACCTTTAGATATACATATATAAAAAATATTTATTTTTCAGAAAGACACACTTCCAGTGGATGATGTCATCAGTGATGTCATCAGTGATGTCATGAGCGATTTCACTGACCATGTCATGAGTGATGTAATATGTGATGTCATCAGCAGTGCATTGCGAGCACGCGAGGTATAGTTAGCTGAACTAACTATAACGGGGGAATTTCAAAGGTTTTGTATGAGTAAAATGACCAGCTATCTATAACATATGTGAAACCTATGTTTTTTCTGTGAATATATATATATATATATATATATATATATATATATATACACACACGCACACATCACACACATATATATATATTATAGATACATATATATGTAGGACCATGTTTCTATAGAAAACCTTCTTTGACTAGGCTATATGTTTGGTGCTGTTTGATGAAGTTTACCTAAAAAAAGTGTCAAGTTGAGTCTTGTGCACAGAAAGCTTCAGGGTGACCCGTCAAGCAGGGGCTGAGAAAAAGAAGGGGAGGGTCAAAAATGGTGTTTCTCCCTTGTTAATTCCCATAGAGTCTTTAGAAAGGCCTGTAGGCCGAACCACTTGACGGAATTACACCTAATTTGGCAAGAAGGTGGATTTTGTTCCAGAGATCACGCTGTTCTTTGGTATAAATCCATTCAGTAGCTTTCGAGAAATTGATGTAAATCCAAATATGTAGACCTCTGTATGGGAAAACTTTGCAAATAATGATGAGCTCATGCTGATTGGCTGCCAAAACTTCAACCAGGAAGTGTTGGCTGCCATTGTGGGGCTCCCTTCAGCCGATTCTCAAACAAAAATGCAAAAAAACGAAAATGGGGCAGCATTCGAATACCCAAACCCTTGGTCCTGGGGTCTCAGAGGGACCATGCCAGTGTGATTTTTTTTTTATGTTTCTGCAACAATTTGAGATTTTTTTTGCAAAAAATGAAAGAAAAACAAGCGCTTTTTTATTTATTTATTAGGGGGAGTGTTTGAGATTGGGTGAGTCTTCATCTCCGTGGTTCAAAGGTATTTATGTGGCATTTCTTTACCTTACACTCCGCTAGGGTTTCAAAGAGTATACGAGGAACCCTTTCATTTGCAGCTGCCTTTTCTAAGATAGTGTGATAGCAGTTGAGTAGAAATGTCCGCAGTATGACCTTGCAGAGGCATTGCCTGTCTCCTGGCTACCACCTAGCTCACCAGGGGCCCTTAGCTCACATGTCTGCACAGCAGATGGCCCAACATCATGAGTAGGATGGTTCCAGGTTAGAAAATTGCCATATTATCAAACCACTTATTTGTTATACAAAATGCTCGCATGACAATCGGCACCAAATCTCGTTTATTTGTACCAGGCAGCTTCCGATGACTCAGTTTAAGGAGCTGGGAACTTGTATGCGGAACTGCGTGCCTGACAATGCTAACATGGGCATTTGTAAAGTGTCTGCTTTACAAATACATAGAGAAGTCTTGACAATGACAAATGAGATACAGAGAAAGACAAAAAGGACGTGTGATGGGGAGATCGAGGAGCAGGGGGAAAGGGAGACAAAACACGACTACTGCAATGATGTGAGAAATTTAGAGAGCAATAGAAACTAAGATCGATAGACACACAAATGAGTGTCTGAAAGAACTAGCAAGGGGAAGCAGGAAATTAGAGCAAGAAACATGAAGAGAGAGCAAGAAAGAGTGAGAGGTGGACCCGTACAAAGAGAAGCGACATTAAGAGTAACTCTGGGTGATGAACTGCGCTCCGCTTGCTGAGTTTACAGAGTTTTCCACAAACCGCGTAACGTGGAGCTCGTGGAGTTCCGTAAAACTCCGCTACGTGTAGTGGAGCAGAGTTTTTTCCCTCACTCACGCTTGTCAACATCAAGTTGACAAGCGCAAGCGAGGAAAATCCACCTCCCGGCAAGATTTTTCCTTGTTCGTGTTCGTCAATGTCAAGTTGGTGAAAGCTAGCATGGAAAATCAACCTTTGGCGATATTTCTCAACGCCGGCAGTCGGATTCCTCATTGCAAGTGGCCATGTATGCTCGCGACCGCTCTCTTTAAAAACCTTCCATTCGCATTGAGAAAGCTACTGCTTGAGTAAAAAAATCTACTCGAGCAGCAGAAAGAAAGGTGTCATTCGCGATGATTGCACAGTGCAGGCAAATACCCGGCTCTGAAAATCACAGTGAACTGCATTTATCTAATGCACTCCGCCCCTTGCGAAGCTCTGCGTAGAGGAGTTGTTTTTGCACTTCGCAGAGATCAGTTTAGCGGAACTCCACAAACTCTGCCCAGGCTTAATTAAGATAGGCTCAGCATGTGAGCGGAAAGGCGAGAGGGTAATGAAGAGATGCGGGATAGAGACAGGATGAGCATATGTGAGAGCGAGCGGAAGTGAGACAAAAATGGAAAGAGAGAGCGAGACCACAGAGAGAAAGATCCAGGAAGAAAACCATTTAGAGAAAGACATGTACTCACACAGAAAGACACAACAAAATAAATGAGGGTGGTAACTGCCAAGTTAAAAAAACATAGCAAATACCAGAATGTTATACACTTCCTAAAGGGAGAGAATATGAGGCACTGTAAAAAGGAAATCAAATAAGCAACCCATTTGGACTTACAACAGAGCACATAAAAACACATTAATTGTATCTCTGACAAGATGGGAGGGTTTGGTATCTATGAATTTTGACTGCCTTCTTTCAGCAGTACTTTTCCTTCTCCAAATTACCATTTCAACATATTTTGTGCAAAATGGGCTATTATTCCCTTGCTACCTTCTGTAACCCTCTCACATGCCACCACCCCTTGCACCTTGGCCCCACCGGGTTAGATGCCAGCAGACCCCACAATCGGAATGCGAACGAGAGACAACTATTAGATTGTCCCCGCACCGCCTCCAACATGACAGTCAACTAAACCTTAGAAGTTTACAGACCCCCAGTGAAGACATAGTGGACGCGGTCTAAAGATTGTCAGCGCCACCAGAAGCACACAGACCCCCAATTGCAAAATACAGTGGACGCAGCTTAAAGATTGTCAATACAACAAGAAACGTCCAAAAGACCCCTGGAGTTCTGGACTTTTTGGTTCCGTCCAGAGGTGTCAGGGAACAACACCCGAAGACCCCGGAGTTCCACCTGTCTTGGTGCACAAATAAACAGAAACACGGGCTTCTCGATGGTGGCGTCAAAGACCAAAGGTTTATTACTGCAGGGACACAGAAGTCACAGAAACTACACACGGGCAGATTCTAGGAGCCTGTTCGATTTGTACAAAGAGGGTTGCTCCTTATATACTAAGTATTGGCCTTCAGGCAAATTCTTCACATGTTAGTACATTCCCAAACCTTTGTGTCCTAAACAATAAATATTTGGCGTTGCACAGGAATCGTCGACAATATCTGATGTCAAAACATTACGAACGAGGGGTTCCCACTTTTCCATCATAATCTCATGTCAACTTTTCATTCAAGACCCGGACCGCCTCATCGTAAATTTCGTTACCTCCCCCTAATAAAGGCCCAGAAGGAAAGGAGCAGAGCCAGGTGCAGAAGATAGAAAAGCAGGATAAGGGATGTTTGTGGGTTGTAAATGGGCAAGGCTACCGGCTTCGGCCGCCTAATCATGATCAGGCCAACGACCACAAGAACCAGTATAGCAGGACTGGCCTCGGGCAGAGGAGGCAGCCTTTGTCGAGTCATGCAGCTACAGCGTGTTCTGTTCCAAGGTGCACGTGTCACTAGAAAGGTGAATTGCTGGCTAAGGCTACGTGTCCTTAATCGAAATGAAGTAATCAAAGGTTATTGCGTATGTGAGGGCAAGAAACACAAAATGGCTGCCATGACCTAAGATGGATGCCATGGGTAGATCGGAGATGTGTTCGTAACAGGAGTACTCTTGCTCGTAGCGTAGCGAAAACACCAGGATATGCTAAATGGATCATTTGCGGTTCGCTGATACCAATATTATGTATTTCCGACAATATTGAAAACACGGGTTCAAATCGTCACGGAACCTCAGACCCTCCTTTTGCCCTTACATAGGCAATTACTCAGTCTATGTCAGAGTCTAATTCTATGCTCATCAGGTCAGTGACATGTTGTTGTATCATCATCCTTTCTCGTGCCTTTTCTCCAAACGCAGGTGGTTTTCTAAAACAAGTTGCAGCACAGAGACTACACAGAGCAGGACCACACTGGATAATCAGGCAACACGAGAACAGGAATACTAAGATGACACCAATGACCATCAGAACCTTCCATCCCCACGCTGATATCAGAGTCCAAAACCACTCCATGAAGGACCAGTTTCCCTTGTCTACGTGTATAGAGTCGGAAATCTTGTGTAGCTTAGAGATCGCCTCATAGACTGTTGGAGCATTATTGGGAATAAAGACACAGCAGCTCGATTGGATCATTCTGCATACCCCACCTCGATCTGCAAGTATTACGTCTAGAACCATACGGTTCTGCAACGTCATGAGTCTATCCGCCTGAAGCTCAGCTGTCAAATTGCTAAGGGCACCAGCAGTTTCGGTAATAGTAGATTCAACTACCCGTGTTAGCTGACGTATGTTTCTACTATTGGCCATAGGCCCCCAGAACGGAAGGAAACCTTTGAAGAAGTCTCCAGCTTCCTGACCAGCGGTGTCTTCCTTGCTGAAAACACCTCTTGCTACTCTGGTCTTGTGGTAGTCAGATGAAGCAGTGTAAGTTGGAGGCAACAATCGAGCAATATAGCATGACCCCGCAAAGTCAGCAGGCAACCATGTATATGCTCTGTCTTGACAGATGAAGTAGGTACCCCTAGCAGTAAGAAAAGCAGGGGAAGAGTTAGACGGAAACACGTAAGTCTCTACGCACTCACTCCTCCCTAGCTGAGCTCTCGGATTTCTCCCATTTCCTTGCAAACAGACCTGACGTCGGTGAGGTACGACCCAGATTGGAGTTGAGCTTTTACGCTTGCTTTCTCCCAAACTAAGGCGATACTCTGAAGAATTCCAACTCAAATATACTCGCAATTCGTCTCTAGGGTAAGATGGAGTATTATTGACGTCCTTGATCATGCAGATGTTGCAACATACATTCTACTCATCATATTTCTAGCTGTCTGTTTAGCAGTCTCATCAGCAAAAGCATTCCCACGACCAACATCATCCGTGATTGCTTTATGCGCACTGCATTTCACAATCGCAACTTCAGTCGGCAAGGTTAGAGATTCCAACAAGTCGTTAACTAACTGACCATGTTGAATCTTAGTCCCATGGGACGTAATGAAACCTCTTTCTTTCCACAAACGGCCAAAACTATGGGCCACGCCAAAAGCGTACTGACTATCTGTGAATACATTCACTCTCTTTCCCTTAGCTAAAACACACGCTCTTGTTAGGGCGATTAACTCTGCAGCTTGGGCAGAATTCTGACTCACTCTTGCAGTCTCCACAATCGTCCTCAAAGTCGTTACTGCATAAGCAGCAGTCACATCACCATTCTCCAATTTAAAACACGACCCATCAACATACAACGTGCCATCTGGATCTGACAATGGGGTGTCTTTTAAATCAATTCGTCCTTTTGTCTCCTCCTCGGTTCTGAAACAACAATCATGAGGTTCGGAATCACTCGACTCTTGATTAGCCGGCAACAGTGTTGCTGGATTCAATACATTGCATCTTTTGATCTGAATATGACTCGCTAGCAATGTCAGCTCGTAGCCAGATAATCTCGCACTGGTAAGGTGTTGTGTCTTGGTTCTGTTCATGAGTGTATCCACAGCATGAGGAACCATGACCACTAGCATGTTATTCATCACCAAACCAGCATATTGTCGAATGGAAGCCGCAGCTGCCGCTGTAGCTCTCAAACAACTAGGTAACGCTCTAGCTACCGGATCTAATGTTGATGAAAAGTACGCACAAGGGCGTTGTTTATCACCAAATTTCTGTGTCAGAACACTCAACGCGCAACCTTCTCTTTCGTGAACATAGAGCGTGAATGGCTTGCTGTAATCGGGTGTACCCAATACAGGAGCTGAACAAAGTGCATTTCGTAACTCAGAAAAACTCTCCTGACATTCAGCAGACCATGGCACTGGACTCGGAACATTTTTCCCAGTCAAAGCTACCAACGGTTTTGCTAAAAGAGAAAAATTTGGGATCCACTGCCTACAGTAAGAGGTAATACCTAAAAAGGCACGTACTTCTCTCTGTGTGCGAGGAACACTCATCTGCGTAATTGCTTTTATTCTCTCTGGGGTCAACTTCCTTCCCTCCTTTGACAAGAGATGACCTAGGTAGGTCACTTCTTGGCAGCAATATTGCATTTTCGAAGGTGACACCTTGTGATTCAAATTAGACAAATGATGCAATAACGAAATTGTAGCTGTTTTGCAAGTTTCCTTGTCATCGGCAGCCACTAGAAGGTCATCTACATACTGTACTAGAGCAGAACCTGGAGGAAGTACAAAGGAATCTAACTGACTTTTTAATGCCTGACTGTAAATGGATGGGCTCTCACAATAGCCTTGTGGAGCGCGTTTAAATCTGAAGCTTCGACCTCCAAGACAGAAGCCGAAAATATCTCTGCTTTCCTCGGCTATTGGAATGCTGAAAAAGGCATTTTTCAAGTCGATGACTGAAAACCATGTAGCTGTTGCAGGAATCAACGTTAACAAGGCAGTAATGTCTGGAACCACAGGAAACTGCGGAACCACAATCTTATTAACCTCCCTGAGATCGATAACAAATCTATATACTGGAGGCTTTGTAGGATCAGTTCGTTTCAAAATCGGTAATACAGGACTGTTACAGACATTTCCTCTAGTTTCTTTAACCACACCCTTTTTAATCAAATCTTGCACAATCAATAAAAGTGCACGTTCACCTTCAGTAGAGATCTTGTATTGAGGAATTCGTGGAAATGTTACATTTGCTTTTAAAGTGACTACATATGGTGGTATTTCTAAAAGGCCTACATCATTAGGACCAGTCGCCCAAAGAGTATCAGGGAGTGAACGCAGCTCCGGCGGGAGTGCATCCATTGACAAGTACATCGGAGAGGTGATTCTTTTACCCAACGTAAGCTGTACTCCTTCCGGAGAACAGTACAATGTCGCATATAGGCGTTTTAACAAGTCTAAACCAAGCAGATTTTCATTACAACCTGTCGTCAAAATCAGGGGTGCTTTTAATTGACACGGTCCAACAGAAATAGACAAAGGACCAGATACGGGGTTGTAAACAGGGGCGCCTGAAAAACGTACAGAAACATTTGTTAAGCCGGACAAAGGTGCGCCAGGGAGTTTCGCATGAATGATAGAACTTTTTGCGGCACCAGTATCCAACAGAAACGGTTCGACTACACCTGATGTTGCTACTGCGACATAAGGCCCACTCTGATCCACTGGAACTGATACTACTCCCTCTCTCTGTCCATGGCTGTCCTAGTACTCATTTTGTTGAAATCCCTCATCATTTTCACAATAGTCTTCAACATGATACTGTTGAGATCTATTTTGTTGGGCAGACTGTCCATTCCGTTGATCAAAGTGATTGGAAGGGCGATCATTCGTCTGAGGAGGCATAGCACCTCGTCCTCGACCTCTAGAATTCTGCACAAAACCACCACGACCTCTCTGAGCTGCAGCTGCGTTATTTTGCGCTAAGACTGGACACTCATTTTTATAATGACCCTCTTTCTTACAATAGGCACACTGATTCCACTGATATTGTGGTCTCTGAGAACCATATTCTGTCCTTTGATACGATCCTTGCTGCGTATTAGTCTGATTCATGCGAGGCGGATATGCCTGTTGCAAAAGAACTTTAGTCTTTAAATCTTTCGTTTTCTTATCTGATTTCTCTTTCTCCTCTTTATCCCTATTTTCATAATACTGTGCAGTTGCAAGTATTTGCGCAGTTGTAGAGACAGCCCACGCACTCTCGGAATCTTTTAATTTATTGCATAGCTCAGGTAGCAAATTGTGTACAAATTTATCGACAAACAATCTCTGTCCTCCTTCTGTGCTCATATCCTGACCACTGTGATCTACAAAAGTCTCTTCGAACCTCGTGAAAAAGTCGGAGACACTTTCGTCTTTCTTTTGCCTGCATGCGGACAACTTGTCCCAATTAACACGCAATGCTGGCATCAGAGTCTTCATTAATTCGATTATCCTACCTGGAAGATTAGCAATTAGAGGTTCGGGTTTGGAACCACCTATTTGCTGACCATCCGCTGCAATGATAGCTGCCCAATCACCACCTAGAGCAACGGGATGATTCTCTTTACGAATTTTAGCCCAAATTGGTTGCGGAACTACATTCCCAAATAACATGTCAATGTCCGCCAGATTCATCACACAGGCCTCAACTGTTTGTGCTAATTCCTTATAGTACCCAGCAGGATTCTTACGCGGGTCTGGCAAGGCCTGTTTCACTGCTAACACTTCGGCTCGCTTCCACGGAATGTGTATCCACACTCTTTGGAATTGGGCCGGAGTGGCTGCAATACCAAGGTTTACATCAGCTTGCACAGCTTCACGCCAAATTGGAGGAACCTCCCTCATTGGATACTGGCGATTCAGCTTCGTACTACTTTTCTCTAAGTCTCTCGGTGAACGAAGTGATGGATCATTCCTATAACTTAAAATCAGTTCCATCGCTTCTTTTATATTTTGACCTACTATCATTCCTGCAGCAAACTCTTTCTGAACCTTAATTAAGTCTTCTAAATTCAAATTAGAGTCATCTTCTTCTAACTCCTCACGTAAAAGAGAGCACATCTCGTCAAAGACATATCGTTGCGTTGGTTCATTCCACTGCATGAATGTATCTAGTACATCTCTCGTACTATATCTCCTACTTTTCGAAATCCATCTGAGAGCCGTGGAATCTAATATTCCCCGTTCCTCAGTACTTGGGAGCTGACTACGTCTTTGTACAGAGTCAGAAGTAGGAGTCTTAATTAAAGATTTATAGAAAGGAGACAGAATGTTAGAGACAGAATCAGTGATTCTTCGACGAACAGAAAGCGGAGTCAACATACTGGCAGATGCAGAGAACACAGTAGCAGTTGGAACAGATAGCGGGACAGTAGGAGTATCGAGTAAGATAGCTTGTGAAACAGTAGGTGTAAGCGATACAGGTATAGGTAGAGAAGTCGGCAACCCAGGAAGAGGGGGTGCCGTAGGAACATTTACATTAACCACAGGAGGTACAGGAGCTTGATTCTGAGGGGCAGGAGCAGGAATACCAGGTTGTCCAGCAACCGGCAATTGAACATTTGGTACAGGTGGAGCCGTAGCACCCTGTGCATACGGTGGTGGTGACCGTAACAAATAAGACAACAGAGGATCGTTTTCGGGGTCCTCTACTATCTTAGTCGTACTCGATGGCAAGGCTGGATAGCACTTATCTATCGCTAAATTACGCTCTCTAGTGGCTATCTCCATTGCTTTCTCAGATTCGTTATCTTGCAGCTGCTTAGCCGCTTGTTCTAAAGTTAACTCTTGCTCTTTCTGTTCTTTTTTCAACCTTTTAATTTCTCTCTGTTTAGATTCTTTTCGCCAGTAACGGAAAGAATCAAACATTGCCGGCCGGGCTTTCTTCTTAAACAATTTCACTTCTTAATTGTCAAGGATTTCGGGTTCAAAACTACCATGTAGTGGCCAACTAAGGACACCATCCTTTTCAGTGTATCGGACCCATACCTCATTATACGATATAGGACCCACACCATGCTTACAGTAAAGATCATACAGAGGAGTCCCAATCGGAGGAACCAGACATGAGTCCTCCAATCGTGAATCACTGTTGCAACCAAAACACGACAACATACAATTTCTCCGACTTACCATTTTGTAATCCGGAACACAGAACAAACAACACAAACAGGGATGTGCACTCGAACCAAGAACTTAGGCCTACCAAAAGCGAACGAATGTATCGATACCCAAACTAAACCAAATAGATTATCGTAACCAGAACAACCAGTGATAATCTTACGAAACCAAACCAAACCAAGAACCAAAAAGGATTTTAACAACCCTCACGAAGTAACCAGCTAGCAATCACTAAATACTTAACTGAGGCACTGAAGACGTCACCAAGGAGAAACCCGTCACGTTTCGCCGTACTAAGGACTGCACCTCGGGTCCAAGACAGGGCGACGGTCAAGGCAACGGACCACTGCAGCCGTCCTGAACGGGAACCCTCGTGGAAGAGAACGTCAGGCCGCTTTTGCGATATGCCGGGATCGATGAAGTGGGGCGCCTCCCTCAGGAATCTTCACACGAAGCTTCTCGAACTCTTCAGGCTTTTGGACCGGTACCGAATGACGTCGCCCCACGTTGGGCGCCAATTGGAGTTCTGGACTTTTTGGTTCCGTCCAGAGGTGTCAGGGAACAACACCCAAAGACCCCGGAGTTCCACCTGTCTTGGTGCACAAATAAACAGAAACACGGGCTTCTCGATGGTGGCGTCAAAGACCAAAGGTTTATTACTGCAGGGACACAGAAGTCACAGAAACTACACACGGGCAGATTCTAGGAGCCTGTTCGATTTGTACAAAGAGGGTTGCTCCTTATATACTAAATATTGGCCTTCAGGCAAATTCTTCACATGTTAGTACATTCCCAAACCTTTGTGTCCTAAACAATAAATATTTGGCGTTGCACAGGAATCGTCGACAATATCTGATGTCAAAACATTACGAACGAGGGGTTCCCACTTTTCCATCATAATCTCATGTCAACTTTTCATTCAAGACCCGGACCGCCTCATCGTACATTTCGTTACCTCCCCCTAATAAAGGCCCAGAAGGAAAGGAGCAGAGCCAGGTGCAGAAGATAGAAAAGCAGGATAAGGGATGTTTGTGGGTTGTAAATGGGCAAGGCTACCGGCTTCGGCCGCCTAATCATGATCAGGCCAACGACCACAAGAACCAGTATAGCAGGACTGGCCTCGGGCAGAGGAGGCAGCCTTTGTCGAGTCATGCAGCTACAGCGTGTTCTGTTCCAAGGTGCACGTGTCACTAGAAAGGTGAATCGCCGGCTAAGGCTACGTGTCCTTAATCGAAATGAAGTAATCAAAGGTTATTGCGTATGTGAGGGCAAGAAACACAAAATGGCTGCCATGACCTAAGATGGATGCCATGGGTAGATCGGAGATGTGTTCGTAACAGGAGTACTCTTGCTCGTAGCGTAGCGAAAACACCAGGATATGCTAAATGGATCATTTGCGGTTCGCTGATACCAATATTATGTATTTCCGACAATATTGAAAACACGGGTTCAAATCGTCACGGAACCTCACCCCCACCCAGAGAATTTATGAGCCCACCCTACAGGTTACCGGCGTAATATCTCTTGTGCGCCCGGAATATGTATACCATGTAATTTTACAAGACCATCTCCACAGCCCAATAATATTGAAGCGCTAATCTATTTAACAAAAGGTCCACGAAAATAGACAAATAATACAGCGCTCAAGCCTTAAACACAAAGCACCCCGTAGGTCCAGACTTCTCTACCCCTTCCCCTGTTGTGAGAATCGGCACCATCTATTTACTCAGGTCCATTTGGATACTCACATGGCTCCCTGATGAAGGCCCTCAGCCGAAACGCGCGTAGATGTCATACCTAGCCATGTTTTTATGTACAGTGTGCTGAAACAATATTGTACTCCACTTTCTAGCATAAATGAACTACTCTAAAATGTGTATAGGATGCAATAATATGTGTATATATGTAGATTGAAAAGTCACATGTATAGTGGAGATATGCACATGACAATTACTTATTATAAAATAATGATGTTTTATATTAGAATAACATTTGAATAAAATAAAAGTCACAATTTTGTATCACACATCTTGTTCTCTGATAGTTCTTGCTGTCAATTGTCCGTCTCTGCCCTCCTCTTTAAACCAGTTCCTAATTACCCTTCTTTCAAATACTATACCTATCCCGAATTAGGAACTCTAGTCGGGGATACCCCTTTTTTCTCACACCTATTAGCTGATGTTTGCCTCGATGTGCAATTAATGTGCCTTTTTGGCAGTGGTTTCCCTGAACTCCGAGATAAAAAAGCTCTTTTGAAACATATGGAAGGAGTCAAATTTTGCACTTTCTGCAGGGTCAGACATAACCAACATATCTGTGCTTGACTTTTACTCAGTGTCTGAGCTCAGAAATATTAGAAAGTTGGACTGAAGGCTGTAACACCTTCCCTTGCTACATTCTGTAACCCTCTCACATGCCACCACCCCTTGCACTGGAGTGCACCAGCGGTTGACACATGGAACAAAAGTCTCTTCATAGACCTGGTGTTGGTGTAATTGAGAAACCCAGAGCATCGCGTGAGCTGGGATCATTTCTATAGTCTTGGAACACCCCACACAAAATGCATAATGGTTTGTCTGGACCTATTAATATATCTGTCTAGTTTCTAATTGTCTGCTCTCCAGCCGCTCAGCAATCCACTGGTCTTGATCACCTGTCCATCCATGCGTCCATCCATTCTCTTTTTAAGCCTTTTCTCTATTTATATATTTAATATTAAAAAACAATAGTAATTCACTGAAAAAACTAAAGGTTACAGGGACGTTGTAGTTAGGCTCAGATTTCACTTGTACAAAGCCAATGATATTCAGTTTCAGTTTCATTAGCTTTTATTCGATTACCACTTGTATAATCATAAAAAGTACACAATTTAAAAAGATAAGAAAACAAACAAATCAGCGTAAACATAAGTTTTAAAAAAGTTAAAAATACATGAATGTCCTAATTACAGTTTAAAGGTTTCCACTCAGTTATAAATTTTGACGTAATTTTATAGTGGCCTTTAGAAAAGTCACTATAGACTTCGCTACATGTGGTGAGTCCAGACACTGCAAAAAAAGAAATGCGGGATGACACAGTCTGTGACCGGTAGTTTGGAGAAGTGGAAGAATCCAAGATTTTCGTGGAGATTTGTAGTATTTGCAAAAGAAAATAATGTGGATTGTTGTTTGTGGAGAGTATCCATCACATGGACAGTTCATGAGCGTACGAGACCAGTTTTGAACTTCAGGGAAGGAAACTAAACGAAAGAAGGTATTGAAACGAAATCTTGTTAATAGATATTTCTCATGATTGGTTAGAAAATTGGACAGATAAGGTTGGATGCCTTTGAGAGGTTGTATTGCGCAGATTTGACAATTCGAAGTTTTTGTGATCTCCGCCTGGTTACGCAACTCTCTCAGGTGGACCAGGCACATTTTCTTTAACTGTTTTCTAGAGATGTCTTCAATGCTAGGAGGGTCGTCGAAGTAAGACTTATAGCCAAGGTCATTAAAAAAGTTCCATACATAGACCAGCCATGGAATCTTGTGCCAATTGTTTAGAGCTAAACAGTCCGAAATCAGAGATCGTGTTAGGTGGCACTCAGGTTTGGACCATATACGTTGCCACAGTAGAATTTGTTGGGAACGGACCGTATCTGTAATATATTCCATGCAAAGCTCGTTGTGAGAAGCAAAGTTCAGGGCGCTTTGCGGTAGGGCCAGTACGTATTTGATGAAACCGTTCTCTGTTACCTGTATGGGGTCTACTTGGCCATATCTCCACACGCCTGCACCATAGGTAGCCACACTATGGCATTTAGCATAGTAAACTTTCAGGAGTTCAGGTGGAGCAGGTTTCCCCAACTTTCTCGAAAAAGAAACCAGGGCCGATGTTGCACGCTGGAAAAGGAGGTTTCTACTGGCCATAGCTTGTCGCCAGTTCAAAGCGTCATCCACAAGGATGCCCAAGTATGGATAGACAGAGGTTTTTTCCAGTCTTGTGCTATCCACCAATATTGGTTTAGGGTTTTTGACCCTGGGGCCGATGTGCATGGTAAAGGTCTTTTTTATGTTGATTTTCAAGCCAAGTGAACCCATAAAACTACTGTATTTGTTAAGTTGTTTTTGAAGTTGATTTAATGTTCGAGCCAGGATGACTGAGTCATCTGTGTATAGCAGTGTCGGTATTGGTCGGTGGTTTATCTGGGGTAGATCCTGGCTCCCTTCCAGCATAGCCTGTTCTAGCCCATTGGTGTAAAGGTTGAACAGGAAGGGAGCCAGCACGCAGCCCTGTCTTACTCCCTTTTGTTATTGGAAAGGAGCAAGACAGCTCACCGTTGGTGCCGAATCTGACTCGTCCTGTGGCATTGGAGTAGAGTTCACGGAGGAAGGCTATTAAAGGTGGATCCACTCCAAGATCGCTGAGTATTTTCCAAAGTTTGTCATGTTGGACGCAGTCAAATGCCGCACTGAGATCGACACATACGAGGAAGATGTTACCTCCTTTGGCGCCAACATATTTCCCAGTTAAGTGGACGAGGTTCAGGGCCTGTTCCACGGTCCCAAGACCCTTCTGGAAGCCATATTGCAGGTCGGTCATGATGTTATTTTCCTGGGCCCAAGATTGTAAACGGTCCAGGAGCACACGACCTGCAATTTTGCCCATGGAGTCCAGAAGGGAAATTGGCCTGTAGCAGGCCGGGTCGTTTCGATCGCCCTTTATAAAGATCGGGAGCAGAATAGATGTTGACCATGACTGAAAAAGCCCAACGGATGATACTGCTGCTAGAACCTGAGTGATTATCGGTGACCATAGTTCTGTGTTATGGAGGAAAATGTCCATTGGAACTCCGTCAGGACCAGGAGCTTTGCCTGGTTTCGATGCCTTAAGTGCTTTCATGACTTCACTATGATGGAAATATATGTTTATAGGATAGATGTTATTCTTCGATATATGGGCTTCACTGTGGTCTATTCCTGTTGGGTCTTGTAGAGAATGACCGAAGATTTTGGAAAAGTGCATGACCCAGGCATCAGCTGTGACTGCGACGTCTAGATGGTGCCCCTTTGTACTATCAGCCAGAAAGGGGGATCTTATGACTTGCCAGAATAGAGCACTGTACTTGCTTTGGCAGCTGTCATGGAGTTGTGCCCAAAGATCTTTCTTAATTTCTTTTTTACGGTCCCGTCCGGCTAAGTTATAGAGTTTCCTTAGGTTGGAGATTTCCTCTTGGTTCCTCATAGGTCTATGTAGGGCTTCTTTTAAGCTTGTGAGGGCCTTTCGGCAAGCTGTGTCAAACCACCTCATAGTAGATGGCTTGTTATTCTTATGTTTGACAAAAAGTTCGTTACCAATTGTTTTCAGAAAATTTTGGAAACTAACGACGATTACCTGAGATGAGGAGTCTGAAGACAAACAGTCAAGTATCCAGGGCTTATATTTTTCAAGAATCCTCTCGCTTACTTCCACCGGGTCAACCTTGGCCCATTTGACTGTGTAACCGTTTAGTTTGTTCATGGTTAGTGTATTTTGCTTTAAGAGGCTCGTTGTAACAGGGTGTGATTTAGCCATTTTTAGATTAATTCTTACAGTGAGCGGAAAATGATCACTGGTAGCATCTGTCCCAGTTGTAAAATTGGTTACTTGTCCCTTGAGTGTTTGGGAGGACAGAATAAAGTCTATAGTGGTTAGAAATCCTCTTCCATGGAAAGTAGGAGAAAAATCTTTCGGAGGCTCTACTAGCTCGTTTACAAAGTCCAGATCTAGAGAACACAAAATCTCATTTAATTTATTTCCACAGTTTGAGTGGGCAAAATGGGGCAGGGGACTACCATGTTCGTTTTGCAAACCGCAATTTCCATTTTTGTAGTTGGAACATAGTGGGTGATTGAAATCACCGCCCCAAATTAAATGAGCTGTATTAAAATTAAGATCGTTTTGCAGGGATGTTAGAAATGTGGCAATTTCAGCTAGGGTTGTCAGACAATCCATTGTAGTTAAATTGTTATAATAGTTAATAAAAACATAGGTACAATCCTTTGTGAAGTTCATTTGCAGAATTTGGTAGGTCGGGAATTCTTTCAACAGTCTAATGGATAGAGGTGGGAGAGTATTGGCAACATAGATCACAAGACCGCCCTTTGGTCTGCCTAAAGCTCCTTGCGTTGCTGGGGTATGAAAGGTTTTATAACCCACTAGATGATTTGGAATAATGGACCATGTTTCTTGGAAACAGAGTATCTGGTGTTCCCTCACTGTTTCAGACCATGACTCTAGTGTCAACTTGGAAGTCAGTCCTGCGACGTTCCAGTATATTATAGGAAAATTCAGGTTGTTATGATCAAAAGAGAGGTGTGGGACAGAGGGTTTAGGAGGAAGGCACTCTGTTGAGAACGTGGTAGATTTAGTAATAATGTCACTCAAATCATTAGACTGGTGAAGACTTGTGTTGGTATTATCCGTAGGGGTTACCGGGACACTGGGCATCACTTCATGCGAAGTGATGTTGCCGATGACTACGATAGACCCAGGCTGGGTGTTTGTATTAATGGGCGAGGTTTGTTTTGGTTGTCCCTGGGGTTTGGGTGGGCGTGACTGCAATCCAGAGTTTAGTGGAGAGGCCGTGATAAGTACGGCCTGGCTCTTGGTTTTTAGGGGCCTTGATGGTCAATCCACCATCTCTAGGCAGTCATACCGGTTTCTGGTTGGAAGACCCTGCCAGCCCTCCAGTGGATAGTAGGGTCTGCCTTGTCAGGGCTGTTTATGCCAGTCTCTATTTCTGTTTCTATTCCCGTGGCTATAGCTATGTCCCACGTGGTTCCAATGATCTTCCTGGGGGTACTGCCAGTTCGAAATAGGAATATATTGGTGTGCGTTCAGTGGTGGATAAAAGAAGGAAAGATGTTGGGCATCTATTCCTCCCTTTTTCCCCAGGGAAGGCCATGAGCAAATATGGTCCACAGTAGATGGACTATAATGCAGTCTCCTTGGATCGACTTATGTTCTTCGCCTATCCATATTACTCTGCGGACTGTGGAAATCCCGCCAGAATGGTATGGTTCTAATGGTCTGTTTATGCTTAGCCACTGCAGGACCTTATTTTTGAGTGACCAGGCGGTTTCGACCATACCTTCGGTTAATTCGGGAACACCTGTAAGGATAACTGTGTATGGGGTTGCCTCTGGTGGAAGGTGCACCGGGCGCCTAGATCTTGGTGTCTTTTTGGGTACCATCTGGGGTTGTGTAACCAACGGTTTAGAGGGTGTAATGGACGGTTTATTTATAGTCTGATTTATGGTTGTATTTACTGTTGCGTTTACAGGTTTTACTGTTTTTCCTGTTTTAACGGGGCCTGTTCCGAGTATGGATTGAGGCAACTCCGTAGGTGTTTTAGCCTTTTGTACACTTGGGGCTGAGTTTTGCTGTTTTGCTAATGAAACAATATGTTTAGGTTTTAGAGGGGGTGGGATGGTCGAGGAAGACTGTTTGGTGGCTACAGCAGATTGTAACTGGTGGGAAACTTTTGAGAGGTGGGTAGCGTTTCCCGTCCCTTGGCTAACTAAGTGTGAGTTCTTCGCACTAGGGTGAGTTTGTGATAGAATTGCTATTTGGGCTTCCAGGTTCCTTATACTAATTTGTATAGGTTTTAGGTGCTGGGAAAAAAGCTCTTTGATTGTACTTAGCAATTGTGATGTGGTTTTACAAATTTTGCATGGATTATCTGTATCCTCATTGATAATAGAGGGTGTCAAAAAATTATTTTCCGTTGGAATATTTATAGTTGGTTGTGTGGGCTGTATGGTCTGTATGGGACGATCCCTCCCAGATTCCCTCCCAAGTTCCATAGGGGTGACAGGCATTGCTGCGTTATCGCATAAGTTAGTGCTTCCTTGTTTGGGGATGGCTCCTTCCCTCGCTCCCCGAAGGTGTTTATCTATAGTTGATTCCAGTCTGTCATATGTTTGACAGGCTTCTAGGTCAGGGGTAATCTCTAAGTCGTCTGATAGTAGTGAGTCAGACTCAGATTGGGTTACTGATAAATCAACTGAGCATGGTACTGTGTGGATGTCAGCAACAGTCACAGGTGGGGGGAGGGTAGAAATAGTAGGGGCTGGCTGGATAGGAGATGTCGCAGTTGCTAGAAGGCCCAAGGATGAGCGTTTTGCTTTAATGAGGTCCAGAGAGACTCTGCGTTCCAGAAGGGATATGCTATGATCGATTGCTTCGTTGGTCCGTGAGATGAATTGGTCTATAGGCCCAGTAATCTGGGCTACGGCCAGTGCGGTTTTGGTTTTACTTCTGGTTCTTCCAGGCATGATGGACATGTGAGAAGTCCAATGTATTGAGTAGTGAAGGGTCTGACAGTAAGAACCAAGGGGGGTGGCCCGGTTCGGTCTCTACCGGGCACTAATGGCCAACAACGGGCCCGCCCTTGGCCCGGGCTTCGCCCGGGCTACGACCCGCGCGCATCCTGCGATGCGCGTTATATGACCTGCTTAAATGTAAGCTGAAGGCGTGGCACTGGGAGGGGGCGTGGCTCGGCCGGGAAGAGGAACCAGCTGTTGGTGGTGACAGGAATGCTGGTCCTCGCAGTCCCGGGCGCCGTGGCTCTCACCTCCTCTGCGGCCACGAAGATGGTTTGTTCTGGGCACGGAATTCCAATGAAGCAGGAAGCTTGAAGGGCTACTCCTGTAGCGAAGGGCTGTTGCTGGCAATTCAAATCACCTCTAGCGAGCGGCTCCCGCGAAGCGGGGGCCGCGAGAGGTTAAGAGCAGTCAGCTGGAGGCGTGGCACTGGGAGGGGGCGCGGCTCGGCCGGGAAGAGGAACCAGCTGTTGGTGGTGACAGGAATGCTGGTCCTCGCAGTCCCGGGCGCCGCGCCTCTCACCTCCTCTGCGGCCACGAAAATGGTTTGTTCTGGGCACGGAATTCCAATGAAGCAGGAAGCTTGAAGGGCTACTCCTGTAGCGAAGGGCTGTTGCTGGCAATTCAAATCACCTCTAGCGAGCGGCACCCACGAAGCAGGGGCCGCGAGAGGTTAAGAGCAGTCAGCTGGAGGCGTGGCACTGGGAGGGGGCACGGCTTGGCCGGGAAGAGGAACCAGCTGTTGGTGGTGACAGGAATGCTGGTCCTCGCAGTCCCGGGCGCCGCGCCTCTCACCTCCTCTGCGGCCACGAAGATGGTTTGTTCTGGGCACGGAATTCCAACGAAGCAGGAAGCTTGAAGGGCTACTCCTGTAGCGAAGGGCTGTTGCTGGCAATTCAAATCACCTCTAGCGAGCGGCCCCCGCGAAGCGGGGGCCGCGAGAGGTTAAGAGCAGTCAGCTGGAGGCGTGGCACTGGGAGGGGGCGCGGCTCGGCCGGGAAGAGGAACCAGCTGTTGGTGGTGACAGGAATGCTGGTCCTCGCAGTCCCGGGCGCCGCGCCTCTCACCTCCTCTGCGGCCACGAAGATGGTTTGTTCTGGGCACGGAATTCCAATGAAGCAGGAAGCTTGAAGGGCTACTCCTGTAGCGAAGGGCTGTTGCTGGCAATTCAAATCACCTCAGCAGTTATACTTACCTGAGAGAACTATATCTTACGCCTCTGCAATGCACTGCTTACAACCTCATATGACATCACTCATGACATGGCCAGTGACATCACTGGTGACATCTCAAATGACATCATTCACAGAACCACTCCCACACACACACACACACACCTCCTCACACAGCCACTCACCAATAGAGCTACTCTCACACCCACTTAATCACCATTACATCCACTCACACACCCACTCACTCACCCATACAGCCTCTCCAAAGAGCCACTCACACCCGCACAATCACTTACATGTCTACTCACTCACCCATATAGCCACCCATACAGCCACTCACACAGACACTCACTCGCCAATATAGCCACTCACACAACCACTCAGTTAACCAAAAACCCACTCAAACAGCTGCTCACATACAGTCACTCACCCATACAGCCTCTCACATAGCCACTAGTCACTGATAAAGCCATTCACATACCCACCCATACAGCCATTCACACATCTACTCACTCACCAATACAGCCACTCACACACCACGTATTCACCCATACTGCTACTCACTCACCAATGTATTCACCCAAACAACCACTCACACACACAGTCACACATCCGCTCATATGTTAGAAATCGTTTCACTCATTAGTAGGACACCTACTTTACAATTCTACGTTTTGTAGTAGCTTAGCATATATGTTCAATACTCGTAAACATTTAGCAAACCCTTACACTCACTTGATGTCATCAGTGATGTCATTTAAGATATCATCAGTGATGTAATATGCAAGGTCATAAGCAGTGCATTGCAGGAGAATAAGTTATAGTTAGCTCAGGAAGTGGTTCTGTGGAGGATGTCATCAGTGATGTCACTGAGCACATCATGAATGATGTAATATGTGAGGTCATAAGCAGTGCATTACTCAGGTAATTATAACTGCTGAATTTCACTGGTTTTGAAATAATTAAATCTGAGTCTAACTATAATATCCCTGTAACCTGTGTTTTTTTCAGTGTATATACATATATATATATATATATATATATATATATATATATATATATATATAAATATATTCACCGAAAAAACATAGGTTAAAGAAATGTTATAGTTAGATGACCCCACCGAACTCAAAAACTACCGCCCCATCTCGCTTCTTCCATTCCCGGCCAAAGTCATTGAGAAAGCTGTCAACAACCAGCTCGCCGCCTTCCTCGAAACCAACAAATCCCTCGACTCCTCACAGTCCGGCTTCCGAGCCAAACACAGCACTGAAACCGCCCTCATCGCAGCAACAGACGACATTCGAACTCTACTGCACAATGGAGACACAGTCGCCCTCATCCTCCTCGACCTCTCCGCTGCCTTCGACACAGTCTGTCACGGCACCCTTCTACAGCGCCTCAGAGATGTAGGAATCCAAGGAAAAGCACTGGAATGGATCACCTCGTTCCTCACCGGAAGAACACAGAGAGTCCGCCTCCCACCATTCAAGTCAGAGGCCTCTGAAGTCATCTGCGGCGTGCCACAAGGATCGTCACTCAGCCCCACCCTCTTCAACGTATACATGAGCCCCCTTGCGGCCATCGCTCGCCAACACAATCTCAACATCATCTCCTACGCGGATGACACTCAACTGATCCTTTCACTCACCAAAGACCCTAACACCGCCAAAACCAACTTACACGAAGGAATGAAAGAAGTAGCCGTGTGGATGAAGCACAGCCGTCTGAAACTAAACTCAGACAAAACAGAAGTCCTCATCTTAGGCACCTCCCCCTCAGCCTGGGATGACTCTTGGTGGCCAGAAGCCCTTGGAAAAGCCCCCATCCCGACGGACCACGCACGGAACCTAGGCATCATCCTGGACTCCTCACTCTCGATGACCAGACAAGTCAACGCCGTTTCATCATCTTGCTTCAACATTCTTCGCATGCTCAAAAAAACATTTCGCTGGATCCCCACCGAAACTAGAAAAACGGTCACCCAAGCACTGGTCACAAGCCGCCTGGACTACGGTAACACACTTTACGCCGGTTCCACCGCAAAACTCCAGAAAAAACTCCAACGCATCCAGAACGCTTCAGCCAGGCTCATACTAGACATCCCGCGCAAAGAACACATCTCTGGTCACCTGAAAAACCTCCACTGGCTCCCCGTAAATAAGAGGATTACTTTCCGCCTCCTAACCCACGCACACAAAGCACTTTACGAACTTGGGCCTGAATGCCTCAACACACGATTGTCCTTCTACACCCCCTCCCGTCAGCTGCGATCCTCCAACCAAGCCCTTGCCACTGTACCTCGCATCAACAAAACCACCATGGGAGGTAGATCCTTCTCCTACCTGGCAGCTAAAACCTGGAACTCACTTCCCACTCACCTTCGCCTTACTCAGAACCACCTAGCATTCAGAAAGCAACTTAAAACTTGGATATTCGACAAGTAATTCCCCACCCTCCCTCCAGCGCCTTGAGACCCTATTGGTATGTAGCGCGCTATATAAATCTCTTGACTTGACTTGACGTTTTAAACTCTAAAAAGCACAGAAATTCACAATCTACTTATCTCTAGTAACTATAACTTGTGTCCTAAGGTAACTATAACTCACGCCTTCGCCATGCACAGTTTTCTCATTAATAATTTCACAAATGTTGCAGTGATACTATCAATGATGTGTTTGAAGATGTCATGCGTGATGCAATATGTGGGGTAATTAGCAGTACATGACGAGGGCAGGAGGCATAATTACTTAAGGACACAAGTTATAGGTTTTTAAAAAAAATAATTTTTATTGGCATTTTTTAACAAGTACAGTACAATAGCATCAATATCGATTAGAATGTATTTTTCATCCATTTTACAAATTATCATGGAATAGAATTACAGCCCCCTTCCTTCTGTTTTAATTTACCGTCCTGTGTCATGGCGTCCTCAGGGCCTTTTTAAGACCTGAAGATGGGGGTACAGGACAGACCCCTCCACATTTTTTAAGCATTTCGGCCCTGTGGTGTGAGGTCCCTGGGGCATTACGAGACTCTGCGAGGGGGGTTGCACGCTCCCCACTTTATTAAAATGGTGGCTCGGGACTGTATGAGGCTCAGGAAGGGAGGCCATGTGATCCTTACGCTCGCCAGGGGCCAAACTATTTTGCGGTTATTTAAAAATATTTTGATGCAAATTCATTGAGGACCCCAGGCAAAATAAAAAAAAAACAAGTGCAGGCTCCCATGCTTGTTTTATCACCCCCCCTTCTCCTCCCCAGGTTGGGCCAGGGCCTGGGGGGACATGGTTTTTGGGGGGGTAAGAGGGTGTGAGTGGATGTGGAAGTGGTTCTATGGATGATGTCATCAGTGATGTCACTGAGCACGTCATGAATGGTGTAATATGTTAGGTCATAAGCAGTGCATGGCTCAGGTAACTATAACTGCTGAATTTAACTGATTTTGTATGAGTGAAATCTGAGCCGAACTATAACGTCCATGTAACCTTTGGTTTTTCAGAGAATATATATATAATGTTTGTGTGTGTGTGTGTGTGTGTAACCAAAAAACACAAAAATTCAAAAATGTTACGTGTTTGGAAATTAACATAAGTATAGCTTGCACAGTCATAGATTTCAGATGCCATCTGTGATGTAATATATGGGGTCATAAGCAGTGTATCATAGAGGTGCAAGTTATACTAATATCAACTTGTGAATTTGAGGTCTGTTTCAGTTTTGAAACAGCAGTGTTTTTAATTATTAATAGACCTATGTATAAGTTCACTTTAACCTTTGTTTTTCTCAGTGAATTTGTTTCGTTTTTTAACATGTTAAATTTATACTTGCTTACGTATAACGTTCAGTGAATTTCATTTTTTTCTTTTAACATGAAGTAATATATTATTATTATACAACTATAGTCAAACCCATGTTTTGCTTTGTATGGCGGGAGATGCTGGCAAGATTTGGCCGTAGCCATGCAGGGACACAGGAAGTGAAAAGAGATAATCATGCAACAGATTTTGAGTAACACTGCAGGAGGACCTGTGGGATTGGTGTCTGACGGTAACAGTATTGAGGAGAGGTTGGTGTTGAGTGAGGTTTGTGGGATGCCTAATTAGTAAGTATTAGGGCTGAGGAATGCATATTTATAAGCTGTATTAGTTCTGTACTTTGTGGGGGTTGTGCAAGAGGAGCAGATTATGTTACAGTACTGCACTTGCGGCCTCAGGCAGTGAAAAAGGTTACTGACTCTATGTCCGACACCTATTGGGGACTGGCCTTCTAATCAATACAGTTTACAAACAGTGGTCCTGTGCAAGGTCTGGGTGCAAGTACTGTCCTGTGAGTGGATACTTTAATCAAGGGTGGCTCCCTCTTCCAAAAGCCAGTCATGCATGGTTTGTATCAGCAAGTGATCCATTTGTGAGAAGTTTCCAATAATACCTTTGCAAGTGGGCCCTGTCTCCTCAACTGAGGGTGTGCCCTTGCCCCTCCGAGGACCCTGTTGCTCAGAGACTCTGACTCTTAGTAGGGTGGGCCATTCTTGTTGGAGTAATGGTCATCTTTACTATCCAGTGTTTCCTGGCTCCTGTGGTTTGCTGAATTCAGATATGGAGCTGGCTTGCCTGTGGGGTGTTCAGTCTGTGCCAAGTTCTAGTTCAATGGGCATGGCCTGCTGACATTACTTCTGCATGCACTGCTAGACCGGAGTCAATCCGCATTCTAAAACGTGTGATGAAAGGCTTGGGCACCGGCCATGGAAATTGTCCACGTTTGAGGGACTGCAGAGCTTGGAAAGTCTGCAGACTAGGGACGAAGCACTGGGTCTGGAGTGCTGCTGGAGTGAGAGGAAGGGGTCACCCTGGTGAAGTCATTATAGCCCAAGATATTTCCAGGAACCCTGAACTTGTAGTGTCACTGTACTGATCAGATGCACTTTCTTTCCATGACATCATGTTGCCACTGGAGTCTCTGGGGCTTATCTTTGCACTTTTCTGCTGGAACAAGTATTTAATGGGGCCTTACAAAGTCACTTACTGATCATGCTAACATTAGGCATTCTCTGCTACCCCTACAATCAAGGGTAAGTTCCGGCAGTGGGGAATTTGAGGTTGCCCCTTAAGTTTAATTGAGGGCCTTTCCCACACTTTCCCTCTGGTGAATTTCTTCCCATCACATTCCCATATACTCTCAAATGCAGTCCTACTGACTGTCCTTGCAGTTCCACACATCCCCTTGTGGAGCCAAGATGGCCACCAGGATGGAGCCTCAGTGTGAAGCTCCCGGGTACGGGATCAACAATCTTTGAATATCCCTATCTATACCCCACCATCTGCTCCTCTTCGATGGACCCTTACACACATTACCTTGAGAGTAACTGGAACGGTTCACTTCTGTCTGTGGTGACTTGATCCTTCTGGCTTTCTTTCTGGATGCTGTTCTAGCTTCCACTGGCAGATCGCCAGCCTTCAATCACCTGGGGTGATTGGTTGCTGAGTTCTCAGTTGGATCACTGACTACTTCCGCCCCCGCTGCCAGATAGACACTGCTGACTATCGCCGCTTCTGCTGCTGGATCGCCAGACATGGATTGGCTGGGGTTGCTGGTTGGTGAGCTCTCCACAGACAATGCTGAAGTGAGTGGCGCAGCTCTGCTGCCTCGCCCCTAATCTGCTGGCTGGGGTTGCGCTGGCAACAATCCACTCTCCTTGCAGCGGTGTAGGCTCGACGGTCGGTCGGGGATCCATGGGCGGCGCTGTTTCGTTGTCTGGGTGCACTGCTGGGGTTGATTGGCTCTGCCCACTCCGTTGCAGCTCCCGCTTGGACGGCCCAGCATTGCCGGTGTGCATTGCGTGACCTGGCTGGCTGCGTCTGCCCCGACTCCACTCCCGTATGCTGTCTGGGGCTTGGCCGCTGCTCACTGCAGGCCCGCCTGGCATGTTATGGTGCATTTATCTTTGGTCCGTTGTGCTGACTGCAGACTAGAGATTGACCCGATTCGTGGTGCCTTTTCGGGGATGTAGGGCTTGAGAGGCCGAGTTTCTCACTGTGCTTCCAGGTTCTGAGGTGTTGTTTGCCCACTTCCCCGGAGCTGCCCCTAGCTCTCCATTTCAAATGCCCGAGGGTGACATTTCATGATTCCCTCCTAGCCTCTATAGCCCTTCGGTAAGAGGGTAGTCCTAGCAAATCAGAAATCGTAAAATTACAATTTTCCCGCAGTCCCTGTGTAATAGAAAATGAAAAAGGACTATTTTTTCTGCAGTCCCTTTGTAAGAGATGTTGGACTCTTTGGCCTCCTAGAGCTCTAATGGAAAGTAAAGAAGGATTTCCAGCAACTCAAGTCTGGAACCTCGCTGTTACAAAAGTGGTCATCTTTGGAGGATTCTGTTGACACTGTCTCCCCCACACATTGTTTTCCGTGCTATCAGATCAGTCTTAACCCTTTGGCATTTGGCCAGACATATTCTTGTTACTCTTGACAACCCTCAGTAATAACATACTACCCCCACCCTGAGGCTATGACCAATGTCCAGAAACTCAATGAACACCACAATGGGTCGATGACAAGCATTCTATACACGGTTGCCCCTTTACAGTTGAAAAAAATACCTTCCAAAGTCTCCAAACCCTGTACAATGGCAGTCTAAACACTGAGAGAAGGAACCTGAGACTTGTGTAAAGATTGTGGAGATCCTCGCCGTCCCTTGATCATCTCAAACATCTGAGATCACTAAGGAACATCTATAACAAACACATAGGAATCTGTAAAGCTAACTTTTTCATACATCAAATCAACCTAGCTAAAAATCGACCAAAAAACTAAAATTGTTGAATCTCAATCAAATAGCAAACTCAAACTCCCACCGATTGGATCATACCCATTGCCGAATTGTGAAGATTTCTCCACTTTCTTCAGCGGAAAGACGACTAAGATGGAACTTGATCTGCAGACTGCTGTTGAGCTCATGCCAATCTTACCTCCTATCAGTTCACACACCCCAATCTTTGGAACGTCACTCACTCCAGTTTCTACACCCAAAAACAATGCATCTTGGAGCTCATTCACAATCTTGGATGATAACACCATTCTCAAATCTCTCTCAGCACTAAAACCTTCCAACCACTTCAGTGACCCTCTACTATCGAATTTCTTCAAGGAGATCAAATTATCCATACTCCCACTTTGGGCCAAAATACTCAATGCCTCACTGATTCAAGAATCTATCCCAGACTGTCTTCAGATTTTTAATCACATAGAACGCTTCCAACTACTGGACCAATTCCAATCTTGCTTCTGTCACGGTCATAGTACAGCATCCTCTATCAACAACATTGTTGATGATGCGCTCAAAATGCTGGATCAGAACAATTCCTGCCTTCTGATCTTCCTTGACCTATCGTCAGCCTTCGATACAGACAAACATGAGAGCTTACTCGACCTACTGGAACATAGGGTGGGGCTTTCAGGACTCGTCCTAAATTGGTTTGCATCTTTTCTCCACAATAGAACCCAAAGATTCAAGGTCAATCAATCTCTCTCTAACCCTTACTCAGTTAATCTTGGTGTTAAACAAGGGTCCACGCTTTCTCAAAGTCTCTTCAATTTGATCATGGATCCTTTAACAGAAATATTGAAACTATCAAATGTCCATTATCACATGTAGCTAATGATACCCATCTGTGCCTGAAAGTCTCCTCCCCTGATTATATCAGTTCCTTCAACACCACCCTACTGAAAGCCCAAAACTGGTTGACTCTAAATCATCTCAACTTCAATGCTCTGAAAACTGAATTCCTTTAATCGCCCCACCTAATCATTCATCTGTCATCAGTGAATGGATGAATCAGCTAACCGCTCTTAACTACATATCACACATGAATGACTCCACAAGTTCTTTGGGCATAGTGCTCGACAAGAGCCTGAACATGCAGACACATATTACTGCCCTCACTAAAGGAGCTAACTTCCAAATTAGCAACCTAAGGAAAATAGAGCCTTTTCTCCCCCCAATGACTTCAAATCCATGGTGCAATCTCTGGTGATCCACAAATTGGACTATGAAAGTGCAACCCTTTGGGGACTCCAGAGAACAAAGATGGCCCCAATCAGGGCCTCTCTTAACTCTGCTGATATACTCTGGCTAAAAAAAAAACAACATATTACACTGGAGCTGAAATCCTTAAAAATTGCTTGCATGACTCATAAAGCCTTACGTTATAACACCCCACTAAACCTTGCACAAAAATATATACTATCTGGTGGCTCCAGATCCTCCAGAAATGCCAGCCCCCTTCTGCTGAAGATTCAAAAATTCCGTAACACAAATACTTATGATCAAGCTTTCTCAGGTATTGCCCCAAGAATTTGGAACTCTCTGCCACCGGAAATCGGGAAGATCCCTTCAACTGTTAATTTGAAAAAAGGAAGTTAAAGTGCTTCTGATGAACACATTATTGCCCTAGAATCCCCTTGCCATATACGCACTCAAAGACTAGTCCCCTCTCTGTTTTTAGCTGTATTTTTATTGTATTTTATTAGGTTTTTTCCAGAGAGTTATCTCTCTATGCACTTTTAGTACTCACTTTATTCTCAGTTTCCCCCCAGCTCTCACTTTATGACTTTGTAACATACTTCATTTACCCTTGTTCCCTTAGTCTCCATTCCTGCTCTGACCTATTTTTTGCTCAGACTGTTTGATTATGTATGCCATGCCGTCATTGAGCTTCTCTCTCCTGACTATTCTGATCACCCTGTTGTGTGATTTATAGGTCACATCTCTTTTTCGCTCACCTGTAAAGCGTTCTGATACCCTTATGGGTCTTGTTCGCTCTATATAAAACTTTTAAAATAAAAATACATAAATAAATCTATTCCCAGTGTACCTTCCTGAACTGTCTGGGCAGTCATTCCCACTGTCTTATAGTCCCATGCACCCCCCACACCATCACACAGTGCTGGTTAATTGGCAGTAGTTGGGTCAGTGGTGATGAAGATGACCAACCACCATGTTTGGTAATGGTATTATTTACCTTCCTCATGTTATCTTTTCACCAGTCTGGCTTGAAAGCTTAAATTATGTTTTGTGTGCATTTACCACCAGGTGGCAGATGTGGTGGTATTTATGTGGTGATCTGAATAAAGGCCTCAAAGGTGAACCTCTCTTCTCCGGTTGCTTGTGTTTGCTTGCTGAAACTCCAGGGTACACAGGTTTCTTTGTTACTATTTCCTGATATACTGTGGCATTCACTAATAGTGTTCTAATATCACCAACGGCAAACTCACTCACCAGCAATCACTTCTGCTGTCGGTCCAGTAATGGGAATCGTGACCCTGTACTACCTCTCCCTCAGGGAGGAAAAAAGGAAAATCTCACGCGAAGTCCAAAAGCAGGTAGCAATAATGAAAAACGGAAAGAAACCGGATAAGGTGAAATTAAAGGCAATGCAAAAAAAAAATAAGACCATGCTGAGTAAAGCAAAAAAGGAATATCAAGAAGAAATCTGGACAAAATTACTAGTTGCAAGTAAAAACAAAAAGGGTCGGTCATTTTGGGGTATCATTAACAAATTGACAAAGGGCAACCAACTCAGACAGGAGGCAGGAATTGGAGAAAAAAAATGGATCCAGCATGTCTCAAAAGCATGTTTTCTGGCAGGGGGAACGGACTAAAGCGGCATTGTAAAAAAGAGTGTGAAATATGTGCCAAAAATTCAGAGCACGTTGAAATTCTTTTTAGATCACAAGAAATCCAGCAAGAAGATTTAAGGATGCCATCCGTGGCCAACGAGAATCGGGCCAAAAATAAAATGGGCAAGGAGCCTGCAATACCATCAAAAGCACCAGTAGAAATAATACCAGTCCTTGACACCCTCGTAACAATCAAACAGCTAAAAGGTATATTAAACCGTCTAAAAACAGAGGGTGCAGCAGATCCTAACGGGCTCCCCAATGCGCTTTTTAAACATTCCCCGGAGTTCTGGGCAGAATGTTTAGCCCCACTCTTTAATTGGATCTACGGCCAGAAGAAAATGCCCAAGTCATGGAAAGGGAATATAATACACCCCATTTTCAAGCAGGGCGACCACAACGATCCAGGTAATTATAGGCTAATATTGTTGATCGACGTGGAAGCGAAACTATATGGATCATGCTTGTTGCTGCACCTCCAAGACTGGATGGAGGACACAAACATTATACCCATGTTCCAAACGGGCTTCAGGCCAAGAACGGGCACGTTAACAAATTTGACAACCCTGGCCCTCCTAAAGGAAAAAGCAGAAACAAAGAAGACCAGACTGTTTGCTTGTTTTATAGACCTGCGATCCGCCTTCGATAGGGTGAATCGGAACCGACTATGGGAAAAATTAAAATCATGGGGGCTACCGAGGAACCTATTGGAGGCTATAATAAGCCTGTACAGTGACAACTGGGCCAGAGTCAAACTGGGAGACGGTAGTAGGATTACCGCCGAAATCTGCATGCAACAGGGCCTAAAACAAGGCTGCGTCCTGGCCCCAAGTTTATTTAACCTCTACGTGGCAGACATCACCAAACACATGCAGGTGGAGGAAGGTCATCCACCGAATTTGGCAAACACCCCAACACCTTTTCTGCAATATGCCGACAATATAGTTGTGTTGAGTCAAACCCCAATAGGGCTGCAAAGAATGATAAACAACCTTTTAATTTATCTGGAGCACGAAAGCTTGGAATTAAATAAAGAAAAGACCAAAGTAGTCCGCTTAGTAGATCCGAAAAAACCAACATTCAAATGGTACGCAAATAGTACCCAAATAAAGGAGGAAGTATCCTATAAATATCTAGGTCTAAAATTGTGGAGAGGCTCAACCAACAAAGAACACAAAATAGACCTAAAGGCGAAAACACACTCCCTGATCTATGCACAGCGGTTATTGCGGAAAAAATTGAGCTGTCCAAATTACACACACCTGCTAAATCTGATGAAATCACAGACCCTACCCACTTTGTCATACGCATTGGCTCCTGGTGTGGCAAAGAAGCGGGGTTGCTAAATAACCTACAAACAAAGATCTATAAAGCAGCTCTAAATCTTCCAAAATAAGCCTCACCAGCACAGGTACGCCTAGAATTTGGCCTGCTGAATCAGAAGTTTCGCAGCATGGGTACTTTTGCGAAATTTTGTCATAAATTCCGTTTGGCAAAAGAAGGCTCACTGGACAGCCTGTGTTGAAGGAAATCGAAAAACAGCAGAAACAGCCTTAATTAGGCAGCTGGGGAGACTTCTTGCTGCAATCTTTGAGGGTTTTAAAAATCCATTCAACATGGAATTCTATCCCTGACAGAACCAGCTTTGTTAAGACAACAAACAACGCTGTCAAATGGGAATCCTTTCTAGAAGACAAATCGATACTTGCGAAGCGACGACACGGGTGGTCAGTAATAAACTCATATTCTGGGATAAAGCCACAGCCTTACTTAGAAAGTCATTTTAACGACAAACTAAAACAGAGATATATAGAATACCGGCTGGTCTTACAGCCTTCAAAGGACTTGCTATCACCCTGGAAAGGCAGTAAAACAGACCCTCATTGTCGTCTATGTGGGTACCAAAATGAAACATTATCCCACGTGCTATGTGCTTGTCCGGCACTTATGGATTTAAGAAGACGACTTTTAAAAAACATTTTAAATAAATTGAACATTCGTACATGTAGGCAAGTAGTAATTCGATGGTTGGAGGGATCGTCTTCCGTGTTGGCTTGTAGGGGGGTTAAGTATATGAGAAAAGTAGAATTGCTCCTAAGACAAGCGGAAAATGGGGAGATAAGAGATGTTTTTTACCAGTAAAATCTAACATGTACAAAATAAGCACAATTTTAACGAATTTCAACAATTTTCTAACGTACTGTAATTTTGTAATAATTTTGAATAATTGGAAACAATACATTTTTTGACTTTGGCCCTGTACTAGTTGGTACAAGTAAAGTGTCCTTTACTGCAGTGACTTTGTCACCAAACACCTCTGCACTCCCAACACTTCCTCCTCACAAAACGTGTTTGACTTTATTTTTTTAGCACATAAATGAAAAACATTCGCAACCAACACTGAGAACTGTTTTCTGCAAATATTTTTTTCATCAGTTCCTTTTTTCTTTTAATCCCTTGGTACCCGCTTTCTGCTTCTTTATATTGCGCTTGCTGCCAAGGCTCTGTGGTACTGGTTTCACAGTGCCATAAATATCCGGTGTTAATGTTGTACAAATGGGCTTGCAGTTTAACTTGCCTGTCTGTTTTTGAAATTCCAAGATCTGCGTCTCAGTGTTTGAAGGACCTCAGCTTGGCTTTCAGATCTCATATCTGCTCCCAATTAATACATAAATGTATGTGTGAGTAGATGGTTAGTTTGTGGGAGTTGTTTGTGACAGAAAAGTTTATTTTAGTGTGTTTGAAATGTAAGCGTGGCTATTGTATATACGCATGTGGGACAATGCGGTTGTAACTGAAAGAAAAGTTTGCTCTGTTTTTGTTATATTTGTGAAGTGATCCTGTATTTTATTTGCTTTATTAGTGACACTTTCATTCAAACGAGTCAAAAAACAAGAAGAAAGAAAATGTTAAACAAAACTCGAAATAGCGTTTAGTTTAATACTGGGCCTGACTCAGGTCCAGATGCACTAAAAGACTGGTCGCAAAAAGTGTTTTCAAATTGTGATCAGAGTTTCTGCGACCAGTCTTTAATTCTGTGATGTGGCATGCAGGCTCACCAATCCAATAAATACTTGTTTGGCAGGTCGCTATTTGATTTCAAACACCAGAATGGTGACCAGCAGTTAACAGCAAACCACCATCCCTGTGTTTACATTTCGAAATGTGTGTTTTTTTAACCTGCACATATTTCTAGAAGGATCCAGTGCAGTTAAAGCATTTGGAATGCAAATTGGTCTTGCATTTTCTTGAATTAGAGTTGTTGGCGTTGTAAATTATAATGTATTTTACTCATGTGTTATGAGAATGTGTGCAGTGTAGTGGAATTATGTGTGTCGGATTGAAATTGTTAGTTGTGCAATAGTGTGGCATGGAATAGTGTGGAGTGTAATTATGTGGAAAAGTGTGCAGTGTACAGTAGACTCAGAAATTATGTGTTATTGAGTGTACTGGGATTATGTGGAGTTGGATTTGTGTTATAGAGTCTAATTATGTGGAATGGTATTTTGTGGTGTGGCATGCAGTGAAGTTTATGTGGTATGCTGTTGAGTTTTGTGGCATGATGTTGACTTCTGTGGTATGTGGTGTTTTGTAATTGTGTTGTTGAGTTGAATTATGTGGTTTGGACTGGAAATGTGTGGAGTTGAATTGTATTGTGTAGAACTGTGTGGATAATTTTGCCTTTTTGGTGACGAAAAAAAGGTAGGATCTAAGCTACTGATATGTGTCTTAGGTTGTTAAAAAAATCTGAGTACAAACAGTGGAAGACTTTAGACGATAATCATACAGAGAGAAATGTACAGTCTAAAATATCCCTTCCAGATTCATAGAGCAGGCAACAGCAGCAGCAGCATATCAATAGATTCTGTTAACCAAAATGTGCCTCCATAAAACAGAGGTTGTTATTCTTTTCAACAACTGCAAAGCATTTAGCCTGATTTGTCCTTGGCTCGTAGCATACATTCGAAGGATGTATTTAAGATGTGTCTGTGCAATGAAGAAATACTAATGGCTGATCAAATTGGTCCCTATTACTACAGCTGGTCTGGAGGTGATAAGAGTGCTTGCCAAAGTGAGTTTGCGCAGGACAGCCAGGGACAGCAGTGCCTTCTACTAAGTGAGATCACCAAATCACAATCCATGGAACATTTGCGCTATTTCACCATTATTTACAGAGACGAGACAAAAAAAGTTCACATACAAAACTGACCCCTAGACAAATTACTCATCCCAGTGTAGGCAAAGTCACATCAAATCATCTCCCACGGTGTGTGATGACATTAGGCTTTACAAGTATGCCCTTGATTTAATTCTCATGAATTAAATTGGCGGGTGAGCCAAATCCTTGAAAAATCAAGTGCATGATATACATGTATTTTTAATTATGACAATTATGACATATCTAACAATCTCAAAGCAATTTATAAATAAGCAACACATTGAATTACTTTCCAATAGGACTATGTCAGCATGCATTTTATTAGTGACCAATGAATGATTAGGACGATCTAAAAAATTATATTGATTTTTTTTCAGGTCTTTACATTCATCATGTGAACCTTTTTCTTATTTTTTTTATTAAACTAATATTAATATATAAACCGATAAAGAACAAAGAAGAAATTAGTTGTAGCAAAGTGCCACTTTTGAATCGTTTCGGACAAACATGATGGCATTGTGCAGTTCACTGTGCATCTTTCTCGGGGGCTTCCAGGTTTGCAGGTAACCTTCAGACCATGAGGACTTTCTTTGGGTTTTTATCAAGGAGTGCTCACTCCAAACACAAGCTCACTGTTAAAAAAAGAATGAAAAAATTAAAATCACAATATTCTCTATATTGAAATACAAAAACTGGAGGATGTGGCTTGTTTGTCTTTGGGATACAAATACAAATTATAATTATTGTATTTATTATGTTTTTTAGAGTTTTTGTAAAGTGCTCAAACTACTATTGCCATCAGAGAGTGCAAGTAAGAGGAAAATAGCCACAGGAAGTAATAGTGGGGTAACATGCAGGTAAGGCAGGAAAACATAGGCATAGGCCTGCAGTGGTGGAAGAATGAAGTCTCATATGTTCACCTGGAATGCAAAGATTAAGTGAATATAGGAAACTCTTAGTTGTCTGACAATATGTACCAATATAAATTCTGGGGAGGAGCAAGCAGTAAGCTGGTCTGTGTCAACAGAGGTGAGGCCAAAAGAAGAGCTACCAAGAGAGATACCAGAGAAAAGAGAGGTGAGATTCATGAGCATACATGTAGCCTAAAACCTAGAGGACAACTTAACTTTAAGCAGTGTCCCGCCCTCCTCAGAGAACAGAGGACGGAAACTATTGAAAAAGCATTTCTAAATGGCATATTTTTCTATCAACCTTCAGTATGTAGGCTTGCTGTTAAAGTGCGGCGAGCGATGTATGCTATCAAAATGTATGAGGAACCTGGGAGCATGAACTCTGTCATGGACATTTTGCTGTCACCAAATCAATGTTAACGTTTTAAAAGGGACTGATTTGTGTATATTTGTTACCATTACCCTCTGCCCGAACTATTATAAAGATCAGCCCTCCTTTAGACCTAAGGGTTAATACAGCTCGATCCAGGCTGTGTGAACTGTCACCATCCGCTATTTATTTATTCAGGTTTTTTGCGAAGTACTGGCTGTGATCTTTTGACAAAGTATTCTTCCACCTGCTGCCAACTATACATGGCCTCAGTTGCAAGGGCAGCTGGGGTGGCAGGAGAATGAGAGGGTCGTGGTGTGCCTTGATACGGAGCTGCTGCTTGCTGCCGGGGGTGATTTTGTTTTGTGCCTGCCTCACGCCCCACGCCTCGCGGGCCCCGCTTCGCGGGAGCCGCTCGAGACATACACTTTGCCAGACTTTACTGGACCATGGAGGGAGACCGACAGCTCAAGGGACTGCGAGGACCAGCCGGCGCAGTGTTTCCTAACTCGCCGCAGCTGGTCCTCTTCCCGCCCACTCCCGTTATTTAGAGACAGCTACTGACGCGCTAGCGGGACGCGCGCGGAGCACAGCTCGGAGCGAAGCCCGGGCAAAGGGCGGGCCCTCTGAGGCCCTCTGAGGCCAGAAGAGGCTGGGCTGGGCCCGAAGTCCTGATCAATTTTCTGAGTAAGTAGCAAACCATCTATTATCCCATTCATTGTGAAACTGTACGATGGCTACCGCTGCTGCTAGCTCTGCCATTGCTGGCTCGGATAAAACTGGGAGCACATTAAATAGAACCTTGGATGACTACTTTTCTAAAGCAGCGCCTGAGGGCAATAAAGAACTACTACTTGCTGAGAGGCGGGCGGATCGGCGCCGCTCAATCGAACGCATTAAAAATAGGACATTGTCTGAGCCCATTTACTTTGTTACCCTGGACAACGAAATGAATAGCATTCTGACATACAATATATCTCCAACTGCCAGTGTGCCCCTATTACTCAAGGAATGCCTAGCTCCCGCTATTTCACCTACGCAAACCCAGCCAGAGTTACAAATTGAGGCACATGATCTTCCTAGTACACCTAACTCCGTTAAAATCTTGATTTCCCCCACAATCAGGCCGGGTAAGGTAGTAAGAGGAAAAAACCAGAGGCCACTGCCACACAAAGTACATGGGCCCCCACCTTCCAAGAGGAGACGGAATAAAATGGACACAAGCAAGCCTAAGTTAAGCCATACTGATTTTGGGAAGAAGCCCAACCCTGTCACTACTATGACCTTGGAAAAGCCTGTTATCAAACAAGCTACAGTAACTGCTTCAACCCCTCCAACACTCGTGATACCAACCTCCCCATTAGCTACAGTGCCTGACGTTATCCACATTCCAATGGAAGAAGGATCGCAGCCAGCTTCTCCGAAAACTCTTTTGGACAATATAGAAATAATTGTGCGAACTTACATGCTAGCCTTATCTGAAAGACTTAAGGGAGTAGAATTAAGGTTGGGGAAAATTGAGCTGGACCTGGCAGCTCTCGGGCAATTGGATAGGCCATTAAGGTCTCAGAATGTGTTACAGCCCCAAAAAGCTTTAACCTCAATGTACACCCCCCTAATTGAAGGAGCAGCTGCAAAACCCACTAACTCCACTATTGATAATAACCAAGTAGTGGCCATTTCAGCTGCCCCTAACCACCCAACTACAGGTGTTCCATCTGGTAGCAAACCTTCCAATAACTCTAAATCAAAGCAGCTAAAAACACCCATGAGTAGACCATCTATAACATCTAATTGTACTGATACTCTAGCTAATACCCAGGCCAGGGAACCAAGTATCCCCCCGAATAGACTCTTAACAGCCGAAGAGAATGAGACCAGCCAAGTAAGAGGGGGACAGGGAAGGAGACCACCTACGGAACTTCCGCCGGAAGCTTTACCGTATGTGGTGGTACTCACTGGGGTCCCTGAGCTGACAAGTGGTAAGCGGGAAGGTTACTTCCAACTAAAAAACAAGATAATGCACTGGTTGTCATTGTACAGACCCAAAGCTAATCATGTAAACAGCAAAATAGTCCACGTTCGCCGTCTGTCTTGGCTGGGTGGAAGAACAAAAGATATAGGGGGTGACATTGTAGTTGTAAACTTCAGGGACAGAAAGGCGGTCCAATACATTTTGAGCTGGCCCTATGGCAATGAAAACAACTGTATAGTGCCACGCCCACTGACTTATTTCTACCCAAGATCCACTGTATTTCCCCCCCAACATTTAAACAACAATATCCCCTTTAATGTCCACTTTTCAAATATGGAAACAGCTAGGAACCCCGCCTATTCGCACCAACTAGTTCCACCTCCTGTGATGCATGGGTGGAACACCATACCAACTAGCCACAACTTAGGAGTAAATGGAAAAATGGCCCATCTCTTCCCATTTACTCCCTTAGAACTATCAAATAGGTTTGAGGCATTCAGTGGGTTGGAGGAGTGTGATTGATGTTTAAAGAGTATGGAAGATAACAGGGGTATTGAAATTGTCTCATGTATTTTGGGATGTAAAGAGGAAAAAGGATCTAGTAGTCCGAAGCTAGGTTCACGCACTGTTGTAACATGTGATGAAACATATAGTAGCTTGCCTGTTGCTTTACCTGTAGCGTCCCCTGGGACAAATGAGGGTTCTTTTTTGTTATCACTTGCATCAAGTCAAAAAGGTAGAGATTCCGGGGGGAATGAAAATGTGACATGTACCTTGGGATATCATCATGAAAGAAAAGATAATAGTTGTCCTAAGGTGGACTTATGTCCCGTTTTCATAGGTGCTGATGAAGTCAATAGGAGCTTGCCAGTTGTTTTACCTGTTGTGCCCCACGATTTGAAGGAGGGATCTCCCTCGTTTAAACTTGTATCATGGAATATTGCAGGGGTGCGTGTGAAACTAAGTGACCCTGACTGGAATGCATACATGAACACCTTTGACATCTGTGTATTACAGGAAACATGGGCTACAGAACTAATGCACAGGGTTGGTTACAAAACCTACCAAATAGAGGCTGTGCCTTCCCGAAGAGGTCGTGCATCTGGAGGCCTATTAGTATGGGTCAATGTTTCCATTAAATTAGGTATTAAAATGATTATCACTGACTCTCCAGACATTCTTTGTCTGGAAGTAACGACAGTGGATAATAGGGTGTTCTATCTTCTTAATGTATATAACAGTCCTCAGTCTTCCCACAAGGAATCCTCATGCATAGAGAAGTTAGAGTCACTTATGGATACATTAAAAACAGAGGCAAGTGTTATCCTATGTGGAGATCTGAATTGTAATTTCGAACCAATCACAGGGATAGCTCAATTGTTTGAAGAGGAGGACACTGCCAATGGAATACCTGCCCTGAACGAGAATAGTATGGTGGCCGGTACTGCATTGGCTTTGCAGATTACGAGGTTCTTGACTTCACATGGCCTGAGAGCATGTAACGGCCGTATCCCTTCTGACAGCCCGAAAGCCCCCACTTTCAAGAGACGTGATTATGGAAGTAACTTAGATTATGTTATCGTCTCATTTGACCTTTGGCCCTTTACAGTAGACCTAAAGGTCAAAGAGAGATATGAAAGTGACCATCGCCCTCTCGAAATGAACTTTCTACTAAGCATGTTAACAGGGCTTGATATCTCGGAGGGAGGCCATAGCCTAGCATCCTCATCCACAACTGACAATATTGTCCTTAGTAACAACCGCAGGGCGGTTAAATGGGCCTTCGTATTAGAAAAAGAGGACCTACTGGCCAATATTTACTGCACTTTTGCAGATACCCTGGACTCATATTGTCCCTATAGCTGCGACCCTAAAGAATTTATTGAGTTACATAAGTACCTTTTCAGCAAATTATTAGAAATCCTTACAAAAAAACCTAAAAAAGGTGCTGGCAGGACTAATGCAAAATCCACAGGCAAACCTTGGTACAACAAGGAATGCCGTCTTGCCAAAACTGCACTGATTAATGCTGTTAAAGGGGAAGGTCTGTTAGAAATTAGAGATAAAAGGAAGGCTTATAACAAAACAATACTAAGAGCGAAATCCTCATGGGATGAGGAAATATGGCTCAGCATGTTAACAGCCGCTAAAAACAAAAACCAGAGACAATTCTGGGAACTGGCAGCCAAGGAAAATAAACGGGAGAAAGGCTCCAGGGAGGTTTATTTAGATGAGGATACTTGGGTTAAGCACTTCCCGTCATTGTATGCAGCAAAAACTCCAACTGACGCTACAATAGACGTATCCTCGGTCATAATATCAGCTAACACCCACCCGGTAGTGTTCACTATACAGGAAACAGAGACCGCAATTACTACAGTAAAGAAAGGGAAGGCGCGAGGGCTTGATAGAATTCCTGGTGACCTGTATCTGTACAATATTGATGTTTGGGCACCCTATTTAAACCATCTACTTAATATAGTTGCGGCTAGCGACCATGTTCCGGACACATGGAATGGCGCAGAAATTATCACCATTTTTAAAAAAGGGGACCGTGGCGACCCAGCCAACTACCGCCCCATTAGCCTTTTAGATATTACGCAGAAGATATATGCCAGGCATATTCTAAATCGGATAAATTCATGGTTGGAGGAGGAGTCAATTTTATCTAAATATCAGGCGGGATTTAGGAATAAAACAAGTACTATTGACCAAGTATTTAGGCTATGCTGCTTGTATTGGAAATATGTCATCATCCACAAAGGTCACTTGTATGTGACCTTTGTAGACCTACGAGCAGCATTTGACCTAATTCCACGCGATCTACTTTGGGAAACTCTGAACAGACAAGGACTCCCAGGCGAATTACTAAAACTTGTGATGGGGTTGCATCAGGAGAACTACGCTAAGGTCAGGTGGGGCCCAAATGGGGAACTCACAGACCCGATCCCCATAAAAAGGGGAGTGCGCCAGGGTTGCGTTCTGTCCCCTACCCTTTTCTCCCTTTACGTAAATGATATTGCAACCTACATGGAAAATTGTGACAACGATTCGCCCCGACTGGGAGTGGGGAACGTGTTGCGTCCCTCCTCTTCGCGGACGACACAATTTTAATTTCGCAAACGCCACGGGGTCTACAGATCCTATTAGACAGGTTCCAAAAGTACTGTATCCACAAAGGATTAGAAATCAACATAAAAAAAACAAAATACATGGCACTAAACCCGCACAAAACTTTTAAAAGGAATTTGATGTTAAATGGGCAAAAATTAGACTACGAGCACAGTTTTACCTACCTGGGGGTCTTGTTAGACTCTGTAATGGGATGGGGCCCACAATTGGAAAAATCAAAATTGGTGTTCAAACAAAACTGTTTTCCAATAACACAGAGGTATAATAAAAGTGTGAATAAGGCAGTCACTCCAGCAATAGAGCATTTAGATATAAGGTTCAATCTGCCTCCCTGTATGGGGCGGAAATCTGGGGGCCGGTATTTAAAAAAAACTTTTGAAGTACTGGAGAATAAATTCATTAGGGGACTACTAAAAGTTCCAACCAATACCCCATTGATACCCTTATTCCTTGACCTAAATATTAAACACACAGATCAGCATGCTATATTGAGACCATTGCTGTTGTGGGTCAGATTATGGACAACTTTGGAATTATCTGACTATAAAAATGGGTTGAAGGAAGTACTAGAGCTTGATAGAGACAACAACATTTTTTGGTTTAAGCATGTAAAAAATTGGCTAATCAAGCTCGGACTAACACACTTTTGGAACGAGCCTGGTTCTCTAAACTCAGCTTCCAAGAAAATTGTTAAATTAACTTTTTGGTCATATGTGAGTCACGATTCTGTGTATATAAGAACACACGGTCCTCTCACAGAAAAATTTCTTCTGGTAAAAAATGAGGCATCTTTCGAACAATTTTCCTGATGAAATCCAGCCTCCATTGGCCAAATCCTTATATCTAAAATTTAGGTATGGAACGCTGAGGACAAAGGTAACTGAGAAAAGATGGGGAAAGACAGATAAAGACCATTGTAGCTTGTGCACCAATTACCAAAGGGAGGATATCTTTCACATATTGTTTTTTTGCCCTAGTTACGGCAAGGCAAGGAAAAGATGGATAGTCCCCTTGTGCCGTAACATTGGCTCTACTTCCCATAGGGAAGCTGGCAGGATCTTAAGTGCGGATACTAGCCAAGTAATTGTGTTCGGGATTAGTAAATTTTTATTGTCCGCTTATTTTAGCAGAAGGAAATTATCTCTTTCATTTTAACTATGAAAAACTGTTCAATTGGGCTTTCCTTAACCATGAATATTGCCTAGGCTTTGTACCTTTTAATTTTTGGCTGTCACAAATCAATTTAATGTTCTTTTAACTTTTCTACTGTTTTTAAATACTTTAATATTTAATTGACTCTGCGCCAAACCCGAAACTGTAAAATTATGTGTCCAAACATGATGAAATGTAATTTAATGTGTCCAATTATGATGAAATGTAGATGCAATGTAGTTTATATATTAGGATGCCCATTATAATGTATGAATTGATACTGTGTATATTTTATTATGAACTGTATATTCTATGTTATCTTTTATGTTGCAAATGCAACGAAATAAAGATTGAACTTGAACTTGAATGAGAGGGTAGTGGTAAACCTCAGCACAGTGCTGCCATGCTTCAGTCCCCATATGAACCTGTACCTTTACCCATCCCTTAAGAATCTCTGTGACGCCTCCCTCATGCAGTACCATGCATGAGACCCCAGGTACCATGGCAGTCTTTAGGTTTAAGTTGCCTGGGTTAAGCAAGCACCAGCTGAAAATGGTAAATCCCATGTTTCTGTTTCATCTGAGACTGCTTGTCTATCCTATAAAAGTTAAACCTATGATTTACCATGATGCCTTGGAATGCTGCATCAGCACTCACCCTTACTTACAAGACGGAGCATGCCTGTTCTGACAGAGACAAAGCGAGGCAGTCAGACCTCTGGCACTGCTCGTAGTGTATTTCTTTAATCTTCCACAGCAGTGGCCTGAGGCTTGGGGGCACCACTACATGTTTTTGGTCCCAAGTAGGATTTGGAAATCACCCCTAGGGAAAGCAAGTGGCAATGTGAGGAGGGAGGTATGCTTTTGACAGTCTCCTTCCTCTAGACACGGACAGTGCCCCATGGGAACAATGCCTTGTGGAGCACATTTCACTCATTTCTCTCTAGGAGAACCAGTGCCATGGGAGAGAGTCAAGTAGAACTTAATGATTGTGGTGCCAATCTGGTAAACCAATATTGTAGACTTTTAATGAATGTGCCCCTCATGTTGTGGCTCGAGAGTACATTTAGGGAGTTTTCTGACCTCTGGGACCTGTCTTCAGTGTGTGCCTCTGTTTGTTGTGAGGCCATTCAGAAGGTGTATCCATGGGCATTTTCATCTTCCTTTCAGTAAATATTTGTTTAATTTGTGCATGGTGTGAATACTGAATACCAAAATAGGAAATATTGTGGTACCTTAATATTGTGGACAAAATATCAAGGCCCTACTATATAGAAAGGTATATATCTACACATTTTCTATACCTAACTCCACATATATGCAAGTTGACAATATTTATCTTCAAGGCTTGTAGATGCGGTGTTAAGAATTATAAATCTATAATTCTTCTCCGTGCACATATCTTTCGATATTTTAGTTCTCAGCATTTTGTCCTTGAGATTTTTAGGTACAATGATAATCCTATTCTTAATAGCTAGTTGTAAAATCTTAGTATTCAGTTATGTGTAATAAAGTACACTTCACTTTTATAAGACAAAACACTGGCTGAACAGCAAAATTTTGAGCATTTGTTTTTTTGCAGAGTTCTGAGTCTTTAGCCCACATCCTTTACCTTGAAAAAGCTTTGGACTTCTCTGCCTCACTACCCAGAAAGTAAAGTGTTAAAATTAGGTAGTAAGTATCCAGTCCGGGTCTTCGGAGTATGGGGGACACACGACAGCATTTGTTACAGTGGGGGCCCAATATTCACTTTTTGCCCACTGACCTACTGTACCACATTCCATACAAAGGTCTAGGTATAGTTTGTTCTGGTCATGCGGGTGTCTCTATGGCCAGAGGCTGCAATAATAATTTTGATTAAACTGTTTTATAAGCATGAATTCATGTTTCCTGAACAGTACATTTGAATATTGTATTTTATTAACCATTATTACTAATTGTAAGAATTTCAGAAGAAAGAAACAATTCAATTTCAAAATGTCTTTATTTCGAATGTTTCATCATAAAAGATGCAAACAGTATAAAATACATCATAGAAAAAGACATACAACAATTCATAGATGAAGTTAAAATACAATTATACTAGCCTTGTAAAAGAAATACTAGCCTGTAAAATAGAGACTGTTGTTCCATTAAACGAAACATTAAGTCAGTTTTGCCAGGATTCAAACCTATGACCCGCAAGTTGCACACAGATCTCTGTGGTAGATGGCCAACATCCTTACCTGTTTTAGATAAGAAATCACAGCTATGGGAGCCAATAGCATAGTAGACGTGTCCTCTTTAAGATTGTTTTTTTTAACGCAATGTTTGTTTATTTTGTTTGTGAATAGATCCTGACAGCAAATATGGACCATCAGGCCCGATGCAGCTTTGTCTGTGCTCTCGCCCCAGAATTACACCAGACTGATATTGGTTGTGAGGTCGGAAACTACTCCAGAGCCCACAATGCTGGTTACTAGATGCCACAGACCATCAAACTGTTCCATAAATCAGCCTATGTTGTTTACGCACTATAAGGACAAAACTTCATTAGATCATTGTTGACATGAGAAACTATATAGGGTTTGTTGCTAGAATTGTGTCATTCAGCAGTATTGTAAATATCAGTCAAGAACAGGACATATCAAGCAAGAGCATCTATGTGGTGCTAGACTGCAGCAGAGCTCAGAGGATGAAGGCTTGTCGGTGGGAACTTGCCACCTCTTTTAACACTGAGGAGATTGAGGCCAACATTTCAAAGACAGGCAGCCGTGGCCGTTGGGGCAGACAGGAACTGTTGAGGGCAGTGCCTGCTAGAGGCCTCATGTCCCTCCCAGATATGCCTCATCTTCTCAAATGGCCCTATGAAAAGTGAGCCAATCACCTGTCAGGTGGTGTTAGTTCACTTTGGAGGCTCAGGGCAAGTAAATTACTCACCATATGCCCCGGAAAGCTGTTCTGCCACTGGCTGCCTGCCCTTGTCACATACTCTCAGAGGGACACACAATAGACTTGATTTTTAAATTTAAAGGAGTCTACCCTCATGTCTCTAGTGTTTATTGGTACCCTACTCTGCTGCACTTCAGCTGCCATTGTGCCAGCAGCCCTAGTACGCACCCTCGTACCGAAGGACTGTGATGAAGATGAGGCATTATATGATAAAATATAGTTACCTGATTCTGGCTTGACATAACTGCCACAGAGAGCACTCCTTGTGAATGAATGAAATGAAATGAAATTTCATTTGTAGAGCTCATGGCTGCCCGAAAGCGTCCCAGCGCTTGCTTAGGGAACCCGTCCTGGTATTCCCCTGCGAGATAACCCATTACTGGGCATCCCCAAGGTGAAAGCCAGGCATCCCGCTGCGAGGGGCCGTTGTGGAGATTAAGCAAGCTATTGCCCAGAGTTACAGAGTGGGACTCCATGATTGGAATAAGCCCCGAGGCGGGAATTGTCAGGTCCGGGGAAATTTTGAGCCCAAGACCCGCCGAAGCGGGGAATTGAACCCTGGTCCGGGCCAGACCTCTGCATCAGGGTCTGCCGCTCCAACCACTTGAGCCACACTTCTCCACTTGTCCTTAACACTATTCATAAGATATTGTATCAAACACATTTAACTCTTCAGAAAGCAAGTAGCCATTCCCGTGGTCTTGGTTAGATCTCTTCAGATCGTACACATTTATTTGGTATTTTTCACATACTTGTTTTTAGGTTTTGCCTACGCAGCACTTGCATTATGTTTCGTGAAATCTATTGTATTTAACATAAATCTTAAAAGGGGTCCACATCCTGCCTCCTCGCTTTCCTAGCTTTTGATTGGTTTCTGTGCTTGCCACTTGCTTTTCCTCCATTTCTATTGGCTTCAGCATAGTTTCCTGCACTTACCAATGCTTGTTACTCTTGTGCTTCCCTGATCATTTTGCCCTTTCCGAAACACTATTTTGTTTGCCATTGAGTGATCATTCCCCTTCCTCTATCGCTCCTGCTCTGTTTTCCTTTCTTCCACTTCTATTTCATACGTTCTCAGCGGGTTTATATGATCATTCTCACCTGGCTGCAGCATTTCAAGTGTGCCTGCAGGCTCTGCTTTTTTTATTTTTTCATTTATCATTACACGAGGCTTTTGGAACACATCATGCTCCAAGCCTCCATCCCTCTTCAAACTGCAATTGGTATGCTTGTCTCAATCGCACAAACCGCTGATGTTCAATGCTTTCCCTGCCCTTAACACCGCCCGCTTGCATCTTCAAATTATGTTTGGAACAAAGGGTTGGATCAGCGGCAGTATTTACATGACTTTTTTTAAATTATTTTATTTAAAGCTTGTACAGTATTACATTAGCGCTTGACAGCATACAACAGAAGTGGCTGACAGCTGCATAGACTCATAGCAAGTTATGAAAGCATAATCCATATAGCCATTCGGCAGATGGAGCATCCCAGGCACTCAATAACGTTTTTAAGGATACATATATGATAGATGCTTTTCATTGAATTTTCCAGAACATAACCTCCTTTACCCCCCACCCCGATGCATCAACACCCGGGGAGCGAAACAAATATGGGGCTGGCAAGACTAATCAACATAATTTCCTTCTGGTTCTCCAGTTTCCTTACCTAGATGATATTGTTGGTATAATCCCCAAAAACTTTTAGGGAGAATCTGAGGAGGTAATAGCTCATTGTAAATTTCAGACTGCGAATTACAATATAACATATCTTTGGACCAATCCGCCACTTTTGGAACTGGGCCCTTAGTCCAACATATTGCTACTCTGCGCTTGGCAAGTAGTAAACCCATTGCAATCAGCCGTCTGACATCTTTCTTTAGATTTTTGGTGTAACCCAATAATGCAAGCAGCGGATCTGATGTTAGTGAAAGCCCTGTAACTTTGTTTAGTGTACTAATAACCTTGTCCCAAAATTCAGCAATCTTCAGGCAGCACCAGGCTACGTGCATGAACCCAGCCTCTCCCTCGCTGCAGCGGTACCAAGCTGCCAAGTCACATAGACTGCACCAACACACTCTCTTCAGTGTGTAATAGACCCTATTGAGGAATTTGAAATGGATCTGGCGATGTCCGCCATTCAGAGAGATACGCTTAGTCGCTTTGCAACAATACCGCCAAGTACTATCATCCATAACTATTCCCAGGTCACCCTGCCATTCTAGTCTGGCTTTCGTAGATTGCGTCCTCATGGTTTCCTTCGTCAAGTCATAAATAGTAGTAATGTTGTTAGAGGGGGAGGGGGAGCGTAGAAGGTAAATGAGGGGCAATAATTCTGGGGGTTCCTGCATGTCGTCCCCGAGCAACTCATGTAAAGCATGTCTAACTCTATAAAAGTGGTAGTGTGTAAGTGATGTAGCGTCATGTCCCTAAGCCTCAATGTCTGCCCACCCACGAACCCCACCATCTGAGAATAAATCTCCCATCTTATTAATGCCTAGTGTCATTAAGGCCTGTACGACTTCTTTTTCTCTACTACAGCCAGTGGCACCACTCCATAGGTATCAAGGGAAAGTACATAAGTGCTCTTTAGTATATCCTGCCAAGTGTGTACTGTAGAGTTAATAGAGTCCAGTGTACCAGCTCTCCTGATGGGAGCTTTGAACAGCTTTTGCTGGAGAGTGAGAGGGTCAGCTGCCACCCTCTCAATCTACAAGTGCAAAAGATTCTGTGGACCATGAATCCAGTAGTGCGCATGGGAGCACTGCACAAATCTATAATATAATTCTAGATCTGGTGCGTTGAGGCTGCCCATGGAATAGGGCAGTGTAAGAGTGTTCCATTTAACTCTAGACTGCTTCCCAGCCCAAGCAAGCTTGGTTAATAATGAGCAAAGAACCCTGAACATGTGTTTCGGGAGAGTTATCAGAATGTTTTGAAACAGGAATAGAAATCTAGGGAGAACTATCATTTTCATGAGGGAGATGTGGCCTATTAGTGATAATGGGAGTCCAATCCAACGGTTAATATTGTCTTCAAGCCTAGGGACAGCTTTCTCATTGAGCACCAATTTCGAGTTTTTGTGCATTTGTATACCCAAGTATTGAACTGGATCAGAGGTCCGTTGCAATGGGAAGTCCATTGTAATTGGTGTCATGGAAGGGGTCAGAGGAAAAATAACTGATTAGGCCCAGTTGACTTTGAGACCTGATGCGGCGCCGAATCGCATGACCTCATTAAGTATTGTGGTTAGATTGGTTCCTGGCTCCCGAATGTACAAAAGCATGTCATCAGCATACGCTGATAGGATGAGATTGTAACTAGGGAATCAAATTTCCCTGTGCCCATGGTACTCTCTCAGTACATATGCCAAAGGTTCCACCACTATGGCGTTCAGCAGGGGAGACAGTGGACAACCCTGTCGAGTGCCTCTTGAAATCGCAATGGGAGACGTGACATCAACGACCCCAACCCTGGCTACTGGCATGTTATAAAAGATTGTTATCCGATTGAGGATGACCTCTCCTACACCCACTCACCGTAATACTGCCTTCATAAATGCCCACTCCACAGAATCAAATGCCTTCTCTGCGTCTATGACTGCTGGATTTGTATGTTGAATTGCTCCGAATACAGTTCTCAGGTTATACGTTAGAGTGTGTCCTGGAACAAAGCCGGCTTGCTCCCGTCTGACTATGTACAGGACTAACGGAGCAAGTCTGTTCGCTAGGATTTTAGCAGAGATTTTTGTGTCCACATTTAAAAGTGACAGTGGCCTGTAGGAGGAGCATTCATTTGGGGGCTTTCCTGGTTTCAGCAAGATCACTTTCAACGCCTCCCTCATTGAGGGGGGCATTACTCCTTCCACTATTTCTTCAAATAGTGTTGCTAAATGTGGTATGAACAATTCCTTAAATGCGTAATAAAATGTCACTGTGAGCCCATCTTGTGCTGGAGTGCTGCCATCCTGCATAGCATTGAGTGCAATACGGATTTCGTTGGGGTCAAGGGGGCCCATAAGATGCTCTCTGTAAGCGTTGGTAAGCCATGGCATTTGTATGTGCTCAAGGTAGTCTTGCATTGCGATGTTGTCTGGAAAAATCTTAGAGCTATACAGCTCTGTGTAATACCTGCAGAAACTATTTGCAATCTCCAGAGGCTCAAGCAACAGACCACCATCTTCGCCCCATAGCTCCACGATCAAGGCGGATTCTCTGTTGCGTCTTTGCAGTGCAGCAAGAACTGAGCCAGGACACTCACTCTCGCCACATGTCTTAGTTGAAGCATACTTGCTCATGTGCTTCACTTCGCTGTCTGCAACCTCATGATATTCCTCAAGAGCTTTTTTGTGATCTTCTAGGACCGGAGCGTCGCCACCCTGCAGGAGGTTTTGCTCCATCCAAGCCAATTGCCCTTCGAGTGTTGACAGTCTATTCCTTAACGGGCGGAGCACTCCAGCATGTTTACAGATAGTAACCCCTCAAATAAATACTTTAAACGATTCCCACACCGTGGAGAAATGGTCAACCGACTCAACATTCGTATTAAAAAAGTCTTCGATGGATGTGGCCAACTCTGTTTTAAAAGCAACGTCTAATAAGGAATATGGGGGAAGCCTCCATATTGAGGGAGCGTTCTTCTTTGGGGGAATGTCAACGTCCAACAGTACAGGGGAGTGATTCAAGAATGAGAGGGGGAGAGGCTTGCAAACTCCCACCCGAGGTAATAGCGATCTGGAAATCAACCAGTGATAAAATCTCGTGTGGATGTTGTGTGGTGCAGAATAGTGGGTGAATCCCCCTGCGCCATGGGATCTTGTGCGCCGTACATCTATAAGGCTTAATTGCACATTAATGTCCCATATGGCTCTAGCAGCTGCCGGGGGGCGATAGGAAGGTCCCTTAAAGTGGTCTAGGAGAGGGTCCAAGACACAGTTGAAATCGCTCCCCAAATCTGTAGTATGTCAGGTTCTTTCAACATACAGGCGGCCAGAGTATAATAAAAGTACATATCATTGTAGTTTGGGCCATAATAAATGTTGACTAAGTGTACATTGATGCTTTGCCCATGACACCTGGAGATCAAATATCGTCCATTGAGGTCGATGTCTAATCCTTCCAAAGTGATACCTGACTTTGGCTTTACCCATGTAAGTACTCCCCTGGCATGTGTAGTGAACCCAGCTTCATTGAAATGACCGTGCAGTCGCTTATGTGTAAGCATACAACTATTGGGGGCAAATATGTCTCTTGAATAAATGCAACATCCATAGCATGGCGCCTAAGATAAGCTACAACTTTACGCAACTTCCTAAAGTCGTTAAGGCCCCTAATGTTCCAGGCCAGGAAACAGATCCTATTACGAGGGTCATGTATTATATTAGATGCTATCCAGTATGCTATCTGTCTATTACCAACCACCATTCTCTCTGCGATATCAGCCAACTCTGAACATTATGTATATATTGATTGTATACTGCAAAGTTAAAAACAAACCTCCCCCCCACCCACGTCATGCAAACCCCAACTTAGCATAGACGATACTCTGCCCACCTTCTAATAACAAAACATTGCCCTGATTAGTAAAAGAACAACAAAAAGAAATGACTTCCTTGTCATGAAGTGAGTAACACGCATGGGCGGATGTTACCGGTGTAAAACTGCTCCATGTTGCCGGCTCCAACTGTATAGGAAACTAAAATACTTCCCAGCCTTAGCATAAATAACACAGTTACATAAGACATTTATGAGAAAACAGCGGCACCTCAATTGACAATGATAATGGACTATTATCTGGGATTGATAGGAAGGGATATAAAGAGGAACGCTCTCCCCAGTAGACCGTCTAAGCTACTACCATCCGATAGCTATGGAGTAGTGCAATCGCTTACATTGGCATTGGCTTAAATCGTACAGGGTAACAGCGTAACTTCAAATAATTTCCCTTCTCTCTACACATATTATGTCTTCACACTATGTTACCTTACTGATCAATTACTGGATGCTTGCCAGGCCGCCCCTTTACAACTCGCAATTAAGTTGTGCATGCCGACCTATAGAGGAGAGTTATAGGAAAATGCTGTGGACAGTATACTTATAGTAGTTATTGCTCATCTCTGTCTGAATCCGCTCCTCCTGCATCAGCAGCAGTCAGTTTTTCCCTTGCATGGCTTATCGTTTCCTTTCAGGCAATGCAGTATTTGTTTCGGGTCTGTAAAAATATGTGATTTCCCATATACCTGAATGCGCAATTTAGCGAGTTACATCATATTATAGTCTAAGTTCAGATCCAGTAGTTTCCTCTTAATAGGCAAAAATTGTTGACGGGCATCCTGGACTTGTGTAAATGTCCATGCTTTCATAATGCAATGCTTGTAGCTCCCTGGCCTTGCATAGGGCTGCATCCTGATTCCTGGAACTAAGCAACTTAGCTATGATGGGTTTCGGGGGGCACCCGGAACCGGTCTGGGGGACAGGGACCTATGGGCCTGTTCTACAAGGAACACTGTTGAGAAGGTATCTCTGCCAAACAGGGTGACCAAGAGGTGCTCCTCGAAGAGTTCCATGTTTGGGATGTTGGTGGATTCTGCAATGTCAATCAGCCTGATGTTATTGCGCCTGGAGCACGCTTCTTAATCCTCTGCCTTACTTTGCACTGAATGTAGGAATTTGTCTATCTTTGTCTGGGCGAGCGAACCAGACGCCACAACGTCTTTTGCGTCTGAGACCCTTTTTTCCACTGCATCGAGCCTTTTCGTATGTTTGCCGAGGCGCTCATACATTCTGTCCATACGGAATGCTAATACGTCAATTTTGCCATCAATTTTGGTCAAACTGCGTTGCTTCAAGCATGGATCTGCTTTGGCATCACCTGCTTCAGAGCCAGTTTGAGGCGTTCTTATCCAGAGCTTGCTGTCTAGGCGTTATACAGGGTTCAAAGTGTAGCTTAGATTGCGATTTGTCTGTACGCCCCATCGTGTTCAAAATCAGTGCATCCCCTTTATAGTTAGTCTTTGCCAAGGAGTAAGGTAAGGACACACCGAGCTGCCAGACTCCAAAAAATCAAGTAATCACCGTGCCTGTAGACCCCCAAGACACAGGTGGAGGCCAGTCTGATTGTTTCTTATTGGTGATCGCTGGTAAATTGCTGGTCATGTCTTGAGCCACCAGAAGGGGACACACACAGTATTCACTCTTTGGGTGCTGCAAAAGATCACCCTATAGCATCCATGTAACCTCTGTGCAAATACAGAAGTACAGGCAGGGCCTACACCCCTATATGCAGATCACGATGAAGGGGGGAGCGCTCACAGCTCCACCCACAGCAAAGTCCCCAAATGTCTATCCTCGTGGTGTCCGTAGGATGATGGCAATTCAGGGCAGCCCTTCGGGTCGCATTCGCTAGGCCGTGTGGTTAATCCCCAGGCTCCCACCACCATGCAAGATTGGAACTTCCTGTCTCCCCACAGTGATGGAGTGAAGCACGGGTGACCACCAGGAGCGCGTCCCAGCTCCCCATGGGCCCAAAACAAGATAGCAGAGATGGCGGCAGGCCTCTCTACTTGTGAACCAGCAGTTCAGTGTAGTCCCCTTTGATCGAATGCAGTGAGGCCTCAGATCGGAGCTCCCATTACTGAGGGGCAGAAACTATACGCATCTACTGGGACAGTGTCCGTTACTCGCGAGGCATCGATAGGTCTGTGGCATTCTGGAACAGGCAAAGTCCCACCTCACAGCGGCAGCCAATTTACCTTTGTGTCTGCCGCAGGCCAGACAGCGTCACGTATCCACCCGTAGTCTGGCAAAATCAAATCCGGCAACCAACAGGGTATTCGAGACAGGATTCTCCGCCCGATGAGAACTGCAGGACTCTCTGCACAGTGCTGGCTCACCTCAACCAGGCCTGACGCAGCCCAGACGTTCACGGTTCTCCCTCCTCTCGCAGAGGCCTCACCCCAGGCCGCCGGCGGTGCCCGATCTCAGCATTTCAATGGTCCCAGAGTGCCGAAACAGCGGGAATCATGAGCCGTGCCACCCCCCCAGTGTACTCGGCTTGGATTGCACCGTCCAAAGCTGGCTGGTTTAGAGGATCATGAAGGATTAGTAGCCGGGCTTATGAAGCTGGGATAGAAAGCAGCCATCTTGGAGCCAGGCAAGCTCTGTCCCCATGTACATGACTTTGTTTCCTGTGTTGCAGAAGGCATAAAAATAAATTTCAAACGAATGATGCTGTACAATTATTCATCATTCGTCGCAATGCAGCCACATTTCCAAATGTATTCATACCGTAACAAATCTGAACTGCACACAGACTAAAATGTTTGTTTGGCCTATGCTCCTAACTTCATACTTGCAAATTCAAAAAGTAGTTGGCAATGAAAGACAGGGTAGCAGATGTAGAGTGTCGGGTCTCCGTATGGCCTGACACATGTGTGCTAGAGGGCCCATAGACACTGCCTACAAAGAACACACACCACACATGGAAACACAGTTTCATAGTTTTTACTTTTCTCAACAAGGGCGGTAGGGAAAGGTCCCTTGTACTAAATTAGAACTCTCTTAGTGGAAACATACTTCTCCCACAACAATCTCTACTTGGTTAATATTTATTTCTCACAGTCCAGACAGTTGGAGTGTATCACTATACAAAATGAAGAGAAAACTTTGCAGTCCTGGCACACAGTCCTGGTATATAGTCTTGCAGGGTTGACTCTCCTCTTCTAACTGCACTGCTTCCACACTGTGGTCCTGGCCGGTGCTTCCCAAAAGGCAAACAGAGAAAAGAAAGGACACTACAGTAACTGTCTGTCTGTTTTGTCACTAGAATATAGGGTGCTCCCCATCACCAAAAAGGTCACCACAAGTAGTGTGATATAAAAGGTGCCCTTTGGGAAAGGTCAAGGTACAGGGTTCTTGGGTCAAGGGTGTGCCAAACATTCAAAAGCAAGTGCCCTTATTTACGCAAGAAACCCCAGAAACCCTTTTCCCTCCAACCTCCTCCTCCACCCTTCCCTCCACATCACTTGCCTGGAGCTACGGTCCCCTTGGACCGTAGCGTTGGGTATCTCGGTGTCCTGTGGCCTCAGGGAACTACCGGATACGAGCCCGTTGTATTTTGGAGGATTCCCCTCCTGTAGCGTTGTGTCGACCTTCTTGGACGTCCCGTTCGTCTCTACTCGTTCCTCCGCTTCCACCGCCACTCTGCTGTGTCCACCCCCTGGGCTCTCCTCCGCATTCTCTCCTCTTCCTGCCACCTCGCAATCAAATCGCCAATCTCCCCCACCTGAGATAACCATCGCCTGCCTCCTCCCGTCATCCATTCTCACTCTCCTCCCTCCGCGAGGCTAGTCTGCTGATTGTCGCATCGAAGGGCGCCCAGCCGGGCGCCATCTTGGAATCCTCGGCTATTCGGTTTTCTGGCCAGCCCCTACCACACACAGTATGGGTGAAAACCCAGTGCTGCCTCCGGCCGCTTTATTTATCTCCTCCGGGTGAGCCCCACCTGAGGAGTGCTACAGGGTGCAACTTAATATTGCAGAGGCCGGAGGGCTTCTAAATCCCTCCTTTCCTTTAGTGACTACTCCCACTCAGCTGCGGCCATCAGGGAAACACCCGAAGTCAATGCTGACTTTTGACCATGGCTCACTGCTGGGTTCTTCGGTGAGACCTGGTGCTCGCTTTGGATCTCCCCTTGTGATCGCGCACGAGTGGCACCGATGAATTGCCTCGTCTACCAGGGCATCCATCCCTGGAAACCACACTTTTACTGCGGAGATGGGCTTTGGCCTTTGCCACTCCTTGGTGTTGCCACTTGTTGCCATGTGAATTGGTCTGCTGTGGTCAGCGACCAGGCGCCATTCAGAAAATGCTGCCACATCCTGTGTTCCAGTGCCTCCTTCACCTTTGCCAGGTTCCCATCTCGATCAGTGCCCCTATCTTCTCCAGCATTAGCGTTTGAGGCATGCCTCCTGGGTGATCATTCTGACAAACTCTTCCATGTGCTCTACTTCCCAGCGGGGCAGCAGTGCATCTGCTGCAATGGGGTGGCATGACAGGTAATCAGCAGGGTTGCTAGCACCCGGACAAAAGAGGACATTGAATAGTTAGGCCCAAAATAGCACTGCCCATCTTTCTATCCTGGGAGGTGCCAGGCGCGTGGTTTCAGTGAACAAGGAAATCAGTGGTTTGTGATGTTATCACCCTGAATTTGTGTCCATAGAGATGGAGGTCGAATGTTGGCAGGCCCACTTGATGGCGAGAGCCCCCCTCTCAATTTGAGCATTTTCGTCTCAGATAGCACTTGGCTCACATACACCACGGGAAGCCAGTCTTTGTTTGCGTTTTCCTGCAGAAGTATGGCTCCCAAGCAAACTAGGCCCAAGTCTATGGCTAGCTTTGTGCCCCTCCCTGGGTGGAAGTATGCCATGAAAGTCTTGTCCATCAGAGCGTCCTTGATAGCGTGGAAGACTGCGTTTGTGGGCGAGTTCCATTCCCAGGGAACACCACTTTGTGTGCGGGCTCTCAGGGGTTCCGATAGAGAGGCAAGGTTCGGTATGAAGCGATCACAGTAGGTAGCCATCCCCAAATCCCCAGAAAACTCCGGACCTCTGTCGGGGTGGTGAAAATCTGCACAGCCTCGATGGCGATAGCTTTCTTCAGATCTGCTTGGAAGCCATCACAGGAGAATATGTATCCGAAAAAATCGACAGAATCCTAGAAGAATGAGCATTTGGCTTTGCTGAGGGTAAGGCCACTGACCGCCAGACGTTGGAGCGTGTCCCGAAGATGCGCATGATGTTCCTCTAGGCTGCTTGAGAATATCAAAATGTCGCCACTGAGGTTCAGGACGCCCTACAGACCTGACAGAGCCTCCCGGATGGAATTTTGTAAGACCTCTGCAGCTGATGACACCCCAAAACTCAGCCATTTGTATCGTCTCAGGCCCACATGAGTAGAGAAGGTAGTAATATACTGGCTCTCAGGCGCAAGCTTGAGCTGGTGGTACCCTGAGTTTAGGTCGAGCTTGGAGAACCACTTCACTCCTTTGAGATCCACTACAATGTCGTCCATGGTGGGTGTCAGGTGGTGCTCCCTTTTCACTGCCTGGTTGAGGAGGTGCATGTCAACATGGAGTCTGATGGCCCCTGGCTGCTTGGGCTTTGGGGCGATGACCAGGGGTGACACCCAGGAGGTTGGACCAGTGACTTTCTCAATAATGCCCAGCTCCTCTAGTTTTCTAAGCTCATCCTCCACTTGCGGCCATGGGTGGAAGGGAACTCTTGGGTGTCTCAACGCCTTTGGCTGGATCGATGTGTCAATATGCAGCTTGAATTGTTTACCTTTGAGTTTGCTGAGACCCTCATATAGTTGCTGGAATTCACACAGGATGGTCCGCATGCAAGTAGTAGATTTGGCTGGTGAAGAATACCAGCCTCAGGTCTTCTGCCGTGTGGCAGCTGAGTAGCGTGCCCTTTTTTAGTCTTTAACATGAAATCTGGCCCTGGTGGTTTGCATTTTGCTAGCTACCTCTACTTCAATCACTCCTCTCAGAGGAAGGGGTTCCGTCCCACCGTAGATGTACATTTTTGCCTTGGAGGGGGCCACAGGGGACAGGGTGTGAGGCACTCATACTGCCCTAAATCCATGCCATTCACAGATGCTCCAGTGTCCCTAAGTCCATTTAAAGCAGAGCCTGCCACTTAGATGGTGCACATTGGAGGCGGCCACCGATGCAGTTCAGTACAGCTGGTAAAGGACAGCACAAATGCGTTACCTTCTTCTCCTTCCACATTGAACCCCTGACCTGGTGGGATGACATCTTCCTGCACGAGCGGGTCTTCAAGCGAGAGTTGTTTGAGGTTGGCTGGCATCCTGTGTGGCCTGCCAAAGGTGATTTTCGACTTCCCTCTCTGACAGACCTTTGCAAAGTAGTTCGGTTTGCCGCACCCGGAGCAGATTTTTCCTTTTGCAGAACAGAGACCGGGCGTGGAGTGTTCAGCACCGCAGTTTCCATAGGGCCTACCCATGGCATTTTAGGGTTGGCACGGGCACGGCCTGGCTGCTTTTGGATGGCATCCATCCTTTCTTCATTGATGTGGGCCGGTCTGGAGGCTCCAGGTGTGGCCGGGTGCCTGTTGAGGGCCACTTCCATGTCGTCAGCTCGAGAATTTGAGAGCTCATGTGATCGAGCTAGTATGAGGATGTCATTGAGCGATATCCCTGGCTGCCTAAGGATTAGCCGCCATAGCAGCCCTGACCGGCACTGTTGGATGAGTTGTACGTGTATCTCCTTCTGCTGGTCATGAAAGGTGTATTTGCTTGCGAGTTTCCTTTGGCGAGTGTAGAAAACGTCCACAGATTCATTATCATGATCACCAGTTTCAGGGAGAATCTTAAACAGGTCATACAGCTCCCTCCCCCGCAGTAATTCATGAGCAGCGACCTCTTGATGGCTCTGTCCGTCTCTCTCATGCCTCTGAAGTAGTGTTTGAGGCGTGTGATACAAGATCTCCAGCGCTGTGGCGGGGTCGGAGAGCTCACTGAATGGCTGGTTGTGGTGTTGTGGTGGCGGGGCAGCGTCTCTTGGCGGCCCAGCTGCGCTGGCTTGTGCTGGTGTGCTCATGATGTGATAACTGGTTTTGTGTGCTCGTTGCGGCAAGAGTGAGAGATTAGCAGGGGAAGGGCTGGGCCTCTTGCTGCTCTTCCACGGTGCCTTGCCTGGTATCTCCTGCAGTCTTCAATGATGGGGGGAAGGGGTTGTGGCCATATATAACAGGGGAAACTCTGAGCAGCGAGTCTTTTTCTTTCCTTTCCTACACTCACCGCATGCACACAGGACTCACCGGTCGGCTGCAGCATCTCCACCTGAGGGACACCAAGTCTGGGCGCCTGCGCGGTGTAGCGGGACCTCGGGCTGCTGCAGTGGGAGGCTGCGAACCAAGACATTAGGTGAAGGGCAGGTTGCAGCTGGACTGGTGCAAGGGGACACTGCACGCCGATTCTGGCCAAGAATGCTGGTGAACGTTGAGTGAGCCATATGGCAACGTTCTGAAGAGGCTCACTCTGACCGCTGCACCAGACAGCCGAAAGTGGAGGACGTGGGAGGTGTGGGTTAGCACCGGCCTTGTTGCTAGTGTTGTTGCTAGTGTAGAGTGTTGGGTCTCCGGTACAGCCTGACACTTGTGTCATTCTTCCACAACAAGATTGCAGACATCCACAACAGCTTCGACAACCAACCCGGAGCCCAACCCACCCAACCACTTGCTGAACACTCTCCCCCCGCGAACACCCTTAACAACTGGAACCCAATCTCCACTGAGGACACCATCCGCCTGATGAACTCCATCCACTCATGATCCCCCACTGACCCATGCCCTCATCACATCTTCAACAAAGCAGACTCCGTCATAGCATCGCACCTTCGAGACGTCATCAACTGCTCCTTCAACTCCGCCACCTTTCCGGAAAACTGGAAACACGCTGAACTCACCGCCCTTCTGAAAAAACCCACAGCGGACCCCACCGAACTCAAAAATTACCGCCCCATCTCGCTCCTTCCATTCCCGGCCAAAGTCATCGAGAAAGCTGTCAACAACCAGCTCGCCGCCTTCCTCGAAGCCAACAAATCCCTCGACTCCTCACAATCTGGCTTCCGAGCAAAACACAGCACTGAGACCGCCCTCATCGCAGCAACAGACGACATTCAAACTCTACTGGACAATGGAGACACAGTCGCCCTCATCCTCCTCGACCTCTCTGCAGCATTCGACACAGTTTGCCACAGCACCCTTTTACAACGCCTCAACAACATCGGAATACATGGAAAAGCACTTGAATGGATCACCGGAAGAACCCAGAGAGTCCGCCTTCCACCATTCAAGTCCGAGGCCACCGAAGTCATCTGTGGCGTACCACAAGGATCCTCTCTCAGCCCCACCCTCTTCAACGTATACATGAGCCCCCTCGCGACCATCGCCCGCCAACACAACCTCAACATCATCTCTTACGCGGATGACACTCAACTGATCCTTTCTCTCACCAAGGACCCCAGCACCGCCAAAACTAACCTACACGAAGGAATGAAAGAAGTTGCTGAATGGATGAAACACAGCCGTCTGAAACTGAACTCAGATAAAACAGAAGTCCTCATCCTAGGTACATCCCCCTCTGCATGGGACGACTCTTGGTGGCCGGAAGCCCTTGGAAAAGCACCCATCCCGACAGACCACGCACGGAACCTAGGCGTTATCCTGGATTCTTCACTTTCAATGAACAGACAAGTCAGCGCCGTATCCTCATCCTGCTTCAACATTCTTCGCATGCTCAAAAAAACATTTCGCTGGATCCCCACGGAAACCAGGAAAACAGTCACCCATGCTCTGGTCACGAGCCGACTGGACTACGGCAACACCCTCTACGCAGGCACTACCGCTAAACTCCAAAAGAAACTCCAACGCATCCAAAACGCCTCAGCCAGAATCATATTAGACATCCCACGCAACAAACACATCTCTGATCACCTGAAAGACCTCCACTGGCTACCCGTCAATAAGAGAATCCCTTTCTGACTGCTAACCCACGCACACAAATCACTCTACGACATCGGACCAGAATGCCTCAACTCAAGACTGTCCTTCTACACCGCCTCCCGCCAACTACGCCCCTCCAGCCAAGCCCTCGCCACTGTACCTCGCATCAACAAGACCACCATGGGAGGCAGATCCTTCTCATACCTGGCTGCTAAAACATGGAACTCACTCCCCACTCACCTTCGCCTTACCCAAAACCACCTAGCTTTCAGAAAGCAACTTAAAACGTGGATATTTGACAAGTAATCCTCCTCCCCCTCCTTAGCGCCTTGAGACCCTCTGGGTATGTAGTGCGCTATATAAATTCTCTGACTTGACTTGACTTGTGCACAAGAGGGCCCACAGACACTGCGTACATAGAAGACACACCACAGATGGATACACAGCGTGGGTGAAAAACCCCGAGCGGTCTCCGGCCCCTTTATTCATTGTTGTGTTCTAGTGAAGAAGAATGAGTGTTCTAGTGTCTGCACGCCTGTGAAGCAACAGGCGTGCAGCGCGAGGAACACGTGACCGGTTGCCTAATAAAGGGGCCCCGCACGTACGTCGGCACTTGGCGGCGACGTGCAGAGCAACACAGTCATCCCAGTGTCCGGGTCTTATTTATAGTCGGGCCCACTGAAGGCCATCCCGTGCAATCTAGGTGCCCCCCTGAGAGTAGGCCCCCAGATCATAGCCCCAGCTATTCCTGGCCCCAGTACACAACAACTGGCGACGAGGGTGGTCGTGCCCTCGCTGTGTACGCCACGTGTGCACCACGGTGGGAGGCGGCTGCAACCCGGCAGTGCTCGTGCCTCGCATGTCCCTCGTGTGGTGCAGGGAAAGGAGTTAAGTCTGCGGTCCCGGCTGTGCTGCAGGTGAGCTGCGACTCCTGGCACCCCGCCCCCGCGTCTGGAGCCGTCTGGCGTTGCCCGCCGGTGCTGGCCATCACCGCACTCATCGTGCACTGCACCGCTCCTGCTCCCGCCCCCAAGTCCCGTGTAGCGCCGCACCCGCTGGGATCGCGGTGCGTGAAGCGCGCTGCTCGGGTGAAGCGGCGACCCGGTGCGCTATGGCCTGGCCCCGCCCCCTCGCTGCCGCGCGGACTGGGCGCGGCCCTCGCTTCCTCACGCATCCCGCGTGAGCGCCGGTGTGCCACGATTGCCCACGCCCATCTCGTTACGCGCTGGCCTATGGGGGAGGGCAGCTCGCGCTCCTGCAAGGAAGGAGAGGAAGATAGTGCCTACACACAGGCGCTAGTGGGTAGAATGATCCCGGCAGCACAGGACAAGGTCCTCGCACATTGGACTCCCTCCAGCACACATCACCCAGCCTCCTGCTCATCATCCGAAGAGACGACCGCCACACACAGGGCCCGGCCCTCCGGCCATAGTAACTCCACACCACAATGGCCACAATACCCCCCATCGAGCCGTTTGTGGTCGAGGGGTCACCATCCTCGCTGGCCCCCAAATGGAAAGACTGGGTGGATCGCCTACTCATATTCTTCGAGGCTACTAAGGTCCACAAGGAACAGAAGCCCATGGTGCTCCACTTAGGAGGCAAAGATGTGCCCAATATAGCTAAGACATTAGTGGAGGCCACGCCAAAGACCCATAGTTCACTCATCAATGCCTTGAACGCATACTTTGAGCCGATGGCTAACCAGGACTATGAGCGGTTTATCTTCAGGCAAGCCAGACAACTGCCAGAGGAATCGTTAGACACGTATCATGCAAGGCTAAAGAGACTGGCAATGTCATGTAGGTTCTTAGATGTCACAGAAGAAATAAGGGGCCAAATAATTCAGGGCTGTGCATCGGCCAAGCTCAGGAAACGAATCTTGGAGGAGTCTGGGAAACCCTTAGCCGATATTTTGACATTGGGTCGCACAAAAGAATTGTCCAAAGCCCGAGCTGCTCACATGGAGGCAGCCCTCCAAGCACCGGTAAAAGCTGAACCGGTCAACAAGATCCAAGTTAAGTCACCGGCAAAGTGGAATAAGAAACCCCCTGGAAGCCCGATGGGAGCAACAGGGAAGTCGTGTGGATATTGTGGCGGACCATCCCATACTCAGGCCTCGGAATGCCCCGCTCGAGGGAAGAGGTGCTCAGGCTGCGGCCGATTCAACCATTTTGAGAAAGTGTGCCGATCCAAGAAATTTCGAAAGCCGAGACAAGTGGCGAATGCCATACCAGAGAGTAACCACAGCCAGAGTGACATGGACGATGATGAGGAAGAGGAAAGGACTGTGCACAAAATACATATGATTGGCACGGCCACTCGAAGAGCTCGGAAACTCCCTCAGAGCTGCATCAGAGTCGCAGACCAGGAGGTGATGGCAGTGGTCGACACTGGAGCCACCATTAATCTCATTAGTGCGGCCCTATACCGGACAATGGACCACCCACCGCCACTAAGCCCATCGCCCATTACCGTCTTCGCCTGTGGTCAAGACACTCCACTACGCATTAGAGGCAAATTCAGGACAGCAATTAATCATGGCAACAAGACTGTCACCACTAATGTATTCGTGTCAGAGGATGGGCAAGGCATGTTACTCGGGTGCCGAGCCGCTGAGGACCTGGGAGTAGTCACATTTGCATTTGGAGTTCATCAAGAATCAATACAACAACTCATAGCTGACTTCGCAGACATCTTCAAAGGCATCGGAAAATTCAAGGGTCATCAGATACACCTACACGTGGATCAAGCGGTCCAGCCGGTAGCCCTCAGACACTGCCGCATCGCATTCCACCTCCGCCCACAGGTAGAAGAAGAACTCAAGAAGCTGGAGGAGGCAGGTATCATAGAGAAGGTGACAGGCCCCACCCCCTGGGTATCGCCCATCGTGGTCACCCGGAAGCCAAAACAACCAGGTGCTGTCAGAATATGCGTGGACATGCGTCTTCCCAACGTTGCCATTAAGAGAGAACGCCACATCACGCCCACCATCGATGACCTCATAGGGGAAATGGCAGGAGCATGCTGGTTCTCAAAACTAGACCTCCGATCAGGATACCACCAACTGGTCCTCGACGAGGAGTCGCAAAATATAACGACATTCTCGACACATGTAGGGCTCCGAAGGTACACCCGACTCCGCTTTGGCGTGTCCAGCGCAGCGGAAGTATTTCAGGACGTGATCCAAGAACTAATTGCTGACATACCAGGTGTCATCAACGTCAGTGACGACATCATGGTTCACGCCCGCACCATACCTGAACACAACCAGAGATTGGCCCAAGTATTTCGAAAGCTGAGAGACGCGGGTCTCACCCTGCACCGGGAGAAATGTGAATTCTTGAAGCAGAAAATAGGATTCTTTGGGTACACGTTCTCCGCTGATGGAGTCAATCCGGAACCCGAAAAGGTGAGAGATGTCAAAGAAGCTGCTCCCCCCACCTCAGTCACCGAAGTTCGCAGTTTCTTAGGAATGGTCAACTACTGCGGACGATTCATCAGGGATCTGGCCAACTTGACATTGCCACTGCGAGAACTCACAAAAGAGTCCACGCCCTGGTCATGGGGACCCGAGCAAGTAAAAGCCTTCAAGGACATCAAGGCGGCGCTCTCAGACAACACCACCCTGGCGTTCTTCGACCCCCGTAAACAGACCCTCGTGGCAGTGGATGCTTGGCCAGCAGGATTAGGGGTGGTCCTCATGCAGAAACAGAGAGATGAGATAGACTGGATCTCCGTTGCATTTGCCAGCCGCTCACTCACGGACACGGAACAATGCTACTCACAAATTGAAAAAGAAGCCATCGCCATACATTGGGGGTGTAGACACTTTCATCTGTACTTGTATGGGAAACCATTTACAGTAGTCACGGATCACAAACCGCTGGTCGCCCTATTCTCAGGGACTTCAACAAAGCCCCCTCCGTGCATAGAAAAATGGATGCTCCAGCTACAGGACTACAACTGCCAGATAGAGTATCAACCAGGATCCAGAAACCCAGCAGACTACCTTTCACGACACCCAAGAGCAGCCACCCTGGAGGAAATGGAAGAGGCTGACGACACAGAAGCCTATGTCAGGTGCGTCTTCGCACGATCCTGCCCGCGGCCCATATCCATCACCCAAATTGCAGAGGCCACCCTGAAAGATGACTGTCTACAAAGAGTGAGGAGAGCCCTTCAAGGCGAGAACTGGCGCAGGGGCAAGGAGGAGTGGAAACTATTGACACCACACGCACAACGCATCATGGAAAGCCTCTACCACGTAAGGGAAGAACTGAATGATGATCAATCGGGATGTTTGCTAAGGGGTCACCAGCTGGTGATACCCTCTGCCCTGACTGATCAGGTGGTGCAACTGGCCCATGTCGGTCACCAGGGAATGGTGAAAACGAAAGCAAGACTGAGAACCAAGGTATGGTTCCCACTGATGGATGACCTAGTGCAGGATACCGTAAGATCCTGTGCGGCCTGCCAGGTCGCGGGAGACGCTCCGCGAGAAGCACCCATCGCAGTTGAGCCTCGACCTCAGAAACCATGGGAGTGTGTTAGCATGGACTTCGGAAGCCTTCCCGACGGGCGACACACCATGGTTGTGATAGACGATCACTCCAAGTATCCAGAGGTGGAACTAATAACCACCACGAGCACCACGGAAGTCATACCCAAACTAGAAAAGATCATAGCCGCTCACGGAGTAATGCGGGAGCTAAGAACAGACAATGGTCCTCCCTTCCAAGGCCAATAACTTGCCAACTACTTACAAGCCCTAGGAACGTGACATCGCCGCATCACTCCTCGCTGGCCACAAGCGAACGGGGAAGCGGAGCGATTCATGCGAACTCTCAATAAGGTCATCCGGATCGCTCATGACAAGGGACAATCACTAGAGATGGCGATATTCACATTCCTGCGAAGCTATCGCCAAACACCTCACACTACCACCGGAGTGGCCCCGGCACATGTTCTTATCGGACGAGTAGTGGTGGACTCCATTCCACATCATCCCCAGTGGACGCCCGAAAGAGCCAATGAAAGCAGAATCGAAGCAAGGCGTCAAAAGCTATATGCCCAGGCCAGCCGGCGGAGGAGAGCTAGCTACGCCCAAATCCAACGGGGCGATCTGGTGCTACTGAAGAACCGAGTGACCAGTGGAAAATTCAAGTTAACATATGAAAAGAAGCCGTGGAAGGTCACCAGTGTGAAAGGCACCCGCATCAGTGCCACCCGGGGCCGAGAAACAATCACCAGGAACATATCACACTTCAAACGATTTCACCAGGAGGTGCCAATGACCCCCAATACGGAGTGTACAGCCCCGCGAGTGACTGCGAGCTCAGCAACTGAAAATCTCCAGGAGCTGAGCACTGACCCCGTAAGAGTGGCTCCACCCCACACGGCAAACGGGCATTCAGATGAGGATGAAACACCTGGCGCAGCCCCTGAAGTTCTAGAGGACGAGCCAGTCAGCAGCTGTCCGGTCTCCCTGACTGTAGGAGAGAGTCCCCGTACTCGTGGGACCGCCAACTACAAACTGAGAAGCAATCCAGCACCTTCCTGCCGCCTACGGGACCACGTCATGTAAGACTGTTCCAGTATGTTATACACATGTTCCATAGTGCCTTAGTCTCTGTTGTTCGTCATGAACCTGATCAGTGCCACAAGTAACCACGAACAGTATGATACAGCCAAAGACTATCATGATATTACTGAAATTTGTTGATCTTGTTTTTCTTCATGTTTTAGGAGGAATGTTGTGTTCTAGTGTCTGCACGCCTGTGACGCAACAGGCGTGCAACGCGAGGAACACGTGACCGGTTGCCTAATAAAGGGGCCCCGGACGTACGTCGGCACTTGGCGGCGACGTGCAGAGCAACACAGTCATCCCAGTGTCCGGGTCTTATTTATAGTAGGGCCCACTGAAGGCCATCCCGTGCAATCTAGGTGCCCCCCTGAGAGTAGGCCCCCAGATCATAGCCCCAGCTATTCCTGGCCCCAGTACACAACAATTCATCTCCTCCGGGCAAGCCTGCCCTGAGGAGTGCTGCAGGGTGCAAATTAATATTGCTGAGGCCAGGTGACTTTCTACAGCCGACACAATGGAGTCATGTTTCCCAAGATGCATACTTGGAGTACTGGTCAAAAATAATCATGAAGCAGCATAAAGGTAGACTGGTACGCGCTTGGTGAAGGGAAGGTAGTTAGTGATCACGCTTCATGTGCACATGCTGGTATGCAGGAGGTCATCTCAAAAGTGTCCACGAATTTTTGAGAGGCCTGCAATTTTGACCTCACATTGTGTATGGTCCCTGGAACTTTACAAATTTAGTGGCAATTTGTTCATTTTTACATCATTCATAATCTTAACATTTGTGAAGCGCTTATGAGGACAGTGCCATGTGCAATTATGGGACTGTGGGAGTACTGTGGGCAATTTGCAAAATAAGCAGACATTTACTTATTTTCTGAGCAAGGTACTGCTGTGCGTAAATACTACCTATTGCATAAGGCTCCTGTTAATTCACCCTCTGTTCGTATCTTTGCAGGATAATTACCTTAATCTTTGTGTTTTTTTTTTAAACAATTTTTATTATTTTTTCAGTGTGAAAAACATACACGTTGACAATCAGTATGACAATAATTCTGCTAAGTTCTAAATATACAGTTGTACATAGTCGGAGTTGACACATATAGTACCACGTGAGGTGGTCCACCCTGTAGTTTACTGCGGCTAGCAGTTCAGATGTCACAGTCCCATTCCCCCTCTTCTTCATCCTCTGAGCTGGCGTCATCCTCTTCCGGCAGCGGGTCGCACAGTTCCCCCCTATATACATTCCAACGAGTCCAAACCTTGTTCCACTTACGAGGGCAAGCCCTATTAACATATACCGCCCTTTCTGTAAACATCAATAAGTCCATGTTTTTGCTCCATTGCGCCAGTGTGGGTAATTATGTTGCACCCCATTTTTGTGCCACGTCTCTCTTTGCCACCATAAGGGCCAACGTTCCCCATATCAAGCCATACCTTGACAAGTCATTTGGATCCCAAATATTCAAAATACACTTACGTGGCTCTGGAGTCAGTGACACCTTTAGTGTTTGTGAAATCGTGCATAACACTTGACGCCAGTAGGCTTCTATTAAGGGACAGTCCCAGAGGGTATGGAACGAGGTACCTTCTTCACCACAGTTTCGTAAACAGTAGGGATGCGGAGCCCTTTGGAGTTTGTGTAGTGTGGTTCTGGTATAGTATATGCGGTGGAGGATTTTTAATTGCACGAGCCTGAATCTAGCCGAGATACCCACTTCCCTTGGGGACACCAGTGCTTCGTTCCATTCTGTATCATCCATGTCGCCCAGTTCCTCCACCCACCTCTCGCGTAGTTTTAATGTGGGGTCCGTCAAGTTATTCAACAGTTTTTTATAGGTAAGGGAAGTGGCTCTATGTTGCATGTAGTCAGTGAGCAGTCTATCCTCCTGCGGGGAGGACTCCGGGACGTCAGTATCTGTTGGTATTGCCTGTAGTAGCGCATGTCTGATTTGCACATACCTGTAGGTTTCGGTCAGACCCAATTCATATTGTTGTTGGAGCTGGGCGAATGGGACCACTGTCCCCCTGTCCCATAAGTCTCCCACCGTCGATATCCCTATGTTGTCCTATTGCGTAAACCCTTTACTCCTTCTCAATTGCCCCAATGCCTTGGTGTCCCAGAGTGGGGTAAGCTTGGTAATTGTTCCCTTCCAACCCAACTTCGCCTATGCTATGTGCCATATCGCGGTCGTGTGTTTCGTGGGTCCTAGAAACTTCGCTGCCTGACCTTTGGTATAGAGCGTTGAAAGCATGTTGTCTGTGCCTAACTGGCTCCAGTCTGCCCTGTAGGCTGGATCATCTCGGGGTGCATGAATCCATTGGTTAATGATTTTGAGGTGGGCTGCCCAGTAATACAATTGCAGATTTGGCAATGCATTCCCTCCCTCATACCAACTTTTATTCAGTTTGGCGTGAGCAATACGCGCAGGTTGGTTATTCCAGAGCAGGTTGGACACCAATGCTGTAACCTGCCGAAAGTATTGCGGTGTAACTGGGTAGGGCGAGTTCTCCAGGGCATAAAGGAACCTCGGAAGGGCCATCATTTTGTAGAGTGCTGCTCTACCGAGGAGTGTCAGCGGCAACATCGCCCAATGCTTCACGTCACTGCGTAGTCGGTCCAGTGCGGGTTTCAGGTTTTTGTCATAGAATTCCATCTGACTATCAGTGATATATATACCAAGGTATTTAAAGGATGTCGTGGCTCTCATGAATGGGCATTCTCTGTCGAGCGTGGGCGCCGGCCCTTTCAGCACATACGAGACTGACTTCGACCAATTTAGCGTGTATCCCGACGTCTCTCCATAGGCGTCACATAACACCAGGAGTGCCGGTACACTCTTCTCTGGGTCCGTCAGATACACCAACATATCGTCGGCGTATAATGACACACGATCCTCCCACCCCTCTCTCCAGCTAATGCCTTTCAATAAAGTTGTATTTCTAATCAGTGCCGCTAATGGTTCTAATACCAGGGCAAACAACAGGGGCGAAAGGGGGCATCCCTGTCGGGTCCCCCGCGCCAGTTGGATCGTGCGCGAAATGTGACCGTTGGCTACAATATGTGCAATGGGATTGGCATATAGGAGGCGTATCCAGGCTATGAATTTGGGGCCGAAGCCCATGTGGGTCAAAACTGCGAATAAGTGCTCCCATTCAACCATGTCAAATGCCATTCTTGCGTCTAATGAAAGGATTACAGCACGTTCTAGTAATAACGGAGCTCGTGCCAGTACCCCATTTACTCGCCTGAGATTGAGGGCAGTGCTCCTATGTGGCATAAAATCTGATTGATCGGGGTGGATCAACAGTTGAAGATGGTTCATCAATCTAGTGGCCAATAGCTTCGCGAGAATCTTCGCTTCCGCGTTGATAAGAGAGATAGGGCGATACGACGCGCATTCTGTCGGTGGCTTATCGGGTTTCGGTATCGCCACTATCGTGGTCGTTCGTTGATCCCGCGGTAGTTCCGCCTTCGTGAGACTTTCGGTGTACATGGCCAGCAGTGGTGGGCTAAGTGTACCTGACATGAGCTTATACCACTCAATGGGGATCCCACTGGGGCCCAGGGCTTTTCCGGATTGTATCGCTCCTATAGCTAATTATATTTCCTCTACAGTGAGGTCCGCTTCTATCTCTTGGACTGATTCCTGTGGAAGTGTCCTGGTCATTATGTGGCTAAGGGAGTACAGGGCTGTGCTTTCCGTGACCTCATTGACAGGGGTACATACCCTCTCAAAGTGATCTGCTAGTATGTTTACAATCCCCTCGGGGTGCGTCTGCGGTTGCCCCTCCGTAGTGTACAATTGCTGTATGCCCCTATTGCTTCCCCCTTCTTTTCTAACCAAGCTAACATCTTTCCGGCTTTGTCTCCTATGTCATAGACTCTGTGGGTTGTAGCCGAGATATTATCAAGGACTTGCAGGCAGAGGTGTCCCCTATATCGTTGCTGGTGTAACTGCAAGGTGTGTGCTGAATCTTCTGTGGGGTCTGCCATATGAGCTACGTTCACCGTGTGTAGGGACAGTTCTAGCTCTGAGAGCTCCTTCCGTTGCGCCCTTTTGTGTCCCTTGATGGAGGCCATCGCTTGTCCACGAAGGACTGTTTTGTATGCTTCCCAGAGTCGAGGGAGAGGCTACGGACGCTTAATTTTCGGTAAAGTAGAATTTGGTTGCGTTCTTAAGATCTTTCTTTATTTTGGGGACTTTCAGGAAATTAGGGTAGATGGGGTATATTCTCCTCCTAGTTTTCTCCTGGCTAGAGAGAGTCAGTACTACTGGTGAGTGGTCTGATATGCCCCTAGGGAGTATTTCTACAGTGTCTGCATCGTGCATCCCATTCCCTAGCATCAGAAAATAGTCGATACGGTACAGACTGTTATGCACTGACGAGTGGTAGGTGTATTGTGTCGTGGTGGGGTGTTTGTGTCTCCAAATATCCGCTAGGCTCATCGCTGCTAAGAAACCGTGATGGCCTGAGGGACCAGACGCATGGGTCCTTACCGGAAATTTATCCAATACTGGGTCTGCCACTGAGTTGAAGTCTCCCCCAATGATGATGTCTCCCTCCGGGAGGTCCAGCAGAAACTCTCCCAGCGCTGGTAGTGCTGCTGTTTGAAGAGCCGGTGGTATATAAACTGACACCACATTCAAAAGCAGGACTTCCCACTGCCCATGTATCGCTGCAAAGCGTCCTTGGTCATCTATTTTGTGTTGCAGGAGGATAAATGGAGAGGTCTTTTTCATCAGAACACCCGTCCCCCTGGAGCCAGATGTGAATTCAGAATGTGCCACCAATTTGTAGCCCCTGCGGTCATGTGCCTGACATGCCCTCCACGTGAGAGGTGTTCCCTGCAGTAAGACTAGTGCCGGGCCCTGCCGTTTAATAGCCTGCATCACCAGCCCCCTCTTGATTTTGTCTCATCGTGCACTGCACCGCTCCTGCTCCCGCCCCCAAGTCCCGTGTAGCGCCGCACCCGCTGGGATCGCGGTGCGTGAAGCGCGCTGCTCGGGTGAAGCGGCGACCCGGTGCGCTACGGCCTGGCCCCGCCCCTCGCTGCCGCGCGGACTGGGCGCGGCCCTTGCTTCCTCACGCATCCCGCGTGAGCGCCAGTGTGCCACGATTGCCCACGCCCATCTCGTTACGCGCTGGCCTATGGGGGAGGGCAGCTCGCGCTCCTGCAAGGAAGGAGAGGAAGATAGTGCCTACACACAGGCGCTAGTGGGTAGACTGAACTCGGCAGCACAGGACAAGGTCCACGCACATTGGACGCCCTCCAGCACACATCACCCAGCCTCCTGCTCATCATCCGAAGAGACGACCGCCACACACAGGGCCCGGCCCTCCGGCCATAGTAACTCCACACCACAATGGCCACAATACCCCCCATCGAGCCGTTTGTGGTCGAGGGGTCACCATCCTCGCTGGCCCCCAAATGGAAAGACTGGGTGGATCGCCTACTCATATTCTTCGAGGCTACTAAGGTCCACAAGGAACAGAAGCCCATGGTGCTCCACTTAGGAGGCAAAGATGTGCCCAATATAGCTAAGACATTAGTGGAGGCCACGCCAAAGACCCATAGTTCACTCATCAATGCCTTGAACGCATACTTTGAGCCGATGGCTAACCAGGACTATGAGCGGTTTATCTTCAGGCAAGCCAGACAACTGCCAGAGGAATCGTTAGACACGTATCATGCAAGGCTAAAGAGACTGGCAATGTCATGTGGGTTCTTAGATGTCACAGAAGAAATAAGGGGCCAAATAATTCAGGACTGTGCATCGGCCAAGCTCAGGAAACGAATCTTGGAGGAGTCTGGGAAACCCTTAGCCGATATTTTGACATTGGGTCGCACAAAAGAATTGTCCAAAGCCCGAGCTGCTCTCCAGCACCGGTAAAAGCTGAACCGGTCAACAAGATCCAAGTTAAGTCACCGGCAAAGTGGAATAAGAAACCCCCTGGAAGCCCGATGGGAGCAACAGGGAAGTCGTGTGGATATTGTGGCGGACCATCCCATACTCAGGCCTCGGAATGCCCCGCTCGAGGGAAGAGGTGCTCAGGCTGCGGCCGATTCAACCATTTTGAGAAAGTGTGCCGATCCAAGAAATTTCGAACGCCCAGACAAGTGGCGAATGCCATACCAGAGAGTAACCACAGCCACATGAGTGACATGGACGATGATGAGGAAGAGGAAAGGACTGTGCACAAAATACATATGATTGGCACGGCCACTCGAAGAGCTCGGAAACTCCCTCAGTGCTGCATCAGAGTCGCAGACCAGGAGGTGATGGCAGTGGTCGACACTGGAGCCACCATTAATCTCATGAGTGCGGCCCTATACCGGACAATGGACCACCCACCGCCACTAAGCCCATCGCCCATTACCGTCTTCGCCTATGGTCAAGACACTCCACTACGCATTAGAGGCAAATTCAGGACAGCAATTAATCATGGCAACAAGACTGTCACCACTAATGTATTCGTGTCAGAGGATGGGCAAGGCATGTTACTCGGGTGCCGAGCCGCTGAGGACCTGGGAGTAGTCACATTTGCATTTGGAGTTCATCAAGAATCAATACAACAACTCATAGCTGACTTCGCAGACATCTTCAAAGGCATCGGAAAATTCAAGGGTCATCAGATACACCTACACGTGGATCAAGCGGTCCAGCCGGTAGCTGTTGGACAGGCCACATGAAGGGCCGCTCTCCCCCGGCTCAACCGGGCCCGAGCCCAGCCACGCAAAAGACTACACACCCCCATTGCACGTCCTCCGTCCCCTCAGGGACCCCTGCCCTCGAACATGTTAACCTCGCGGGCCCGATCCTCTGCCGGCCCACGCGCCCAGCCCGGGCCGCCATCTTGGACACTTCACCACGAGGCCGCCTGGCCCCCGCTCGACCTCAACCCTGGGCCTAGCCCAGCCTCAGACATTCCGGCACCACCCTCCACCCAGGAGGTGAGCGGGCTACTTGGCAAGTCAATGGGAGAAAGAGGTGCCGATGGCTCTCCCCCGCCCAGTGCCGCTCGCCCATCGCATCCCCGGGCGCTGGCTCCACCCCCCTGCGGGGTGTCTGGACTCCCTCATCCCGGACCTCCCGACCTCCAAGTGCGAGGGTCCGGACATCAAAGCACACCAGCCCTATAACTGGGGCAGCTCCAGAGCAGGAAGGCAGTTGTATCTTGGAGTCGAGAGACGTAAAGAGGAACTCATCCTGGACGGACTACTGGCGCTGCCGTAGCTCTGTCTTGTGCACCATCGTCCTGCCTGTTGGCGCTGCCACAGCCGTCGTAACCTTCATCTTCGTCGTCACCGGGACCTGCAGGCTCCGCCGCGGACCGTCGTCCTTTCTTCAGCCATCTCGGGACCTGCTTGGCTCCTCCACGGCCCGATCATCTACCACGCCGAGCTCGAGGATTGAGAGCTATTTTGAACTTACTGGTAACTAAGACTGTCCCGCTACCCTTTTCCTCAGCCCGAGATCAGAACCGAGGGGACCCCTGAGTCCAGACCTCCTTGTATCATACTATCGTAACCTAAGAATTGCATATAAAGTCTCGTTAACCTTCAACCTTGTGTGGTGTCCGTCTGTGGGGGGGAAGTTACCTTTCTGTACAGTCGTTGGAGACGGCTCTCCCTGGAGACCTCTCCCCGTAATCTCGGCCGACCCTCCCGGTCCGTCTAACATTGGTGGCCAGCGGCGCGATCCGAATCACCGCATAACGTACAGAGAGTAGCTCACCCCACAACGAACCACAATGACAACTAAAGAAAGCGGATCAACTGAGAAGTTCCAAATGGAAAAACTAGAGGAGTACAGCCATCGTGAACTGAAGCAGTTCTGCATCGAACTAGGTATCGCTACCACCGGACTAAGCACCAAGGACGATTTTAAGCATGCCCTAGAATCTTGGGCAGAGACCGGGGATGTCGAAGCCCCCGAGCAAAGCACCGCGAAAAATACCAACACGGCCCCGGAAGGGCCAAGAACCAGTCTCTCGCAAGACGAGATCCAAGAAAGAGAAAAAACCCGACTACACGAACTAGAAATGGCCCGACTCAAGATGGACGTAGAACTCAAGTTGGCCGAACAAAAAATAAACTTAGAGCACCTGCGTCTCCGAGAAGAAAGAGAGGAGAAACAGAGGCAAAGGGAGCTCGAGGAAAAGAAACTGGCGTACGAGCACGAACGGAATCTAGCCGAGATCAACCTGCGCAAGCAAAATAAAGAGTTAGGGGTGCCCGACAGACCGCACACCCCAGGGACCACGGAGAAAAAAGTACACATCCCCAAGGATGTTGTCCGAGAATATTTTCGAGAAGACGACATCCAGCAATGGTTTAAGGCCTACGAAATCGCGATGACTGCGCACCGGATCGATAGAAACGATTGGGGAGCCGGCCTATGGGGCAAATTCCTCAATGAGGGTCGCGATACCCTGTTACAGCTCCCAGACCACCAGATGACCTCCTACGACCATATGAAAGCGGCCCTCCTCACCCGCTATGGCCTCACGCCCGAGATGTACCGTCAGAGGTTCAGAGACTGCACACGCATCCCGGGTACAACTTGGGTGGACTATGTAACGTACTTTAGCCGAGCCTTCGAAGGCTGGATCAGAGGGAACAACGTCACGACCTACGAGCAGCTGTTCAATCTGATGGTATGGGAGCACCTGTCCAACAATTGCTTCATTGAACTACGCCAACACCTCCTCGACAGCAAGTTAACCGATCCCCGGCAGCTCGCAGCCGAAGCTGACCGGTGGGAGATCACCAGAGTGGGCCGGAATGGGTCCTACGAGCAGAACAGGAACAACAATGGTCACCACCGACCCAGAGGAGGAGGAGGGGGCCAAGGACGAGGAAGAGACAACACTCCGGCCGCCCCCGCTACCAGCACCACCCCCCCGGCCAACCGGGGCAGCACCCCGGCGCGACCGGGGTATAGAGCCAATGTTACATGTCACCGATGCCAACGAGTCGGCCACTATGCGAACGACCCAAGCTGCCCGCAGTATCAGAGTCCGAAACCCCGCCATGTGGCCGCCGCGGCACTAGGGGAAGAACAGATCTCCGAGGAGCAAGAAACAGACGAGCAAGAGTATCAAGAGTGGGAGCCAGCCGCCATGACTCTCGCGTGCTTAGGGGGAAGAGACATGGTCCCGCGGGTCCCCCTACCCGCTAACACCCAGAAGTACAGCCAATGGGTGAGCATCAATGGACAACGGGCCGAAGCCCTTCGGGACACCGGGGCCAGTGTGACAGCCGTCCGCTGTCATCTGGTGACCCCAGAACAATATCTACCGAACATTCTCTGCCCTGTGCGATCAGCCGACAACTCAGAGAGTCTGTGTCGGATGGCCTGCGTCCCCTTTGAGTGGGGAGGGGTCTCCGGCATGTTGAAAGTGACGGTCCGAGACGACGCCCCCGTGGACTGCCTCCTCGGAAATGACCTGGAAAGCTCCCCGTGGGCAGCCGTGGAGCGAAAAGAACACTTGGGGATGTTGGGCGTCCCGGACTGGGCGTGCGTCACCACCCGGTCCATGGCCGCCCGTGCCAACCATCACCCGGAAGAACCAGAATGGCCGGCGCCACCGCCTCCGGTCGCCCCAGCCGAGACCACCGACCATGACATCCCCCTCGAACTTGCTCAACCCTCCGACCTCGCTAACCTTGACCAGTGGGCTCAAGAAGGGGGACCCACACAAGAACAATTTCGTCAGGAACAGAAGACCTGTCCCTCCCTCGAGGGACTCCGACAACAAGCGCTCGCCCAAAGCGCCGGGGATACCTCCGGAACTCATTGGGTCTACTGGGACAATGATCTGTTGTACAGCGAGCAACGAATCGCCGAGCTGGGGGCCAACCGAGTACTAGTAGTGCCCCTCCGCTTCAGAGACTTCCTGCTGAATCTGGCCCACGATGTCCCCCTGGCAGGACACTTGGGACAAGATAAAACCTACAGCCGCCTGGTGACCCACTTCTTCTGGCCCAAAATGAGAAACGATGTGCACCAGCATTGCCGATCTTGCCCCACGTGCCAAGCTAGTGGGAAGAGCGGCCGCAAACTAAAGGCCCCCCTGCAACCCTTTCCCGTAGTCACGACCCCATTTGAGAGGGTCGGAATAGACATTGTGGGACCCCTGGACCCGCGTACAAGACAAGGTCATCGCTTCATCCTGGTACTAGTGGACCACGCCACCCGCTACCCTGAGGCTATCCCTCTCCGGACCGTGACAGCCCCAGTGGTCGGCCGGGCCCTGATGGGGATCTTCTCCCGTGTGGGGTTCCCCCGAGAAGTCGTCAGCGACAGAGGCACGAACTTTATCTCTAAATACATGAAGTCCCTCTGGCAACAGTGTGGGGTCACCTACCGCTTCACGACCCCCTATCACCCCCAAGGAAACGGACTTGTTGAGCGGTTCAATCGCACGCTAAAAGGGATGATCGGGGGATTGGAAGAGCCCCTCCGTCGCCAGTGGGACGTGCTGCTGCCGTGCCTCCTCTTCGCCTACCGGGAGGTCCCACAGAAATCCCTAGGCTTCAGCCCTTTCGAACTACTATATGGGCACCCAGTGCGGGGGCCGCTCAGCCTGATCAAAGAAGGCTGGGAGATGCCTCCGGCCAAGAGTCCTCCAGATGTCTTCCGGTACCTCCTCACCCTCCGCAACCAGTCCCGGCGGTTCAGAGACCTAGCCAAAGCCAACCTAGAGGCCAGTCAAGAGGACATGAAGAAATGGTATGACCAGAACGCCTCATCAATTGAATTCGAACCGGGGCAACAGGTATGGGTAATGTCCCCCACAGAGCCATGCGCTCTCCAAGACAAATGGACGGGACCCTTCAAAGTAATCGAGCGCAAGGGTCCTGCCACCTATCTGATCGATATGGAGTCCTCCCGGAATCCGCTCCGAGTCCTCCACACCAACCGGCTGAAGCCCCACTTTGCACGAACAGAACTCAGCCTACTGATGGCCACAGACAATGGGGTTGAAGACGACTCCGAGCCTCTCCCTGACCTCTTGCGGGCCCAAGAGCAAGACGGCTCCGTGGATGGGGTCAGACTCTCGGAGACCCTCACCAGAGAACAACGCCGAGAGTGCCAAGCCCTCCTGTCACAGTTCGCCAGTCTGTTCTCCCTCACCCCAGGTGTCACTTCCTGGTGTGTGCACGATGTGGACACCGGAGACAGCCCTCCTATCCGCCACCGGGCCTACCGCGTACCTGATCGGGTACGGGCCTGCATCCAGGCGGAAGTAGCTAAGATGCTCACGCTCGGGGTCATCGAGCCCTCGGACAGTCCATGGGCCAGCCCGGTCGTACTGGTCCCCAAAGCAGCCGCCCCCGGAACCACACCAGAACTCCGGTTCTGCGTCGACTACCGGGGCCTGAATGAAGTCACCAGGACGGACGCACATCCCATCCCCCGGGCAGATGAACTGGTCGACCGAATGGGAGCTGCCCGCTACCTCAGCATCTTCGACCTGACAGCAGGTTATTGGCAGATCGGCCTCACACCCCGAGCACAAGAACGTTCTGCCTTTTCCACCCCCGATGGCCACTATCATTTTACGGTCATGCCCTTCGGCATGAAAAATGCACCAGCAACTTTCCAACGGCTCGTCAACCAGGTCCTGGCGGGGCTCGAAGAGTTCAGCGCCGCCTACCTGGACGACATCGCTGTGTACAGCCACCATTGGACCGAGCACCTCCACCACCTCCGAGCAGTACTGCAAGCCCTTCAGCGAGCTGGCCTTACGATCAAGGCCAGCAAATGCCAAATAGGACAAGGGTCTGTGACCTACCTCGGACACCAGGTGGGAAGCGGCCTAGTGGCCCCTCTACAGCTGAAAATTGCCGCCATCCAGAACTGGCAGCCCCCTATCACACAAACCGAGGTGCGAGCCTTCCTGGGCCTCACGGGCTACTACCGAAGGTTCGTGAAAGACTATGGTACAATAGTGGGGCCTCTCACCGAGCTCACATCGAAAAATCAGCCCAAGAAGGTGAACTGGACCCCAGAGTGTCAAGCGGCCTTTGAACAGCTGAAGGCCGCCATGTGTTCCGCTCCTGTGCTCCAGGCCCCAGACTACAGCCGGGAGTTCGTCGTCCAGACGGACGCCTCTGACCAGGGCATTGGGGCAGTGCTGTCTCAAGTGAACACCGAAGGCCTTGATCAACCGGTGGCCTTCATCAGCCGGAGGCTCCTACCACGGGAGCAACGCTGGAGCACCATAGAGAGGGAAGCCTTCGCTGTGGTATGGGCCCTCAAGAAACTCCGGCCCTACCTTTTTGGAACCCACTTTCGGGTACAAACTGACCACCGACCCCTGCAGTGGTTGATGCATATGCGGGGGGAAAACCCAAAATTGCTACGCTGGTCCATCTCTTTGCAAGGTATGGACTTCACCGTCGAACACCGGCCTGGGTCAGACCACGCCAACGCAGATGGCCTGTCCCGGTTTTTCCGCCTCGACGAGGAGAGTCCCCAAGAGGATGGGTAACTCTCCCCGCCTTCAGCTGGGGGGGACGCATGTTGGACAGGCCACATGAAGGGCCGCTCTCCCCCGGCTCAACCGGGCCCGAGCCCAGCCACGCAAAAGACTACACACCCCCATTGCACGTCCTCCGTCCCCTCAGGGACCCCTGCCCTCGAACATGTTAACCTCGCGGGCCCGATCCTCTGCCGGCCCACGCGCCCAGCCCGGGCCGCCATCTTGGACACTTCACCACGAGGCCGCCTGGCCCCCGCTCGACCTCAACCCTGGGCCTAGCCCAGCCTCAGACATTCCGGCACCACCCTCCACCCAGGAGGTGAGCGGGCTACTTGGCAAGTCAATGGGAGAAAGAGGTGCCGATGGCTCTCCCCCGCCCAGTGCCGCTCGCCCATCGCATCCCCGGGCGCTGGCTCCACCCCCCTGCGGGGTGTCTGGACTCCCTCATCCCGGACCTCCCGACCTCCAAGTGCGAGGGTCCGGACATCAAAGCACACCAGCCCTATAACTGGGGCAGCTCCAGAGCAGGAAGGCAGTTGTATCTTGGAGTCGAGAGACGTAAAGAGGAACTCATCCTGGACGGACTACTGGCGCTGCCGTAGCTCTGTCTTGTGCACCATCGTCCTGCCTGTTGGCGCTGCCACAGCCGTCGTAACCTTCATCTTCGTCGTCACCGGGACCTGCAGGCTCCGCCGCGGACCGTCGTCCTTTCTTCAGCCATCTCGGGACCTGCTTGGCTCCTCCACGGCCCGATCATCTACCACGCCGAGCTCGAGGATTGAGAGCTATTTTGAACTTACTGGTAACTAAGACTGTCCCGCTACCCTTTTCCTCAGCCCGAGATCAGAACCGAGGGGACCCCTGAGTCCAGACCTCCTTGTATCATACTATCGTAACCTAAGAATTGCATATAAAGTCTCGTTAACCTTCAACCTTGTGTGGTGTCCGTCTGTGGGGGGGAAGTTACCTTTCTGTACAGTCGTTGGAGACGGCTCTCCCTGGAGACCTCTCCCCGTAATCTCGGCCGACCCTCCCGGTCCGTCTAACAGTAGCCCTCAGACACCGCCGCATCGCATTCCACCTCCGCCCACAGGTAGAAGAAGAACTCAAGAAGCTGGAGGAGGCAGGTATCATAGAGAAGGTGACAGGCCCCACCCCCTGGGTATCGCCCATCGTGGTCACCCGGAAGCCAAAACAACCAGGTGCTGTCAGAATATGCGTGGACATGCGTCTTCCCAACGTTGCCATTAAGAGAGAACGCCACATCACGCCCACCATCGATGACCTCATAGGGGAAATGGCAGGAGCATGCTGGTTCTCAAAACTAGACCTCCGATCAGGATACCACCAACTGGTCCTCGACGAGGAGTCGCGAAATATAACGACATTCTCGACACATGCAGGGCTCCGAAGGTACACCCGACTCAGCTTTGGCGTGTCCAGCGCAGCGGAAGTATTTCAGAACGTGATCCAAGAACTAATTGCTGACATACCAGGTGTCATCAACGTCAGTGACGACATCATGGTTCACGCCCGCACCATACCTGAACACAACCAGAGATTGGCCCAAGTATTCCGAAAGCTGAGAGACGCGGGTCTCACCCTGCACCGGGAGAAATGTGAATTCTTGAAGCAGAAAATAGGATTCTTTGGGTACACGTTCTCCGCTAATGGAGTCAATCCGGAACCCGAAAAGGTGAGAGATGTCAAAGAAGCTGCTCCCCCCACCTCAGTCACCGAAGTTCGCAGTTTCTTAGGAATGGTCAACTACTGCGGACGATTCATCAGGGATCTGGCCAACTTGACATTGCCACTGCGAGAACTCACAAAAGAGTCCACGCCCTGGTCATGGGGACCCGAGCAAGTAAAAGCCTTCAAGGACATCAAGGCGGCGCTCTCAGACAACACCACCCTGGCGTTCTTCGACCCCCGTAAACAGACCCTCGTGGCAGTGGATGCTGGGCCAGCAGGATTAGGGGCGGTCCTCATGCAGAAACAGCGAGATGAGATAGACTGGATCTCCGTTGCATTTGCCAGCCGCTCACTCACGGACACGGAACAATGCTACTCACAAATTGAAAAAGAAGCCATCGCCATACATTGGGGGTGTAGACACTTTCATCTGTACTTGTATGGGAAACCATTTACAGTAGTCACGGATCACAAACCGCTGGTCGCCCTATTCTCAGGGACTTCAACAAAGCCCCCTCCGTGCATAGAAAAATGGATGCTCCAGCTACAGGACTACAACTGCCAGATAGAGTATCAACCAGGATCCAGAAACCCAGCAGACTACCTTTCACGACACCCAAGAGCAGCCACCCTGGAGGAAATGGAAGAGGCTGACGACACAGAAGCCTATGTCAGGTGCGTCATCGCACGATCCTGCCCGCGGCCCATATCCATCACCCAAATTGCAGAGGCCACCCTGAAAGATGACTGTCTACAAAGAGTGAGGAGAGCCCTTCAAGGCGAGAACTGGCGCAGGGGCAAGGAGGAGTGGAAACTATTGACACCACACGCACAACGCATCATGGAAAGCCTCTACCACGTAAGGGAAGAACTGAATGATGATCAATCGGGATGTTTTCTAAGGGGTCACCAGCTGGTGATACCCTCTGCCCTGACTGATCAGGTGGTGCAACTGGCCCATGTCGGTCACCAGGGAATGGTGAAAACGAAAGCAAGACTGAGAACCAAGGTATGGTTCCCACTGATGGATGACCTAGTGCAGGATACCGTAAGATCCTGTGCGGCCTGCCAGGTCGCGGGAGACGCTCCGCGAGAAGCACCCATCGCAGTTGAGCCTCGACCTCAGAAACCATGGGAGTGTGTTAGCATGGACTTCGGAAGCCTTCCCGACGGGCGACACACCATGGTTGTGATAGACGATCACTCCAAGTATCCAGAGGTGGAACTAATAACCACCACGAGCACCACGGAAGTCATACCCAAACTAGAAAAGATCATAGCCGCTCACGGAGTAATGCGGGAGCTAAGAACAGACAATGGTCCTCCCTTCCAAGGCCAATAACTTGCCAACTACTTACAAGCCCTAGGAACGTGACATCGCCGCATCACTCCTCGCTGGCCACAAGCGAACGGGGAAGCGGAGCGATTCATGCGAACTCTCAATAAGGTCATCCGGATCGCTCATGACAAGGGACAATCACTAGAGATGGCGATATTCACATTCCTGCGAAGCTATCGCCAAACACCTCACCAGCCCCCTCTTGATTTTGTCTCCCAATCCTCGGACATTCCATGTCAATATTCTTACGGGCGGAACTGTGGTTCGTAGTGTCAAGCCGTCTTGGGCGGTGGATTGCGAGTGCTGTGACATAGTAAAGTGGTTTGGGTGCGATTAGCCCTGACTCCCTCATCAGTATGACACCTCTGCTGCCGTGTCGAGTGGTGTGTGGTAATACTTCGTCGTGTCATGCCATAACGTGTGAAACATAAACAATAACAATTAAACACCCCCCTCCAACCCGCCTCCCTGCTCCGCGGACCTGTAACCGCCCGCCTCCCCAACTTAGCAGAGTGCTTGTCGGAAACCCAAACCATTGTACTTGCTTGCGGGGGTAAGGACTCTCATGATGGCAGCGGCCCCATCTGCCCTCCTTAGCGTCTCCCGGTCAGAATCCAAGGGCAACACGCCCCTTCTTAGCAAATGACAACTGTGGTATCCGTGTGAGCTGGCCTATTACGAGTCCGGCTGGTGTTCGCCATGTTCAGAACCCATCTCCGACGGGTTTTCTAGATTGTCGCGCCTCGACGTCTGGGTTTCTGTGAGGTGCTCGTGTCGCAGATTCCCGTGTCCCTTGTTGGTGCAGCGGTGCACTCCCGCCCGTCGCCATCCCTCCAGCCAGTCTTGCATGGCCTCGGGTGTATCGAAGAACCATGTTCTGTTGTTGTCGACTATTCTTAGCCTTGTCGGGAACAGCATTGAATAGGGTAGCTCTTTCGATCTTAGTGCTTTCTTGACCTCCGTGAACGTTTTCCTACGACAGGCCACGTCCGCCATGTAGTCTGGGAAAAAGGCAAGTGTCGAGTTTTGAATTATAACCGTACATTTGACAGCGACTTCATTATGTCCTCCAACGTCACTTTCTTTGCCCCCTCTACCTCCACGCCTTTGCCTGTGGAGGTGCGTCCTTCTGTTTGCGGCGGGTTGCCTTTGTCGTAGGCATATTTGTCGAGCCTGGCTTGCGTCATGTTGTTTCTGGGTCGTCTGCCCTACATGATAATCGTCCCTGCGAGTCCTCAGGTTATGGGGGGCCCCCTCACCAGTATCTGCACTGACACTGCCACTCCGCGTCACAGCTGCTATGATTGGAACTGCACAGCTATGTCCTGGGGTGGGGTGCTACGACCTCCATGCACAGTAGATTGTCACCGCAGCTTTCCCTTCTTGGAAAACGTGGCAGGTCCGTCTCTTCTGGAGGTTGCTATTATGTGTGGGTGTACTTGTAAAGCGCACTGTGACTCCAAGGAGTATCCTGGCGCTGAAGACCGCTGGGGAACCCGTCCTGGTTTTCCCTGTGAGATGGTCCCTTTCTGGGTATCTCCAAGGTGAAACCAGGCATCCCCGGCGTCTGTGGGGGGCCGTTGTAGAGATGAGGCAAGCTTAATGCCCAGAGTTGCCGAATGTGTTCCCTGGTTAGAGTAGGCACCGAGGCGAGAATTATCGAGTCCGTTTGACCCTGGTCCACGACCCTGCCACGTCGGGAATTGAACCCTGGTCCCGGGCCGTTCTCTGCTTACGGGTCTGCCGCCTCTAACCTGTGAGCCACACCACTCCCTCACCGACGAGATGCCTCCACTGCACGCTCCTCCTGTTACCGGCACTAAGAAGCCCACCTCACTGGAGGCAGGTGGTAGGCCACTATAGTTCCAGGGCCTCGTGCAGCTGCACTTAGTCGCCCTTGTTATGGGCCTTTGCGCAGTGTCTCTTCGCGTTTGTCCTTATGTGCCCTCAAGCAGAGTGTAATCTTCGGCCTCCCATTGGCCTCTGTGTCTTGCTGCATTAACCGGAGCTTCACCCGTGTATTCAGTGATTCCCCCACAGCCTGGTTGCGTATTATGTGCACGGGCTAAATATGGCAGTCTATCAGATGGGCACTTCCCTTGCACCACCTTGCTCGGGTCCCCTTACGCTTTTCCCAGCAGCTGTTTCATCGCGTCTGCTCACCAGTTATGTCCAGTGGGGGGGGGGCCCCCTCGATACCTGCGGTGGATGTCGCGTGGCGAGGGAGCCTCCGTCAGGCCCCTCGCCGCAAGAAGTGCCGTGGGCTTCGGTTGCAATGGCGAGCGCCGATCTGTGCCTCCGTCGCTTTCGGGCGATGTAGCGGCCGGCGGGTGTGCTATATTCTTCTGGCTGGATGCGGGTGCCTGATGTACCTCTGCTACTCCTCCGTCTCGGATCGCGTCCCTCAGACGGGTCCCTACACCACTGCGGTCCGGGTTGGCTTCAGGTCGCTGTCCCAGCTTTGCCTGCACTTCCGCCCGGGCATAGAAGTACCCGAGGCCGGCTTTAATGGGAGGATGTTAGGCCTTGGCCGGACCTTGCACGGTTTCTGATGTTCTGGGCTTCGGAAAATCACCGGGATTGAACCGGATGTTGCTGCTCAGGTTCCGATGTCGGGATCTGCCTTTGGAGGCTACTTTGTGGCGGATTTGCGGTACGGATTGATGAATGGGGCCGCTTCGGTCACAGAGCTCCTATTTTACACAGCCACCATGTTAGGCTGTTAGCCATGCCCCCTTTTGTGTTTTTTTTTTTAACAAAATGTATTCATTAAAGGACACATATAGAGCAGGGCTCTGAACCCCAGAGACATCTGCAAAATCAATACACAACATCCTTACTTAGATTTTTTTGGGCAATAAAAGGACAAGGACAAGGATAAGGAAAGGGCAATACAAATGAAAGTATACCTCCAAGAACCCCCCCCCCCCCCCGCAGACAGCCTCCCCCTTCCCCAGTTACACTAACCGTCCTCCTACCACGACATAGTCGTGACCCTACCCCATTGACACTCGCAACTGTACACATACCGATTGTAAGCACATCACACACCCGTTTAATGACATTAGAATGTATTGTAGGGCCCCCCTGCATCGACCGGCTCCAGAATCGTTGTGTTTTTTAAGCCCAGCGCCTTTCCCCGAATACTGGTGTAGACTGTAGGTGAGCACAGATAGAAGCCAACCAAGGCTCTGAGCCCCACAGACAGTGCAGCACGTGCGCTGGGCTTTACCTGACCTCAACATGACCGTGGCTCGAGTACTTTATAAGCTCCATTCTGCAGCCTCTGTCAGTTGTTTGTATCTAATTTGCAAAAAGCATGCTTTTACGATTAGCTCCATGTGCCTGTCATCTGATGCCAGGCAATAAAAGAAATATCTGACAAGAGTCCGAGTAACATGAATTACACCCCTGAGAGGGGACATGGATATTACAACCTTCCAGCAGGCATGGAAGGAACATATGGTAATTCATTATATAATTGCACTGCAAATAAAATTCTTGCAATCCTTTTGTTAAATGGGTGCAAAATTAAATTCTTGTAATCCTTTTACTGCCACCGCCCCAAATTTTCAGCCAGTCTCCCGGCACGTGAATATCAATTAGCATGTCTGATGACGATTTGTACAGTTTTATTATTTTTATTAATTCTTTGCTAGATTGCCTTGGCATCAAACCATAATACAGACCAAATTAAGCAAATGAATAAACATAATGGCAACTATCTTAATCCATTTAGTTTTAAGGAACATCACATGGATTGTCATCCAAGTAAGTGACCCTTAAATTAGATCATACTGAACATCATTCACTTCACAGCTTTGCAGGAAATTTGGGATAACGCTAGCTGCGAGCTGAAGGGATGTATACCTCGGGAGTCTGTTCTGTATCAACCAGTTGTCTATAGAGCCTTCTGACCAGCTGTCAAGACTAATAACATAACATGTGTATTTGTAAAGGACTGAATAACAGATGTTTATTGTTACCCAACTCAATGATACTCATTTTATTCACCTCAGATGAATGATAGGCTGAGTGGGCCCACCGGGATTTGAACCTGTGACCATGAGGTCGAACACAGGCCCCTGCAGTGGATGCATTAATCCACTGAGCCATCAGACACAGTTGTATTTTGGCTGTGTAGTTAAGGGAAATCTAAAAGGTTGTCAAACAAATTCACTACCAACCAAGTTGTTAAGCAGTATTGTTTGCAATTGAGGGCACAGATGCTAGCCCCCTACCCCTCCTCTTGCGACACTTTAGCGCTCTTGGAGAGCCATTCAATGGTTTGTTTGCTCTCTGGCACTGACCAAGTATCCTAGGAGACCGCAGTGACGTATGGAGAGAAGTACACAGAGGCGCCTGCCTTTATGTGAGCCTAATGCAGCACCTCGCGCTCGTGCGGTATCTGCATTCATACGTTGGCCTTCACATCCGCTTCCTGTTTCCTGTGTTAAAACTCCACGTCTACTAACTAAGATGGGGCAGTGTCCAATAAATGCAATAATGAACTGCACATGATGAGAGTAGCTGCCCGTTAGGTTTTCAGTTCGCCCTTACTAAAACAGCAAAGCAGCAGCACGGACACCGACTATTTCGCTACTCAACTACCTTAATTATATAAAATGTATCGACAGGTTGTACCATTCAATGGTGTATGGAAAGAAATCGAGATAGCTGAATGCTACTGACAACCTGCTGCAGGCACCCAATCAATATAGATATCAGGTGTCCCTATTTGGGAACAGAATTAGAGTATCCGAGCAGGAGGGGATGTATAGCTTGACTAAACAGATGTGGAAAGGGGATGCAGGACTAAAAAATACATAACTACACAAATAAAAAAAAGTCATAATTTCCCATACATGTCTTTTAAACCAATTGGTTCCACAACTGCATTCCACCTCAGTGCTTGTTTATTTCAGTCTACTCTATAGAAAATACTTTAAATTCAACATCTTCTATTCCAGCAAACGGCTTTCAGGCCTGCCTCACTTTTGTCTTGAAGGCAGAAACATAACACTCTAGCTGTTCTTTAAGAATTCATGTTGAAGCTACAGTGCAAAATTGGGAAGTCAACTAACAGACTGTTTCTGGTGTTGGAAGTACATGTATAACACTGCATGCCAAACCTATTTTCTAACATGGATGAGAAAGATATTTAATAATGTATAGAACACAAGATCATTTTAGTATTCTAGAGGCTGACCATAATTTCTATAACAAAATGAAACCCCTTATTTTGTTTAACACCTTGGCTGCTAAGGCAATCCTTCCCGGGTGCTCAAATTTTTGAAATGCCATTCTTCATGACGAGCTCAGCTCGTCATCAGCACAGCTCAACTGTGCATCATGACGAGCTCAGCTCGTCATCAGCATCGAAATTATTTTAGTTCTGCAGCTCTGATTCCAGCAACATTGCATTCAGGTATGATTCATATTTATTATAAATGTAGGATGTTTGTTAGGGCTCCAGCTGTGGAGCTGCAGTACAACACTGCGGAATCAACCGACGTACTGTTGCTCCTGTTTCACTCAGGTTATAAGACATTTATCTCATACCGATAAGAGTTATATTTTTTAATTTATAGAATAAGTGCCCTAATTTTAGCTACTTAGGCTCTTTGCTTAATTTTCATGAGAAAATCATGAAATATAAAAATTTCCTCTCACACAATGTTCATCAAATCCGGGATAGCATTTTTTGCTGGTTAAAATCACCTTAGACCTAACCACAATTCCTAAAATTAGCATGATATCGCCAACCAAATATTGTGACTGAAATCTGCTATCACCCTTCGTATAAGCTCCTTTTTGGGCCCTCACATTCAAGTATTACACAGAATGCAGTTCAGTGTGACAAAATGGTGGTCCCCTAGCACCAAAGAAATCCAATATGTATGCTTCTTGTAAACATATAACTAAATAATACCATGAAAAACACACCATCTAACACACAATATTGTGAATTTTACCCTAACTTTTAAGGGTCTGATTTGCAATAAAAATATTGTCCAAGATATTGGGCACTCCCAGGTAGTTATTGACTGGGGCCTCTAACTCCACCGGGGGGCAATAACTGGCTATGAGTGCCCTCCCTCCATGGATAATATAGCCTAAGTATGTAAGTACATCAGAAAGCTTCTCAGGTTCTCATTGGTCTCTAGTGAACATAGGTTACTGGAAATCTGGTCAATGGTGGTGAAGGGAAACCTGCACAGGTTTAACAAATCAGCACATTCACAAACCATTAGAAAACAATTGTAAAATTTAGAAATATTGGCTAAGTGTAACTGTAGTAGTGGCAACCATTTTCTTGCTCAGTGCTAAAAAATGAAGATGAAAACCCGCAAGAGTTCTTGTGAAAGTTTACATTTTTGTAACAGTTTGAAGGTTTTTGTATCAGTTTGAAGGTTGACTGTATCCAATAGGAAGATTTCAGTTTTAGAAACTCTAAAGCTCTTTTGTTTTGTTTCATCACATGATATTCATTGGAGGCCATTTTATGAATATTTGCATTCTGTACTCCAGTGTTTTAGCTTTTTCTTGTTGCCAGGCACTGTGATTCACAGATCTTTTTTTCTTTTTGTTAATACTGTGGGCTTCCCAGAAGCATCACACTCTATGAACCTATATCTCAAAAATGGCTGCTCACAATCAAAATGTACCAATTATAGGAGTATTCAATTAATCGCAGGTTTACATGGGCTCTTGGCAAAACACAGGTGTATTATCAACAGGGTCTGAAAATTCTGCTGTCTTCAGACCAGTAGTCTGTAGTACGTTTGCTTGTAAGGTTTCAGAATTAGGCCGGGAAGCCTTAGCCAGTGGGCCACACCTCAGGGGGCAAGAATGAATCTTAGAAATTTGTAGAAGATATATTGGCTGCTCTTAAGTATGTTGGGTCAAGGGGCAACTCAGGCTTACCAACACGCATAATTCTTGATGGTCCTACCTGCATTTGTACATCAGGTAGCTATCATTCATAATGCAGCTGTCATTCAGAATACTAATATAATATAGTTTGCAGATTGTCATTGCTCCTTGGAAGGCTCAGTTCTGAGTTATCTTCCAAACAGTACAGAGTAAATTTGGTTAATAATAATAATCCACATTTGTAAAGCACACAATTACCCGTAAGTGTCTCTAGGCGCTGGGGGCCGTCGGGAAGATTAAGCAAGCTATTGCCCAGAGTTACATGGTGCTGGGCTAATCTGCCGCCGGTGCCAGGGATCGAACGTGATCCCCAGATTCCGGCGTCAGTCGCCCTAGCCGCAGCGCCACACCTTAACCAAATCCTGATAGCTCCTCTCTGTGCTGAAAGCCCATTTATTCATCTTTGCGGTAGGGCAGAGCACCTGGCTTCACCATTGTGCTAGGATCGGCTGAGGTTTGCGAAAAATAAGCACCCTAAAGTCCTGGCGCTGGTCAATTCTACTTTTGGTCAGATTTTTACTCCAGTTGAAGTTGCTGAGCTTCCTCCTGAGTCCTAAAACACCATCTACTGGCTCCAGAGCTTTGTTTTATATCTAAAATTAGGGCAGTGGCATGAATCCAGAAACAATGAGGAGGTGTGCCCTCTTCCAAATTTATAAATTCAGCCAGGCACTTTAAGGCACGGCTTTCATGGCATTCCTACGCTGGAGGGTAGGGGCCTACTATGCATCATGCTGACCCCGACAGGTCAGCATGATGCACATTAGAGAGAATAATTACAGAATCCTAAGCAGGATCATCTCTTTTGTCAGACATCGCCCAGCACTATATTAAAAAGCAGAGATGGCAGAAAAATGTAGACTGTAAAAGGCAAGGACATCTTGTGTAAGGTGGTAAACAATCTTTGAGCAGAACTTGAAAGAGATTCCACACAGCTAAGCTGATTTTTCTTAGTCCTTCATTCTAAAAGGGTTTATGGGCTGAATGTAGAATTCGGGAGAAAAATCAGGTAATTACATGATCTCTGATGCACACTCTCCACAGGCGGAAAACATCATTTACAACACAACCATTACATCGCACTGCACTTACAACGCAGTCATTACATCGCAACATCCTTTACAACGCATGTCACTACAACGCAGGCATTACAAAGCATCACACTACATCGCATGACACTACATCGCATGTCACTACAATGCAGGTATACAACGCATACCATTACAACGCATAGTTCCCATACACTATCCAAAACTTACCCTGCTGTTGTACCCCCTGGAGTTAGGATAGTAATTTTTACCCGTGAACTATCCAACACTTACCCTACTGCTGCCCCCCCTGGAGTTAGAATAGTCATTTTTACCCCTACACTATCCAACACTTACCCTACTTTTGCATCCCCTGGAGTTGGAATAGTAATTTTTACGCCTATACTAGCCAATACCTACCTTAAATGCAATGTAATGGTATGTGTTGTAATGATATGCATTGTAAAGGTATAATGTGATTGTGATCCGAACCCCTTACCGGCCTCGCAACATCGCCATTTCCTGGGGCCGGGCTCGGCCGCATCCACAATAACAGAAGTCCCGCCCTCCTTTCCTCTGTCATTCCAGAAACCAATGCCCTTCCAAGGAGAACAGGAAGAGATCCCAGCATACCCCAAAAGTCCAACCCTTCGGGAATTGAAATCCGGAAGCCGCGAACCAGAGGGCGGAAGAACTGCGGGAGGAGAGACGGAGTTGCAGGAGTTCCAGACTGACGGTGGAAGAGTTCCAGAAGCGGAGACTGAAGGCGGAGAAGACGAGTGGAGTGAAGAGTGGTGGTGTCCCACGGAGGTGGCGGGGGAGCGGCCGTAGCTCAGGAGAGAACACGCACCCAGGGGTAGCACTGTAATAAGGCACCAGAGGGGAGGTGGTGAGCACGTTCTATGTATATAAACCGAGCACCTGTAGAGAACCTCACCAGACACTGTATATATATTGTAAAGCACTTTCCAGACCCCACTCCATTACCCGTTGTTCCCGTCCTACACTCGCCCTGATACCCGAACACGGTTACCACGTCAAAAGAAGCATCTATCTCTTTCTTTTCTCGGATTTCCCTTCCCCTTCTGTCGCCCCCTTACCCGAACCCTGACCCCCACGTTCCACTTTTCGGATATCCTTCACTTCCCGGGCTTTGGTAAACGGTACTCAGCTTAGAGCGCCCAACAGGACTAACAACTCCTTTCTTTACCTCCCACACGCCCTCCACAGACTGTCCGGAGTCGTTATACCAGAAAGGAGACATGACCACCCCGAACCCCGGAAGATCCAAGGACGACAGAGGAAGACCGGAAGTGTGGACTGTGGACTATTTTGTTACTCTACTCGAGTTGTCCCTGTATACCTCATTAAACATTGATAAGAGTTCCAACTTGATACGGCCTCCACTCCTGTTTTTCCGGCCCGCACTCCCCCCACGTTCACAGCGATGTAATGGAATGTGTTGTAAAGGTAGTTTCTAAGAACGCGATGTAGTGTCATGCGATGTAATGGAGTGCACTGTAAAGGATGTTGCAATGTAAAAACTATACATGTATGTGTTGTAACGTCATACATTCCCACAGGCTGCTTCCAGGGCAGGTGGTGTGTCCTTACAGAAGACAGCATCCCTACTCTAAGAATATGAAAAGGAATCGTAATCACAAAATATACTCGACATCGAAGGGTCCCAGTCATGGAAGACCACAATGAATTTAGCAAGCATTGGCCTTAGCTTGTTTGTGGGAATATATGAAATAGACTGGTCTCAGATGATTACGGTAGTATGGGACTCACTGGTCTGGGGTGGTTATGTGGAAATATATATTGATTATAAGATTCTAAATGCCTAAACAGCATTTATTACATTCAGAATCACATTTGAAGGGAAAAATGGAGTTTAACAAAAGAAAGACTTTCTTTGGGGTTTCTTGTTGAACAGGGCTACAATTGTTCTAATAGTATTTACTCATAACTCCACTCAAACAAATTACTAGGATTTAACTAAAATGACATGTCACCAGGGATGCACTAATCAAGCAGATCACAAAATCAGCGTGTCACCTTCGACACCTGATGAAGAACTGATTACTTGTTAGGTTCACTTCTGAGAAGACTCTGTAGTGGGGCAAAAGTAGTAACATGCCAGGCTAGGCTTCTTGTCCCTTGTTTCATATTTTCCTCCCTTCTCTTTTCAAAGTAATTTCTGCTCAGCCATTACAGCTTTGGTGGTATTTGTACATCAATTTGGAAATGCCCTGTCTGCATATCTGCCCAATTCTACTTTGGCTCCTTCGGGAGTGGTCTTTCACTCAGTTGCCTAGTTGTGTGATAAGCCACCTAACTGGATCCCAGATGATTCCAATGGGGTAGCGACAGTAGTTCCCGAATCCACCAGAGACTTGCCCTTGGTTTACAGGAGGAGCCACTGCTCCCGTGGCAAATCCCAAGGGAAAGGGGGTTGGGATGGAGAGAGCATGTAGAGTCAAAGATGCTGTGGCTCATCTACTCAAAAGTAACACTGCGGCAGGCATTCACACCAGTCTTATGAATGGTACCGGCAGATATGGTGACGATGATAATGATGTATTTATAAAGAGCAACAAATATCCTAAGGCGTCTAGGCGCTACACTTGGCATGTACGAGTCTAACTGGAGTAAGTATAAGAATTATGCCTTAAAAAGCCCAGTTTAAAGACCTTTCTAAATTTGAACAAGTTAGTTTCTTTTTTAAATAAGGTTGGCAGGGAGTTCCACAGTTTAGCTGTTACGGTAGTGAGGCTCCTGCCATCCAACCTGGCTCTCCTTAGTCTAGGAACAGCAAGATTTCCAAGCACGGCTATAAACTAACAAACTAACCTATAAACAAACAAATAATGAGCCTTTAGACTAGTATTAACTCTCTCTCTTAAAGTATCACTCCACAAAAGCTTTTACAATCTCAACCAACTTTTAGTTTTATTGTTTTGTTTTCATTTAGATTGTCCGTAGAAGCCCCTTCATCAAAGTTCTCGAAACTGTAGTGAGTATGAGTTCTGCATCAAACCCACAGACAAATTTGGAGGTAGTAGGCTTGACCCAAGTCCGCACTGGCAGAGACCTTCCAACAGTAAGTGCAAGTTGAACAAAAGTACTGGTTGCCTTTGTTTGCAGCACGATGTTGCAACTGAGCTCAGTGTGTAGTAAAATCAAGTCTTTTAATACGTCTCTCCTTTTCTTTTTGTTCTTTTTGCCATCCAGGTGCAAGACTAATACAGGGGATGTTCTTTGCGGTTTGTGACTTGCTTCCTAAAGAAAACTATTTCTTCCCACAATTGTGCATATATTGTATCAGTATCATATACCTAAATATGTTCCACTCATTAGCACCAAAATGGAAGATGTTCATATTAAAAAACATGTTCTAAACATCTCCCTTTATTGTAAGATTATCATCACTTTCCTCTTATTTGGTGTTCATGAAAAATTAGTGGATCATGGGTGGTTTCTTAACTGAAAAGTATTTCTCTCTTTAAAATGCATATATTTGTTTAATATAATTTCTTAGAATAAGAACGTTTTTAAAATGTTATTTTTCTAAAAAACTGTCCACCTGCCTTTAAGGGAGACTATCAGAAAATATATTTAATATAACTTCTGACACACCAATAACCAATGACAAATATTTACTGTGATGTAGGTGAACTCGCACCACTATTTTGGATTAAAGATAGTTTTGTCTATGAACCAATTGTTGCGACTGTAAAAGATGTTGTCAGACCGCACACTGTTCAGCACTGATATTAATAACTTTTCTTATGAGAAAGCCTGCACTATCTAGTTGATATATGTTGCTACAAAAGTATTATAACTGAGTTCGAGATTCATTTCACAATTTAGAAACAAAACCACTTGTCCCTAGCATAAAAGACCAATAGTCATAACCGCAGCGCTCCTTAAAAGTAAACTACAAAACTGCAGAAACTCTACATTTCAACCAATGGAGGATCTCTTTATACAACAGAAACTATTTCAAGAACCCTCCCACCCCTTACAAATCTCCTGAGTGCATCACATTGTTCTGTATTTGCTATGCCGTTAAGAACATCACAAAACAATGTTATGTTGCTTTTCTATGTTGTTGGCATCTGTATAGCGCTTTCTAACACTGTTAGGAAATCACAGCAGATGTTCACCTGGGCGAAACTTCATTCAACAACATTGATTATGTTTGGCTACTAGGTAAATTGTTTAGTGTCTCGTTTCAAACTGCCTGGTATAAGGTAGTGTAAGTCTGTTGCTTCTAGGAAGATTTTAGTACAGGTTTATGTGTATCGATGGTGGTGCCGATGGACTTTTAAGCCTTCCTTCTTCTGGGACATTGTCAATGTGGAAGCATTTCTAATGCACAAACTGTTACTCAAAGGAATGTTGTGGCGCTAATGCAGAAGAGTCTACTGAGGGGGTATAGGGGTCGAAGTCAATATTTGGGGAAAAGCCATGTTTGTAACTTTTTCCGAAATAGAAGGGTAGCATTGATGCGGCTAAGTTCCAGGGGAAGTTTATTCCATAGGGAGTAACCTAGGAAGGAAAAGGATCTGCCCCCGTCCTTGCCTTATTGATCTGTGGAATTTTGGCTTGACAGAGGTTTCCTGAGTGCACATTTTTGGGGGGAATGTGGAACCCAATTTATGCTCATAAGTAGCCAGGGCCTATCCCAGGTAAAGCTTTATGGATGAGGAGTAGGATCTTGAAAGTGTTCCTCGTCCTGATCGTAAGCCAATGCAGGTCACTGAGAAGTCAAGATACGTGAGCATGTCAAGGCTGGCAGAATATTGTTAGAGCTGCTGCTTTCTGAACCTTCTGCTGCTTATCGATCAGAGAGTCAGGCAGGCCCATATACAATAAGTTCCCATAATCCAGTCTTGATGTGATCAGAGCATGGACCACCTGTTGTCTTGCTGTAAAAGACAGGAGATAAAGGAACTTTCTCAGCATGCGTAATAAGGCAAAACCGGTTCCCACCACTAAATTAACTTGTGATCAAAACGAGAGCTATCCATTGAATTTGATGCCTACGTTTTTGACTGACGTGGTATCAGTTAGTGGTGGAGGGGCAACCTTCGGCCAAAAGGTCTGCCATGTTTTTTCCACTCCTAGGCCAAAGAAGAGAAGCTAGAGGAGCTCAGTCTTCCATGCATTACATTTCAGTTGATTGGAGGAGAGCCACTGGAAAACTTCGGTAAGACAGTTTCTAATGTTCTCACCCTAGAATCTTAATTTTTCTTCCAAGAAAACAGTAATTGGGTGTCATCAGCATACAACACAACCATGGTCCTCAGTGTTTCTGCCAAGCCTGCCAGAGGAGTAAGGTACACATTAAACAGTGTAGGGATAAGAGCTGAGCCCTGTGGCACACCCACCTTCAGCTTTCGGTGCTCAGCTCAGGAGGGAGGGCACCAAACCTCTTGTCCCCTCTCTTCGAGAAAGAATGCTTACCAGTTCCAGTCCTGTCCTTTAATTCCAATAGACTGAAGACATGCCAGTAGGGTGTGATTGTAGGAGAGTAGGGTCTGCAATCCTATGATCACCCAGATTTTTTGCTTTTGTTTCACTGGTTTACGACTTTCTCTGGCTGTGGGCCTGCCAATCAGACCCACAGCCTAGCTGTTCTCTCACTAAATTGACATGTGTACCTTAGGTGCATTATCCAATTGGTACTGGGCCACCTTATCAGACCCTGTAACTCAGGGCATGGGTGTACCCAGGGCCTACCAGGGGCTGAAGCATGTATTATGCCACCCCTGGATGGCCATCTAAATCTGACACAACTGGCTGCACGACAGCTGGGGCAAGGTGGTGTAATCACCCTTTGCTTTAGATATAGTATACCTATATCTAACCCTAAAAATGGACACACAGATTCCTATCAGTCACTCCTATGGCAGGCCTTGACAATCCTGAAGGCAGAGTGCTTGGAATCGTGTGAAATGGTGCTCTGGCATGAGCTGAGCCCGTTTGCAGCTTGCGGAACCAAGTCCTAATAGCTGTTCCATGATAATGCATACCATATACTCTTAAGTGCATTATAATCCTCGCGGTTAAATGCTATCTTTGGTATTGCTTTATCAAAACATGTCGAGTAAGGTGTCATACGAATTGGAATACTAACCCCTCGCCAATTCTGGCGACGGGTTAGCATTCCACCCTTCTAGAGGGACACGACATGTATGTAACTGTGAACCCCGGTTAAAGTTAACTGAAGCCTCAGCTCCACAAAATGGATGCTGCCACCACAGACACGAGTCTGACCTCCTGCTGCTGGGAGTCCTTCCAGCGAGGAGAGCTTGGACAAAGGGTTTCCTGTCAGGGGCAGGGGTAGCACCATCCCAGACAGGGTTTTGTGTATCCTGGGTAGGCAGGGCTTTACAGGAAGGTGACTGCAGAGTGGCACCCCGGTGCTCACTACGCATCTGCCGGCTAGAACCAGTTCCAGGGGCACACCAGCCCCTGGCCTGGGGAAAGTCCGGCATGGGAGAGGGGTGTAACCACCCCCCTTCCTGGTCCCACCCCTAGGGCAGGACCTAGTCGCGTACCCACCCCTTACTTTAGGATAAAGGCAGGAGCGGGGACCCTTCCAAATTAGATCATCTTTGAATCAAGAAACTACTTTCTACGAAAGGAACTCTCGACTTCTTCTCAAGATATCTCCCTTGTGGCTAAGGAGTAGTCACCCTGCATCCGCAGGCACCATCTAAGAACTCTGCGGTTTGCTGCACGTCCTTCCTCAGGAATCCGACTGACCAGCACGACGAGACCCGGCTTCCCTGGCACCTCTGACCTCTACCTACCTCTACAGCTAAGCTGAGAACCGTAGGTGCGACGAGACCTCAAGGGACCGGCCATCATCAGAACTGCACGACTTCTATCCAGCACGACCGCCGAGGGATCCTCTGGTGAGTGCTTTGGGGTCCAAGAAGCCCCGACCCTGAGCAGCTCCAGCACCAAAGTCCAGCCCCCCAGCATCTCCAAGATCTGCGTGGGGCCCTTCTGCTTTTTGGCTGCTCACTGCATTGTTTGGCTGCTAGCCCACTGGCTTGTGGCCTTCTTAACGACGCCCGACGACATTACTGCTGCTGGTCTGGTTGCTCCTGACTGGCCCTTGCTCCCTTCCAAAAGAGGAGCACCCCGGACCCTCCTGGTCCACACCAGACGCCATTTTAGGTCCACCGCGTGAGCTTGAATTTGCCAAGACTTGTTGCCCCAATCCTGGGTCCAGCGACGTCGACAGCATCATCCATCGTGGGGCAGCTCGCACCTCCATCCTGGTCGCCGACAACGCCTCCTGGTCCGTGAGACTGCAGAGCCCAGCGTCGCCCACTCACCTAGTCGAGGTGACTACCATCCGGTGCCCTCCTGGTGCCACCTGACTACTGGCTAGTAGTCACGAACTTGGTCCCCTCTGCTTTCAGGTGTCATCCATCTTCGATCCAGGCTTGGATCACTTCGAACAATCTTCACTGGTCGCCTGCCAGCAACTTCTTTCTTCAGGCTCCTGGTTCGTCTACGAGGATTCCCGACGTCTTTCGAGACCTATGCAGCTGCAGCCCCTGGGCTAGGTAACTTCGGCATTTCGGTGCCCCAGCATAGCCTCACTATCCAAGGGTCAGGATCCACTGTCGTTTTCGATCTACCTTATCGGGTTCGCCCGAGAACACTAACTTTGTCTTTACTAGCTCCCATAGACTTTGTCCCGCATCCCGCGTGAGAGTGCTCACTCTGCACCCGAGTCCCCTAGGCCTCCTACTAGTAATCTGAAGGTTCAGTAACGTAGTCCTAGCGATTCCAAAGCCTATTAGTACAGTACTTACCTGCTAGTAATTTCGCATTCCACTTCCATAGTATATGGTTTTCCGTGCCCCTCGGGCATTTGTGTAAATTTTGCAACTTGAAGTTTTTTTATAAGAGTTTTGTTGTGTGCTTAGTACCCTGTCCTCATAAAGAGTACAGGGCTGTTGTGATCTAAATAAATACACAGTTTATTTTCATAACACTTGTGTGGTGTCCTTTCACTTGGTGTTCAAGGGGTATATGTGATGGTATAACAGCTGGCTTAACACGCCCTCTAGAGTTTAGCCCGAAGACTGCTCGCATCCACGCTACTAGGATAGCTGGTCTATAAGGTTGACTTACAACCAATCACCATAAGGGTTGTTTGGACTGATACATAGTGATCACTAGAATAGTGAGCACTGCATATCAGGCCAACTTCTCACATTGGTGGGCAGCGGTTGGGATTTGAGCTTGCTGTTGTTTTACCACAAGTATCCTAAGAATATCTTGTGAAAGATCACATAAGTACTCCAGGTACATATAACGTAGCTTAGAATACTCTGAGTTCTACTGAACCAGCTGTTGTAGCTCCTCAAGGCTTAGCACACCTTGGCTACAACTCTTAGCAAGGGATCAGTAGGCAAACATATAGTGTAGGTAGGTGCATCACTTACACCACACTAGAATCAGCATGTCAGACAAAGGAGGAAACTCTGAGTCTCCCCTTGTGTCAGTGGACACTCCACAGGTCACTTCCAGATATGCTGCTCTTAGCTTCCAGGAGATGAGACAAGTGTGTACCTCCAGGAAACTAAAACAGGGGTCTAACCCCACAATTCCTTTCTGATTGGTCTCTTAGAGACTTATGATGCTAGGAGGGCTGGTAACACAGAACCTTCTCATCCAGATGGGAACATGCCTCCCCTAGAGGGAACCTTAGGTGACCCTGACCTTATCCATCTCTCTGCAGAAGGTGAAGAGGAGGATGAGGATCTAGAGCCATCTGAGGATGAGGCAGACAAAGGTCCAGAAGTAGTTAGCCAGCTAACTAGGGACAACTTAAGCAGGCATGAGAATGGTACTAGGAGACCCCTGGGGCCCCTCTCAGGCCAGCTTAACATTGGGAATGGACGAGTTAGGTCTCTATCAAGAGGCTCTAACAGATCCATTCGAACCAATGGCTCTCAGGGCTCTTCTCAAAGAGGGATGACATCCCCTCAGAGGAGAGTATATGAAGCCAAAGTAAGGGAAGTCAATCTGAGGATTGAAAGGGAAGAACTTGCCCTGGCCAAAGAGAGACTTGCCTTTGCTAGAGAGCAAAAGTTAAGTGGACAAGATTCCACTGGTGGCAGCATTCCCCCAAGGAAAAACAGGAGTTTAGACACTAGGCACCTGAGTAAGATAGTGCCCCCCTTTAAACAAGGGGATGATATCCACAAATGGATAACTGCTTTGGAAAGGGCTTGCACTGTACAGTGTGTCCCCCAGAGTCAGTGGGCAGCTATCTTGTGGCTCTCCTTTGAAGGTAAAGGTAGAGACAAGCTCCTCACTACTAGAGCTGAGGATGCTAATAATTACCAAGTCCTGAAAAATACACTGATAGATGGGTTTGGCCTAACCACTGAGCAGTACAGGTTGCTGTTCAGGGATACCCAGAAAACTCAGTCTCAGGATTGGTCTTACTTTGTAGATTGTGCCACTAAGGCTTTGGAGGGCTGGTTGCTGGGCAGTAAGGTTACTGATTACACAGGATTGTATAATCTGATCATGAGGGAACAGATTTTAAACAATTGTCAGAACCAGTTGTTGCATCAGCATCTTGTTGACTCAGATCTGACCTCTCCCCAAGAATTGGGAAAGAAGGCAGACAGATGGGTCAGGACAAGAGTTAAGCAAAACCAGGGCCAGAACCAGGGTGGTCAGAAGAAAGCAGACCAGAAGGGTAAAGATTCTAAGGGTGAACAAAATGACCAGAAGTCTTCGACAGGTCCCCAACAACCCAAAGAGGGTGGGGGTCAGGCTTCCCAGAAAAAGAAGAATCAAGAAGGCCAATCAAAACGGTGGTGCCAATACTGTAAAACTAAAACTCACTGGTTTAGTGAGTGCAGCAAGAAAGGAGGGCAGACTCCTACTACTGCAGCCCCTAAGGCACCTGTGCCCCCTAGTACAGCCAGCAGTAGTAGTGCACCTCCCAAGGGTTTAGTTGGGCTAACCTTGGGTTCTGAGGGGTATGACAACTTAGTTGGCACACTCTCTCAGGCTGTCCTTGTCTGTACAGGGGATGTGGATATATCCCCTGATGTCAGTTGCAATACTTTGGGCAAATACAGACAGACACCTTTTATCAATGGAAAGATGGCTCAGGCCTATAGGGACACTTGTGCCAGTGTCACAATGGTGACACCTAACTTTGTGGACCCTGGAGAGATCATGCCAGGTACAGATTTCCTGGTGACCAATGCAAGCAATGTCACTACCAGTCATAGTATGGCAATTGTTGCTTTCTCCTGGGGAGGGGTAATTGGCCAAAAGAAGGTTGTAGTTAGTTCAGACCTCCCAGTGGATTGTTTGTTGGGCAATGATTTGGAGTCATCACAATGGTCAGAAGTGGAGCATAGGACTCACATGGAGATGTTAGGCTTGCCAGCACATGTGCTTGCTGTGACTAGGTCACAGGCCAGAAGATGCCCCACTGAACAGGTGCTGGATCCTGGAACAATGGACCAGCCACCTTCCAAGAAGAAGAGCAGTAGGGTTAAGGCACCGCCTTCCCCCTTGCCTCAGGTTGAGGATCAAGTCTCAGAGGAGGCTGACCTACAGGAATTGAGGGAAACTGAGCCTAAAGAATTTGAACTTGATCAAGTTGAATTTCTGGGCTCAGGGGGACCCTCAAGAGAAGACCTGGGGAAGGAACAATTAGACTGCCCTTCCCTTGAACCCCTCAGACAGCAGGCTGCTGCTGAGGCTGCTGGGAACGCCACAGGTACCCACAAGGTATACTGGGAGGATGGACTCCTGTACACTGAGGCAAGAGACCCCAAGCCTGGCATGACCAGGAGGCTGGTTATCCCCTTGTCTCAGAGAGGTTTCCTTCTTACCTTGGCCCATGAGATTCCCTTAGCAGGTCACTTAGGCCAGACAAAGACTTGGGACAGGCTTATCTCACACTTTCACTGGCCTCACATGAATGAGGATACCAAGGAGTTTTGTCGCTCCTGTGTCACTTGCCAAGCCAGTGGTAAGTCCGGTGGCACAACAAAGGCCCCCTTTATACCAATGCCTGTGGTGGGGGGTGCCCTTTGAAAGAGTGGGGATTGACATTGTTGGTCCAATAGAACCCCAGACAGCATCAGGGCACAAGTTTATACTGGTGGTAGTGGATCATGCCATCAGGTATCCTGAAGCTATTCCCCTTGGGACCACTACAGCACCTGTTGTGGCAAGAGCCCTAGTTGGAGTGTTCTCCAGAGTGGGCTTCCCTAAGGAGGTTGTCTCTGACAGAGGTGCCAACTTCATGTCAAGCTACTTAACTGCTATGTGGAAGGAATGTGGTGTCAACTACAAGTTCACTACACCCTATCATCCACAATGCAATGGGCTTGTTGAAAGGTTCAACAGGACCCTAAAAGGGATGATTCATGGACTACCTGAAAAGCTCAGGCGTAGATGGGATGTCCTGATTCCATGCCTTTTGTTTGCTTACAGAGAGGTCCCACAGAAGGGGGTTGGCTTCAGCCCTTTTGAACTTCTGTATGGGCATCCTGTGAGAGGACCCCTGTGTTTGGTTAAGGAAGGATGGGAGAGACCTCTCAAAAAGCCTGCAACCAGCATAGTGGACTATGTACTTGGTCTCCGCTCCAGGATGGCTGAGTACATGGAAAAGGCATCTGAAAACCTTAAGGCCAGCCAAGAACCCCAAAAAGCTTGGCATGACCAAAAGGCTGTCCTGACTGTCTATCAGCCTGGACAGAAGGTGTGGGTGTTGGAGCCAGTGGCCCCAGCAGCACTCAATGACAAATGGTCTGGGCCCCACACTATTCTTGAGCAAAAGGGAGAGGTCACCTACCTGGTGGACCTTGGAACTCCCAGGAGCCCCCACAGGGTGCTCCATGTCAACAGGCTCAAAGCATATGTCGACAGGAAGGACATGAGCTTGCTCATGGCCATAGATGAGGGACAGGAGGAAGAGAGTGACCCTCTCCCAGACCTGCTCACTCAGAATCCTGATGATGGGTCAGTAGATGGTGTTGTCTTTTGTGGCAGCCTCTCTGAGCATCAACAGAAGGATTGCAAACAAGTTCTTCAATCCTTCAGGCATATGTTCTCTCTAACACCCAGTCAAACCAATTGGTGTACCCATGAGGTTGACACTGGTGACAGCTTGCTAGTTAAGAGTAAAATCTACAGGCAACCTGATCATGTTAGAGACTGCATCAAAACTGAAGTGCAAAAAATGTTGGAGTTGGGAGTCATTGAACCCTCAGATAGACCTTGGGCTAGTCCAGTAGTTCTAGTGCCAAAGCCTCACACCCAGGGTGGTAAGAAAGGGATGTACCATGTTACAACGCATACCGTTACAACTACCTACCATTACAACGCGACCATTACAACGCATACCATTACAACGCATAGCGCTTTGAGGTGCTGGATAGTGGTAAGTATAATTTACTATTCTAACTCCAGTCCCTGTGGACCCTAGGGAAGGTGTTGGATAGTAAATTATACTTATTCCCTATCCTAGAGCGCCCCCCAGCGCAATGCGTTGTAATGGTATGCGTTGTAAAAGTCGCGTTGTAATGGTAGTGCGGAGTAACAAATGCGTTGTAACAGGTGTATACCGTAAGAAAGAGATGAGGTTTTGCGTAGACTACAGAGGTCTCAATGCAGTCACTAAGACTGATGCCCACCCAATACCAAGGGCAGATGAACGTATAGATAGATTGGCTTCTGCCAACTACTTAAGTACATTTGACCTGACAGCTGGGTTTTGGCAAATCAGGATAGCTGAGGATGCCAAACCCAAGACAGCATTTTCAACCCCTGGTGGACATTATCAATTTGTGGTAATGCCCTTTGGTCTGAAAAATGCACCTTCCAAAGGCTGGTGAATCATGTTCTCACTGGGCTGGATGACTTCTGTGCAGCATATCTAGATGATATTACTGTCTTTAGCTCCACCTGGGAGGATCACCTGGTCCACCTGAGGAAAGTGTTAGAGGCACTGCAAGCAGCAGGTCTCACTATCAAGGCCACCAAGTGCCAGATAGGGCAGACACAGGTTGTATACTTGGGCCACCTTGTAGGTGGAGGCCAAGTTCAGCCACTGGAGAGCAAGATCCAGTCAATCAGGGACTGGGCTTCTCCAACCACCCAGACTCAGGTTCGAGCTTTCTTGGGCCTGACTGGTTACTACAGAAAGTTTGTCAGGAATTATGGATCAATTGTGACTCCACTTAATGAACTGACAAGTAAGAAAATGCCAAAAAAGGTTCAGTGGACAGCAGGCTGTCAAAAAGCATTCGATGACCTAAAGCAGGCCATGTGCACAGCACCTATCCTCAAGAGTCCAGACTACTCCAAACCATTCATTGTCCAAACAGATGCTTCTGAGTTGGGTGTGGGAGCTGTTCTATCTCAACTGAATTTTGATGGTAAAGACCAGCCCATTGCTTTTATAAGCAGAAGGCTGACCCCCAGAGAGAAAAATTGGTCAGCTATTGAGAGGGAGGCCTTTGCTGTAGTTTGGGCCCTGAAGAAACTGAGGCCATACTTGTTTGGCACTTATTTCAAGATTCAGACCGACCATAAGCCCCTCTTGTGGCTAAATCAGATGAAGGGTGAAAACCCCAAACTGCTTAGGTGGTCCATTTCCCTACAGGGGATGGATTTTACAGTGGAGCATAGACCTGGCCCTGATCATGGCAATGCAGATGGGCTCTCCAGGTATTTCCACTTAGAGCAAGAAGACTCACCTGGTCAAGGTTAGTTTATTGTCCCAAAGTTTGGGGGGGGGGTCATGTAGGAGAGTAGGGTCTGCAATCCTATGATCACCCAGATTTTTTGCTTTTGTTTCACTGGTTTATGACTTTCTCTGTCTGTGGGCCTGCCAATCAGACCCACAGCCTAGCTGTTCTCTCACTAAATTGACATGTGTACCTTAGGTGCATTATCCAAGTGGTACTGGGCCACCTTATCAGACCCTGTAACTCAGGGCATGGGTGTACCCAGGGCCTACCAGGGGCTGAAGCATGTATTATGCCACCCCTGGATGGCCATCTAAATCTGACACAACTGGCTGCACGACAGCTGGGGCAAGGTGGTGTAATCAACCTTTGCTTTAGATATAGTATACCTATATCTAACCCTAAAAATGGACACACAGATTCCTATCAGTCACTCCTATGGCAGGCCTTGACAATCCTGAAGGCAGAGTGCTTGGAATTGTGTGAAATTGTGCTCTGGCATGAGCTGAGCCCGTTTGCAGCTTGCCGAACCAAGTCCTAATAGCTGTTCCATGATAACGCATACCATATACTCTTAAGTGCATTATAATCCTCGCGGTTAAATGCTATCTTTGGTATTGCTTTATCAAAACATGTCGAGTAAGGTGTCATACGAATTGGAATACTAACCCCTCGCCAATTCTGGCGACGGGGTTAGCATTCCACCCTTCTAGAGGGACACGACATGTATGTAACTGTGAACCCCGGTTAAAGTTAACTGAAGCCTCAGCTCCACAAAATGGATGCTGCCACCACAGACATGAGTCTGACCTCCTGCTGCTGGGAGTCCTTCCAGTGAGGAGAGCTTGGACAAAGGGTTTCCTGTCAGGGGCGGTGCTAGCACCATCCCAGACAGGGTTTTGTGTATCCTGGGTAGGCAGGGCTTTACAGGAAGGTGACTGCAGAGTGGCACCCCTGTGCTCACTACGCATCTGCCGGCTAGAACCAGTTCCAGGGGCACACCAGCCCCTGGCCTCGGGAAAGTCCGGCATGGGAGAGGGGTGTAACCACCCCCTTCCTGGTCCCACCCCTAGGGCGGGACCTAGTCGCGTACCCACCCCTTACTTTAGGATAAAGGCAGGAGCGGGGACCTTCCAAATTAGATCATCTTTGAATCAAGAAACTACTTTCTACGAAAGGAACTCTCAACTTCTTCTCAAGATTTCTCCCTTGTGGCTAAGGAGTAGTCACCCTGCATCCGCAGGCACCATCTAAGAACTCTGCGGTTTGCTGCACGTCCTTCCTCAGGAATCCGACCGACCAGCACGACGAGACCCGGCTTCCCTGGCACCTCTGACCTCTACCTACCTCTACAGCTAAGCTGAGAACCGTAGGTGCGACGAGACCTCGAGGGACTGGCCATCATCAGAACTGCACGACTTCTATCCAGCACGACCGCCGAGGGATCCTCTGGTGAGTGCTTTGGGGTCCGAGAAGCCTCGACCCTGAGCAGCTCCAGCACCGAAGTCCAGCCCCCCAGCATCTCCACGATCTGCGTGGGGCCCTTCTGCTTTTTGGCTGCTCACCGCATTGTTTGGCTGCTAGCCCACTGGCTTGTGGCCTTCTTAACGACGCCCGATGACATTACTGCTGCTGGTCTGGTTGCTCCAGACTGGCCCTTGCTCCCTTCCAAAAGAGGAGCACCCCGGACCCTCCTGGTCCACACCAGACGCCATTTTAGGTCCACCGCGTGGGCTTGAATTTGCCAAGACTTGTTGCCCCAATCCTGGGTCCAGCGACGTCGACAGCATCATCCATCGTCGGACTGCTCGCACCTCCATCCTGGTCGCCGACAACGCCTCCTGGTCCGTGAGACTGCAGAGCCCAGCGTCGCCCACTCACCTAGTCGAGGTGACTACCATCCGGTGCCCTCCTGGTGCCACCTGACTACTGGCTAGTAGTCACGAACTTGATCCCCTCTGCTTTCAGGTGTCATCCATCTTCGATCCAGGCTTGGATCACTTCGAACAATCTTAACTGGTCGCCTGCCAGCAACTTCTTTCTTCAGGCTCCTGGTTCGTCTACGAGGATTCCCGACGTCTTTCGAGACCTATGCAGCTGCAGCCCCTGGGCTAGGTAACTTCGGCATTTCGGTGCCCCTGCATAGCCTCACTATCCAAGGGTCAGGATCCACTGTCGTTTTCGATCTACCTTATCGGGTTCGCCCGAGAACACTAACTTTGTCTTTACTAGCTCCCATAGACTTTGTCCCGCATCCCGCGTGAGAGTGCACACTCTGCACCCGAGTCCCCTAGGCCTCCTACTAGTAATCTGAAGGTTCAGTAACGTAGTCCTAGCGATTCCAAAGCCTATTAGTACAGTACTTACCTGCTAGTAATTTCGCATTCCACTTCCATAGTAATCAATCAATCAATCAGTGACACTTATAGAGCGCGCTACATACCCGTAGGGTCTCAAGGCGCTGGGGGGGGGGGGGGGGGGTGCCGCTACTGCTCGAACAGCCAGGTCTTCAGCTTCTTCCTGAAGGAGAGGTGGTCTTGGGTCAGGCGCAGGTCGGGAGGGAGGGAGTTCCAGGTCTTGGCGGCCAGGTAGGAGAAGGACCTTCCTCCTGTAGTCGCTCTTCGGATGCGGGGGACGGCGGCGAGGGCGTGGTTGGCTGATCGGAGGTGGCGTTTGGGAGCGTAGAAGTTGACTCGGCTGTTGAGGTAGCTCGGGCCTTGGTCGTGTAGGGCTTTGTGTGCGTGGGTGAGGAGGCGGAAGGTGATTCTTTTGTTGACGGGGAGCCAGTGAAGGTCTCTCAGATGTCCGGAGATGTGGCTGGTTCGTGGGATGTCGAGGATGAGTCTGGCTGAGGCGTTCTGGATCCGCTGGAGTCTCTTCTGGAGCTTGGCGGTGGTGCCGGCGTAGAGGGCGTTGCCGTAGTCCAGCCGGCTGGTGACGAGGGCCTGGGTGACGGTCTTTCTGGTCTCGGTGGGGATCCACCAGAAGATCTTCCGTAGCATGCGTAGGATGTTGAAGCACGCCGAGGAGACGTTGTTGACTTGCCTGGTCATGGAGAGGGAGGAGTCCAGGATGACGCCCAGGTTTCGTGCATGGTCTGTCGGTTTGGGTGCGGTGCCCAAGGCGGGAGGCCACCAGGAGTCGTCCCAGGCGGAGGGTGAGGAGCCCAGGATGAGGACCTCCGTCTTGTCCGAGTTCAGTTTCAGGCGGCTGGTCGTCATCCACTCGGCTACCTCTTTCATCCCTTCGTGCAGGTTGGCTCTGGCGGCGGCGGGGTCGTTGGTCAGGGAGAGGATCAGCTGGGTGTCGTCGGCGTAGGAGATTATGCTGAGGTTGTGTTTGCGTACGATGGCCGCGAGGGGGCTCATGTAGACGTTGAAGAGGGTGGGGCTCAGAGATGATCCTTGGGGGACGCCGCAGATGACTTCGGAGGCCTCTGACTTGTACGGTGGTAGGCGGACTCTCTGTGTTCTTCCGTCGAGGAAGGAGGTGATCCATTCCAGCGCCTTGTCCTGGATGCCGATGTTGCTGAGGCGCCGTACTAGGGTCCGGTGGCAGACCGTGTCGAATGCCGCGGAGAGGTCTAGGAGGATGAGGGCCGCTGTTTCTCCATTGTCCATCAGGGCTCGGATGTCATCGGTGGCGGCGATGAGGGCGGTCTCGGTGCTGTGGTTGGCTCGGAAGCCGGACTGTGAGGGGTCGAGGGATCCGTTCGTCTCGAGGAAGGCGGCCATCTGCTTGTTGACGGTCTTCTCGATGACTTTGGCTGGAAACGGGAGGAGCGAGATGGGGCGGTAATTCTTGAGTTCGGTGGGGTCCGCTGTGGGTTTCTTGAGTAGAGCGCTGAGTTCGGCGTGCTTCCAGCTCTCGGGGAAGGTGGCGGTGTCGAAGGATGTGTTGATGATGTCTCGCAGGTGGGGTGCGATGACAGCGTCGGCCTTGTTGAAGACGTGGTGAGGGCAGGGGTCGGTCGGTGATCCCGAGTGGATGGAGTTCATCGTGCGGATGGTGTCTTCGGTGCTGATCGGGGTCCAGGCGTGGAGGGTGGTGGTGGGGGGGGGGTGGTTGTTCGGTCATGGTGTGCGTTGGTTGGTTGTTGAAGCTGTTGTGTATGTGTATAGTACATGGTTTTCCGTGCCCCTCGGGCATTTGTGTAATTTGTGCAACTTGAAGTATTTTTATAAGAGTTTTGTTGTGTGCTTAGTACCCTGTCCTCATAAAGAGTACAGGGCTGTTGTGATCTAAATAAATACACTGTTTATTTTCATAACACTTGTGTGGTGTCCTTTCACTTGGTGTTCAAGTGGTATATGTGATGGTATAACAGCTGGCTTAACACGCCCTCTAGAGTTTAGCCCGAAGACTGCTCGTATCCACGCTACTAGGATAGCTGGTCTATAAGGTTGACTTACAACCAATCACCATAAGGGTTGTTTGGACTGATACATAGTGATCACTAGAATAGTGAGCACTGCATATCAGGCCAACTTCTCACAGTGATGATGTATCATATTGAACGCTGCCGACAGATTCAACATAGCCAGCAGTGTCCTGCCTCCTGCATTGAGACTAAGTCTGATGAAATCGACCACCTCGTCAAATGCTGTCTCGGTACTGCAATTGGGGCGAAACCCGGATTAGCTGGTGTGTAGCAGGTTGTTGCTTTCAATATAAAAGGATAGCTGCTGATTGACCTGTTTTGTTCCAGAACCGTTGAGAGAGCCTGAGGTAGAGAGATGGGTCGATAATTGGAAGGGTCCGTGGGGTCAATGTCCATTGCTCAGACTTAATCAAGTGCTCTCTATACATGCATCAAACCCGAGGTTGATGGCTTTGGATGCTATGTTGTGCACAGTGGCGGCTCTTCTGCTAAGGGGTAGGAACGTCGCCTCACTGCTTTAGGAGCAGTGCAGAGGAAAAATAAAATGATAATTCCAGAACATTATTATCATTTTCTTTTTCCATTTCTGCTTAGGTGCGGGGAGAGACAGAGCTGGGATAGACAGAGCAGGGGCCAGGGGGAGAAGTGATTAGCACACTCTGAAGTGTGCATGACAGTTTGTACGGCCGTGTTGGGCCGGCCAAACCTTAATTCACATTTTGCATGTTCTCCACCAGCGGTATTGCACAGCTTGGGTGGAGAAAATGCCCAACCTCCCAGTCCCTCTCTGAGCGTCGAACTACGGTGCTCAGATCAATCAAAACGCTGCTGTGAGGCAGCATCCTGATTGGCTGGAAGAGAGTGGGAGCCTGGGTGCTTCCCGCGATGGAGGAGAGGAGGGGGCTGGCGACCGGCGAGCAGCAAGTACGTTTTCTTTTTTTCTTTCTTTCTTCTTTCTTTTGTAACCCCCACTTCCCCTCCCACCATCATTCCCTACCAGCCACTACTGGTTACATGTGTGTGTTCTGTTTAGGCTACTTTAACTGCATATTTGAAGTTGGTGTAGTGTGCGACAGTGATGCTAATTTGTTCACCTTTGCCAGCGATATCGCTTTAGAGCTGTGTTGTGTGCATGATAGCTAGAGCATTCTGTTCAGTGTGTACAGTTAGTGCACACATATTTGTAGGAGAGATCGAAACTATAGTGTGATGATATTTATTATGTGATGTTGAAAATGCAAAACAGCCACAAAATGAGATATCGGAAGTGTGGTGTTTAGGAGAAGTTTATAGGTCTATATTTTTGTGCATTATTATAATGAGCAAAATACAATTTTAGATATACAGACTAATGTAGTGCAATTGTTTTTAAACAAGTTTTCTATGACGTGTAGACAAGCGTTTTTCTAATGTATATTAACTAGGCCACATTTTAGTGCACAACTGCGTATTGACCAAGATGGAAGTCAGGTCTGTTACTCATGTTGTGTTTTCCCCTCGCACACATCCTCTCCCCACAAGCAATGCAATACACAGTCAAGCTAAAATGTTATTGGCTATTTTCCACTATTATTATTATTTTTTTATTATTTGTATTGCCATGTGCTCAGCAAACAGTAAATCAACGCATTATTAATAGCGGATTTTAATCCATACAATCCGCATACAAAAACATTTCTAACTGTTATTGGCAGAGTCATCAGTGCAGTGTAATAACAAATCCGTCTCTTTGTTTTAACCTCTCTACAAACCCCGATAAGCTGCTTGCAGGTCCCCCTTATCTTTCCCATTTCAGTTGGCACCCCCTGATATGATATATTGTGCGTTCCGCTTGCCAGCACCAGTACAAATCAGTTTTCCTCTCTGCCACCCTCGGTGGGGCCGTCGCTCATCAACTCTTCGATAAGTTATATTTTATTTTCCACTATTGTTGTTGTTCCGCTCAAAAGTAATCTTACCTAGTTCAGCCGTAACTTGTAATATGTTTCAAAGTCTTCTGCTTCTTCAGAGACCTATTCATTCACATAAAATGCTATTGTTAATGTATTTTGTTCTGTTCAAGCATATCCGAATGATATAAGCATAGAGGGTGCTGAATTATTAATGTAGTGGGTTAGTGCTTAGGTGTTAAGGTAATACAATTATTTTTCATGTTGAGGTACCGTGATTCTGAACCCGTTCAATAAAGGTCGTCGTATTTAGACGATTTTGGTGCCAACGGACCGCAAATGACGAGTGCTGTATGTACGAATGTTTTCGTTATAAATCGATCAATGGGAACACTGTGTATTCAGGGATTCAGTTCGAACCTACGGGTTCCATTTTGTGTATGGCAGCCATTTTGTGGTTGCCCTCACATAGGCCGATGACTACGGCCGAACGAGTCTTTGGGACACGTACACCTTTAGCTGACTTTTGTGTGACCTGAATGAACTGACTCCCTTGCCCGAAGCTGACCTTGTTGAGCCAGTTCCTTGTTAGGCAGCAGGTCAGATAGAGATCAAAGAGCAGGACATTGCTGAGTTTATGGTACATGCACACACCCTTCTATCTTGCTTCTCCCTTGTTTCTGTTCCTTCCTTTTTATGGCTTAATTATGGTTTGGGTTGAGGTCCTTTTATTATGGGTTTTTCCGGCCTGTCCGAGCAAGAATGTTGGATTTTGCCTTGTCATTTCTGGTGGGCTGGACAACCGAAAGTGGGTTTGTCTTTATGCGATATGTTTGAAATGTCACTGTTCGATTGGTTCATTTGTAAATAATTGATGCTAGTCAGGAATGTGATTTTTGGCTTAAAAGACGATGTCTTGCGCTATGAATTTGTGCAGTCTCTAGCGAACCACCCGTGTTGTGCTTCGTAGACCTCTGTTCCTGGTTGCAGCCAATAAATTTGGTCTTTGACGTCACCGAGAAGTGTCCGTGTCTCTGTTTGCCAAGGCAGGGGAACTCGAAGACATCGGGCGTTCTCCCTGGCACCACTGGTTCCTAAAACCCGGTTCTTCAATGTGCTCTAATTTGTTAATGGAATGATTTATTCGCTCCCACCACTATGATTCTACAGACATTTTGAATTCACATGCAAGAATTATGCATTAAAACCCCCAAATTTGGGGAGAAGTCAGAAGAGTTTCTTATTCTACTAGTGATGCTGTCCATTTCTTTCCCGATTTTGCTGCCATTTGGAACTTAAAATATTCTCAGATTTTTCATATTGTGTATAAATCTGCAATTGCGAGTTGTCATGGCATTGACTCTGTACTGCTTATGTATGTATTTTTTAAAATAGTTTTCAATAAAACTCTTTCCATTTTGATTGAGTTAGAACTCAATTATTGAGGGGGCCTAATAATAAATGAATTGTATTTTTCTGATTTTGATTTTTAGGAAGTGCCTTAGGACGGGGACACATTGCCTCATTATATTGAGGTTTCACACCGTCTCCTAACAAGTGAATTGTGTGAAAACGGATTTATGTAAATTTTGAGGTGTCTCCATTTAGGGGTACTCTTTTGGTACCAGAGTTGGGTGCGTGTTGGGAGAATGTGAGGTTAATCTGGGTATTATTTCTGACCAAGAACTGTTTTCTCTAAAACTGTTTTGATGTGTAAGCATGTGATGTAAAGCCCTATCCATTCAGTTGGTCGTCTGGAGGGAAGCAGTGAAAGAATTGCAGGCACAAATAATGCAACATTTCAATCAAAAGAATATTTACCACATATCTAGGAGTTCGGTGATCGGTATAGCAATGCATGATTAAGATGCAAGATTACACTGTCTAAGGAGTCCTGGTACTACAAAGCTTGTATGACAAGCTAACACAAGACAGAAGCCCTGGATGAAGCAATGCAGATCTCATGTCATCAAAACCATGTATCACTCTGGAGACATGCAGCTAATCTCAAAATATTAAGGAAACATCGAATATATAAGTAGTTTGGCCTAGATTGGCCTCCTATTCACTGTAGTGCTTACTACGCTGGGAAATCGGACGGGGGATCAACCTGCCGGCCAGGAGTGCTTCAGATGTCTATCCTCCAAGCATGACCCTCCAAAGAAGCTTCCTAACACACTGATCCCAGAGAGGAGTATGTAGGAATGCTGCTAGACAAAAGACCAAAAAGAAATCTTCCACGCAAGATTGCACATTTTGGGCCCATGCAAGTATACAGAATATCAAACAGATCTCCAAGAGTGGGACACCCCCAATTGGAAGTATAAGCAAAGAAGGCCTTATTAGCTCAGCCTACCATCCCCCTAGAGTCATTGATTTTTTCCATTCCCTCTTGACAGTAGTACCTACAATTTAATAGTCTCAGAGCGGTGGACGCTCCTTCACGTTTCTAGCTTCTAAACCATGGAATAGGCTCCCAGCTGAACTCTGCACATTGAATGTGAAATCAGTGTTTTAAAAAAAGAAAAACTGGTTGTTTGGGCAAACTTAGATGTAGCCAGTTTAGTACCATTTCTCAGTAGTGCTGGGATGTACTATGGAGGAGCCACTCATCTACAAATCTTCTCATTCATGCATTTATTTATTCAATCATTTGTTAATTCCCTCACTTCTGCAGCAGGTATGCATGTACCAACCAGGGTGACTGGGATGTGAGGCCTCAAACAGAAGAATGATTCAATGTTCTGCCAGGGTTACATAGAATGAATGCCGAAAAGCCCACACTGTGTCATTGATGGGCACCATACCCCTTAACCAATCCAACCAATCTACCAACTTTTAGCTCTTGCACCACCAGGGACTCATACATAAGCAATAGCAGATGTCACGTATAAGCTCGCATCAGTCACTGGAAGCAAACACGCATACTCTCATCAGCACTCACTCCTGTCACTCACACTACCTCTATTCACACAGACCTTCTCACCCAGAGTCACTCCTCCTGCACTATCTCCATTAGGATGCACATTACTTTCGATCATGCCCTCTCCTCTTGTTGCCATTCCTCTACATACACTTCTCTGTCTCACACTCTTGTGCATCTCAGTCACAAATTTAAGAACAGCCAAAATATCCTGGGACACAGGAGGAAGGACATCTATAGTTAGAAAAATAGTAAGTGCCAGAGTTCTTCTCAGGAGGCCTTTGCAGTTTGCACCATCGATTGCCCCTGCCAGTCCTGCCAATGAAAGTACCAAGACAACTACTAACTATTGCACTCCTGCAAATGTGGCAATTTAGACTATTTCAGGCCATCCAAAGCTTTAAGAATCGCAATGCTAGTGTTGTGAATATAGTGCCATACGTACAAAAGTCAAGATTTGCGATTTCCAAATTGCAATTCTTACCAAATTGCAATTAGGAAATCACAATTCCTACTGTAAGAAAACTTACATCTATTAAATAGTGATTTCTAGTGGATAGAAAATCGACCTACCTCATGAATATTAATGCGGTAGGCCACAGTTTACAGCCCATTAGGAATGACAGCTATCACATGGATGGTGGCCTGCTGGGGTCAGCAGACCACTGTGTCTGTGATTGCTTTGTAAACAAGCATTGGCATAGCCAATAGGTCTCACTTTTGGTACCTTATAAGTATTTAGTTATGCCCGACAATGTCCTTGGTGCAATAACATCAACTGTTGCATGGTATATCGTCCACCTCAACCCACCCCGTCCTTTCTCCCCGCTCTTCAAGATCTACTTGGCACACTGGCTGTTAATTATGGTCGGTGCTGGTCCTTGGGGACTTTAACTACTGGCCCTCCGACCCCAAGGAATGCTCTTCTTCCAAGGAATTTTCAGAAACTTTATTGTCACTCAATTTCTCCTCCCAGGTTCACATTCCCACTCATATTCACGGTCACATCTTAGACCAAGTCTGGTCCCTCAACTGTCCCCTTTCCTCACTCACCGTGTCCCCTTGCACTTGGTCAGATCATTTTCTAATCTCCTTTTCTCTCCGCCTCTGTCTGACCAAGATGCCCGCCCACGCTAAAAACTCATGGGCTCGCAATTGGGGCAAAGTCAACCTGTCGGACCTAACTTCCTCACTCCTGGCCTCTTCTCCTTCCCTGTCGGGCTTGGCGTCTGCTGCCCAAGCTAAGGCCATTGATTCCTGGCTCACGGATGGAAGTGACAGTATGGCTCCCCTTCGGCGTACCTCGATTAGGCGCCCTAAAGACGCTAACCGGTGGTTCAGTAAAGAGCTAAAAGAGCAGAAACTTACGGTACGACAGGCAGAACGCAGATGGAGACAGGACTACTGTCCCATCTCCAAGTCCCGCTACGTCCTCCTTCTAGGGGCTTATAAAAAAAAGCATTCTAGAGACCAAGAAGGCTTATTTCTCAGCCAAAATTTTAGCAGCTGAGAACCAACCTAAGGAGATTTTCTCCATCACTCACGACCTGGCTTTCTCCGACAGGACCTCATTGAAGCCTCTCCCCTCTCAAAATCTCTGTGACTCTTTGAACTCCTACTTTGTGGAAAAAATTGCGACCATTAAAACCAATATCCCTCCCCCGCCTCACTTATTTGTTGATCCCCAGTTACCCCCTACCATGCCTCACTCATCTCTCTCCCCCCTCTCTCTGAGGAAATTTTCCTTTCCCTTCTCCCTAAAATTAAATCTGGCTCCCCAGCTGATATCTGCCCTGCACACATCCTACGGCAGATTTACTCAGCGTGTACCCTACCCCCTCTTATGTTTCTTAATAACTCCTTGGCCCAGGGTGTCGTGACCCCGTCACTGAAATCCGCCACCATTGTTCCCATTTTGAAAAAACCAGGAGCCGATCCCTCTGCCTTGGCTAACTACCGCCCCATCTCCTTGTTACCCTTTTTGGGTAAGGTGCTTGAGCGACACGTCACCTCTGTGCTCAGTTCCTTTGTCGAGGAGAATGGGGTGCTGGCCCCCTGCCAGGCGGGGTTTCGGCCAAGGCATTCGACAGAGTCAGTGGTGGTGTCTGTGCTGGATACCCTCAGGGAGGGCATGGATAACGGTCAACCTCAGGCGCTGGTCCTCCTTGATTTATCTGCCGCTTTTGACACGGTGGATCATTCCATCCTACTCTCCCGTGTCAGTGCGGCGGGTATCGGAGGATCGGCCCTCATTTGGCTGTCATCCTTCCTGAGGGACCGGACCCAGGCGGTTCGTCTTGGGGAGTTTTCAGCTACCCCCTGTAAGGTCCAGTGCGGGGTGCCTCAGGGTTCTTCACTGTCTCCCCTATTATTCAATCTGTACATCTCTCCTCTCATCTTCGCTCTTCAGCGGCTGGAGGTCACGGTATATAACTATGCCGTCGACCTCCAGCTCATCTTTAATCTTTCCTCTTCCCCTGACTCTATATCTAACTTCCAATCTATCCTGTCTTTCATCAGGGACTGGATGAACTTCAACCACCTGAAGCTCAACCCCGATAAGACGGAACTGGTGCTTACGGGTGGTTGCTCCAGTCCCTGGAACTCGTTATTTTGGCCCCCCTCTTTCGGCCTTCCCCCCACTCCTGTTTCCTCAGTTAAGACCTTAGGCATCAAGCTCAACGATAAACTCACCATGCACTCCCAGATAGGCTCCGTGGTATCTTCTTGCTTTCTCACTCTCCGTACTATCCGCACCATCTCTCGTTTCTTCTCTTTCCCTGCACTTAAACTGATCATGTCCGCACTGGTCCTATCCCGCCTGGACTACGGGAATGCCCTGTTCAACGGCATCCCACAGTACAGCCTGCGTAAGCTCCAACTGGTTCAGAACCAGGCGGCCCGCCTTGCATTCGGTCTCCCCAGATTCCACCACACCTCTCCTCTGTTGAAGACCCTTCACTGGCTTCCAATTCGGGAACGCGCCTTGTTTAAACTAGGCTGCATGGCCTTTCAGGCCAGGTCTGGTCTTGCCCCCATCTTCATATCCTCAGCCATCAAAACTTACGTTCCTTGCAGAGACCTCCGTTCATCAGCTCAACATCTACTAGTAGCCCCACGTTTCAGGAAAAAAAAACAGGGTGGTTCTAAATTTGCTACTCTGGCCCCTGTGTTTTGGAATTCCCTTCCCTTCCACCTAAGATCCCTTACCCAGTATTCCCTCTTCCGTAAATCCCTGAAAACTTTCTTGTTTGCCCAGGCCTTTTTGCCTTAAAATCCCCCCCCCCGTTTCAGTTTACGTCCTAGAGGTTGACGCTACCCCCTCTGGTAGTTTGCTATCTCAGCGCCAAGAAACCGCTCGGTGTATGTCGCGCTTTAGAAATATTTTAAACTTAAACTGAAATACTTATAAGGTCCCAATGGCGAGACCTCGCCTTTGATTAAGTTAAAGTCATTTGCTTTGCTAATGGTATTGTATAGCAAAGCAAATGGCTTTAACTTAATGAAAGGCAAGACCTATTGCATTTTTAATGATTGTTTTTTCCTGCCACGTAGACCTTTACTATATACCCCTCTCATATCAGCAGGAATAAAACTGATCTCAGTTTGTGGAACAAGGCTGCTTGTCCACAAAATATACGTACTTCTATCAGACGCTATTCCAGATGAAACTAAGTCATTTTTGCATCTGGGTCACCACTATTCTCAAGCATAGAAAATGTTTTGGTATTTTGTATATTGTTTTAGTACAGCACCCAGGCAGGCCAGATTCCACTTTTAAGCGCTGGAAATAGGAAGATACAAAAGATAGGGGGGGTTGGTGATTGTCTGATAGAGAACACTCTCCATATCCTTTTTTTTTTTAAAAATTTTTTTATTTGCATTTAGGTTTTATATAACGCCATTACCCCCCCACCCCCCCACCCCTGCAGAACAAGTAGCACAATTTAACTTATTGTTGATCTTAACAAATATGGAGAAAAGTATATACATTTTTTCAATGAAAATAAAGCTAGCAAACTAAGAATAAAGCATAAACAAATAGAGAGAGAGACATTAGATATAAGATCTAAGCGATTCAAACATTTCACTCCTCATGCATCCAATCTAACAGAGGTGCCCATATCATCAAGCCCTTATTCGCTTTGTACTCCTTTTGTTTCTATAAATCGCTACTTCTATGTTGCAAGTTGCAAACAGCCTTGTTCTCCATTCTACAAACGATGGTGCAAATGGATCTATCCAGGCTGACGCAATGCACAGTCTGAAAACAGCCATAGCAATGAAGATAAGCCCGTGCATTGAATGGGGTCGGGGTATGTTGGATGTACCTAATAGAATTTCTTCAGTTGAAATGTTAATGCGGCAATGTGCGAGGACGGAAAGAAAGTCTGAGATTGTCGATATGATATTCTCTAATAAAGGACAAGTAGCAAACATGTGAGTTGAATCTGCTGATGGAAGGGAGCACCTCGGACAGTGTGTCCTAGATCCGTTCCCCCCTTTTGCTAATTTGTCTGGGGTATAATAAAGTGAAAAAAATGTTTTATAAAATTGTGCTTGGAGATTCATGGACATTAGGGTTGATATTGACATCTCTAAGGCTTCCAGGGAGGTTCGAGGAGAGATGCCAAGTCTACTCTGCCATGCCACCATATGTTTCTCCAAATCGTCTGGCATCAGTAAATTAAGCCCTTCATAAATCTCGCCAATTTTAGGGGTTTTTATAGATAGTAATTTGTCCATAGTTTGCCACGGTTGGAATTTAATGCGACCTCCCCCTTTCTTTAGAATAAAATCCCGCACTTGGAGGTATTTAAAGAAATCTCTATTAGATAATTTGAATTCGGTTTTTAGTTCCTCAAACGACTTTATACCATTCACAGAGAAAAAGCACCCGAGTTGTTTTATCCCCAATACAGCCCATCTATTCAAAACTAAATCTTGAAATATTTCCGGGAGATCCAAATTCTGTGTTATGGGTGTATAAAAAGAATACCGGCCTAACCCAACTAATTTTTTGACATTCCGCCATACTTAAATGGTGCTAGAAATAGTCTTGAATTTCACCTTTTTGAGGTAATCATCATTTAAGTGCCGCCATAAGCAGCCTGCACAGCAGTCTCCCAGAATAAGTTCTTGCGGGGTGGGAATATTATGGACGCCTATGTCTCCATTCAAAAGATGTGTGCTATATCTCAGCACTGTTGCCCAATAATACAGTTTAAAGTTTGGTAATGTCAATCCCCCCCGATCTCTAGGTAAAGTAAGCCACCTGAGTGCTCTTTGTGGATTGTTATATCCCCATATAAAACGGGAAAACAAATTATATATATTTTTAAAAACTGTTTCGGAGAATTCAAGGTTAATTGAACGAAAATAATAGAGGAGCTTCGGGAAGAATAGCATTTTGACGACATTAACTCTCCCCCCAATAGTAAGCTGTAGATTATGAAGGTGCAGTAGTTCTTTCTTGGTGCGACTTATGAGAGGGTTAAGATTATCGTCAACTATGTTTGTGATGTTAGCATCAATACTCACGCCTAGGTAGATTGCTTTATTAATTATTCTTGGGTCTTGCATCGTAATGTTGTTATTTATAATGATCTGGGTTTTACTACTGTTTAGTTTATAGCCTGAAACTTTACCAAAAGCATGGGCTTCTCGTTCTATCCACTTAATGGCATTATTGGGGTCACCTGTGATAATAGGTATATCGTCAGCATATGCTAGGCATTTAGTTTCTACGTTACGGACTTGAATTGAGGGAATTGAGTTATTATTTTCCAAATTGTTAATAAACACATCAATATAGATAGCAAAGAGGAGGGGCGAGCAAGGGCAGCCCTGTCTAGTACCCCGCGTAATGGCGAAACTTTCAGATAAAGCCCCATTGATTAAAACGTGGGCACTGGGATTTACATAGAGCTGTTGGACTGCTGTTAAATAGTGTCCGCTTATCCCACAGTTTGATAGGGCCGCCCACAGGAATTTCCAGGAGAACCTATCAAACGCTTTCTCCGCGTCGAGCAGTATGAGAGCCAAAGGGTCTCCTGTCACCCCCGTATAATCAAAAAGGGAAATAACCCTTTGAATATGATCAGTCGTGGACCTTCCTGGAACAAAGCCATGTTGTCTTTCTGATACAATATTGTGAATTACGGGTGCCAATCGATCTGCCAGTATTTTTGAGTAAATTTTAGAGTCCCCGTTAATCAGTGTGATTGGTCGATATGAGCCCAGTTCTTTCACATCTTTGTTTTTTTTAGGAAATACTATAATCTTGGCAATGGACCACGACCTAGGCGGGTTTCCCCCAGAGAAGATATTTTGTGAGAGGGGAGTTATAATATTCTCAAGTTGAGGGGCAAATGTAAGATAAAAATCGGTTGGAATTCCGTCCATGCCTGCTGCCTTTCCGGTAGCCAGGCCCTTAATTGCTAAGAGTATTTCGTCATAGGTGATTGAACCATCTAAGATCTCCTGATCATTAGTTTCCAGGTGTGGCGGGGTAAATGATTCCAAGTACATATTGGGATCACCACCTTTGGTATTATCCTCGTGATAGAGGTTTTTATAGAACTTTTGGAAAGATGTTCTTATTTCAGATGGATCTGATCTTAGGCCTAAATCCGGGTCCCTAATTTCTTTAATTAGAGCAAAAGATGTCTCTTCGCGGGTTCTGACAGCCAGTTGGTGGCCCATTTTTTCCCCAAGCTCGTAGATTTTACCCTTGTTGATAGTAGCTTTAATAGCTGCTCTATCAAATAAAATTGACAAGATTTTATTCTTAACAATAGCCACTTTGCGCTCCGCATTAGCAATTGGATTACCTTCCTGTATCGTTTTAATAAGTCCTTCTTCTGCTGTACATAGATCGTCTTCTAGTGAGTTTATTTTTATTTTTTCGGTTTGATTGTGATGAAAGGAGAATCTCATTGTTTCGCCCCGAACCCCGGCCTTCAGAGTGTCCCAGACAATGTCGATAGAGGTAGACCCGATATTATCTGATATGAAAGCGGGGAGCCAAGTTCTCATATGTAAATTATATGCTTTATTATATATTAGAGCTCTTTCGAAAGTCCATATATTTGTGGTAGATTTTTCAGGACCCTTCATTAGGTTAAGCTTTAGCGGGTTGTGGTCTGACAAAATTCTAGGCAGTTTATTGGTTTGACATGTAGAGCGCAAGCTATTAGAAAGAAGCAGATAGTCTAGTCTTACATGTTTTGAGTGTGGAAATGAATAATAAGTATAACCAGGTTCGCCCGGATGATCCATGGCCCAGCCATCTAAAAGACCGTGTTGTAAACATAGATCTTTAAGAGCAAGAAAAACCTTTGGTTTCCTGCCTTGATAAATAAACCCAGGATCAGTGGACCAATTACAGGGTAAATGAATATTAAAATCTCCACAGAGAATCAAAGGAAGGGGCCAGTGAAATAGCTCGTTAGACACCTTAATCAGTACCTCCGGGTCAATAATATCCGCATATATTGTACATATCGTGAATTTGCTTGCCCCGTTATTGATATGGCATTCTGTAATTGCAAATCTACCTAAGGTATCCGCTTTTGATCGGGGGAATTGTAGCCCCCCACCCTTTGCTAAAATTGCGACCCCCCCTTGTACATGTCCCCTGTGATGTAGCTGCTATAAGTCGGTATCCTAAAGATTTCAGTAGATATTGTTGCGACCCTTCAATATGTGTCTCTTGGAGACATACGATATTCGGGCCTAAAGTTCTTAGACCCTCTGCGTTTTTTTGTCTTTTTTTAATATCATTAAGGCCGCATATGTTCATTGACAATATGCTGAACCTAGCCATTAGAGTTTTTCTTATAGACTCTAATAAATAAGCCCCCTGCTTTTTTAGTTCTTTCTATATTGCTAAGGTTAATATACTCCATGTGTATCATAAGGGTAAATGTTTTTTTTTCTCCTTCCTCCCTTCCTTTCCCCCATCCTGTTCTGCCCCCCCTACTGAGTTGACCCTGCTCGCTCAGGCCCCCCCTTCCCACCCAAAGCCCTCCCACCCCCCACCTCCCTTTCCATCCGATGAGGCACCCCAGGTGCGTTGGTACCCGGGTGTGGGTGTCCAAGTGATCTGCCCACGTTAGCACCCTTTCCCCGTCCTAACCCTGTGTTTCTAAAATGTGATATTTAAGCTTTAAGTGGTTGTGTAGTTAACAAATTCAACAATTATTGCATTTATTTATCAACCCAGGTGCGCTGTTTCTCCCCAGATGTACTTATGTAAAAGTCACAGGATTCACGATACTCATTGTGCTTTATCAGTCTATATTTGTACTTGAGCTAATTTTTCCAGACTTCATTGCCCCAGCATCTGTTATTTCTCTCAAGTAATCTTGGGCTTGAACCTCGCTAGTGAAGCTTCGCGTTATTCCTTTATATATGATTTTCAGTCTCGCGGGGTTCTGGAGATAGACAGCAGCTCCAAGTTTTTCGAATGGCGTAAACAGCTGACGCATCCTCCATCTTCTTTCAACAGTCGGATGTGCAAAATCCGGTCTTACAAAAAATTTAAATCCCTTATGTTCCGGCTGAATAGTTGGTCTTGCGAGATCATATATGGCTTCTCTGAGGAGAAAGTTTCCAAAATTGATTAACGTAGCCCTCGGATATTGCGGCGTCTTCTGAGGATATTTGGGTAGCATCAAGGGAAATCGGTGGGCCCGTTGTACCTTCTTGGCCATATCCCAAGCCTCAAGTTCAGGGAATGCAGTTTTTAGGAGGCCAATCATAGATTCTCTTGCGTCATTTCCCTCAAAACCCTCTGGAATTCCCAGAAACCTCAGATTGTTCCTTCTGGATCTATTTTCTGTGTCCTCCACTTTTAGCATAAGATCCCTTATGATTCCGTCATGTTCTTTTTCTTTCTTGAGAAGTTCAGTAACATCTGTTTCCAAATATTCGGTATGGGTTTCTACCGAAGCCAATCTTTCAGAGATTTCTATACAAGTGTTGCCAACTTTCTTAATTGCTCCTTGTAATTTTTCTATGGCCACATGGTTTCTCTGACTGTCTTTTTTCACATCAGCGTGGAAATTCTTGATAGAGCTCAAGACTTCGCTCAATGATGGTTTTGGTAAAATACGTGGACTTCCCTTCGGCTTCCAAATTCTTCCCTCTCTTTCCTGCATGTTGTGATGTTCTTCAATTGATTTGCCCGTATTTCTCTCGGATGGACTTTTCCGTGAGTGTTTTGTTATTGTTTTTATAGCATGATCGGTTTTAATGCCTGGATCGGTGGTCTCTTCGGCTGTATAACTTCCTTGGCATTTTATCCTCCTTTTTGCCAGGTGTTTCTTTGATTTTGCGCTATGTCCGGTTTTGTCAGATATACGAGAGTCATAGGAACCTTGCCCATCATGCGTTTCTTCGTCAGATAAATCTACATTGCTCTCCGAGCTCTCTGTCAGATCACTTGATTCACTAGAAACGGACATCCCAGTCTCATAAATATCTGAGTCCGATTCCTTCTCAGTAGCTAAGGTATTTAGCGGTGACTTGTGGTTCTCAGGCAATAATGCATAATTTTGTATTTCTGATGTTCCGGTAGGCTCTATATTATCCACTACCCCTGGTAATGATGATTTGACCTCACCAGGTATTTTTTTTAAATCACTTATGTTGTATTTATCATTTGTCTTACAATTGGAGTTTACATTAATTGTTGATTTGTTTTGACTTTCTTTTGGCAATGGGCTGAAGAATTCAGATATACTAGGCTGAGAAATTGTTGAAATTGATGTTATGCCTGTGGCTTTTGCTGAGGCTTTCAGATTTTTTATAGCCTGTAATCGTTGCGCTTTTTTTGCCTGTAAGTCTATTTCTATAGTGTCTGCCGGTTCTCTCCTCTTATCATCTGTCTTTTCTTTCTGTTTAGTTCTGGCTTTAACCATTTCTTTTTGTAAGTTTTTCTTAACTCGCTCTGGGCCTTCAAGCGTTTCCTGCCCTGAGTTTCTCTCAATGAGGGACTCGGCGTTGTTTTCCTTAGCTTTGGCACCTCTAGTTTCCGGTCCTTGCCCCATGTAGCAATTCCTGTTTTTTTTTCTTGGAGAAACAGGTACGATCTGGGTATGGGAGTTTCCTTGGTTGACAATGGTGCCTTGAGAGCTTAGGGCTTTGACTTTTTCGGTTTCCCCGTTTTCTGGATGATCGAGCCTTAGGGTGCTGGACACTGATGTACCTACAATGCCGTCTACAATATGTTTCTCCATTCCAAGGGTGCATGTTCCGGGGGATTCATCCATCGTCAACCCCATTTGCCCTTCTATCCCAGGATTACCATAGCTCCCGTCACTACAGGCCATGCTCTGGAATTGGGAATGTACTGGGGTATTTGTGCGTTCAGTACACCCAGCTGAATCTCCAAGCGTTGACGCTAAATCTGAATATGGCTTGAATCTCTGTTTGGTTCTTTTTTTCGCTGTCGTATTTTCTAAAGCCACTTTTTCTACAGCCCCGATTGAAGCTGCTACTGTACTTGAGGTTGATTCTATAAGGCCAGCCGCGGCTTCCCTGGCACCCTTTACTTCCTGAATGTCTTGTAGGCGATAAAGAGTCCGGTCTGACTTTATTTTAGATTTCTTGGCCTCATAGATAGTGCAGAAAATCAGGAATATGTGTGTTTCAGGCCCCCTCCAAAGGTTGCTTTGCACCATGCACTCTTTGTGCACCTTATTTTTGTTGAGCTCTTTACTTTTAGGTTCAAAGTTTGTTTTCTTCTTCTTCTGCAGCTTCGGGTTTATTATTAGTTCCTTGCCCTGAGTTACACAGCACCATCTCCTGCAGTCTCCTTTGCTATATCTTAGTTTCTGCCTCAAACTCTGTATCGATTCAGAAAAGGGGGTGGTGATGGACAGAGTATCTGAATTAAGCAGAAATACTCCTACCCAGTCCAAAGATCAGGGCTCTGTATCAGCCTCTGCCAGACACCTCCCATGTATAGCATTCGTCACCAGCAGTTGGTTTTGTAGTTTCTGCGGCAGTTACTGTTACCCTATCGGAGAGCACGCTCACTCCCAATGCGTGATAACTATGTGCCTACGTTGGGTCAGCAGATGACGTACTGACGGCGAACAGGCAGACGTTGACCTGTGAGCGGTGTGCCTAATCCACTGGGGGGGCTGGAGGATCGAAAATCAGGATTAGGGTTGAAGCGGGGCGCTAGAAGCTGTAAACTGTAAGCTGTAAACCGTGCACCGAAGGTAGAGGCAGAGGCAGTGGTATATCACCCCCCTCCTCCCGTACGATGCATTTCACTTTAAAGCCCTCCGCTGCGAGCGTTAAAGACCCGATATAACTTTGTCTGCTTTCTTTCAGTCGTTTTTTTTGGTTTTCCCCCTCCAGTTCAACTCGGCACAGCTTAACTCCCTTGTTGGCACAAAAATTGATGAGCAGGCAGCAGAAAGGCAGGGCAAGGCGGGCAGACATGTGCTGATGGTAATACGGCGAGAAATGTCAACCAGTATAATGTCGGCTTTTGGGATGCATTCAGAGAAGATGAGTTAAAGCCGCTCTATAACTACGTTTTTTTTTTTTTGGTGGTAGTGCAGAGTATATAAAGTATAGTCGAGGGCAGCAGTCAATAGTGTTGATAGTGTTGATAAGGATCAAGACAAAGTCAATGTGATCAGATCAAAAGAAAAAAAAAAACTTACTGCCACCTCTGCCACCTCTGCTAGCTTCGGTTAGTTAGTTTTTCGTCTTGGCCCCGTCTTCTATATTCAATGCTCGAATCGCTCTCAGAGTTCATGGCATAAGGTGCACGTCGCAGACTTCGACTGACTGACAGGCACGCCACACACTGACTACAAGGCGCTGTACCCTTGACACTATGCACAGGAGCACGGGGGTAGATGAAAGCAGATGAAAGCAAATGTTCAAGCAAATCTTCAGTCAGCCACAGTGACTCAATAACGTCACTGTCCTAGACTCGAGATCCGCAGCATACAGACATCGGAAACCTCCACAGACGGCAAAGAAAGCAAAGAGAAGATATCAGGTAAACACATGGTTGAATGGTTGAATGATGAGCAGAACAGCGCTGGGTTGCACAACTGCTTCAAAACCGAGCCAAAGTTCTTGGCAAAGTTCTTGCATCTAGTTTTATTTCCCAGCAATACCAGCAATGCCACCACTTCTCTCGCTCAACACAGGGTAGGACCGACAGGTGAGGCTACTGCAGCGACCTCTCACTCAGACGCCGTCTTGCCTCCGTCTCACTCATACTCTGGCCTGACTCATGTAAATGTAAATGTAAATGTATAGGCATTTATATAGCGCACTACTTACCCGGAGGGTCCCAAGGCGCTTCGACCGCTGCGAAACCCTTCCTGGCTTCCCTGAGAGATGGTCCCTTAATGGGTATCTCCAGGGTGAGACCAGGCATCCCCGGCGGTCAGGTGGGGCCGTTAGTGAAGATGAAGCAAGCTAATGCCCAGAGTTGCCGAGTGTGATCGCTGATCAGAGTGGGCACCGAGGCGAGAGAATTATCGAGTCCGCTGACCCTTGTCCAGAAACCTGCCGCGCCGGGAATCGAACCCTGGTCCCGGGCCGTCCTCTGCTCTCGGGTCTGCCGCCTCTAACCAGTGAGCCACACTACTTCACTCTGGCCTGACTCATACTCTGGCCTTCCTCCATATCCAGCGACAGCTAAAACAAGCCCAAGAATCTGTTGGTGGCCCACGGACAGTCTTCCACAACCCAGTAAGCTGACGGTAAGCCTTGCTCAGCAAAGGGGAGCAGACATGCAGAGCCGGTCCTAGGCCTTCTGAGGCCTTCTGAGGCCCCGGGCGAAAGGGAAGATGTGAGGCCCCTCTAAGTGCCTTACTGCCTGCGCAAGTGCGCTTTTCCCTACTCTGCGGGGCCGGCAGGGGGCCCCCTGAGCGCGAGGCCCTGGGCAGCTGCCCATACCGCCCATGCCTAGGACCGGCCCTGCAGACATGGGGAACTCGGGTCAGCTGCGCGGGCTTTCTAGAGCCTCGCCTTTCCGTCCCAACAATAGCTGTGTCACACCCCTGAACTTGACACAGTCGGCCAACAGGGGATCCTGAAATGCGGCAAATAAGCAATCAACTGTGCGGCCATTATCAACGCAGGCGTGTCTGGCGGAACTGCAATAGTATCAGGTTTGGGCAGGCAAGTCCATAAACAGTAGTGATGAATGTTGATTCAAGTATGCAGTACAGACCTGCACATATTACCAACATTAGCACAACTTCTGTTTCATTTAGCTGCCAGAAAGAAGTAAAAAAAAACACACATTTTCCTCCTTAGCAAATCCCAAGTGATGTCTGTTGTTATGAAGCAATAGTGCAGAGATGAAAGTGAATTTAGAATGTTTATGCAACAGGTAAGCACTGGGCCTGGATGAAGGCAAAACTACGCAGGCGTAATTTGGGAAATCCCGTGTTGCGCAAAAATTCTGACATTATGGCATTATAATACTTTGCATAATTATATGCCACTCATGATAAACATTTATTAAGAATGTATTCAGCGCTCATGTTCTAAATTCATCTTTTCGTCAAAAATTGATGTGTGGATGCATACAGCCATATTTTTGGGTACTTATGGGAAAGCAAATTAAGTACATTTTGCACATCTCTAGTCTGTAGAGGAGCTAGGGCTCAGCTGAACGTCTGATCCAGAAACAATGGCTGCCACAGCTGGCGTGGCTGGGTTCGAACTAGCTAGTAAGAAGGGACTAGAATAAAGTTATGTCATGAGTCATCGCAGTTCCAATTAGCATAAAGAACATAATACATCATTCCTTGGGATGTTAGCCTCTGCAATGAAAGGACAAATACAATGCTTGTTTTCTGCAGTAAACCACTGCCCCACGTGGCACCATGAAAGTTGTGTAATTTCGAGGGGATCATCTTTCTGAGGTAAAAACACGCCGTCAGGGGCTACTACAAGGTGTACATGGGTATTTGGTTACGTGAGCCCCTGAAAATCATTCACATCAAAATGCATTGGGACTTTAAAGTAACACTATGAAAACATCTACTTACAACACAGGATACTAATAAATGGCTGAATACCTGACGTTCTGAATACAAGAGCACAGTTACAAAAAGAAGCAACCTCTGGATATTGTAAGCAACATGTGAGCTTCAAAACTGTGCAGTTGGAGACAGATCATTGTTTGACCTCTCTGCTCCACAGTTTAGTAAAAATTTTTTTTTATAAAATACCAGTACTGCCTAAGAAGAAGTACTAAGTAAAATCTTGCCCTAGGCCTTGGCCCTGTGTCCAAAGGGAGAGCCGGCTGTCATCAGTGAGGGCTGCTGTATGAGGTGCAAGAAGGCTCGTAGAAAAACAGGAGACGGGTCTGAACACACCTCTGACATACACACAGTTGTGGTGTACAGTTCCAGCATTTTATATCACTGTATGGGGCTCCAGATAGACATCATGTGATGGTCTGCTGTGTCATGGTGTGTGCTGTCAGTGTTTAATGTTACAATGGCTTGGAACTGGGTGGAGTGTAAGCGTCTGCAGTGCCAGAGTGTGCAGTATGAGGGCTGCAGTATCAGGGTATACATTGTGGACAGACTTCCTCATCCCAACGGATAATGCTGTGGTGCAGTGCAGAGCCGGACTGACTACCGGGCAGTTTGGAATGCTGCTGAGCTGGGGTCTGATTTAATTACAGTGGGGGCTGATTTCGTTCATGGAGACCTGCGTGTGCTTCGAAATAATAAAAGCATAACGAATTTAGTTTAGCACACGCAGGTCTCCATGCACGAAATAAGCCCCCAGCTCAGCAGCATTCCAAACTGCCCGGTAGCTAGTCCGGCCCTGGTGCAGTGGTACCCAAGGCAGACCCCCTCATGGGCCTTTGATGAAAGAGTCCTGGCACAGTTCTGTATATTCAAATTTTGATCAGTGTGAGTCTGCTTATAGCATCTCTCCACATTATGGTTTTTCCACATTTTCCTAAATTCTCCTCACGGAGTGTTAGAAGTACATATGTGGCAGGGAAGAGCTGAAGCTAACAATTTAATTGGCTGCAGACATAGAGCCAAGAAAAGCAAAAACACTTCCAACAGTTGAGTAAGGTGAACGAAAAGAAAAAAAACAAGTGACTGATAAGACCAAAGATAATTTTTCTTTTTTGGAACTCTCTTGGCTTCACTCTGGGCTTGCAACAAATGTGCAAAGCTGAACACCTCTGATTTAGAGGAATTGATTAGAAAAATGCACATCCAGTAATCTCACGGTAATTTTAGGCAATGCAACACAGGCCTTTGTGAAAGGAGTGGCAGATTTAAAGAGCTTGTTTCCTTCGCCATGTCAACCTTGCTAAATGTGGGCACGTTTACATATAGATTGTTATCGCCAGTCACCGTGTTTATTACTTCGCGAGCTGCACGGTTTCCTTTCTGTTCAGCAGGTTCCAAGGGTACATTTTTGCAGCGTGAGCTGCAAATTCTCGGATAGAAAGGGCAGCATTCAGGCAGAGTGTATCACCGTTGGTGTAAACAGTATTTAGAGAAGAAACAGGGCCCATTTGACCCCAGGCGCCCGGCAGCAAGGATTTATTATGAGAGAGATATCAATATGCAAAACTGTAATTCAAAGCACGAGTGATGCGGAGGAAGAGATAAGAAATTCAGATGGCGGCTGCGCGCGCGGCCTCAAAAGTGAAAGTAATGGCCAGCAATGCGGAGCAAGAGATAAGAAAGGCAGATGGTGGCTGCGCGCGTGCGTGCACACAAGCTTAAGGCCAGCAAAAGCTTGTGGGTAGCACTTTGAAAACCCCCTTACTAAAAGTCGAGCAAGCAGCACATGCGCTGCTCTAGGCTCGATCTAAAAAGAAATCTTGTTTTTTTTCCAAAGCAGCCTGTTTTTCTAAAAGGAATACCGAATGCGTTTAAAACATAGAAAAAGAAACTTATGTTTCATATTTTAAGAGTAGGTAGTGGTACCTGGGAGCACTGCCTGCTCTTAAAAAAGATTTATGTTTACCGCCTCCAAGGGGAAGTTGTCCCTTGGGGTCTCCTTCCCATTTGTGAATGTGTAGTCTGATTTTTTTAATTGAATGTTTTGCAACCACAATTTGGGCAAAAATATTAATACATGCAACTGGGATTCCGTAGTTGGAAGGGACACCCTAAACACGCCCCTTACAAATACTGAAACGCTAAACCAAATTGTTACCAAACTTCTTGCCACGTCGTAATTTGGCATTTATACATTATAAAAATGATTTCTTGCCAGTCCAAACTGTCTGATTCTGCAATTTGGTCCTTTTGCAACTTCAAAAGGTTTTGTGCATATGCCATAAATGCCGGTGCCGAGCACTGGAAACCACTTGCTCAAATTAAGCGCCGCTTTGAAGCCCAGATATGGCAGAGCACATTTGGGAAATGGGAAAACAGTGCCAGATGAAGGAACGGTAAAACCCAGATTGCAATAAAATGCAGAGGGAACATGCCAGATGGGAGATCCCATCCACCTCATAAGTACCACAGATGGCATGCAACACAACAAGCCCATAGAAATCCCTGTGCTCCACTCCACGGATCCAGATCCAAACAGAAGAGACACACCTAGTGCACCCTATCCAGAGGAGGGTGCAGATCTCAGAGAATAGTAACCCCTTCGGTGCTTAGGACTGCCCCCGGCCATCATACGTCACGGTGGACATGTGCTAAGGACGGCCAGGGGCCGTCCAACCCCCGCCTGCTCATAAATTCTCCAACACAGTGGGAGAATTATCGCAGTGAGCAAGGAGTTAAAATACACCCTGTCGCAAGACAGACAGCAGCAACACGCTCTCTCCGAGGCCCCAAGGCTTGTTTTCACCTCCACACAGCCACAGACCGCTTGTGCCAATAGTAGATCACCAAGCATCTAAGTCACAATCGTGGATCATTCCTAACACTCTCACACTGTGCACACACAGCTGACCATAGTGAGCCTATGGGAGTAGCAAGGAAGTCTCAATCAGGTGGGTACTGACAAAAAGTGGTTGGGCCACTCAACAATCTAAATACAATTCAATTTGAGTATATTGTATTAACTGATCAAGCATATTGTCCATGTTATGAAACGTTGAACCCTATAGAAAAGATTGCCATCTACATGGAAGATGCCACCCTGCGGTCTTCTTTGTTAAGTTGTAGACTACGATTTTTGCTAGGTTGTGAAAGTCCAAGCAATAAAAGAAGCAACCTTTAAATAGCAGATCACCAAGCATCTAAGTCACAATCGTGGATCATTCCTAACACTCTCCCGCTGTGCACACAGAGCTGACCATAGTGAGCCTATGGGAGTAGCAAGGAAGTCTCAATTAGGTGGGTACTGACAAAAAGTGGTTGGGCCTCTCAACAATCTGAATACAATTCAATTTGAGTATAGTGTATTAACTGATCAAGCATATTGTCCATGTTATGAAACGTTGAACCCCATAGAAAAGATTGCCATCTACATGGAAGATGTCACCCTGCGCTCTTCTTTGTTAAGTTGTAGACTACGATTTTTGCTGGGTTGTGAAAGTCCAAGCAATAAAAGAAGCAGCCTTTAAATTCTGTATTTTTCTTGTCATGTTTGCTGCATTTCAATTATAGAGCTCAAATGCTAGGCTATGTCTACTGAGAATTCGGCTTACTTTTCTAACATAGAGATTGATGTTTACACTTTGTAGTCAGCGAAAGAAAAGTAAAGGGAATTATGCTACAATCTAGCTGCGGTACAAAGAGTGTGAAGAAGCAGACAGTGGATCCACTTCACAAACTGCATCTGATAGTATGTAAAGTAGTACTACAGTAGTACTACTTTCTACAAAATGCAATTTAAAAATCGACAAGTAAAAATCGCCACTTCCACCATTCCTATCTCCTATCCTCACACATCTCAGTTTTCTCAGTACTAAAGGTGAACCAGGCGGAGTGGATGGAAAAATCGGAATTCTTTCTATTTAATGGGAAGGGTTTTGGGAGTAAGGAGCAGTGTAGGGAGGGAAAAGGAGGGGTTTAGGTAGGGACGGATACCCACCTCCAAAATAATAAGTCCATTGCTATTCACAAACTGCACTCCTAAAGTTAGGGAGAAGATGTTGTGTTACAGCCAGACTAGCCACCTTTGAAGCTAGGGAACCAGGTTCAAGCCTTGGCTCAACATCTTGTGATTCAGTGTAAATTACTTAATCTCCCTGTGCTTAAAAAACATATTAGTGACCTTGTGCAATGTCACTGGTGTACATGTAAAGTGCTCTAATACGTTTGGTATGCAAAAAAGAAGCAAATACACATGAAGTAAGCATATTTAGAGTGTTGCAGGTGGTTAGGGTGCTCCATACAAGAGCTGCTCTCCACCTCAACTTGGGAACTACCCAGAGATCTCTGATTTATTGCATAATTTATATGTCACTCTAAGCCTAAAAGGGCATTATGTTGACTTATACTGGGTGCTCCCTGGTGTCTGGGCAAAGCTAATCCTCTCTGAAGAGCTACAATAATAGCAAAACGTGCGGCAGGGTTTGCTACCTATGTACATTTTATGACAACTACATCTAAGTGCATAAACAACAAATTCACTCCCACACGTTAGAGGTTTCAGTATCGTGCTGACACCATTCTTGCATGCTTTGCATTTATGGCATCGCCTGAACCCTTTGCTCCCACTTAGACATTTCTCCTGCTGTTTTATCCCAGGACTGTTGTTGACTAAATCCTCTCACGTAGATCTTGCTCTACGGCAGGTCAACAATGGTCTCTTATGTATCCTGGGACCTAGGATTGGATCATTGCAAATCAGTTGCCAATGCTTTTGGAAAATGGCACGTATCTTATGGTGTTGTTCACTGAATCCTGTAATGAACTGTATTGTTTGCTCTGTGTCTTTTTGGGGTTTCCTCCCATCAGTGAAGATCAATTTTTCACTGGGACTTGTGTTTGCCTTTGCTCTAGCCACTTCAAGTGTGGCTTTACTATATCCTCTCCTTTCAAATCTCCCTGCTAGTTCAATATGAGGTTTGCAGAGTTGCTCAGTTTCACTACAGGTCCTCGGCATGCGGAGATTATCCACGTAGGGTATGCTGTTTTTTAGCCTGATTGGATCGAAACTACTAGCATGCAGCAGTGCTCTTTCTGAAAGTTTTTGCCTGAATCTTTCCATCCACCACATAGATGGTTAAATCTAGGAACTCTACCTCACTTTTGCTGATATGTGAAATGTAAATTGAGTTCATTACGATTGATCCTCTCTATGAAGTACTCAGCTGACGATTGATTGGCGTCATAAGACAAAAAGTTCATCTATATAGTGCGACCATAGAACCACATTCCTCGACATTTCAGTGGCAAAGTCTTTAGCCAGCACCTGCTCCTCCCACCAGCCCATATGCAGATTCGCATAGCTGGGGGCGAAGCTGGAACCCATGGCATAGATCTGGTCCAAAGAGGAAAATTGTATTGCACAAACACCATCCTAGCACATTCAGCAGCATTTCAGTATGTTTATATACTGTCAAAGGTCTTGAGCTAAGGAAATATTGGGCTGCCCTCATGCCATCTGTTTGTACGATACTTGTATACAGGGAAGTCACGTCAGCGTGATCATTAGGTAGTCCTGCTCCCATCCTATATAATAAATCTTCTTCAGAAAATCCCTCATATCCTTTGTATAAGAATCCAACCTTTTCAATAGAATCTGTAAAAAGTAATCCAGATATTTGGAGGTATTTTCAAAGAGACTGCCTAGGGCAGAGATGATTGGACAACCAGGAGATATAGTGATGTGTTTGGGTACCTTAGGTATCAAATATAAAATAGGCATGATCGGTGTGTCAACCTTAAGAAACTTGAACGCTGACTGTTGACTGTGAAATAAGCCCTACTGCCCTCCAATGCATTACATCTGTATGAAATCTTGTAGTAACTTCCTGCAGTGTGCTTTTGTCTACCTTGGCATAGCATTGTTGATCGTTTAACTGACGCATAGCTTCCTCCTGATACATAGTGAGCGGCCATAGCACGACGTTACCGCCCTTGTCTGCTTGTCTCACTACCATGTCAGGGCGTGAGCACAGCTTATTCACTAAGCTCATGTAGCTAATCTTTGAGGAATCTTAATACCTTAATACCTTAAGAAGTGAGAAGCAAGGGTGTAGAAGGTTGGAGAAAAAGTGGCGGAGGTCGCACCTCCTAGATGATAAGAATGCCTACTTAAAAGCACAATCCAAATACTACAAAAACATCAAAACAGCGCACAAATTTAGCCTGGCCCAGCAGATATCGGAGGCTGGCAACTCCTCAAAGGAATTATATAAGATTCTCGAATCCTTTGTGAAACCTACAGCATGTGTTAGCGTGGATGATTTCTCACTGCCACTTTGTGAAGAGATATCTCTGTTTTTCGAGAATAAAATCAACCTTATTTACGATAAAATCTTGAACAACACCTCTACCAATATCTGCAGCCCCACCCCCATTGTTAGCTCCGCTAACACCACCTTTCAACAAAAAACAATATCATTACTTTCCTTTCCCCCTATATCCGACACCGATCTCCTCCTTCTAACTAACCATATAAAATCTGGTTCCCCTAACGACCTTATACCCGCAAGAATGATGGCCCCTCTCAACTCCTTTCTTGGCCCACTCCTACAAATCATAATAAATCAATCCCTCGGTGAAGGACGGGTGCCTTCTGAGTGGAAACAAGCAGTTGTAAATCCAATTCGGAAAAATACCACTCTGCCCTGGTCTGATTTATCTAACCTCAGGCCCATCTCCCTCCTACCCTATCTTGGTAAACTTACAGAGAAGCATGTGAATACCCACCTGTCTAACTACATCGAGGCAGCGGAGGGCCTGGACCCCTCTCAATCTGGCTTCAGGCCCAACCACAGCACTGAATCAGCCCTCCTCTCCGTGACCGACAACATCAGGATGTCACTGGACAGGGGGGAATCAGTGATTCTAGTGCTGTTGGACCTATCCGCTGCCTTCGACACGGTATCACATGCTCTCCTTCTCGAAAGACTGAGTAACGTAGGGGTAGGAGGAACAGCTCTATCGTGGTTGCACAGTTTCCTTTCTGATCGAACCCAAGGTGTCAGACTGGGCTCCCATTCATCACCATCAAGAGAGCTAACTAAGGGTGTGCCACAGGGCTCGTGTCTCAGCCCCACGCTGTTTAACATTTACGTGGCCCTCTTAGCTAATTTGATAAGATCTTTTGGATTTACTCCTGTATCATACGCTGACGACACCCAGCTGCTTTTCCCCTTCCAAACCCTCACGCCGGCAACTCAATCATCATTTGCCAGCGGGATGAGGGCGGTAGCACATTGGATGGCTCAAAATTTTTTACAATGTAATGTATCCAAAACGGAGGTCATGCTGTTTGGAGGGGCCACTCTTCTTTGGTCCCCAGACTGGTGGCCTCTGGAACTTGGCCCCATCCCCAAACCCAAACAAACAGCAAAAAATCTAGGTGTTAAATTAGACCAAGCGCTCCTGCTTAAAGAGCACACCACGCAAGTGGCAGGTGCCTGCCTCCATGTGGTGGGGCTTTTGAGACGAGCCTTCCCGTTTCTACCCCCTAACCATAGAAAGACTCTCATCCAGACCCTTATCATAAGCAGAATGGATTACTGCAATGGTTTATACATCTCAGCTAATGAAGCACAGCTGAACAAACTTCAGGTCGTACAGAATACGGCGGCCAGACTGGCCCTCAACGCCCCTCCCAGAACGCCGTCCAGTCCCTTACTTCACCAACTCCATTGGCTACCCGTAAAGCAGCGCATCAAATTTAAAATCTGTAACGTCATACACAGATGCCTGTTTAGCACCAGTCCCAGCTATCTAAAAGAAAAATTCATGCCTTACATCCCTGCCCGCACACTTCGGTCCAGTAACCATCTCTTGCTTCAGGTCCCAAAGATTAGAAGGGCCAGACAGGGAGGCCGAGCACTGTCCTACAGAGGGCCAATTCTTTGGAACTCCCTGCCCACTGAACTAAAACAGACTAGGAGCCTGGAACTATTCAGGAAGAAACTGAAAACTTACTTGTTTACCATGCTTTAAATTTTTCAGGTTCTCTTCCTCAGCTCTAATCCTTGCAGCAACCCTCTAATATGCGAGCACCAGCGCAGAGATATCCCTTCGGGAATTTATTCATGCGCTTAACAAGCAAATAAATAAATAAATAAATAAATAAATACTATTCTGTCCCCTTCAAACTATGAATACAATTTTTTGAGGAACTGTACTACCATGTTTCGGGTCTACCATACACATTCAAATCTTGCTAACTGGTCAATACATCATTCGATATCTCATTTAAATCATTCCTAGATAGGCTATCCAAGTCACGTACCAAGTTAAAGTCCGAGATCGAAAGAAGATCTGAGCTTGCTAGTGTCTCTTGCTGCATAAGCCCTGTTTTCTTGCTGGTTGCAAAAAATATGGCTAGTCTGAGCTTACCTGTACATTTAAAACAGTCAATCCTAGTTTGGGCATAGTTCATGTTTTCCGAGACACAATAGGACAGACCACATGACAAAATGTGTGTTTCTTCTGCATTCAAAGTTTTCAGTGAGGTTCACCACATTGCCCTCTGTATAGTCGCCAGTCATTTGGTCTTCTTGTGAGTGCCCTTGCTGGCCAATTAACCTTCCTGACCGCCTGTTCTTCCTATGCCTCTTCCGCCTCCACAGAAGGTTCTTTCTTGGCTCGCCAAGTGCCTGAGATTTGTGTTCCTGTCCTACCGTAAAAAACAAAACTTGTTTTCTACTGATGGAACTTTAGCCAACATCTGTCTTCCTTCTTCACTGTCAGTGTCTACCGTCCAACAGAGCACAAGCCAGGTTCCACATTACTAGATGCAGCATTTGCTTGCAGGCTTTGCGATAACTTTTGCCAACGAAGGCCTTCAAACCGCTTGGAGAAGGTAAAGATCTGAACACGCTGGTAATCCAGCTTATCCAGCTTGAATTTGGTAGCTTTGCAGCTCTTTATCACTTGCTCATATTTTTTCACCCTCTCTTGCCTTTCTGATTGCAGTTTCTTTATTATCTCTTGATCTGGGAGTTTGCTCAATTCGTCATTCAGGAGCTCAATCTCCTTTAGTATTGTCTGCCTGTCAATGTCTGCGTATTTTACTAGTATCACCAGCATCCTTTTGGAGGAATCGGCATTATTTTAGATGCAGATTGTTATGCGTTGGAACAATGAAAATTCTCAGACCTCTCGGTACACGTCCCACTTCCAGGTACCGGGTCAATGACTTGCTCTATCGCCACTTCGAGGTTTCACGTTTGATGAGCTTTTACGGCGCTCTGAAAATCTCTTTAGGCCCTTTGTTCTTTGATACACAGCCCTCTGCATTCGAGCCCCTAAAGTTCCTCTACAGCGTCAGTATAGCTGAACAGCCTTTTAGCATCAGTCTCTTATTCTGTGATCCAGTCGATGTTTTGTAACAATGTTGCCAAATCCCCTGTTGGTTACTGTGAGTAGTTGGCCTGATATATAGTGTTCACTATTCTAGTGAGCACTTTGCATCAGTCCAAACAACCCTTATGGTGATTGGTTGTAAGTCAACCTTATGGACCAGCTATCCTAGTAGCGTGGATATGAGCAGTCTTCGGGCTAAACTCTAGAGGGCATGTTAAGCCAGCTGTTATACCATCACATATACCCCTTGAACACCCAGTGAAAGGACACCACACAAGTATTATGAAAATAAACAGTGTATTTATTTAGATCACAACAGCCCTGTACTCTTTATGAGGACAGGGTACTAAGCACACAACAAAACTCTTACGAAAATACTTTAAGTTGCACAATTTACACAAATGCCCGAGGGGCACGAAAAACCATATACTCTAAAAGTGGAATGCGAAATTACTAGCAGGTAAGTACTGTACTAATAGGCTTTGGAATCGCTAGGACTTGACTACTGAACGTTCAGATTACTAATAGGAGGCCTAGGGGACTCGGGTGCAGAATGTGCACTCTCACGCGGGATGCGGGACAAAGTCTATGGGAGCTAGTAAAGACAAAGTTAGTGTTCTCTGGCGAACCCGATAAGGTAGATCGAAAACGACAGTGGATCCTGACCCTTGGATAGTGAGGCTATGCTGGGGCACCGAAATGCCGAGTTTACCTAGCCCAGGGGCTGCAGCTGCATATGTCTCAAAAGACGTCGGGAATCCTCGTAGACGAACCAGGAGCCTGAAGAAAGAAGTTGCTGGCAGGCGACCAGTGAAGATAGTTCGAGTTGATCCAAGCCTGGATCGAAGATGGATGACACCTGAAAGCAGAGGGGACCAAGTTCGTGACTACTAGCCAGTAGTCAGGTGGCACCAGGAGGGCACCGAATGGTAGTCACCTCGACTAGGTGAGTGGGCGACGCTGTGCTCTGCAGATCTCACGGACCAGGAGGCCTTGTCGGCGACCAGGATGGAGGTGCGAGCTGTCCCACGATGGATGAAGCTGTCGACGTCGCTGGACCCAGGATTGGGCAACAAGTCTTGGCAAATTCAAGCCCATGCGGTGGACTCAAAATGGCGTCTGGAGTGGACCAGGAGGGTCCGGGGTGCTCCTCTTTTGGAAGGGAGCAAGGGCCAGTCTGGAGCAACCAGACCAGCAGCAGTGATGTCGTCGGGCGTCGTTAAGAAGGCCACAAGCCAGCGGGCTAGTAGCCAAACAACGCGGTGAGCAGCAAAAAGCAGAAGGGCCCCACGCAGATCGTGGAGATGCTGGGAGGCTGGACTTCGGTGCTGGAGCTGCTCAGGGTCGAGGCTTCTCGGACCCCAAAGCACTCACCAGAGGATCCCTCGGCGGTCGTGCTGGATAAGAGTCGTGCAGTTCAGATGATGGCCGGTCCCTCGAGGTCTCGTCGCACCTACGGTTCTCAGCTTAGCTGTAGAGGTAGGTAGAGGTCAGAGGTGCCAGGGAAGCCGGGTCTCGTTGTGCTGGTCGGTCGGATTCCTGAGGAAGGACGTGCAGCAAACCGCAGAGTTCTTTGATGGTGCCTGCGGATGCAGGGTGACTACTCCTTAGGCACAAGGGAGAAATCTTGAGAAGAGTCTTGAGTTTCCTTTCGTAGAAAGTAGTTCTTGATTCAAAGATGATCTAATTTGGAAGGGTCCCCGCTCTTGCCTTTGTCCTAAAGAAAGGGGTGGGTACGCGACTAGGTCCTGCCCTAGGGGTGGGACCAGGAAGGGGGGTGGTTACACCCCTCTCCCATGCCGGACTTTCCCCAGGCCAGGGGCTGGTGTGCCCCTGGAAATGGTTCTAGTCGGCAGATGCGTAGTGAGCACCGGGGTGCCACTCAGCAGTCACCTTCCTGTAAAGCCCTGCCTACCCAGGATACACAAAACCCTGTCTGGGATGGTGCTAGCACCGCCCCTGACAGGAAACCCTTTGTCCAAGCTCTCCTCGCTGGAAGGACTCCCAGCAGCAGGAGGTCAGACTCGTGTCTGTGGTGGCAGCATCCATTTTGTGGAGCTGAGGCTTCGTTTAACTTTAACCGGGGTTCACAGTTACATACATGTCGTGTCCCTCTAGAAGGGTGGAATGCTAACCCCGTTGCCAGAATTGGCGAGGGGTTAGTATTCCAATTCGTATGACACCTTACTCGACATGTTTTGATAAAGCAATACCAGAGATAGCATTTAACCGCGAGGATTATAATGCACTTAAGAGTATATGGTATGCGTAATCATGGAACAGCTATTAGGACTTGGTTCCGCAAGCTGCAAACGGGCTCAGCTCATGCCAGAGCACCATTTCACACGATTCCAAGCACTCTGCCTTCAGGATTGTCAAGGCCTGCCATAGGAGTGACTGATGGGAATCTGTGTGTCCATTTTTAGGGTTAGATATAGGTATACTATATCTAAAGCAAAGGGTGATTACACCACCTTGCCCCAGCTGTCGTGCAGCCAGTTGTGTCAGATTTAGATGGCCATCCAGGGGTGGCATAATACATGCTTCAGCCCCTGGTAGGCCCTGGGTACACCTATGCCCTGAGTTACAGGGTCTGATAAGGTGGCCCAGTACCAATTGGATAATGCACCTAAGGCACACATGTCAATTTAGTGAGAGAACAGCTAGACTGTGGGTCTGATTGGCAGGCCCACAGCCAGAGAAAGTCGTAAACCAGTGAAACAAAAGCAAAAAATCTGGGTGATCATAGGATTGCAGACCCTACTCTCCTACAGTTACTGCGTCCCACTCTGTGGAAAAATGCCTCTTTCCTCTCTACTCTTTCTAACTGGAAAGTAGAGGAAACAGGCTTACCGCTTTTCAGTTGTGTTCAGCCACGCCTTCATACTCCTTTTCCAAAGTCTTCAGTATTCCAGTGGGGGGGCTCCACGTTGTGTAAACAGTATAGCAATCCAGTTTAACCGATTTAAGCAGTGCACCTTAATGGGAGGGCATGCCGGAATTCGACCTTGGAAAATAATTCAACTATAGCTCCACTCGGAGGAGGAGCTACGATGGCAAACAAGATGGCTGCTTAGGTTCCCGGCTCCGCCGACCTCCGTATTCCGCCACAAGATCCTGTACGATATCCTGATCTTACACCCAGCCTCTGCCTGGATGAAGTGTTCCCAATTCCAGCGGTGAAATCCCCTAGCTTTTATCGGTTGATTTCACGGATTTACACTGAGTTAAAGATCGTGGCCTGTTCCAGCGGTGAAGCCGGGGCCTCGAGTGATTGCATGGCCAGGTTGCAGTGCAACAACATCGGCTGAGAGACCCTGGCAGGGTCCGGTCCATCGTAGTGGAGACTTTGTCTATGCCCGAATTTGGTGGTGAATGTTTCCTTGCCCAGCGCTGAGAGAGAGGTGACCCGCTGCTGCCTGTGTGTGGGAATCCTCGTTCCGCGGACCCGGTTTAGATTCCTGCCGGGGCTTGGCAGTTCGGGCCCCGGACTGCGGTGCTGTACCGGGTTTTCCCGGCTGTGGATAACTACGGGTCTCCGTCCACGCTTGCCCTCTCATTATCCTGTTCGCCCCCCCCCGAAAAAGCCGGATTCACCCGGGGAGTCGATCGTGAGCTATCGAACTTGACATCATGGATCGAACGGCGTCTGGGCTAACGCTGAGATCAATTATGGCAGAACTTTGGGCGTTTCACGCACAAGTGGATATGTTCATGACTACAATGGATGCAAGCCTGACTGGGATTCTGTTCGAGGTACCGGACCCTGCCCCACGGTTGAACCAGCAAACAACAGCCACTCAAGCCGCGGCCATTTTGACTTCGTGCGAGGACCCCGTATGGGACCGTGAATGGATGTTAATATCGAATCCAACGTATGGCGCCCTGGAAGATTGTGTCCCAGAGACTATGAGTGTATCACCGTACCTTTCATCATCGTTGACTTTGGAGGTATCGAATGGCGTTCCCCCCCCCCGGAACCCTGTGTTGTAAACTCTTCCCTCATCTTGGAGTTTTATCTCCCGTTTTTGGACGTTCCACGGTCCCGGGGTAAGAAACATCGGGACGGTCCAGCTTGGAGAGGGGACTTTTCCGTGCGTGAAGTCCTCGTGGAGTTACCAGCTACATGGGGTAACGGATTGACTTTCGATGGTTTCCCCCTCGTCTATGACTTGTTTGTGTCCTCATGGGTTTCGATAGAAAGGGTTCGTGTGCTGATTCGAAAGGGGCAAGGTTGAGTCAATTGAATTGGGATGGTTTGGAACACTTGGTATGGAAGTTTAAATTGTAACCGTTTAACTATAGAGGCTGGGCGGTGTTTCACGGTGCCCCTTATTGTCTTTTGAAAGAGTTGCTATACGTCCGTCTTTTGTGGCAAGGGGTGTCTGTGTTTTGGCGGGGGAGCCAAGGGGCAGGAAGCATCGTATGACTATGCCCTCCTCCATTCTTCTTCATCTTCCTTCTTTTAAGGTTTAGGTTAAGGGGCAACAGGCACGCTGCTAGTGGGGTTGGGCTATAGCCATCGGCAGGGGTGCAGGGTGGGGGTTGGAGGGGGGGTTTATTTTTCCTTTTTTATTTTCTATGGCCTTTTAACCTTTTAACCAAGGCTGATTAGAGGGCAAGTGCCCAATGTACCCGGTTAAAAAAATACATATGCACCAAAAATGAAATCCTATATCGCCTTAATGCACTAAAATTAAAATAAAAAAACAAAAAATACGTGAAACACCTATCTGCCAGGTGTAAAAATACATAAACATTTAAAATTCAACATTATTGAACTGGATCAATATAAAGAGTAAATCACATGTAGTGACCCTAGATTAAACAGACAACTGAAGAAGAGACATGATGCACTTTGATGAAAATTCCTCATACCAATTTTTTTAGGGTATTACAGAGGTACATGCAGATCCTCTTCGGTATTAAGGCCTTTAGGAGTTTTTGGATTGAATCTCAAGATATATCTGGACTCTAATTGCCTTAAATACCTCTCTCTGTTACCTCCTCTTGATATTTCAGGCACCTGGTCAAGCACAAAATATTCCAAGTTGTGTGTGTGTGTATATATTAGACAAGCTGTTTATTTGGAAATAAATGAATGCTGCAACACAAGTTGGTTCATGCCTCGTTTTTCTACCTAAGGGGTGGAGTGAGGCTGCTGCGAGGTATTACATATATATATATATATATATATATATATATATATATATATATATATATATATATTCCAACAACCGCTCCCGGCTATTCCTCGTCTCATGGCACGGCGAGCCTGTGTGGGTGCCGGACACCCTTATTTACAGAAACGAAGTTCCCCCTCTCAGAAGAACGGCACAGGCTGCCTTTGGATGCTTCAAAATATATTTATTTAAGGCACAGAATCGGCAGCTCCCTACCGACGCGTTTCGCCACTAAGGCTTGGTCACGGTTACTGTGTACATTTCATGGTGCTATTTACATAGTGAAAACAAAGTGCATAGAGGTAGGACTACAGTAGGTCTACTCGGCCGATTTTGACCGCCATACTTGAATGGTGTTTTCAATTAAACATAGATTGTCATAATGTATTTATACTGATAATTCTAGTGCAAAACAAGGTATACTGCAAATTAAATCAAGCCATATTTCGCTCATTATCAATAAATTGTAAGTGAAATCAAATTTAAGGGTTTACTCATATTAGCGAGTTCCTCGACCCTTTTTGGCCGCCATCTTGGAATGATGTTGACGCGCCACGCTGATTGCTCTGTACATAAACAATAATACTTTCAATCAAAACAAGATTAAGTCTCGCCCCAGTGGGCTACTGTAATGTCCCAGATTTCACTTTGGTTGTGCGGGTGATGCCCTAGTGGGCTAAACAGTTGTGACAATTCCATTATAGTTATAAAGCCTGTTGTTGCTTGTAGTCAAGTTCCCCTATGTAAAAAGAAAATTAGTGATTTTAAAATCAAATGATTCAAATTATTTACACATAAAAAAAGAAGCAAGCGAATCACTAATTTTCTTTTTACATAGGGGAACTTGACTACAAGCAACAACAGACATGACATAGTGACTCTAGGAGACCCCAGAACAGCCGTCACCCAGGCAGCCTTCATCACTGGATAGGCACAGAGAAAACAGAATCAAAGATTATAAGGACTGGAGTTGCAAATTATCCAGCCACATCAAAACTGCAGACACCTGTACTCTAAACAACACTCATTAAATAAATACTCATACAATTACGGGGAGCATAAAGTGTTTATGACCAACGTCCCAAAGTTAAAACCAGGGGATAGGGAAGATGAAGACCCTCTTAAAAATAAGGTGATCCACTGGATCACAAAACAAAGAGAGAGGGACCCAACAACCGAAGTGGAAGGGTACCAGCAAAGACCAAAGTCTTGAAAAAAGTCCACTGGATCATCCAGTGCTTGTCAATAGTGCATTCCAACATAATTAAGGCTGAATGTTTATCGAGTGAAAACAGAAACTATGATAATATAACCCTTGCATTTACAGCTAAGAGTCTAGTCGATGGTCTGATTGCAATGGACTTAAGAACCAGCCCACCTTTAAATTCATTGATATGATTTAATCTGGTCAGACCCAGTAGGGAGACAGATTACACTCAGGCAACCTCATCAAAGTCTATCAATCCTCTTAGTTCCACTCACACACAGGATGCCTTATAATTTGACGACTGACTGGCAAGATCGAAGGTTTGAAGTAAATCTAGTGGTAACCCACCACAAAATCACTTGTTTCCTACACCCAGCATTTTAGACAGCAGTACTTTAGGGCCCCTTTGCCAAGTACACAAGGGAGCTTATGGAGTGATCAATCGCTTTGTGATGAAGGGCATATCTAAGTCGAGCCACTATCTAGCAGGCCAAAGTAGATGTGGCCAGCGACTAAGTCCATCGTTTCCTGTAATATAGCAGGGTTAAAACAGAAACTGATCAACCCATATTTGCAAGTATATGTGGATCACTTTCATTTCTGCTTCTTCCAGGAATCCTGGCTGATGGAGCTAAGCTAGGTTAAAGGACATTTAGCGTTAGTGTAGTTCCTTCAGCAAGAGGTAGGCCATCAGGAGGACTGGTCTCATGGGTTAAAATGTCTTTAAATGTGCTCGTAGAAGTATTGGGAGTACCTTCACCAGACATCCCAGCACTAAAGATATACACACAAAACCGAGCTGGAGTTTATCTGCTCAATGTCTACATTCGATCAAGAACAGCTAGTATGGCGTCCCCAATGGTGGAAATACTAGACAGTGTCCTTGGTTCTCTAAGCCCTGAGGCTGTAGTCTTTGTTGGAGGTGACTTCAACTGTAAGTTCAAAACAATGGTTTCGAACTAATCTTAGAGGACGAGGATATGGCGAGAGGCATTCCACCCCTGAAAGCAAGCAATTTTGTCCCATGTACAGCAGATGCTATGCAACTTGTCAACTCTGTGTCAGAACATGGGCTGCAAGCCTGCAACGGAGGTTACTATCTGCCAGCCTAAGTGCATATACATTTAAAAGAGGTGCCACTCAGTCTAGAATTGACTATGTAATGGTAAATGTTACAATCTGAGGCAGTTTAGTTGATTTCAAAGAGGACAATAGAGAAGACAGTGATCATTTCCCACTTTGCCTAGTAGTGCCCGGGACACTCTGTGAGACCTGGGTTAAGGATACGAATGGTAACCCAATCCAACTGATCACTGGAAACAATCATAAGCCAATTAGTGGTTGATCATTATGAATAAACCAGATATTATGACCAAGATTTATAATGCATCCTCCAATGCTTTATTTATTTATTTATTTATTTTTGAAGCTTATAAAGCGCACGGCTACCTCCGGCGGAGGTGTCCCGGCGCTGAGATTACCCGAATGCCACCCAGAGAAGGTACCAGAAGTAAATCCTACAGAAAGGAAATAAAAGAAACAGACATTATTATGAACAATTAGTAAACAGCCAAGTTTTGAGTTTTCGTCGAAAGACCGTCTCAGATTTATCTCCTTTTGTAGCTGCAAAGCTTTAGATAGAGCCCGAAGGGGCCAACTAACACAGCTCTGGAATCAAAGTGGTATGCGAATTCGCAGACAAGCTCTGCTGATCAGCTTTAAGGGAGAAGACATCCAACTAGCCTGTAGACTAGTGCGCTTCATGAAAACAGTTAACACGACCCTAAACCCAGTGGCTAGTGATTGAACTTGATTTAAAAAGATCTGCTGTCGCACTTTAAGATAATTCTCTTTTGATTACCAAAGACTCAGTAAATGTTAAAAGTTTTTTTTATATACAAATGCACTGTATTATACCTGTTTGCACGGTTCTTTCTTTTTCATTTTTAACTTTTCTACTGCTTTTACCCATCTTTGTAAAACTCTTGATTATGTATCTCCTTCAATTTTTTAAAGAGAAATTGCAAAGATTTTTATTAATCGTGCAATAAAGTTCATTATTATTATCTCCTTTTGCAGATAGCCTGCTTTCTGACATACCTATTGTAAATATGCACTGCTGCTTGGTTGAGACTATAAACCTGTATCTGACCAAGGTCCGCTGAAATGTGTGAAAATAGGTACGCTTAAGTGCTCCCTGAAAAACCCATGGTATAATAAGGACTGCAGAGTGGCCAAAAGGTGTTTAATATTGGCCTTGAAGACCAAAAATATGGATACAGTGAGAGACAGCCTTAGCTGAAAAGAACTGGGATGCATCCAACTAAAATACTGCATTTTGCTCACAGCAGTAAAGATGTACATATCAGTACAGAGCGCTGCTTGAATCCTGGCCCCTAGTGTTATTCACTCACTGAATCATGCTCCCATTTAAACACCCAGACACTCACCCATTGAGCCACTCACACTGTCACCCACCCACCCATACAGCCAGGCACTCACACACCCACTCACTCACCAACACAGCCTCTCACATAGCCACTCACTCAAACATACAGCTACTCACACACCCATAGAGCCACTCACACAGCCACTCAGTCGCCCATACAGTGCACTCACAACTCACTTACCCACCATACAGACACTCAAACAGCCACTCACCCACCCATTCATCCACTCACACACCCACTCACTCACTAATGCAGCCACTCCCACAGTCACTCACTCATTCATACAGCTATTCACACGCCCACTCCCACACTGATACAGCCACTCAGACAGTCAAGCACAAACAGATACATGCAGTCACAAAACCCCTCAGATGATATATGTTACATATAGTATCACTTATTAGAACAGAAAGAATAGTAATTTAAACTGTAGCTTAGTATGTATCTTTAAGTCTCAGAAACAGTTATGAAACACTTACACTCAATGGATGGTGTCATCAGTAATGTCATTTGAGATGTTATCAGTGATGTTATCAGATGTCACTGACCATGCTATGAGTGATGCAATATGTGAGGTCATAAGCAGTGCATTGTGGGGGCATAAGTTATAGTTAGCTCAAGTAACTATAATTTCTGAATTTCTATGATTTTGTACGTGTGAAATCTAAGCCTAACTAAACGTCTCTGTAACCTTTCTTTTTTTCAGTGAATTGCTATGTTTTTTTTCATTCCATTTCCCAACTGTAATGTCCCTGTAACCTTTGTTTTTTTAGTGTATAAATATATATAACATCTAAAATAAAAAATAAGTCTAATTTAGACTTGAAAATGAATAGCTAAAAGTAGTAAATTTACTACATAGTATAAGAGTAAATTTACCCATGAAGATTTACTCACATGCAAATGTACCTTAGTGAGTAGGCTCCTGTATTTGTAATGTCCTTATTTGCATGTACATGCTAAGTCTAGAAACATGGATGGACAATGCGTTGGGACACCAGCTATCAATACTCAGAAGCAGCTTTTGGTATTGTTGGACATCTTTTGATAAAGTGTGAAAATATGATTGTATCATCTAGCGTTACAAGTGTTGTGGGGGGCAGGACACCTCTGTATAGGCAGTCATCAACATTGCATAGTACTGTATTGTAACATTTATATAGCGTTTGTTCCCTATATGTGGGCACTGAAGCACTTGCCCACCCCGCTTTTTCCAAAGCATGATGAGTGTCTGTCAGGCTGCACGATTGTCAGCCTGACAGACACTCATCATGTCAGGGTCAGACAGCCAAGTTCTTTACATGCACTAATGCACAAGCAACTGCCTGCCTAATGATCTGCCTGCCCTGAGAGCAGTGACATGATCATCCTGGCATCGCCCTGTGAGGATTCTCCCTTGGTGATGAGGGGAAGTGTCACTTATAGAGTCAGCCCTGAGCACTTCAAGATTAAACCCTGAAGTGCCCAGGGCTGACTGTCTATCAGTGACGCCTCACTGTACCCTTTCAGACCTTACCACAGAGAAGGGTGAGATCAGCAAATCTCAATGATCTCACACCAATAAGTGATGCGTTAGGTGAGTTCCTCTTCTCATTGGTGGGGTCATGACAAAGTTAACAAAGAGAGGAGGCAGTAGGATCTCCTGTTTTTTCTATCCCTCCCAAAGCCTTGAGCTCCTTCCTGGGCCATTATCAGCAACGGTTCCTCTTAAAGGGCAGAAGGGTATTGACCCACTGCTTTCATCCACAACTTACCTGGAAATAAAAATACAGTAGTCTTATCTGAGAATTCTCATGTTTGGTTAATTTAAAAACTCACTTTTATTGGGGCCTCATCATGAGGCAGGGTTTGGTGCAGTTACTTGTATCGGAAATCCCATCACAAAGGGAGGGGGCATGGCTGTTGCCCTGGAGAGTGCTCTATTTAAAGTTTGCAAATTAGACGCACCGCTCTCTGGACTCAGCCTGCCTGACACGCGTATTTCAGCCTTCTCTGTTCTAAATCCACTCTGCCTAGAAGGCAGAGGGTGGGCCAGCTAATGCAGCACTCCAATTCTTTAGTGGGGCCCTGTGTTCCCTTGTCCATCCAATCCGGGTGCAATTCTTATGTTATTTCATATAATAAATATCATAAGAGCTACATCTGCATGGGCATTTTGGCACACAGTATCCTCCATGCTTGGGCACAGAAGTGCCAGCCAGGCAGTGCAGGGCAGGAAGTGTGCACAACATGGCCAAAAATGGTGGTGCTTAAAGTTTAAAAAAAACAAGGTTACCTGGCTTCCATTTTTAACATGCTGCTGTTTATTTCAGCAGGCTAAGGGCCAATTCATATAGTCTTTGGTCCTGGCTTAATCATTTCGCCTTAGTTAACAAATTTAGAGAACACTTTTTGAGCACATTCCACTCATGTCTGAGATATTAAGAGATACATATTTCAGTACGAAATGAAAACACAATTACATACAGAATGTGAAAGCAAATATATGTTAAGCAAACACTTGAGCAAAAGACAAAAGTTGCCTGTGAAAACATCAATTTCAATACATTACAAACATATACCAAAAGATGTGTGAGAAATTACACCTGCACGTTTTTTGACGCACTAAAATAAACAGTGAGCACTCCTACATAGGCTTGTATTTAGCTTGTTTTGAAGAGGTGCTCTCCATGAGGGAAAAAAATTAATTAATGTCTGTGAGGATCAATCCTTATGCATAGTCCCTCTCCAGAATATGCATTAAATTAACACCCTCATGGATATTAGGAAACGCCAACGCGTTTCCAATCCCTGTTGTACTTGAGGGATTGTCGTGAGGGTATTTGGTCTCATCCTGCTGGTCCTTCCCATTATGGAACTAATACCCTCAATCTACCTTTATTGGGAATTGAAGATCAAGGTATGCCAGTCTCAGCCAGCCAATACAACGTATGCTACCCTTTATCAGTGTAAAGCTTCTAGCAATGTCTTGGGCTAATCTTGATGACTCCTGGGAACTTGGCCCCATATTCCTTGTTGGTTCGGTTCAAAAACTTTATTCGATTCAGAAAAGAATCATAAAAGTAAAACATTTTACAAAACATGATTTACAAATATTTTAAAAGAAAGCAATTTAAAATTACACATTGAGCAGGAAAAAAAACATTAATTGATATATTCACAAGTAGTTTAACATGGCAGAACATACAGACAATAGGACCCGTACCGATCACTTTAAGTCAACAAGCGTTATTTCATAGAGTATTTATACTAGAATGGCCATCAAAAGAGCAAGAAAATAGAAAACACAACATCCCACAAGAGCGAACAGGTCTAAGGCCAAATTAACCATACCGTTTCCTAATCAGGAGAGACACTCATATAAAATTTAACATGGCGCAACACACTCCAGAAGATGACAATGATAACAGGTAGTCATAACCTTCTTTGTAGTTACATGGTTGCTTCCCCTTCAAAATGTGCTTAATAAACCTAGTTCTCGGATCCTTATATAAGGAACAAAAGAGGACAACATGTATAGTACTTTGACTAACTTTGTTATTACAAGGACAAGGGGGCAGCCTCTCACACCAACCCCCTTGTTTAGGAAAGGCAAAAAGAAAATGCAGAATGTTTAGCCTAAACCTTGTGAGATAAAACCGCCATTGCACATGAGTTGTGAAAGTTAAATAAAACTGGTGGTGTAATTTAACCATACATCCAGATGGCCTAACCAGGGAATGTGCGTGTGAGGATTTCCAATAACTTGTTTTGATAACGGTTTTAATGTCTCCCTGGATTTTTCCAGGATTATCATAGACATCACCCAGGCCTATTTTATGAAGCATTTCATTAACATATGATATCCAAGGGATCTGCTTCCCATTTTCCAGGTTTAAACAGTCCTGGAGAATATCTCTAGCGAACTGAAGATCCTCAGATAACCATATTTTGCCCCATAATAATAAGGGTGAAAGACGAATGATATCACTCACATAACTCAATCCTATTTCGTCATGAGCAAATTTATTTGATGAGCCTGATGGAATTGCTAGTACACGCTTTATGAATTTGTTCTCCATGACTTGAATCGAGGCAGGGCTTTCAGTCCCCCAAACTCCTGCCCCATAGGTGGCCACAGACAGACATTTGGATCTATACAGGGTTTTTAGATGTGTGACAGGTTTTTGACCTAACTTACCACAGAAGCGGAACAGACCTTCTATGGAACGACTAGCGCTCTGGACTCGAGTCTTCATTAATGGGGCCCAACTCAATTTATTATTAAAAAGGTTTCCCATATATTTCTTGTCTTTTTCATTGCTAAGGTATGACCCACAATCGGACTTTAGTGCCATTAGAAGATGGCAGTACAGCAAGCCCTGCATCCAGGAAAAATCAAACTAACCCTTAAAACATCTGAGCTGGTCATAATGTCTTGGGCTAACCTGGCCGATTCTTGGACGTTACTCCCATCTTTCTGACCCTACGCATTGCACAGATATGACCCACAATCTGCCTTTATTGGCATTAGAAGATGAAAGTATGCCCAGCCCTGCCAGCCAGGAAAACTCAGTTACACCCTACCACCCAGTCTTGGGCTAGCCGTACTGATTCCTGGGCACTTGGGCTCATACTGCTGACCATCTCATTGTGCAGATATTCCCTCCAATAGACCTTCATTTGGATTGGAAGAATAAAGTATGCTGAGCCCTGCCAACCATGACAAATCAAACTACCACTTACCAATTTAAGACTGGTTGCAATGTCTCAGGTTAACCTGGCTGATTCCTCTGCCCTTGGTCCCATCCTTTTGACCCTTAACTTTACAGAGCTGTGCCCAAAACCTTCTGTTTTAGGGATTTGAAAATGAATTATATTGAACCCTGCATACTAGTAACTTTACACACTCATAAATGTGTCCTAAAATGTCTTGGTGGCAGGGAATATTAGTTGGTGCAGTCATCGGGACTGAATTTGTCATGGCTCCAACATGAACATTTTCAACTTTATACCTGTTGCACTTATACCCAGCCTTGTTCTGTCAGAGTCCTGTATTTATATATATGATATGAGGATTGTGACAGAAAAGGATTGAAGTCTTAGGAATGTGTCTGTGTTCTATACTGAAACCATGGACATGTGCACTAAGCTGGACATTGACCCACCAGCCAACGAAATCCACAAAATTACTACAAAGGACTTTGACCTAACAAACTTGAGTACAACTGTAGATTGTTACAAAGCCCAGTCTTCTTTATTTATCAATAGCATAGTTACTATTCCAAAAACGCAGTATTAAACTTGGCCAAACACAATATTCTTTTATAGGTTGCAATGAAAGTGGTATTTTTATTAAAGTGCAATCATATTCAGATACTCTCCTATTCAACCTAGCAGCTTGGAGGAGGTGAGCATGACTTCCATTAATGGACTTAAACAAAGTTCACTGTCTTTAGATCCTGCAGTATGAAATAAGTTCAAGATAATTCTGCCGTACTATCTGGTAGCATGAACATGAGTAATAAGATAAAAACATGTTATGTTATATTGCTGCCTATATACGATCAGATGAACATGAGTTTGGCCCCTGCAGCTTCTGAATCTTTCAAACGCCCACTTCCAGACTCAGGACTTCAGAGTACTAGACAAGGACATGCCGATAAGAAGTGTGGTAGCAGAAAAAGCTTAATATAAGAGCTCAGACAATTCTGCTGGTGCTTTGTTGCAACCATTGATATGAATTTAATAAAAGATTCATGTAGTGTTTGTATGAGAGAGTGTGAATTTGAGTTCATTATATTGTTAAAATATTTTGTTTATAAAAGCACTGGTATGAGTTGTCATGATTGCTTGGATATCAGTAAATTCAATGATTTTGGTTATGTATGTGTGATGACTAGATATGAGCTAGTTAGAAAATTATCCTAGCATTTTTATGAGAATACGGGTAAGGTGATACTTAGTTGATTCTGCTGTTTTTATGAAGGCACGGATACGAGTTAAACAGACAATTCTGGAGTGTGTGTATCAGCACATGCACTTGACCGTATAAGATAATTCTGCAGGTGGCATCACTGGGAGTCAGGTAGTTGGTTTTGGTGTTTCTTTGTGTGATGCTATGGATATAATTTACATAAGTTATATGATTATGCTATTGTTTCAAGGACCATGGATATGAGTTCATTAGAATCTGTGGGTTGTGTGATGGAACCACGCATGATTTAAGCACGCATGCCGGTTCCACGAAGTCGCAACAGCTCAATTCTTTATTTATTTATTGGTTTTGTAGAGCGCCTGAATCACCCCCAAAGGGGTATCTCTGCGCTTTTGGACGAAGCTGCTAGCGGGCTGAGGAAGATGTTAAAACAGGGATGCCTTGAGAAGTTTCCTGAAGAGCAGATAATCAGGGCATTGCCACAGGTGTATGGGGAGCTGGTTCCAGTACCGGGGACGAGGTACGAGAAGGATTTCTAACCTAGCCTGGCTTTCCTAACCCTGGAGACTTGGAGAAGTGATTTGCTGCAAGACCTAAGAGTCCTAGAGGGGGTATAAGGCTTGATTTTTCTAGAGATGTAGGAAGGGCCTATTTTGTGCAAGGCTTTATAGACTGTGCAGCAAAGTTTGAACTTTACACCCTTGCGAATTGGAAGCCAGTGGAGTTTTTGTAGCAAGGGAAGTGACTGGGTTTTGGACGGAGAGTTTGTGATGAGTCGCGCAGCAGTGTTATGAACCACCTGTAGCCTGCTAAGGGATGACTCATTCGCAGAGACCAGGAGAGCATTACAATAATCAAGACAGCTCATAATCATGGTCTTAATTTCCGAGTATAGTCTGGCAAGAGAGGGAAGACTCGTCGTAGCAGGCCCAACACATAGAAGGAAGTACTAGCAGCATGGGCAGCATGCTCCTTTAATGTTAAGTAATTAGAACCTGCGTAATGCAGCTAAGCCACACGTTTTCTTCTGGAGAAATTTCGCTGAAGCAAAGTCTTTTCCAAGGGGTAGAAAGTTACTGAGAAGTGCTTTGAAAAGTAGATAGTCTGTGAGACGACCCGCGTAGGGACGCGAGTGAGCGTCCCTATGCGGGTCGTCTCACAGACTTCGACATTAAGATTGACGAAACCAGACGCCAGTTTCAAGCCCCTATCTACTTTTCAAAGCACTTCTCAGTAACTTTCTACCCCTTGGAAAAGACTTCGCTTCAGCGTAATTTCTCCAGAAGAAAACGTGTGACTTAGCTGCATTACGCAGGTTCTAATTACTTAGCTCCTTAAACAATCAACGCTGGCAACATATTTCGGTATCTACTATCTTTGAAAGTGACTCACGTTTAACCATCAGCCCACGGTCTCATATATTGAAAGAAACCACGTCAGCGAAAACGGGTTAGCAATCATCAGAAGTCTTTGGTCAACATCAGTGCACTTATTTTTCAAACCAAGAATTTATGCGTCATGTCTGTCAACAAGCTTATTGTCTAGTCTTTTTCAGTAAACTCGCGCTCCCTGACGAATGGGAAATACTCCCGAAATGCATTGGGATTTGATAATGTAGTTGTTTGAACTTATTTTTCATTTTTTGTTTGGATAGCAATTGCAATGTCTAGAACAGAACTAAACAATATTGATTTTCCCTGTAAAATGTATATGTTTAGATAAATTGTGAATAATGAAATGATCTATTCAAGATTAAAACTTTGAAAGTATACCAAGCATTAGTAATGTTGTAGTTTATACAGGCAGATGGACATCTGCCACAGGTAGTGCGAGTAGGGTCTAATGACCTCTGTCACTAGTGAACTTTCTATTCTAACTTCTGTGGAGGGTGGCTCCTCCTTCCCTCTCAGCACACCCGTTTAAAACTGAGTGCAGTAAAATTTGAATATTCAAAGACAACAACAGATAAAGGAGTGCACTACTCAACCCCCATTTTGACCGTTAATGTTAAGGCATGATCAAGGTGAATGCCCAGGTTTTTGACTAGGGTATTGGGGATAGGGGAAGGGCAAAGGGCTACCGGCCACCAATCCAGGGACCAGAGAAGAGGGGCGACTCCCAAAAGCAATATCTCCATTAACCACAAATATGTCTTTACAACAAATTATATGCGTTGCTAAGGCATGTATGGTAAAGACATATCCGTGGTTAAAACTGGACAGGTAAGTCTTAACCACCCGACACCTGCCCCCGACCTAAGTCCTAAAACTACCCCCTCCCTCCTGAAAACCAGCCCCCTCACCCCAAGCCCTAAAAACTTCCCTGTCCCACAGTTCTAAAAACGACCTGCTCTCCTCTAAGCCCTAAAAACGACCCTAACCCCTATCCCTTAAAACAACCCTCCCCTCCCCTAAGCCCTAATAGGGCCCAACACCCCCAAGCCCTAAAATATACCCCCTGCCCTCAGACCGAAAAAGTACCCCGACCCCCAAAAACGACCCTGCCCCCCTAAGCCCTAAAAAGTATTACGATCCCTGCTCCCTGCCCTGAGCCCTACAACAGCCCACAAGCCCCTGCACTGACTCTGAAAACTACCCCTCCCTCCTAAAAAACAACCCTCTCCCCTCAGCCCTGAAAACTACCCAAGCCCCTAAAACTACACCAACCCCCCAGCCCTGAAAAGTACCCCAAACCCCACCCAATCCTGAAAACTACCCTAAACTCCAGCCCTGAAAACTACCCTGCCCCCAAAACCATACAAACTAACCCCGTGCAAAACCCAGCTACACTTACCTCACTGAGTCGCATCCTCTCCCGATCCTTCCTGCATCCGCCAGCCCAGCAGCTGGACCACGCACTGCCTTAACCACACATATGAGTGGTTAAGGCAGAAGCGTGATTAAGGCAAGTTGGAACACGTGTGGCTCTGCCCGTGCTGTCCCGACTGTTTCCCGAATCTGTGTCATGAGATGTTTATAAAATATTGAAGGACTTCATGATTGAACCCAACATGTTGCATGCTCCAGTGTCACACAGCTTGATCTAGCCTTTTAACGTATGCTTTTTAACTAATAGAACATGCCCTCCTTTACTCTATCCCCACCCCTCTGCCCCTCTGCTTTACTGTTCAGCCTTCTTCACCTTCCATCCATCCAGGGTCCCTTTTCTTTTGTTGTTTGTCTCCTTTTCTAGCATGTCTACCTTTTTCTATGCATTGACATTTTTTCTTGCTACCTTTTTCATGAGTGCATCACAGTATCTGCACTTTTCAGTAGCAGCCTCTTCTTTTCTACCCTAACCCCTTGGTTGCAATCATCTTGTGTGTCTCTTCAATTCACAGCCAACCTAATGATCCAGGTTTCTCTCTTCTCCTCCACTTTGTCTGTAACTTTCTACAGCCACCCACCACACTCCTTTATAGCACTTATCTGTATCTTAGAACAGAGTTCCATTATCAATCCCAATACACCCACCATGAAACAGACCATAGTTTGCAGTATTGTGACAATCATAATATTCATAGGAACTTGTGTCAAGCACTGGCCATACAACATTCAAAACTGTTAATTAGACGATTCTACAGTTAATTGCACAACAGCATAGTTAAGATACCATTATCTGATCCTTCAGGTGTTTACATGACAGCATAGCTATGAGGTAATTATACAATGCTAAGGGTTATTGTGTGATAGCATAAACTTGATATAGTTAGATGACTCTAATTTGTTAGTAGGATAAACTTGTTATGTGTTAAACAGAGGATTCTGTGCATGATCAACTAATAGCATCAGTATGATCTCATTACATTATTCTGATGGTTTTGTCCAATGGAATGAATATCAAGCAATCCAATGATGGTCATGATAGTTATATTCATGAGATGATTTTGGTTGTGGGACGATGGCTGCATGCAATGATTTCCAATAGTCGATGGCATCATGAGAAAATGTACAATGGAGTTAGTCCAAGAATGGGGATGATCTTAATGGAGTTTAATGAAAGTGTGGATCCATGTCTGACAACATCATGAGAACAGTAACCTCGTACACTCACTGCAAGAAACAAAGACAAGATAGCTTATTATATGGTTCAACTGCCTGCTTACGCATACATGCCAGCAGTATAGGTACCAGTGGCATATGTAAACACATTCAGATATGTTATTTGCAGCACAACAGCGATCAGACTATGTGATCCCAGAGGGCAGGAGTAAATAAAAATGATGATGGACCCTGTACCACATGCTCTATGTACTCTTAGTACACTCAAACAGCAATGTTCCTTGACTTGGGAAGAGGGCTGGAAGTGAGGATCCATAGTGTGCTTGTACATAAGTATATGAGTTGCATTAGTCTAAAAATATATCCTGTACTACTCTTATGGACTGGACACAGTGCCCCCAGGAGAGGGAGACTGAATAATTGAATTTTCTGTCCCACAGAGATGATGTGAGACAATGCTCCGTCCATCACCACCCCCTTTTGTACTGTTTCAATATAACACCCTTAGCTGTGCACTGTTCATTCAAATAATCACAATAAAAATCGCTCTGAACAACGTAATTTAATCTGTTGCAATCACAGAAATCACATTCTTAATGTATACAACATGTAGCAGAAATTCCAATTCATGCTTGAGACATATTCATGCTTGTGCCCAATGTATGTCGGGCCCTTCTGGCCCTTCTTCGGGGGTTGAGTCTATAAACAACATACATGTTTATTCATTAAAATACATTCAATATGCAGGGAAAACATTGAGTTGTAATCAACCCAACTTCATGCATCACTCTGAAAGTGTGAACAACTTGTCACAAGGACTTGTATAGTTGTGAGTGACAGAGTGAACAAAAAGAAATAAAAAAAGGAATGAAAAACCAAGAGAAAATCCAATTACTAACGGAGTTCGCAACCACCATTTCCTGTGTCTGCCCAACCAAGTTTAAAATCCATCACGGTGCCCCATGAATCACACGTGTTAATACAAGTACCTTAGTCCTGCATGTGCTGTACAAAATCCTGCAATGTAAAAAAAAACACTCTAGTATAGTTTCTTTGCCCTAACCAAACATCCATTACATGTGTATGGCCCTCTCCACGTTAATACTGACCTGCCACTTCACTATGAGTCTCTGAAGTACACTTTAACCTCTTCTGTGCTCATGATGAGCTCAGCTCGTCATGCAGCATAGTGCTCGTGTGCTCATGACGAGCTGAGCGCGCCATGACCACACCCGTTTAAATTGTGGTCCAGCACAGGAGGGGAATCTTGCACGCAGCGATGTGGTTAAATGCAAAAACAATGAGGGACGCAAACCTGAAACAACATCACAGTCCACCAAAGTTACCTACTCGAATACTATTTTGCTCTCGCTAATGCAACCACGAAAGCCTAAAGTGCTACGATTCTCACCTCTCGACTACCTCTTGACAATTTTAAAGAAATCCTTGACGTCTACACCAGCTCCTCCACAACCGTAGTGACTCTTACTGTTACTGCCCCGCCTTATTGGCGTTTGTGGACGTAAATCACGGGCTATCTGATAGTGCACACCAAAGGAATATCCTCCGCTCTTTAATACTATGGTGCAACTTCCTTGGGCGCCATGTACAAAACGAAATGCTGTATCTGATGGAATACATGATCGAAAACAGGTGCCTACTGGGCACAGACTCACTAAGGTCTAACCCAATAAAGTGGCGTTGCGATCAACCAAATAAAACCGCGCACATCCCTCACACCCACAATCATGGATCTAACAGAAACGAATAAAGAAATAAGAAATGCAAAGAAATGAAAACTTGTAAGAACGAAGTCAAGACAGTGTGAATGTATAGGTCCAATACTGTGTGCATATTTACACGAACCATTTAAAAAAAAAAGATGATTGCAATGCATAATGTCAACAAATGACCATGTTTAGAAATATTTACCAATTTGTTACATCAATATGTACAACAGTCATGTGTTTCATGGTTGTCCTCATAAAAAAACAACTCAAATCTACTTTCTCATTGATACCTTTAGGATCCTGCGTATCTAATCTCCAGATCCAAAATATTTCCCTCTGAAGCAATGATCTGGTGAGATCTTTGCCTGGTTGGGGTTTTATTATTTCAATGACTTGAAATTTAATTTGAGCAAAGGTATGGTGATTTTCCATTCAGTGTAATGCTAAACTTCTGTTGATTTTAGAATTCCAAATCATGCTTTTATGTTCAGAAATTTGCGTTTAGAGTTTACGTTCTGGCTTTCCAATATATAAGAGTCCACACGGACACTTTGTACTGTAGATAAAATTCTTGGAATTGCAATCTACATTGTGCTTCAGTTTAATTGATTTTCCTATTAAAGGATGTTGTAGAAACTCCTACAGATCACGTTATTGCAATGCATGCAATTCTGGCACTTCTTGGTGCCCTTGAACTCTTCGTTGGTGACCATTGGAGATTAGTTCAACATTTCCTTTAGATTTTTAGACCTCTTGTAAGCATGTAAAGGTTTCTCTTTAAACAGATTCTTGAAATCTCTTTCATTTTGTAAAATCTCCCATATATTGTTGATGATCTTCCTCAAACTCTTCGAACAAGTAGAATATGTAGACACAAACACTTGTATGGACATCCTTGATTTGGGCTCTGGGTTGAGAAGATTGTCTTGTGTTTTACTTTCTGTTTTCTCAATTGCTTGATCAATAATATTAGTCGGATATTCTTTGGATGTGTACCTCTTTCATAGAATTTTAAAATTCTTTTGCAATGCAATGTTGTCTGAACAAATTCTCTTCGCTCTCAAAAAATTGAGAATACGGGAGATTCTGGATGAGACTTTGAGGGTGAAAGCTATTGAATTGTAATGCGGCGTTCTTATCTGTCATCTCATGATAGACTTCTGTGTGAATAACATTTCCTTTCCTTATCAAAAGAACATCTACCAATGGTAGAGACTGGTTGCTCATGGTGCTGGTAAACTGTATGTGATCATTGTATGGGTTTAATTGCATAATTTTTTCAACCAATTTTCCCATGCTAATATTCCAGAAAATGAAAATATCATCGTTGTAACAGCAATACATCCACAAGTTATCAGTCCAGTCTTTATCTCTGTAGATGAATTCTTCCTCATATTTAGCCATGTAAGTATTTGCGTATGCTAGAGCCCCAGCAAAACCCATGGATGTGCCAGTGAGTTGAAAGTAGTAATCGTCTTCCCATTGAAAATAACTGTGGTGAGGAATCATGTTGTTTGGAATATCACGGGCACAGCACCCATATTTTTTAAGAGGATACGGGGAGGAGGGATCTTTCATGCACATGGGAATGCTCCAAAATAGTGGATTATTGGAGACAAATAAAGCGAACAATTTCTCAGGTGATGGGGGTGTCGCTGCTGCCAGAGCCGCGTAGATGTTTACTCAAGCTATGGGAACCAAACGACCTTACACGCTATGGTCAAACATGGGTCACACAGGGGTTTATGGCGGCGAAAAGGAATATCGCACAGAAATGGGGTGCAGTGGACTTACCGACACTGGAGGCCTGGTGCAGAGATATGGATCTTAACATGGTAACCGAAAGAACTGTGTACATCACGCGTAAGTGCCCCAAAAAATGGGCTAAGATCTGGACGCCCTGGAACGCATATAGAGGGGAACTTTGTGACCCAATTCCGGAATCAGATTCCAAATAGCTCTGATGAGGAGTAGGGGAAAGGGGGCGCATTTGGGGGGTATTATCAATGGCTACCCTACTGGAAATAAAGATTTATTGCATTTGTGAATGGTAATAATTGCAGAAATGTGACCCCGTGCTGTATGGCTCCTGCTCTGTGTATGTATCATCATTACCTATGTATTAAATGAATAAAAATATTTTTTTTAAAACTGTGGTAGAGGCAAAAGTGCAGCAACTCCAAAACAAACACTTTATCCACTCCTATTTCCTGTTGTTTTGATAAGGCACACTCCACTGTCTCCATACCACCTGAATGCAAGATGGATGTGTACAAAGGTTTAACATCCAAGGTGCACAAAATGGTATTTTCATTTGGTTTCAGAGTTTGAATCTTCTGAAGAAAATGCGTGGCATCTTTCACATACAAAACCCAATTTTAAATAAAAGGCTGTAGAAAGTGAGCTATGTACTGCCCCAATGGTTCGGATATAGTCCCACAACCCGTGACAATAGGTCGTAGAGGTGGATTGAAAAGATCCTTATGGATTTTGGGAAGCATATAGAGTCTAGTTCTCCTAGGGTTGATCTCTGTCAAATATGATCGTGTCACTGAGGTTATCCATCCAATTTCCTCTCACATTTTTGAGGATTATTTCTAGAGTCGAAAAAAATTGCTTAGTTGGATCTTGGTCGAGTAAAAGATACATATTGAAATCTGAGATATGTTCTTTGACCTCTGTACATAAAATGTCTTGTCCATAATCACAATACCCCCTCCTTTGTCAGCTTTCTGTATCACCAGTCTGGGATTTTCAACAAGGGACTTCAACGTGATTCTATCATATTTGGTGAAACTAGTGCCTTTGGACCCCTTGGTGTTCATCTTTTGAAGGTCATTCCTAACCAAATTTTCAAATACATCTAAGACTTTATGCAATGTGGGAGCTTGAATCATGTGGACTTGGGTTTAAATTTGATGAATTCTGGTTCCGGTCGTTCTGATTCTACTGATGTTATGTTAGAAAAAAAGTATTTCAAACGTAAAATCCTCATAAATTTGAATAAGGGAACTTCATTTTCTAGAGCATTCGATTGGTATGTGGGAACATATCCTAGTCCTTTGTTAAGAAGGTTAGTTTGGTGAGACGTAAGCTCTATTGATAAAATATTAAATATTACGTTATTTTCTGACTCTTCAGATTTTGGCGTCTTTTTTCTTTTACTTCTCCTTGTTTTCCTGCGGGTTTTCCAGGTGGTTGGCTGGTATCTTGCCCAGTAGGCACACGTTTTCGATCATGTATTCCATCAGATACAGCATTTCGTTTTGAACATGGCGCCCTTGGAAGTCGCACCATAGTATCAAAGAGCGGAGGTTAGTCCGTTGTTGTGCTCTACCAGACAGCACGTGATTTACGCCCACGAATGTCAAGGAGCTGGTGTAGACGGCAAGGATTTCTGTAAAATTGTCGAGAGGTGAGAATCATTGCACTTTAGGCTTTCGTGGTTGCATTAGCACGAGCAAAATAGTATTTGAGTGAGTACATTTGGTGGACTGTGTTGTTTCAGGTTTGCGTCCCTCATTGGTTTTGCATTTAACGTGTACTTCAGCGACTCGTGGTGAAGTGCCAGGTCAGTATTAACGTGGAGAGGGCCATATACATGTAATGGTTGTTTGGCTAGGGCACAGAAACGATACTAGAGTGTTCTTTTTTTAACATTTCAGGATTTTGTACAGCACATGCAGGACTAAGGTACTTGTACTTACACGTGTGATTCATGGGGTACAGTGATGGATTCTAAACATGGTTTGGCAGACACAGGAAATGGTGGTTGCGAACTCTGATTTTCTGACTTAGTAATCAGGATTTTCGTTTGGTCTTTCAGTCCTTTTTGTTTCTCTTTTTTCACTCTGTCACTCACAACTATACATGTCCATGTGACAAGTTTTTCACACTTTCAGAGCGATGCATGAAGTTGGGTTGATTACAACTCTCAATTTTTTCCCTGCATATTGAATGTAATTTTAATGAATAAACATTTATGTTGTTTATAGACTCAGCCGCCAAAGAAGGGCCAGAAGGGCCCGAAATGCATTGGGCACAAGCATGAATATGTCTCAAGCATGAATTGGAATTTCTGCTACATGTTGTAAAAATTAAGAATGTGATTTCTGTGATTGCAACAGATTAAATTAGGTTGTTCAGAGCGATTTTTTTTTCGTGATCAATATTTGTATGAACAGAGTACAGCTAAGGGTGTTATATTGAAACAGCCAGTATTGAGATAGAGTTTACAGTTAATATATGCAAGCAAAGGCATATCAGTGCACAGAGGTCAAGTAGTAGTACTTGAATACTGATGAATTGAATGAAGGCATGACAGGACAGTACGCCTACCACTGTGGCACGCTAAATTAAAAAGATTATCTAAGTTTAAACAGTTTAACCAGATTACAAAAGAGTGCTCCTCTTTAACAAAAAAAGTGTCCATCGTCCTATTCCCCACTCCTGAGGAAGAAGGGTCAGGCAAATGAAGTGGATCGAGTGAAAGTAGTCCCCTGCTTCTTGTCTCACTGCTGCTTCAGTGCATCCTAACACTTCTAACACACAAACAGTAATACACATAGGTACACTACTAACAATATGCCCCTAAATCATCATCCATACTAAACAGAGCTCGCATGACAATGCACTTCCATCCATCATGGGCATCTTACAAAGCTTATAAAGAAAGATCAGGCTGAGGGAGCAGCACTGTCTGCAGTGGGATAACTGTGTAGCTCAGCAACTCCCAAGAAAAGGGAGAAGTAATAAATGAACAGGGGTGCAGGACTATTGTCTCTTCCAATTACTATAGCTCCAAAACGGTCACAGGAGCCTGCCATGATGGTCCATCTTTAAATACCTACTGGACTGGCTGGTAGTTTGGAGGCTAATAACATGAAACTGGCAATACTTCATACAGATAATTGAGAGATCTGGTCATTTAAAGAGTTCAGCATTGGAGACAATGAGGGTTGCTCAGTGTATTTAGTGATTTACAGAAAAGAACACTACACAGTATTGATTTACAGAGAGCAGATCTCTGGGATTCTCATGCATTAGAGCCATAAGGTGGGGTAATAATTAATATGAATGGCACCAAGGGGTAATATTTTGTAGATGGGCACAACTGAAGGGTAATATTTCATTGAGGGGCACAACAGAGGGGAAATAATTCCGGTAGAGAGGATCTGTGTGATAATTATTCACACATAAACATAAAAAAGTTAGGTCAATAATTTGTGAGGTGCAACACCAGGGGATGCAGCCAGGTGGCTAATTATTTAAGGCGAGAAGCCCCATAGGAGTATTTGGCAATGGAACATAGCAATGTGAGTTCATTGTAAAAACACTAGAGCCTGTTCCTAGGCATAAGGTGGTCGAGCCTGGGGTTGTGAGATTTTACATGGGCACATGACGTGTGTGCTTAAAACACAAAGGTCGTGCTTGGGCATACCCATATGGTAACTAGGAGTAGGCATTTTCATGTTCAATTTGAGTTCTTAAAACCGTGGATGGGTATATAGTGGTTGCACTTGGGCATTTGAGAATGTGCCTGGCTATCCACGATTATGTCTGTCCATTTTCTACTGCGTTGGGTCATTTGTGGTTGTGTCTGGATAGTGCAGGCTGGGTATAGGTATATTACCTATTACAGATAGCAGCAGTAGGGCAATATAACCAGCACTGAAAACACAAGTTGTGGTCATGGTCACTATATGAACTTTTCATGTGGTACAACAGACAGAAATCCTGCTGCAAAGAAGTGCAATCATGGACATTGCCCAAGGACAATGCCATATATAAAGTCTGATACAAGTCCGGAGCAAAAAATCATTAAATTACAAAATCATAACTTTCTGTAGTCGCAATTTCTATTGAAAACCTGGATGCTGACTCTGGCACTGGGGATTATCCTTTTTCAAGGGGGCCTTGTATACATTATATGCACATTGGCATAAATTGTTCTACGTGCAGTGGAAGGTTCTTACCTGGTATCGGATTGATTCAGTTATTCTTGAGTACCAAAAAGCCTTTTTCATGTATTATAGATGTACACATTGTTATCTGACCAGTACCACGACTATATGGATATAGATTTCTAAAGACACGTCAGTAGCCATGAGGAAGTCTTGGATAAAGACGAAACATGTGTTGGCTGTGCACGGATTTAACTACATATTGTTAAGGCTGTGCTTGGACTGAACGCATACTGGTAATATCTCTATTTCCTTTCTGTAAAACGCATTGAATATTGTTAAGATTGTATTTGTACCACCAATTATATAACCTTTTATGTCTATAAAAATTGTGTTTTCAATTGGAATTTTCACTAAAGCAAACTTTCAATTTTGTAGTTGAATGATTTTGTGATCCAGACTTGTATCAGTGGGCAGTGGGTATAGGTATATTATGGGGGTTTCTGGGCATTTAAGTCTGTAACTAAGCACATGATGTAATGCTGACCGTACCTGAACATATGCTGGTGCAACCATAACATGCCCCTTCAGTGGCTTAAACAAGAAGTGTGGCATCCATCACACTCACTTCTATAAACATATATAAATCAGGCACTATCAACAGCTTCTACTAAAAACAAAGTGTAATATACACAAATCACCTAATTGTATAACACCTCTTCTAAACTAAAAAGTTAACGTTACCAGAAATCAAGTCTCTAAATACTATGAGACAACATTTCAAGTAACACATTTATCGAAATATACATGTTAGAAATTCACAAGTTTACCTAAAGGTTTTAAAAATATCACTAAAATATCTCATATAGTTCATTACAAGATATCTGATGTTAATCAAAGGATCTCATGTGTTCACCAAAATATGTTTAGCAATAGAATTCGAAAAAATGCCACAAATGTTTATCAAAAGATGTCAGGCTTTACCTAAAATCAATTTCCCCATTCTTATCCTTGTCCAGAGAGTCCATCAGCTGCTGAAGTTCATCTTGGGACAGTGGAATGCCCGCTTTCTAAAAGAAAAAAAAACCCAGAAACGGAGGCTTCACCATGTGTGAGGAAAATAATAGCTCTAACCCACACGCCAACATGCCCAGTGATACCAGGGATCACATGTACATGGTGCAGAGTTTAAAAGTTTGAATGATATATACACTCGATGCATAGTCTACATGTGGTAAATAATTCACTAGATATATAGCCGTCTTTTCTGTTTCCGTTTTTTAATCCGTTTTCTACTGGTGATCCACAGAATGGCAAAGAGAACACGTTATTCAGCTTTAAAGTAAATTCCAGGCTCTTGGCATGCTGTATCTTTGTTTGCAACACGTGGGCACAGCACCACCCAATGCATACCACTGGCAAATGATTATACAACTCACTAGCGGTGAGGGCAGCAAACAACATGCGCGCTGGTGTGTAGCTAGGGCAATTTATCACTTAGCTGCAATCAAGCTCTACTTTCTGTGGTCCCACCACTACTTACAACAAAGCTACAACCTATACAAAAGGAGCATGTAGTTCATTATTCCTTCACAAGCAAGATTCTTATTAATAGTCCAATTGAAATTCCCACGTAAAGTAAGCCCGCAGGGAGTTTTTTTTATTGGATTTTCAATTCTTTGTTAATTTTTCAATCCATTACTCATCCAGAGTACATCAAATAAATCAATCAAGCCAATGCGTTTCGTCCTATGTGGACATTATCAGGACTCCAAAATTCACGAAGATCACATGTTCCGTTGTGTCAGTAAGGCTGTGACAATTAAGTCATGTATTAAAGTGCTTATCTGCAACCTGCCGCATTTTCTTCTAACACGTATCTGTCTCTGACCGATCTGTCTTTCCTGCCGTACTCACTTGTCACAGCCTTATTGAGCCTTATTGACACAACAGAAATTGTGATCTTCGTGAATTTTGCAGCCCTGATGATGTCCACATAGGACGAAACGCGTTGGCTTGATTGATTTAATTGATGTTTTCTGGATGAAATAATGGATTGAAAAATAAACAAAGAATTGAAAATCCAATAAAAAAGACTCCCTGCGGATTTACTTTACGTGGGAATTTCAATTGGACTATTAATAAGCATCTTGCTTTTGAAGGAATAATGAACAGCGCACTCCTTTTGCACCACTGGCAAAGGAGCCCAAGACATATCTTTTGACACATTCATGTAATATCCAGCATCTCTGCTCGGTTCCCATAATATATTCTAAAAACTGTTGGTTAATGAAAGGTATCTTTAATAAGGCAGGTATTCCTGTCAGAAAAGCTGCCAGTTCCCTCAAGGCTGCTAGGCAAAGATTTAAAGACTTGCCCTGGTATGTTTTAGTGCTCTCCTTTTGTAGAGCAATAATTTTTAAAAGGAAAAAATGGGATGAGAGCCACAGATTGATGTCTCTATTAGCATGATACAGATCTCTTTGGTTTCAATAGAAAACCTTTAGTGATTATAGTACAAGTCTGATTGTACTTATTTTGTTCCATCCTCCCGGCATAGTCTTTAAAAGATATTTCAGGTTCCAGGAGGGAATACTTCCTCTAAAAGAGGTTGGTGTTCTGAAGGAGCAAATTGATGCCCCTTGATACAAATTAGACCTCTCAGCAGAGGCATGGCTGGTTTTGAGCGCTGTCTCTCAGTGTAGCTGATATCTAGGCGCAGCATGACAGTTCACACACGCCACTATATTTTTGTTTCTTGGGTTGGAAAAATCCCACTCTCCCCTCTTTAAAAAAACACAATATCTTCTCTCTTCAGGGAAGGCAAATAGCTGTGAGCGAGCTGGGTTTGAGAAAGATCTCTACTCCAAGATTACAATGGAAGACAAATGGAGTCAGGACCTTGCGTTTGATTCCCCCACAGGGTGGTTCAAGGTTTGATCATGAAGGAAAGTTCATGGAACCCCAAAATATGTGGGCGATTAAGTGAAGGACTGCATCCAGATCGGATACATGTTAAGAATCACATAGATTGTCGGGGATGGGTTGGACCTCTGTGTGCTGGTCTCTCCTTACCAGGGTTGCTCGAGCTCTGAAAGTGAATGCGTGTTCGAGAGAGAAGGTGGGCAGTGATGGGCAACGACACCCCTTAAAATAATATATGCTCAAGAGTATGATGTGTGCCAGGGACTGAGTGAGAATTGTTCCGGGTCTGAAAGACAACGAGCGAGATGGAATACAAGTGGCCTTATGTTGTACACAGTCACCATGGGATTCTGTGATATATGTCTTCCCAATGGAGCCTGCCATTCTAAGAAGAAGTCTGTGAACTGTGAGATGGTTAAACGTGTTTTTAGAGTGAATATTGGCGCTCTTCTTGTCAGCTCATGCCAATCGATGGATCAGAAGAAGTTTATGTTGCTCAGCAAACAATTGTGACTGCCTGCGGCAGTTTCGAGAGAAAAAATTGAGAAGCTTGGGCTTCTCTCTTGGTTCGCAAAATCAAAGCATTTCCTTGACTTCGACTGTGTCTTCATTGAAGATAAGCACAAGCAAACACAGGATAATAGTTGAAAGAGACACTTGCACTTCTAAAAGATGGCTCCACACAACACATGGAGTTGTCATGTCATCCTCAAATGCAGCTGAACTTGATTCACCATACAAGCATTGGTGTCATCCATCACTTCTGGTAGTCAGATGTTTGTTTGGGAAGGGCTGAAGAACGACAGGGAATAAATAGACCAAGATTGGGGCATAAAATGATCTCCCTTTCTCTACATTGACTCGGAGCAGTCCATAAGATAGTTCGCTGCCAAAGTGAGAATAATTACATAAAGAAAATTGGATATCGTTATTGATGACCGTAGGGTAACAATAGAGAGGCACAGGAATGGGACAAAGTCAAATTAGATCCGTCAGAAATAATCATACTGTTGCTGGATAAAACATTACAAAGAATAATTATTAAAATATTTGAGAACAATGGGGGTCTACCACCCCAACATGGTGAGGTTGGTGACTGTGGAGTAGCACTCTGCACTGGGAAATGTAATGTGAGGTGAATGCCACTGAATTCAAGAAAATGAACTGTGAAAACCCAAGCATCCATACACATTCCATTCTTCAGTAATTAAATGAGTTCATTGTCCAAGCATTCATCACTCTATCTGAAACACTGCATCATACTCGGAATTACTGTGATTGTTGGGCCAAAGCTCACCAGAAGACCTTGCTGGAACTCCAGTCGGTTAATAAGTGTGCTCTTGTCTTCATCCACATTTTCAAAAAAATCCACCAACTGCAAACTTTTCTCTATTAGGTGATTTTTGAGCTTGGTCAGTGGATCTGTCTGTGGGTAAAATACAAACATACACTTAAAATGTAACATGCCTTGTTCACTGCAGCTGAAGCACTCAAAGGGCTTTGAAGTCACAGGGCAGATAATTTTCAACTCACAATTGATTTTCATGTCATCTGCCTCTTCGTCATCATCCACTGAAAATGCACATTTAAACTGTGTATATAGCTTTAGATGGTATACCTGTGCCAAGCTAGCATCTATTAATAGATGACTCATGCTGATAATGTACTTATCACACCAGCTGTCCACTCCTTGATGTCTCTGACACAACCTTTAACTAAAACAGAATGCATTTCTCATTAAACGCTTTGATCAACCTGGTGTCTTAGATCACTAAACGGTCATATAAAGTGTCTTGTGCTGCAATAGAACTAACTCAGATTACCTGCTGGGTTAGTCACTTAGCTAATCAAACCTTGAGTTTTTTAAATGTTTTTTTTTACCAGTGATGTAGTTCTCAGGCCTCTAGGGGGACCAAATGCCTGTACTCTGTTTGTCTGAGTAATGTCTGAGTGAAATGGGCAGATATTTGCTGTTCAACATTCTCTACACTTCAACTCCAACTTCCCTTTCTGTACAGTGCAGAAAAGAGGCTGTAGTCGAGTATTGAAAAGGGCTACACCAGGAGACCACCACAGTCGCTGTTACTTTCAAACCCAGAATCCAATACTTCCTCATCCCAGCCTTTACAAAGTGAGGTAGATCCTATCTCCCAGTCAGGAACCAGTGCTATCTATTCCTTCAGGGATAGACCAAACCCCTTACAACTGGGTGCAATAAAATATTTTATATGTGATATAAAGTGCAAGGCTTTTCTTGCCTCCATTCGGAGGACTGATTGCTTGCTCACGGGATATGGCAGAAAACGTTTAGGCTCCAGTTTATATTATTGTTGGTCCACTCATCTCCTCTTTGGTGCAGGTTTAGACAGAAAGCAGTGTGGGAACACTTAAATGCATTTCTCCGAAGCACAATTTTATTTGTTCAGTGGGTACAGAAGAGGCCCATTGTGTGTGCATGAAGGTGGATGTCTCTGTTGCGATTGGTCAGAAGGAGACAGCGACCGTTTGCTTCGGGTCTGGGTGAGCACTTGCATATAGGCTTCAGGGACCCCAGGCTTCAGTAGGCTTTTTGAGTCCCACCCTGGTGAGGTCAGTCCAGATAGCACAGAAAGGGGCATATTTACAAGAATGGAAGTATCGGCATTGATGCATCAGATTTCTTGTGCCTGCTGCAAATGCACTAACAATGCCATGGATGCACCATATTTACAATAAAGTGCTCCATAGCGCAAGGATTCACGGATCTATCAGAAATTGTGATGCATCTTTTGGCGTTAAAGTGACGCATTGCTGGAGTTGATCGTAAGACTGACGGAACTCCAGCAATGCGTCAGAACACAGAGGCGAGTCCCATGTTAAAAGCCCTGTATAAAATCCTTATTCCTGGTTTGAGAAGGCAGAGGGATTTTAATGCAGTCAAGTCGCAGAGTGCACAGTGAAAAGTTGTAAATGTCACTGCGTCAGTTCTACGTGGCTTTTAATGTGGGAACGCCTACCTTGCACACATTATACCTGGTGCAGGTATAATATGACCAGCCGCGGTCCGTGCAGGTAACAACGGTGAGGCCAGGTAAGGGGGGATTTCGAGGGATGCCAAGAGAATTAAATAAATAATTAATTTCCATCTGCATCATCCTTTGAAATCGCCCCCAACCCAGCTCCACCGCCCCACCGCTGTTATCTGCATACACCGCAGCTGAATGTGACGCAGGCCTCTACAAACTGACGCATTGGGCCCAATGCATCAGTTTGTAAATATGGAACAGTGTGGAGCACTGATTGTGCTGCATCAAAAAAAAGATGCTGCCGCATGGCTACCTCCTTGCAAATATTCCCTGGAGTCTGTTAGATTTGTGCCAAGTATATGTAAGTGGTAAGTGGTCCAGCACTCCCCATTTTTCAACAGTGATGTTTCCAGAAGTAAATGGACAAGGCAACGATTGTGTATTATTATGTAAACGAAGGTTCTAGCTGTTGTACCACCTAAGGAAGGGAGAGGATTGGCTTTAAAGCAGTAATCCTTCCTTTGTTGTCTAAGCTTTCAGGCCACTTCTTCTTTGTCTAAGTATCAAGGTGAAAAGAAATTTCATGTGAGGCACTGCTTTGGATTTCATCTCACGTTACAACTTGGGATTTAATAGTCCTCATCTCACTTGCTCATTCTTTTTGACATGTTCTACCTGTTATTTTGCTCTGCACTACTTGGCCCTCAATATGAGGTCTCTAGAGTATTATTCCCAATAGGAGTATCAATCCAGGCCATTGAGAGCAATCTGGTATTTCCGGTCCTGGGATTACTTGGTCCAAAAATAAAGAGCCTGGTAATCCCTGTCCTGGGAACTTCACAAGACCTGTGTGTGATCCTACAGGGCCTACAGTCAGCTGCTGCACCAGGCCCCCACTGTCCCTGTCCCTTCACAATGGGGGAAACTAAAATGCTCAAGCCAGTTGCCCGCCCACCTGTTCTCTGATCACCCTGCCCCTCCCCCTCCCCCTGTCCCCTCGTGCAACTAGCTCCAAGGGCTAGGAAAAAGCCCCAACAACTGTTTACCACCTATGTCAAGTAGGTGTTGAATCAAGGTGTTATTCTCAGAGTGGGGAGAAAAGCACAAAGCCCATTTTTGTCTCCAAGCCAGAAGAAATAACTTATCACTGGACTAAGGTGCGGGGATATGGGAGACTCCATCTCACCTCCATTGTACTACCACTCCTCAATCCGTGGCACACATTTTGAGGAACACAGTATTTTGAGCTCTGCAGTGACCAGGCCACAGTCACATGCGCTCCATTTCAAAGGGTTTGAATTGCCATAAGTATCACTTTGTTAAGTCAACTCTCTGTAAGCGAGATCTCTACGCATCTCCCCTGACTGCAGATATCAGTGTCAGAAGGAAATATTTTTCTCTTCTACATATAAAGCATAACATGATTTCAGATGTCATATTTTTCCCAAGCATCCTGAGCTGCAGGACAGGTTCCAAATGCATTACATGCATGTAAATCTGAAACCTGTAGCCTGATATTAGAAAGTGCTATCAAAACCATATTCCCAGGTAATCTGGGCTGAAAACACCAGTAGTGGTGCCAAACTCTTATTGCATTCCATCAATGCGGGAACCAAAATCTATTCTGCCTGAGCTCAGCTGACTGCTCTTCAAATCTAACCCTGGGCGTAGGACTACGCTGCGCTCGCGGAGCGTACATAGTTTGCGCTACTACGCGCTATGCGATTTGCATGTAGCACTGTTCAAAAACGCGTAGCAGGTTTTTTTTTGCTTGCTCGTGGTCCTCAACGTCAAGTTGGCGACCGCGAGCGAGCAAAATCAACATACTGGCGAGTATTTTTTTACTTGTTCGTGATCAGCAACATCAATGTGCCGATCGCGAGCGTGGAAAATATACCTCCTGATGAGATTCTCAACGCGTGGAGGTCAGGTTTCTCATTGCGAGTGGTCACGTATGCGCGCAACCGCTTGAGATGAGAAACTACTAGCCGGTGTTGAGAAAGCTGCCGCTCGAGTACAAATTTACTCGAGCTGCAGAAAACAACCACTTGCACTGTGCACGATGCCGTTTGCAATGATTGCACAGTGCAGACAAGCATCCGGCACTGTGCAATCAGTGCGAACAGCATTTGCCCTATCGCATTACGCAGTTCGCGTAGCTACGCGCAGCTTGCGTAGTGCGAAGTGCACTTTGCGTTGCTACGCGGAGCGCTACTACGTGAACTACGCCCAGCGTTATTCAAAACCAGTCACATTTCGAGGCCAACGGTGCACCATAAATTAATCAATAAATTAATTCAACAAAAATAATGGTTACAAAGTACAGGTGTTCTTATTCCATTTTTAATTGGCGCACTTAATTGAAAGCAAAACAAAGCACAGCTAATTTATGTTCTGCGTGAAATCAAACTTTTTCGAGACGTCAAGCAAAGACGGTGGTAAAAGTTTTGAATTTAAGGTGGTTTGCTGCGTCAATAGGCTGCGTTGAATCCTCTCTTGAGCGACAGGTCTCCGGTTTAGACTTTGGGCTTCAAGTCTGCGTCAGTGTCCGTTTCACCTTCACCCCTCCACACTCAACAGTGTATTTTCCTCTTGACTGAGAGGGTGGGTGCATAGTGGAAAGGTGTTGTGCCCATGGGACCCCGGGACCTGGAAGGGGCTGAGGGTTGGAATCGAATGATGGGGAGTATCCCCAATAGGATAGTTACCTGGTATGGTCCCAGTGATGTGTATGAGCTGATGGAGCTTTATTTCATGGTACACTACAGTGAGAAATTTATAACTGAGTGTGTCCTGTCATTTGCTGCATCAGCCCAGCCAGATACACCACAGTTACCGGCAGTACACAAAGGAAGAGCAGCAGTGAAGGCAGAACTACTGACATTTGAATGCCTTGTCACCAAAGGAACTTGTGGCAGAATGCGCTCCCCAGTAGAATGGGCAAAACCCTTGGGGAATGGGCGTCCATAAAGGGATCCCCCTCGGGCTGCTTGCAGTACTTAATTTGAGCCTGTGGTTTTTGGTGCTTGGCACTAGCAGTTAATTGCCAGCTCCAGCTCCAGTGACAGTCCATCTCATGGTGGTGCTGCCTGTTTAATTTTGAGATGAGCACAACAATCTTGTTTATTAAGTCAAATCTCATTGAAATTGACTAATACCAGCCTCGCACACCATTATTATAGTTTTGTGTAACCTGAAATAGACTGATTTGTCACACTTGTAGGAGTGTGATGGTTAGGTGTTATGTTGATAGTGTCATTGGCAGCTCTGGCAGAGGCAATGTGTGGTGCAGTCTTCAGTAGCATTCAGGGAATGGCCCTGGCACTTACATTTTTACAAATTAAGCATTGCTGGGGGAACCTTCCCCAGGCTCTGGTGACATGGGCGACACTTGCAGTATGCCTAAGGTATTCTCTAAGGTTCCTTTATGTGCAGAGCAGGCGAGCGAGCACCCGCGATAGAATAATCCAGGCATTTGTTGCTGTTCCCAAAGGGCAGATCTCAAGGAGTCCTGAGTATAGCAGTAGTGGCCCATCCCCTACCAAAGTGGCTGAGCAGGCCAGAGGAGGGAGCTGGGGAGGGGTCGAGGTACAAAATAATATCAATAAAAAAAAGTCCTTACCTTACCTACCGAACACGGCCGGGAAAACACTGGTCAGCTCACTAGTCCTGTCCTCCTTGGACTATTGTAATGCTCTATTCTTAAATGCCCAAGTCCGAGTGACAAATAAGATGCAGTCAATCCAAAATGCAGCCGCACGAATGCTGGCTGGGATCCCCAAGTTCGCACCAGTTACAAACATCATTAGGGATCTCCATTGGCTCCCGATACGCAGCCGTATCAAATTCAAATCGCTGTGTATTGTTTACAAGTCACTCAATAATCAAGCTCCCCACTTTCTCAAACAGAATCTTCTCCATCATGTCCCAACCCGATCTCTTCGTTCCTCTATTCAGAACTTCTTGGCTGTGCCTTGCACTAGAACAGTCACCTGGGGCGACAGGCGTTTCCTGGTTGCCGCCACTAGACTCTGGAACACCCTTCCTGCACATATCCGAGCAAGTCCCTCCCTGTTCACATTCCGCAAACAGCTAAAGACGTGGTTATTTGACCAATAGCCTTGTATATCTTCTTTACCCAGTTGCTGATCCATCCCTTAACTAGCGCCGAGACGCCCACGGGTATTCGCCGCGCTCTACAAATGTCAATAAATAAATAAATAAATAAATAAATAACTGCTGCCATCCACTGCATCGCCCTCTTCTGGGCCCAGGCTCCCAGAACGCACTGCGGTAAATCATGGCGCTGCATGAAAGTAGTATCAAGATTGGCCGGAGCGCTGGGTCTTTGTGCTCCCAAGCAGACTGGGTTTTGGAAACAAGGGTTCCTAGCCTATTTAGAATCATAACAATACGGTATAGAACACAATAGGCTACTATACGTTTAGATTTCCATGCCCAGCCGGACAAAGAATTTATTTATCAACAAGTTTCAGATATAGTTATAATATATTTCTACAACAGTAGCGTGGCACAATCCTGTACCGGGTTTTAGGCGAGCTAGAAAGTAATAATTAAAATTACATAAAATAAAGGGGGGCCGTAATTGACTCGATCAGGTCGGTCGAATCAGAAAACCCCTCACTTGACACACACTGCGATTCCGAATTTTGTTAATGTGATGAAAGGCATGCGATGACCGCCCTCCGTCATTTCCACTTGATAAACTCCCCTCCTGTTTATTTTTCTGTTTTTCCAACAGGCGTTGTCATATTCAGGCAAATTCTATTTTAAAGTCCTGATGATGATCCCCTTTATGTAACTGAGCAAAGGGATCGAAACGTCGACACCCATGAGTGGGCATACATGTAAAATAATTCATATGTGATTTTGTATGTGCTACTCCAGGCGACACTGTCACTATCCTCTCCTGTTTACAGTGCCCTGCCTGCTCCTTTTCTTGCCTGAAAACACCCCTTTCACTCTTCTCTACTTTCTTTCTCTCCCAGTACGGTACAGGATTGTGCCACGCTACTGTTGTAGAAATATATTATAACTATATCTGATACTTGTTGATAAATAAATTCTTTGTCCGGCTGGGCATGGAAATCTAAACGTATAGTAGCCTATTGTGTTCTATACCGTATTGTTATGATTCTAAATAAGCTAGGAACCCTTGTTTCCAAAACTTAGTTGATACCCATGGTTCTTAGCTTCCCTCTGGGTCCCCCTTGTTTCTCAAAAATACCCAAGCAGACTGGGAGCCTGGGCCTGCTTTCTGCAGCCCCAGTAATGCAGCTGGGGCTGGAGAAAGCTTCATTGAGCATGAGGGTTTGGCTGGCCTGAAACGTCCGGCCAAACCCTTATGCGCAGGGAAGGGACAAGGGAGTGCAATACCACTCCCCCACCACAGTGTCATCCCCTGGGTCCGCCCCCAAGACTTGTCAGCGTCCTGGGGGCAGGTCCTGGGGGATTAAAATAAAATCATAATAAAACGGGTTTAAACCCCGTTTTATTATTTAAAAAAAAATTCGAGTGGTGGTGGTGGTGCTCCTCCGCTCTAATGTAGGGGCCGCTGCTGGATAGTTCTGTCCCTAACCCACCCCTCCCCCCAACTGTATCCTCCTGTTCCTGCTGGAAAGGCCATGACTGAACACGAAAACTATATCACATTTCCCAGCCAACCAATATAGGCATGGCTGTAATCAACTACAACATCTGCCAAACAGTGGTTCCAGAATCCAGAGCCAAGGTTGTGTGCAACAGAATCCTAACATCAGCAATAGACAGGCGAGAGGAGTGATCACAAAAGTCACAGCAATTGAAAACCTCTGGCAGCTGCTCTAGTGGGTTTCGGCCAGAACACAGCACATAAACGGCTCTCCTGGCAGTAACAGAGACCTTTTGCAGCCCTGCAGATATGGATAAATCCCAGGCATTGATCCTCCTTGACCTAAGTGCTGTCTTTAATACTTTCTCCAATGTAGTCCTTTTACGCAGCCTAAGTGATTTGGGGGTACGGGGCAAGGCCTTGACCGGGTTTACTTCCATTTTAAAGGATCGATCTTTTCAAGTAATCGCCCCACCTTTCACTTCCTTCCATAGAGCGCTACCACACGGTATCCCCCAGGGCTCGGTACTGAGCTCCACTCTTTTTAATATCTACATCAGACCTTAGGCTAATGCAGTAAAATACTTTGGAATCTCACTGGTGTTTTACGGCGCTGATACTCAGTTAATGCCTTCTGAGTCGGCTGATAAAAGCGAACAATTTAAAAACTGTCTTATAGCTGTCGAAGCAGCCCAGCCTCGGAGAGATGAGTAGGACAGCAGATGAATGGATGTGCACCTTTGTGCTCAGGAAGTCCCAGAGGGGTAGGCTTAAAAAAAAGGGGGTCACCCCCACCTTAGGGGAAAGAAGGGAGCAACAAAGACAAAAAGGAGTTCTCAAAAGGGCCCCAAAAGTCTGCCCAAGGCTCATCCAAGTCCAAGTGACGAGGGTACCAGGGAAAGTATTTTGACCCCTTGAAGGCTGGGGTGGGATATGACTGTCAACAGCCAGTGCAAACTAAGTTCAAGTTCAAGTTCAGTAATTTGTATAGCGCACTACTCACCCGGAGGGTCTCAAGGAGAATCTATTCTAAGAAGCCTACCACTGGTTGGCAGGCCCAAGGGATTTCTAGTGTAGGGATTGGGGTGTAAGTTTGTCCAGGGGAAACCAAGGGGCACACTAAGGCCACATAAGTATCAGTGTCTGGTGTGCATGTTTAGACCCTGGCTGCCTTACCTCCCAGCATGGTGAAGTGCAAGTGATGACCTAACCTCAACAATACTAGGGTGGAGCCTTTGAGAAATATGGGAGCCAGCATGACTTCTGTGGTGAGCATGTTGGTTTACCCAGAGCAGATCATGCCAGATGTCTTGCACACGGTAGTCAATTATGACAATGAGGTGAAGTACCATCCTATGGCAATGGTCACCTTTGAGTGGGGAGGGGTTACTGGCCTGAGGAAGGTAGTTCTGTCCTCTGCAATCCCAGTGTAGTGTCTGCTGGAAAATGATCTTGAAACCTCTGCTTGGGCTGAGGTGGAAAGGTGGACCCATGCAGAGATGCTCGGTCTACCTGAGTGGGTATGTGTGGCTACAAGGGCCCAGACAGTGGGACAGTCAAGGGAACATGGAACAATAGCACAGGCCCCCACAACTAGAAGAAAGTGCAAAAGGTTTGGGAAACCAGACTCCCAAGTCACAAGTCCAAGAAGGATTCCGACCCTCAAGGTTAGAACCCGGGACCTGAAGGACAAGGTGTCCCCCTAGGAAACCTGCCAGAGTTTGCTGATCTGCAAATGGCAGGAGAACCCTCCAGGGAGGAGGTTTGACAAGGGCAGAGGACCTAACCTACTCTTGAGACCCAAAACCTGGAGCAGCCAGGAGATTGGTGCTCACCCAACAATACAGGGCTTTTTTCTTAAACCTGGCTTATGAAATTCCCTTGGCTGTGCATCTGTGGCAGGCCAAGACATGGGACAGGTTAGTCAGCCACTTATACTGGCCCCAGATGTCAGTGAAGGTGAAGGAGTTTTGTCGCCCCTGCCCCACCAGTCAAGGCCAGTGTCAAGAAAGGAGGAAAATCAAAGGCTTCCTTAATTCTACTCCCTGTGGTTTAGACCCCATTTGAAAGATTAGGGATTGACATTGTTGGTCCTATGGACCCTCCAACTGCTTCAGGAAATAGGTTTGTCCTAGTAGTGGTGGACCATGACTCCAGGTACACTGAGGCACTGCCCCTAAGGACTGTGACTGCACCCGCTGTGGCAGAGCCCTACTTGGTGTCTTCACTTGAGTTGGGTTTAATAGGGTAGGTGTAATATCTGACAGATCCAACTTGCAGCCCGACCGACCTATGACCCGGGCTATGGCGATTTTTTACACAAGAAAAAGACTGAGGACCTGCTCCACAAGTGTAACCTTACACTTAGTGTAAGTTTACACCTTAAGTGAAATTCACAAAGTGCAGAATTTTACGACTCTGCATGTCCTATATTTTCATGTGAAGAAATGTCAGCCTCGACTGTGGAGTCCTCACACATGTAAGTATACGGAGATCTCATCACACAAAGAGACACTATTTGTTAGAACACTGCTTGCCTGTCATTATTCTGGACACGAATTTTAGTGTCAATATGTAACAGACCCAATCAATCTTAGGTGGATTGTGGTGGAGAATACTTTTTGCACAGAGTGATACTTCTGTAAGATCAATTGTTTTTGAATATATACCTTGGGCAAATATAGAAGATATCGAGAAATAGAGATGCTGTTGTAATGACATTACATAAATGATGCTATCTCTGACTACACGGAGGAAGCATATTCCTTTTGAATTGAAAAGAAGATCACCCTGAACGAAACGCGTTAGCTGCTACTGTCATTATTTTTATGCAAAAAGAAGAATGCCATTTTTGGAATTTAATAAAGAAGATACAAGAAAAGTACACATGCTCATTGAACTTTGTGCTTTGCCTTTAATTGGGTACACGGCTATGTTTATGATCATTTGAGTGTCTGCTTAGCAGAAGTATCATTAGCGGCTGGTACTATACATGGTGTGCACCAAAAGAGATACCAGGAAACTGTTTTGGATGTGCGATTTGAATTAAGCTCATATGTTAAATTGTTTCAAACTTCGAAAGTAGATTGTGAATTTCACTTAATGTGTAAACTTACACAAAGTGTGTGTTTGTCACCTGTGGGGGCCTAGATCGATTCCTTGCCTTATTTATTTTCTTCAATTATTTCGTAAAGAGCTGTCAGTGGTTTAAGTTGAAACTAGAGCCACTTACTTGGACAATTGTGAACCACCGCATGAAATTATTCTTGTTCAAATAAAGATCAAGACCACAATAGCAGCATAAGGTGAGAACGGAATGCATCACAAAGACTCATTTTTCCACAGACTACCAATCATGGCACTCCATTCAAGAGTACTGTAAGTGTTTCTCGGTCATGGTGTGGTTTTATTTGAAGTTTTATATAGAATAAACTCGACCCGAAGGTATTGGAGCGCTTTATCTGAGATCCAGTTTAATTACACAAGGAAACATTTTCTTTTTAAGACAGGGATATTAAGTGATTTCACTAGCATCACTGGATGTTGAGCCGAGGCCGAGACTCGAACTTGGGGCCATTTGTACAAAGCTTTGTTGGTGGTCGCAAACAGCCCGATTCACAGAATTCGGATGCTTGCGACCTCAAAAAAGCATTTTTAAAAGTACAAAAGCCAAATTGTGATTTGATAACTTATTACTGAATATCAATTTGGGGTTGTGGTTCAGTCTTTGGAAGGGTCGTGTTTAGGGTATCCCTATCAAATACAAATTCACAGTGATACATATTGTTTTGTGACTGAATTATGGTTGCAAAACATACATTTTTCTACCGACTAATAAAAGGTAGTGGTAACCATTCGAAAATGGGAAGAGGTCCTCATAGAACGCCTTCCCTTTGAGAATTTAAAAATATTGTCTTCATGAGAAGGTAGTGGTCTCAAGGACCATGTACTCTTCAAAGAAGAAACTTAAAAGTGTCATTTTTCTTGTGAAACTCATCCCATTTTCGAATAAGGGTTGCTTCTCAAAGATAGAAAGTGTGCTTTATTAAAAATTGATCAGAGAGATGGTGGTCTGCTGACCCCAGCAGGCTACCATCCCTGTGATTGCTGTGATCCATAGTGAGTTACAAATTGTGACCTAGCTTCATGTGGTAGGTCGATTTATGAACCTAGTAGAAATTATTTTCAAATATCTTCTTTAGTACATTAGGAATTGTAATCTCCAAATTGCGATTCAGTAAGAAACCCAAATTGGAAATCACTATTCCTATTATTTGTACATATGGCACCTGGTTTCCCGGTTCCAACCGTTGGCAGCTCTGGCCTTTAGGCCACATGCTGGTATGAGTACCATATCTGCATTTGACTTTCTTTTCCAGACTTTTATTATACTTTTTGAGGGTATTTTTCAAAGGTTAAATATAGCCACGATCAGTTAAAAATATTCATTTTAAAGCATTCACAGATTTTAGCAACACAGAAAGCCATAGTAATACGTGCCAGACTTACAAATGAATTAAGCCTCTAGTTGTATTTGTATACTAAAAGAAACAATGACATGGAGAATCGTGGCACTTTGAAAGTGTGCCATTTATGAGGGCATGATTATATATATTTCCTAATAAAATATTTAACAGTATTTGTTAATAGTTTAAGTTTAAAATGGAGCTTCGTGGTGCCGCACCACATGCAAATGATTTTGAGCAATGACCGACCCTTGTGGCGACTCTTGGTGCGCAAATATTATACTGCAATAGACAATTTGGAATGTGCCCTATTATTACCTAGTTCATATTACAAATCGAATACCCATTCGCAAAGCAGGCAGTGGGCAAATGTCACATCCTGTTTTGGGAATGTGTTTTATTGCACCAGACCCTAGGTTTTGGCAGAAATGTAGGTGTCATTTACCTTCTGACAGCAAAGTCTTTCAAGGCTTGAGAATTTTGTGAAGTGATCTCTGAGTGTAGGTTCATTTTTGCTAAAAACCTAATTTCTAGAAGATTAGGACATGCGTGGTAGTTCCATAAGTTAATAAGTGTGACACTTTATGCGGGATTCAAGGTGCACTGCAAATTTAGCCTTAAACGCAAAATAACGAATTATTTTCATCATTTTAGGGAAAAAAGTTAGTGGCAGCTTTCACTGATGTGAATGGGAGTGTTGTGATATGATTTAACTGCGGAGCTTAGAAACAGGAAGGTCTTGCCACAGAGGCTATCAAAGCAGACTTGCTGTATGCTATGTGCGTGCTTTAGCCATTTACCCGTGTCCCTTATTGTTAACAGCCTTTCAGACATCCAATCCAGGACCAGTTCAGGAGGGTAACTCCTGTTTCTTTCTGAACGTGCTTACAATTCGTTAAATTAGTATTTTGTTTATTTGATATATATGGTTCACACAGCAGCAGCGCAGGGATGCTGTAAATGAAGTGCATCATAGAAATATGTTTATAATTTGACTGACGGCTAGACAGATCCCACCGAGTATTGCGGCGGCGAATGGAGAAACCATTGCAAAGTATCACAAGGATGGGGGGGTGCAAGCACTGTATAAAGTCACAGGGATCATGGACTCGCCAGTGTTCATCAAAGAGTGATAGAGTCAGAATTAGCACACATCACATGCTTGATATCGACTGCACTGCTGCCAGCCATGAGTGGGAAGGGTGTGGCACAGGAAACATACTGGTGGTGGTTTCTACAGCCTTATGTATTATCACATGGTCTATACTCCCAGCATTATCACATGCCTTGGCATAAGTAGCCGAGGGTGGGATATTACACATGTTGCGTTGCATGTATTACAGACACTGCATTGTCACATATAAGTACATTTATATAGTGTACTGCATCAGTATATTTACACCCTACAAAGAAAGTGTGCTGCACTGTTATAGACGTTCGCATGGTTGATAGGAACATTTATTGTCATTACCACAACTATGGTGGCGGCAACAGCATCACTGTGGTGTCAAGTAAGAATGTGTTGTTCAACTTCCACATTCACAGCCTCTTTATTGATTACACAACGTTTACACATTGGACCATATAAACAATGAATACACTTGATTAGATGCACACCGATTACTTAGCATGCAATATGTTGCCACAATACTCATAAGGGATACAGGCTAGAGTGGAAACATGATAGAAACATTGCTTTTTACCTTCGGCTTGTCCTTCTTAAAAAGCACTGTGTTGCCCCCATGCTGGACAGTGAGGTTTGGAACGGTGGATTTCACTGTGGTATACAAGTCTTCAAACTCCTTGTTTACTGTGATGTCCTATATAGAAAAGAGGGAAATATGATGTGTATATGAATCAATGCTGCGGAGCAAGCCGAAACACGTCTGTGCAAATGGTATGTACCAAATCTGTGGAATTACTCTTTGCTGCACCCTTCTTGTCATGTCATTTCCTGACCCTATGAGTGTGTAAAGACATCTTGACCCAGTCCCACTAATATCTTCTGAAATCAGAGCCCACTGACCCCCAATGCCTATATATTGTTAAGTCAGAGCTCACTTTCCACTTATATCTTTATATTGGTGCTCCCGACACTAGTGCCCACTATACTCTTGTCTACAGTGATATCAGAGCACGCTTCACAATTGTACCTTGTGATAGTATTGCCTAAAATTGGTTGTGTCTTGTGTTGTGAGTGTCCTCGCCACAGTTTTGTGATATCAGAGGTCTCTTCATGCTTGTACCCTGTGATACTACTTTCCACACTTGCCTGTGCATTGTGACATGAGGGACCACTCAATACTTGATGCTGGTCTACTGTATTAGCAGAACTCACTTTCAGCTTGCACATTTTGGATATAACTGTCCACCTGTGATTGCATATAGCAATATGAGTGGCTATACCCATCTTGTTGATTTTGGCTTTAATAAACCATCCCAAATGACATATCTGATATAAAGGCCAGGGTCCCAATTGTATCATTTGAGAGAAGTCCACACTCATCAGTATAACTTATCATACCGGTGCCCGCTCTTTACATGTATCTTGTGATATCACAGTACATTCCACATAGTATCCGGTTATAATTGATTTGTCTCCGTTGGAGAGTTAAGTGGCACCTTGTCAGTGGAGTCTGATATCTTCCTGGCACCACGCATTTTTCCCTGTTGCTTTTCATTTCTACTTCAGTGCATCTCATTGTCTGCAGCACCAGCCCTATCCAGTGCTCTGAACCCCTGCTGGCACTTTCCAATGCCTGTGAAGGCCAAATCGAGGTTGAAGGGGTATGGGTAACTTGTGTTTGCCTGAGTAAGCTCCCCTCATGCTAACAAGGTTAGCTAATCCACATCTGGCTCATCATTTTGACGATGTAAGTTAGTCTGCATCAGGCTCGTAGTCCTGTCTTTGCCAAGATGCCCCAGTCAGAAGAAGGTCATGGTGTGGCCAAAGTGGTTGTAGGAGCTGGTACCAAGCACTCCCGGCCCACGACCTGGTCAGGTCCCAACCCTTGCCGGGGCTAAGCAGCATCCACACACAGGGTGGGGAGGTCTCTGCCCTCTACATACGGAACTTGTCGTCACAAGACATAGTCCGGAAGTCACCAATGCAGTCCCCATAGTTCCATTGATACTGGGGTGGTGGGTCACGTTATTGTGCAGTACCCATTTTTCTGGTAGGAGGGAGGGCTGCCACCATCTACTTGGCACCATAGAGTTGCTTTAGCTCTTGGCACCTTCCTCACAGGGAGGAACTCAGCAGCATACCAGTGAGACATACTGACAGTTAGCCCCTGTAATCTAGGCCCAGCTTTGTATCAGGGTAGGAAACATTCACTTTACAAGCATAAAAGAATGGGTGGGGGGGAATGTCACATCCACAATTGCTTCCCGCAACTAAGTTACACTGTGACATAACACTGGTGCTTTAGCCAAATGTGGTAAGGTCACCACCCAATGGTGCAAGCATCTCTAAACAACAACATGGAGCCAAGGAAGAGCCAGCTTCACAGGGTGTAAGTAGCCTCTCTGAAACAAACAAAAAACTTTCATCTTTCTGAATGAAATCACCAGCTCTGGAGAGCTCTTCCTACTGCTAATAATTCAGAAGCCATCTTGGGTCATCAGGAAATCAAGTGCGGGGTTGTGTGCACTGTCAAACAAGTTGTAATACATTAATGTTAGACTGGATCAAATAGGGGTGCCCAATTGGTCACGTTACTGTCTGAAATACCCACCATTGATAAAGTTCCAATTTTACATATAGCTTCTAACTCACACTACTCTAAACTTGTTCTATCTTGGAGTTACCAGCTTCTCTAAAAAAAGATTTCAAGGATTGTGGGAAATAAAACCACCAGACCTAGTAGGAATATTGGGATCCTGGTTATTTTAGGGCCCTCAGGCAAAGCTCCGACTGCATCCTCAAGTGTTTGGAAACTGGAAGATCCTAGACTGTGCAAAGCCCCAGAAGAGAGTAGAAAGGAGGAGATTGCAGGTTCGTAAAGTATAGTTTATCAGAGATTCTTGGCAGTGTAAAGAAACCATTGTTAAAGGACGGACTTTTCAGAAAATACTTGGAATTGTGCTAATGGTAAGCAGGATACCATTGTGGTACAGGGAGCTCAGGCCAGTGGATGAACTGCAGGCTTGAAAGTTCTACACAACCAGTTTGCAGTGGCAAAACATTGGAAGGAGAGAGCGTTAACTTTTACGACTTCCATCATAAGGTCTCGATGTACCTGCACCAGAGATTTACTGAAGATCAAAACAGCCCGCCTCATCCCACTCTAAGCAAAACCTTTGGAATTAATTCTGACACTCAGTGTATCTGATTCTATGGAGCCCCAAATTGAGGAAAAAATTACTCAAATCGTTTGATATGGAGAAAAATAACTAATTTTGATATCAACTGGTTGGCAATTCAGATTGACTCCTAAGTAGAACTACCTTTGGATTCTGATTATTGTAAAAAGATCCACGAGAGGGCCCGTGTGGAAAATACCACTTAATTTAATTTGCATTGTTACCCTTATTTTCCCAATTTTCAATTTTCACAATAGTTGTGTAGTTTTTACATTTGGTTTTCTGTAATTTGCACAGTAACATAGCAGTAGCTGCTCTTGCTAATTTCTATCTTCACCAGCCTCTGCGGTGGAATTAATAAGCCTGTGAACTTGGCCATGGTCTGTAATAATGAGCATAGGCTACTTCAAGGCTTTGCCTCTGTCTATAAACTTCTGGATGTTCCTGTTGTGGGAGCTCAGCTATAGTCTGATACAATTCTAGCGACTGCCAATTAATTTTCTGCAGCCACACACAACAGAAAATAACACAAAACCTGCCACCTAAAGTTGATAAATCACAAATCTGTACATTTTGTGTGCATGATTCGCAAAACCAGGAATTGCTTATGTCAAACATGTGAAAATCAGCCCTGCATATGAGGAATGTATGTAAAGTTTACATAACATTTGCTTTTGTAGGCTCCATATGGATTGATTAATGTAGGCGCTCCCTGGAAACTATCAGAGAACAAGTTGGGGACATGCAACGTAAGCTAGATGAACATCCACACACACTTTTAACTTAAAGAGTAGTCACAAACGTGTATGCATTTCTCACACATATCTACGATTTTGAACTTGCAACCAAAAGGATCAGGCCGAAAGATGCATGTCTGAATTGTGCAGGAAATAAGTGAGCATTCACCAATATTACAAAATTTCACAGATAGAAACAATGTAAAGTCAATGTATTTTTTAGAAGAGAGAAAAGCTCTTTTTGAGACTTTTCAAATTTCAGTAATTTTCTACACGTGCAGAATCTAAGCACTGCATATTCTCTACACATGTAAGTTTAGAAAACACAGGTGTATATCAGGAGCATATGTAAATAACATAAAAGCGAAGGAACGGGAGATATAAGGAGAGGAAAGAAGGGGTTACTTAGAAGAGATTAGTGGGTCCTAGAGGAAGATAGTGGTAGAAGAACAATGGTTGAGCAACCACCTCCACTGAATTATCCAGCAGGTCTCAGACTCTCAAACCTTACCGAGAAATCTAGCACTTCTATGGCGGATTCGGGGTTTGCCTGAATCGCTTTCAATATTCCAAAGCAGCCTTCACTCTTCATTGGGTTTCTGGCCATCTATAAATATATCAAGAACAAAACATGAACAGGATCATTTGTAGAGGTACGAATTTATGCCCCATCAAGCAATTTTCAGTTGTTTGTGGAACTAACACAAGACAAATACTAACAGCAAGGGAGAAAGTGAGGCCATGGTTGCTGCAATATGGACAGGCTGCTAAAGGAGAAAGGGGCTCCCCCCATCTCCCTGTGAACCCAAATACAATAGAAGGAAGAGGGTCTCACACACATGCACACACTCACCCACCCACTCACACACACACACACACACACACACACACACACACACACACACACACACACACACACATCACTTTTCATTGAAAAGATGCTTTTTGGAGGTGCAGTTTGACAAATCTGCAAAAAACTTTCAACCAAATTGCGTAAGTGGCTACAGCTCTGAATGTAGGATTTCGTGCAATCTGTCTGGGAAGTGAAGGGCAGTTAAAGGTGTGTTAAAGAAGTTATGCTTTCTATTTGAGCTCCCATAGACATTTTTTTGAACCTATGTTTGTGTTCTTAGTGTTAGTGAAAATTATCTGCCACCTGCCATCACAGGAACTAGAGCCCTTTATCACGTTGCCGACACATATGACACTCGCGGATTATACTCACGCCAAGAACTCTCAATGTCTTATTTTCCTTCAGACCCAAAGCCAGGCTGATGGCCCCTTCCAGGGAAATTCGATTATTGCTTAAAACAAACAGAAACAGTCAATGTCAGGTAGTTTTTTTATACACAGTAACAAACGTATCCATGCAGAAAACATTACACTTGAATTTGAATTTGAATTTAAAAACATTTGTATAGCGCGCTTATACCACGCGGTTTCATGGCGCTTTTCAGATTGCGAGGAGACAGCAGGAGCAGAGGAAGTTAGACAGCGAAGGCTCGAGGAAACTTGTAGAGAGCATCTGCAATTCTCAGGTGCCTGAGTTGTTAGTGAACACTAAATGGCCCTACTCATTTACTCACACAGTAACACGGGGACTCATTCCTGATTCACTTTTGCAGTCACCCAAGTGCTCACACAACGATGTATTGACTTCCACTGAATCACTCAGTAAGTTACTCACTAGTTAGCTAGCTCACTCATCAGCTACTCTTCCACCATATCTTTTCTGTAAGGCATGTCAAATGCACTCCAGTGTGAGGGTGCAACTGTCTGCAGCGGACAATAAGTAACAAAAATAGTGTTAACCCCAAATAAGAATGGATTCCTAAAGCCCCAGCCTAGGACAGAGACACATCTGCCAGTTGATCCTAGAGGGGTTCACTATATCGTGACAGGTACAGCCTGCGAAACAGGACATGACATGCAACTTCCCAGCCTGACTAGTCGTTGGAAGTCACAAAAATGTCCTAAAATTTCACATTTTCCTCAGCGGTAGGCTTACCTCTCTATCCTGGTAAGGCACTCAGCATGCCTCCTCCTGCACTGGATGAGGCTCTTGCAGCAAGAAATAGTCAATCTGGGGCTCAAGAAGGTGGTGGTCTCTCTGATGCTCTTCTTCTATATCTATGAAGGCTTCATTAATGAACCCCACAGACGCTTTATTATATTGATTATTTTTCATACCTCCATTGCAAACCATAAAACTACTTCAATGCTCCTGCGAAATGACCAGCATTGACCAAAGGAAAAAGAAAGTGGGTGTGGTAGAGGCGGAAGGGAAGCAGAAACTCACTAGAAAAAGAAGACGAATTGTTTTTTTTAAGTGTCTGAGAGAGGATGGATGGTTGGGTTGGTATGTGTTGGTGCGTTGCATTTCGGTATATGATTCAAACATACATCATTCAAAGAGTGGAGATACATTTGGTCGGAGGGGTATATTGATGCTGCAGTTTTGGGCTTGTACCATAGACCAAGTTAGTCACATCTTATGTACATGTACTCAATGGACATGCCTGATATTAGCATTTCATCCCCATTTACTCACGCTGTTCACCACATATGTCACATACTGCTACCATGTTAACATGTATCTACACACAAATACACACATGCCATTTTGCACAAACAGACAAGCAACAGTATACATGTTCACGGAGACCACAATTCCCTCTCATTCAAACATACAATGACCATATATGGAGGCAGTGAAATACTCACATGTATATTCACACACATACAGAGACATGAATTTCAACTGACAAGACCACATTCCCAACCCCCACCCATGCAATATTGTGTGTAAATGCGTGCATGCATGCATTCACATCATGGCACACAACACACACATACTCACACACTCCCACATGTGCACAAGGCACAGGCAACGCAAACACATAGGCACTGACACCCAAACATCCCTACTCACACATGCATGGACAAAAGCTCAAATGCATTGACAACCACGGCGGCATAGACTGCTACTGGCTAGCACCACTGACTTTCATACTAGCATACCCAGTCCCTATTTAGGGTTTAAGGGGCACAGGAAGCACCCACCATGCCTTAAGCTAGGGGTGGGATGGGGGAAGCAGCCACCAAGATGAGTGCCTGTTAAAAGGGGAGCAGAAGAATCAAACACCAAAACTGGAAGTCTCTGGAATGTAGAAGACAGCCAGGAAGCGGTCTGTGTTTGTTGAAAAGCGCATGAAGCACATGCCGGAGCCAGCTTCTGTATGGTGTGCAGGCCATACTATGATCAGAAACATGGACTAAAGCTAAAACGACTGTGACAGGAGTCTAGGACTGAGAATCGTATGTGTGCTGGGGTATTACATGCAGTGGCCACTTCAATCATTCTTTGTCCCACATTGCACACTGACTACGCCTAACGCGGTCCCTCTAAAGCAGGCTCTAGACAGAGACGTCTGTTTCAGCTTCAGATTCTCATAGTGAAACTTCAAATCACAGATGTTGGAAATCGACTGTGTAAAGAAAAGCATTGCACACGAAGGCTCTAAGGCAACTGACCAATGAAAAGCTCATTAGACTTGGAATGCAAGATCTTTTATGGTTCTCGTTCATACCATCGGTTCTGGGAAGAGCTAAATCTCTCTTAACCAGACCTAAAAAACAATGGAAAACTCGAAGCGCAAAAATGGTTTCTCAGTTATCCAGAGGGGTAAATAGTTACTAGCTAAAGTACTTCTTAAACATGACCATACTGAGTGTTGTGTTGAAATGCAAGCAGATGGGATTGATATAAAGGTTAGGATTGAGGCGTCCTACCAGAGGGTGGGTCTCAGGTAGATCAGCTATCTGAAAGATCAATGCAAAAATAATTAGATATGATATGTACAGGTAACTCCTGCATATCAGTATAGTGTGTAGCCAGCTATAACCACAAAGTCAATAAGAGGAGGCCTGTGGCCCTGGCTTCTATCTGAATAGCCTCCAATGTGGGGTTTCTTTTGGTTGTTGCGTATTTTGCACTCATCCCTCTTGAGAAAATAGAACCCTGAGTTTCTTAGCTGGTAGGGTGAGTAATCAGATAGAGCAGATAGAGAAGACACTCTAATTTTAGCAATTCAAATACCATTATTGTTCCCTCCACTTCACCACAATGTGCACAGCATCTCTATGGTGAACATCCCTTTTCAGTTCACTGAGAACAGCATCACTTGACTGCTCTTTAGTTCAGTGTATTGCACATCTGTCCAAAGAACATAGGCAACCAGAGATGGGATAGTACGTTGAAGAGCTGCAGTCAGTCACTTACATCAATTCACTGTATTAGTTGCTTCACAATTCCACAACTAACAATACACATCCACCCATATGGATAATTTTAATATGTCACTCACTTTCCAGTCAGCTGTCTCACACAGTCTTTCTATTTCTGCTGTGTGAGTGAGTGTCAGGCAGTACAAATCCTACCTGATATTAAGTTCCTCCAGCACATTGTTGACTTTTAAAGCCTCGCTCAACACAGTAGCTCCCTCATTGCTCAACCCGTTATAGGAGAGATCCAACACCTGAAGGAATATGTTTGCCTGGAAGATTAAAAAAAACAGATGAAGTGCATAAGGAGGAAACAATGGTAGACAGGACCACCACATCAAGTAATGAGAATAGCTGAAAACTGCTAGAGATCCCAAAGTGGGTTAGGATCATCCTATATATATCCTAAAGAGCTTCAGATGTGTAACATTCAACAGACACATTTTAATGCTTCTAAGTCAATCTTATGTGAGCCCCTGGATACAATTCGCTGCATCTGCTAAACTTTAAGGAGTACATTTCTAGACCAAAATGAAGCTTTGGGTTGCACCATGTTGGAATACTGATGCTGCACCTCATTGAAAAATATGGTTGAAGGTTGACAACCAATTCTCAATAGTAAAGGTGTCTGTTTGGTGTATGTGTGCATCCTCCACACTTCTATTTTATATTTATGTTGGTAGTCTGGAACACAATTTAACAAGTGTTCCAATTGCTCTGCTCAAATTGGGGGTAAGCACATACCCACTATGTGCTAATGATAAAGTGGTCTTGTTCCCTTCCCCAGTGGAGCTACAGAGAGGCCGCAATATGCTTGATGAAAACTCCCCAGACAACAAACTTGAAATCAATATGACGAAGTCGTAGGTTATACGTTTCGGCCCCATGTCAGAGTGAGCAGTAGGTATAAGTAATCAAAGAACTGAATGTTGTTTCAATGCTTCAATATCGGTGGGTCTAAACATACATCAAGCTTCTGCCGTGCTCAATGGATAAAGCAAAATTGTGGCCTTTCCCTACAGCTATGTGCAACTTACAGAGTTTGTACAGTGATTTGGTGGTTATTCACTCTCAGCGCTGAGGAAGGTCTATAGCACATACATTGTTCAGTATCTCAGAACTTTGAGACATAGTCTAATAACATTTACTCACTGACATTTACTGCTATCATGCCTTACATGCGATAGTTGAGGCTCAGACCCGGGACGATCCTTACCCTCAATGAAGGGTGTTGGCAGCAGCGTATGTTAAGGTTTTTGAGGGATGAGCAGAAAATGGGAGATTTACCGTCCTCTTCTATTTTGGTGCAGTTATTCCCACTTCAACTCGCTTCTTATATAGTGACGCTTCATAGAGATGGGAAAGGCCTGGTTTGATCCCTTTGAAGGAGTTATCAGACAAAGTTGTACCTTCAATGTTACATTTTCTGCTGGGCCGTTGGGCTTTATTTTCACTGATTGTCTTTTAAATCTAGAGCATTCAAGTCAGGGGGCTGCACAATCACTGTGTGTTCTGAGGAATGCAAACATGGTATTTCTATCCAAGTGCATTCGATTAATTCTTTTTGCCTCCATCCCATGTTGTTGTGAGGGCGAAAATAAAGTACGTTTTGGCTGTGATGGGTTAATTGTTTGTCTTCTTTTTCTCAAGGGATTATGACTTGTGGCATGCTGTAAAGATGGTGAACGGAAGTAGATGGGCATCACCCTTTGGGCCCAGCTAGGCGAAAATAAGCATCCAGCTGAAATGCTGACATCACAACCCATTTGACTGATAATGACATCACAGGGTTAAACCCTAGTTTCACCTTCACCTCTCAATACCCTCCTGTTTCCTGCTGAGGGGCTACAAAAAAGAAATAAAAGTAAACTACTGTATGTAGGCAGGGCTCTTAAAGCCTTTACTTTGTGTTTCAGCCATTTCCCTTTGGACACCCGAGGCCCTGGGTATCAGGGGCAATTCTAGGGGTATACCCACCGATATCAATGGCACCCATATCTACCAGAGAGAATGCTATGGTCAGATTTTTCTTAGCTAATTCTCTCTCTGTGGCAGGAACACTACAGTTAGATAAGTGTCCTTCTATACAGGACTCATCATCCCTGCTGGATAACTTCAACCACCACAGAGATCACAAAAGATAAATATAACTGCACCAAAGCCTAAAGTTCTGAACTTTCCCTTAAGTTTCAACTTCCTACTAGAATCCCTCTCTGTGGAAGGCTACCCACAGTTGGAAGCACAGCAGAAGGACCTCTTGGGGGTGCAAATGATCTAGAATTCTTATTAAAATTTCCTTCTATCATCTTCTAGTATTGTTCTCCATAGGTGAAGATAACCACACAGCCAAAATGTTGTTCTGCCAAAGAGTTCTTTCCTCATAGTGCACAGATATGTTGGTTCTTATTCAAAAAATCACAGAGAGAAGGGTCTAGTTTAAAAAAACTGGCAGTGCAGGAATGCACCCTGGTTTAGCATCTCTTCAAGATGGAAGGCATTTTCATTCTCACACATACACTCTTCAGGGGAAGACTGGTTGTTGATGTTGGATCTAAAAGATGCATGAGTCAGTATTGTCTTCAAAGACCACAGGTGCCACTTCTTCTCAAGTGGTTTAAAAATTGGTATTATATCATGAGTTCTCCCCCCATGCAATCTTAAAATTTGTGACGTGGAGAAAAATTAGGGCCTAAATGAAGCTTTAATGTTAAAATCATTATTATGCTATATGGTTTTAATGATGACCGTATAACATTTCCTGCCTAGGTGTTATGGACCTGAAGTCATTTCAGCAGAAGGAACCAATGTTATACCTTTAAAAGGAATGAACAGGGTGCCACTCAACCAGCTATTACAGACACCTATATTTACTACCCTTTTTGTGATAATGGTATTACGATAGTTGATGTGTTGGAAATTGATCACAAATGTTAATCACTAGAATGACCCGAACTTGACTGAATTAACGTAATTATTTTTTCTGTCTTTGCTGCCGATTGGTAGTAAATGATTATTTTTTTTATTAGTGTTGTACCTTGGATTGGATAAGTTGTAATAACAAAAAGACAATACAGTTATGTTGATGTGTGCCCAATTCCACAAAACCGCTAACTAAAAAAGCAGTAATTATTCCTCATTAAACAAGTTTTGCCTGGGTAAAAGGTTGGGTTAATCTTACATGAAGTTGTCTTCCACCACCTTGAGAAATTCAGTGTGCTTGTGAATACAAACCTTAAAGAGCTGGGATGCGTGTGCACAGGCACACACACTCACACCTTGAAATAGGTATACTTATAACATACACACTCCTAAGCACACCATGAAATTTGTATATTTAGAACACACACACACACCCACCTACACAAACACACACTTTACTCAAGGTCCCAGCCGCATTTGCTGCCCAAGAGGAGGGGCAAGGACACCACCGGTCCCCGCCGCATATCGCTATAAAGTGCCTCCTGACAACCCTTGGCGCGGGCCGTGCCTGGCAAAAGCCCGGGCCAAGGGCGGGCCCATTCTGGGTGCATTGGAGCCTGGAAGAATTTCCAACCCCTTATTTTTTGCCCCGAGGTACTGCGCAGTCCTTCTTATACTATTTAAGTTCTTAGATGTCTCCACCCAACCTAACTGCAAGTACTTATCAACATTTTCTGCCACTCATAGAGGGTTTGTCTTGGCATTTTTTTTTGGTACCTCTGTTTGGATTTACTGGGAACTAATGATGGTTAAGCGCAAACAGGGCCTGATCTTAAAAGGGGATGCAGCAAAGAGAACAGGCCCCCTCGATGGCTACATTAAGAAGGTGGTGTGCTTGACAATTACATTTTCCTGCCAGAGAAATGTCTTTTGTCAGTTTTGTTGTAACTTGCCTCGGACACCCAAGTGAGTTGTGAGGGGTTGGACTGTAGGTATTTTGTTTGTCATTGTAACCCTGATTTGTTCCCCCTGGCCCATATAGCCAATCTAATATCGCCCTCCCTGGAAAGGCGGAAACAAGGCCCTGTTCCCAAAAAACCTTTTAATATCTGTAAGGGCTCCAAATGTACTGACCCTTTGGTCACAACAAATTCTGACAACCCCCCTTGTAAAGAGGCCCTTGAGGACATGCTCAAGCAATTGGGGATAGAAATTGTGGATGTTATTGATTGCAAAATGTCAGGGATGCTTGAACTTTCGGGGTGAATTGAGGCTAAACTAGCTGATTTGGATTACAGAAGGGGTGGTAGTGGGGATGAGGAGATGAAGGGATTGGGTGGGTTCTGTGCAGGAACTGCCTGGTCCTGCCCCTCCCAGCTATCAACAAGACTCACTTGGCCACAGGCAGGAAAGTCCCTGGTGGAGGAGAGGGTCCAGTCCTTGGCAGATGTATCAGGCAGTGCCCCCCAGCCTGCCCCAGCTTCTTCTGTCACACTGCGTGAATTCTCTACTGATGACATCAGCACATAGTATTTTTATATTGGATACCCCTCCACCTAGAAATTCTTCCAACCCAGTCAAGGTGGCAGGGTCAGCACTTGCTTTCGTCTCTATATGTGATCCTCCCCCCAGCCGTTTGTTCCTATTGGCCATATTAATGGATGTCCCTAAACTCCCTTGAACCAGTGATTCCACAGTAGAGTTGATAAACAAAGCAGCCCATTGGGTCAAGGGGAACTCTAGATTCCAGGACTGTCTACACCCGAAACTACTACAGTAAAACACGTTGGTTTGGTAGGGAAAATGCGGAAGGAGCTTGAGGGTGACTGCATTATTATTACCTTTAGGCAGTGCTTAATTTGAGCCTGTGCTTTCCGGTGCTCGGCACCAGCACTTAATTGTCAGCACCGGTGCTTGTGACAGACTTCAGTAACAAAAGAGAGAGTGAGGGAAGTTCACAAGTATTTATGTGAGGTGGGAACTCCTGGTCCCCGAGATTAATTACAAAAACAATAGAGGAGTATCCCCTCAAAGGCAGAGAAATAATTCTCTGGACATAGGCTTAAGTGCTCTAGTCAGCACAATATGCCCCAACCTGTTAGCGGATAATGCATATCCTTGTAGAAGACCACTCACTCACCAACCTAGTTGGTGACATGCTTCATCATCGGGGTCCCACCCCATAAGCCGAGTGCCTATAGGGTGTGCTACGACACCTGACTACAGTGGAGCTGGTTAGTATTTTCTTTTATGTGTGCATAACGATCAAAAAAGTGAGTTAAAAAGGGCCAAAACTACTCACTGCAAGTATTTATTCTTGAGTGCTTGAACCCTTGTTAAAAAATGTGTGGCACCTTTGCCTAATTAGGTAGGCTTTGGTGTCAAGAGTAGTGTTTTAAAAATAGCCAAGTGTGCTATGTGCGGTGTGGTATTTACAATGCTATTGATTAAAAAGGTCTACATGTTTCAACCATTGTATATATTCATCGGTTTTCGTCAGGACCGTGTTATTGAACTGGGTGGTCCACACACGCTAAGGTGCGTCCTGCCCTAGTCCAAGTTAGAGTACACAAATTGCGAACTCGTGTAAAATAGTGCGTTTTTCTTATTGAGAAAAAACCTGTAAGGAAACAGGAAAACTAAAAACAGGAAGGGGTCACATACCGGGGTAGACAATACACATGTACTACATTTAACACATATATTGCTAGTCTTTACCCCATTCAAATTAATAGATGGGGTCATGTCAGCGTTTAGAATCAGACAATAGTGAATGAATGAATGAATGAATGAATGAATGAATGAATGAATAACTTTTATTGTGTGGTTACTTAAAACCATTACATTAAAACCAAAGTATAAAATTACAAAAGTTAAAACCAAAGGTGTTTCTGCGGGCAAGTTGTCAAAGTTCAGAAGGACACACTCAGTCCGTGATCGAGGCAGGACACCCAGTGCCCCACAACAAGGTCTCTATTCCTGCGTGGCCTTGGCAGCCATCAACTCGAACCGAGTCTGTTGTATGAATTTTCCAAATGAGGCCATCTGTTTTGGTATACTCAAGGTGAATAGTTGATGGATTGCTTCCTTAGCTGTACGTGACCCGGCGTCCCTAAGAATGGGCCTGAGGTAGAGGGTGCGGGGTGCACGTAGGGCAGGGCAGCAGAATAGTAGGTGGGCCAATGATTCACGTTTATAATTAGAGTCTGCATTCCCGAGGCCCCGTGCCCGCTGTTCCCGGGTGATATAGTTCTTTGAGCGGCAGGGGGTGCAGTCTGTAGGCGAGAATCTTGTGGAGTGCTGAGAGGCCCACGGCCTGCGTGAGATGGTTTCGAGGGTTATGCACGGTGTGCGGCAGGCATAGGGACTCGTGAAAGGCTCTTCTTGTGAGGGACTCCAGGTCCAGGTCCCGGGAGCGTGCACGCACTTGCTTTTTTATCACGTGTTTGATGGTCGTGTAATTGACCAGATCTGGGTTCCACGACTCAATCGCCAGATTCAGTTGCGTTTTGGCTGTTTCAAGGATGGCTGACCAAGGGTTCCCTGGTTCAATAAAGATGTATTTCAAGACGGCCTTCAGTGTGTTGTCGCGTGCCGCTGTTGTGAGGTAGTAATATTTACTTAGGGCCGCCATCTCTTCCAGCGTTTGTTGGTTAAGGGCGAATTCCAGGCGAATTAGGGTGTTTCTTGTGCATTTCGGTAGATGGTATAGTCTCTTGTATGCCCCGCAGTGGATTTTTTCCATCTCCTTATTCAGTTTGCCTGGATACGCCTGTTGTGCGTAGTTTAGGGCCGGGATTAATTTGGCCTTGAGGACTCTTTGGATGGCAACTGCTGATGGGCTGTGTAGGGAGGCTTGTAGTTTGCATAGGGCAAAGGTGATGGTCTTCCCTTTGCCCTGGATTTTCTTTAAATGTGACCCGCACAGTCCCGATTCATGGAAGGTGACCCCTAGGTACACGTATTTCTGGATGTTGTCCAAAGTCAAAGTCAGCTGGCCGAGGCTCCATTTTGCTCTTTTTTTTTTGGGATAGTGCCCGAAGATGACTATTTTTGATTTTGTCGGATTTGCTACCAGTCTGTTTTTGTTGTTATATATTGCCAAAGCGGTGAGTGCCTTTTGAAGTCCTATTTTTGTGTGATCAAGGATTACGAGATCATCCGCGTACTGCATGAAATGTATTTTGATTGCCCCGATCTTTGGAGTTGCTAAGGCGGCCCCAGTCAAGGCCATCTCCATGTCTGCTGTATATAAATTGAACAGCAGGGGCGCCAGCACGCACCCTTGTTTTAAGCCACGGTTCGTGTCTATCTTGTCGGTTGCAGATTCATTAGAGAGTTTGATTCTTACCCAGGTGTTTTGATAGAGGGATTGTATCGCTCTTAGCAAAGAAGGGTCGATGTTCCAATGGACCAACTTTCTCCATAAGATGGTGCGGTCTACTCCGTCGAACGCAGCTGAGTAATCGATGAAGCAGGCGAATAATGGGAGGCTTTTGCGTAGCCGTGCTCGATTGACTAGGTAAGAGAGTGCTGTGATGTTATCTACAGTCGAGGAATCTGGTCTGAAGCCGGTTTGACAGAATGGCAGAAGATTTTCTTTACTTGCCCAGTCTGTGAGGTCCTTCAAGATGGCACTTGCATAGGCTTTGCCCTCGATGTCCAACAAGGCGATCATGCGGTAGTTTATTGGATCCGATTTGGTCCCTTTCTTATGAATTGGGTGCAGGAGTGAGCCTCGCCATGAGTCGGGCACGGCCCCCGATAGCCAGCAGTCAGAAAACAAGTAGGTCAAATTTTCGGACCAGAATTCAATGTTTGATTTGAACAAGTGGCCTGGGAGGCCGTTAGGGCCCGCTGCGCTGTTTGCTCTGAATCAGACAATAGGGTCCATCTATTGCGATCATGCAACAGTGCTTCAGTGTTTTACCGGACTGTGCCTATTAGTAGAGAACCAGCGCCAAAAAGGAGGTGTCGGACTGGTTTTGGCGTCTGGAAATATAGTGTAAAAAGGGGGGCGTACTATGGGTGAGTGATCTTAATAGTGCTGCGATGTGGACGGCTGCAAAGGATTGTGAGCAGTCGTGACGTCGCTATCGTGAATCGCGACTTGTTTATAGCTTTTAGCTTACGCTTCGTTGCGGCACTACCGCTTCATGGGCACCAGCGTTTCCAAGACGGCAAGAGTCCGTCTCCTGTAAGATGATAAAGAACAGATGCCCAGTGTAATTTTACTGGCTGCTTGGATCGGACGATTAAGTATAGCCTGCGGGATCGTGTGGCAACTCATTTCCGCATTCTGGTTAGCCCAACGGTACTTACTTGCAGCTTCTGATCGTCAGGCGGAAAACCTACTTGGTTCCGGCTGGAAGTGCCCCGAGGAATGACCGGGTTGTTCGTGGGTGCCGGTAAAGTAAACCCAAAGCATTTCCTGGTTGGGCGTGGCCTCGTCACGTGGTCTCAGCACGTGGATCGTGATGGGCCAATCGGATTGTTTGGAAGTGGAAAGGTAGGTGGTGTAATCCTTCCCCGGAAGCCGATTCGAGGACTGTTTACGTTGCCATGGAGATGGCGAAGGCTTTTTATTTTTTATTTTTAATTTTTAACGGTATAGAGGCCTACCATATAAGTTCTTAATATCATTGGGAATTTGCTAGGGCAGAGGACAGAGTCAGGATTGACAACCACAGGGATTGGTTGCGCAATATTTGTTGATTGATCAGAGTTAAGAATGCATGCTTAGTTTTACTGTACATATGGCCAGTGGGGACAGGTCTTTAAGTCATTACGCTGTTCCAAGGGATATTATCATTCAAGCCTGACTTGTGGGTGGAGAGTCTATAAACCCACCTCTGTTCTTTTTCGAATAATCGTTGGGTCAGGTTAGCTCCTGGCTTGATTTGTTCGATAATTGTCCAATGAAGGTCATCCGGTGTGTGACCTGCAGACAAAAAATGCTCTGTGAGTCTGGTATTGGTCTTTTTGCACCTGATAGTGCTTCTGTGCTCACCAATCCATAACTTAATCTTCCTACTCGTCATTCCTACGTAATGTAGGTCACACGGGCATGTAAGTCTGTAGATGACATTTTCACTATTGCAATTTGTCTGCCCTCTGATTGTCCAGATCTTATTTGGTTCCAACTGTAATGTTTTGGTATTCTTGGTGTATGGGCACACACTACAACTACCACATTTATAGTGGCCTGTCACCTTTGGTAAACCCCATAGATTGGTTTGTGTTTCTTTTTCTGGGGCCACCTTTATTGGTCTTGTATTGACTATTGAGTCTTTTATGCTCCGTGCTTTTTTAAAAGAGAATAGGGGTTTCTCCCACCTCAGATTGCCTGTATTCAGGATATTCCAGTGTTTTTTTATTATTCTGGAGACATCATTGAATATGGTGTTGTAAGTAGTGACACATGTCAGGGGGATTTCTTCCACTGTTTTGTTTGTATGTTCCAATAAAGCTGCACGCGGTTGATTCCATGCTCGCTTTTGGCTTTTTTAAAGAATTTTGTTCGGATATCCCCGGTTACGCAATTTTTGAGTGAGATCCTGGGCTTGTTTCTTATAGTCTCCCAGCTCACTGCAGTTTCTGCGGATCCTTAGGTATTGCCCATATGGTAAGTACTCACGTAAGGGTCTGGGGTGGAAGCTTTCAAATCGCAATAGATTGTTTTTGGAGGTTGGTTTGTAGTGGGTGACAGTTGTCAGTTTTCCTTCCTTTTTCGTGATCGTTACATCTAGAAAAACCAATGTGTCTGGGTTTTTTTCATAGGTGAACCGTAGGTGGTCATCACAGGTGTTAATCCAGTTAAACAAGGAGGTTAGGGAATCATCGGTGCCTTTCCATATGGTCAGCACATCATCGATGTACCTGCGCCATAATAGGATATTGGAGCTGTAGGGGTTGGTATCACTGAGGATATATTTTTCTTCAAAGTCATATACGTATAATCCCGCTATGCTCGGCGCAAAAGAGCTGCCCATGGATGTTCCCCCCGTCTGTAGAAATATCTGGTCTTCAAACTCAAAATAATTTCTTTTGAGGGCCAATCTGACACATTCCAAGATGAATTGCCTGGGGGTTCTGGATATCCACTCTTCCTTTTCTAGCGCTCGTCCTAATACATCCAGTGTTGCATCCTGGGGGATACTGGTGTACAGGCTCTCAATGTCAAAACTCACCAGGATTGTGTCATTCTCCACGGTGAGTTGATCCAGGATTTGTAATAGACTTTTGGTGTCTTGGAGGTACGTGCTTGTCTTTTGCACCATAGTCTTGAAGAACACGTCGCAAAATTGCGAAAGTGGTTCCAGAACCGACCCTAGTCCAGAGACAATCGGTCTGCCAGGGGGTGGTGTCTTGTTTTTATGTATTTTGGGGAGTGTATAGAAGTAGGGGATTCTCCCCTCACTTCTACAAAGGAAATCTGCCTCTTGTTTTGATATGAATCCCTCTGTCTCACCATGTTCCACTAGTGATTTTATTTCGCTTTTCAGGTCTTCTGTTGGGTCCATTGGTAATCTGCGGTAGATGTTTTGGTCTGCTAGAAGTCGGAGACATTCAGTTTGGTAAGCTGTGCGATCTTGCACAACAATGCCTCCGCCTTTATCTGCAGGCTTAATGACAATGGTATCACAATTTCGCAAATTTTCAAGGGCAATTCTTTCTTGCTTAGTCAGGTTCATGAATGGTTTCTTGGGATTCGTATTCTCAATCTCGTTGAAGACAGCTTGCTCGAAAGTGGAGATCTCCACAGGAATCAGGTGTGGTCGTGGGGTAAATGTAGATTTGCTCCTAAGTCCTGTTTCATTAGTATCCAAGTTTTCTTCTGTGTTCGTTATTTTTTCAAAAAATGCTTTCAGTCGTAATTTACGAAAGAAAAATGAAAGTTCGCAGTGAAGTCTAAACTTATCCAGGTTCGCTGTGGGTACAAAGCCTAAGCCCTTATTTAGGACTGATCCCTCGGCTACGCTCAAGGGTCTGCTTGAGAGGTTTGGTACTAGGTTCTCCGATTGCTCGGCCCCGTTTGCTGAGGGTTGTGCCTGTTCTGGTTCGCACTCGGATCTTCCGGTGCCCAGTGCACTTGACCCCCCTGATTCTGGTTTTTTCTTCGTCCTCTTCCGCCCCGGTACAAAAAAGGCGGTCTGTAGGGATTGGGTTGAAAGAAAGGTTGCTGGAAGGGTTGTTGCCAACCGTACATCGCCATATTTTGTGGGTGGTAATAAGGGTCAGGAAGCCCTTGCATTGGCATTGGATTAAAGGATGGCCAATTTCCGTGTCCTCTACCACGCCCTCTCCCCCTTTGTTTTGTACTTCCTCCACTTGAGTTTCCACTGGAGTTAGATGTATTGCTTGATGCATTACTGGAGGCATCTGAGTTGTCTTCTCCTTTGGATGGTGGTATGTACTCTGGATCTGAGTATGGATATGCTTTGGTCATTGAGAATCTTTTCAAGTCCTTTTGGAACTTCTGCACTTTCTGTTGTGACAGATTGTCTTTATAATCTGTCATCTCCTTATTTAGCTCATCAAGCTTCTTCTTGAAACCTGTGATGGTAGTTTTCTAATTCCCTTCTGCCACCTGGATCTCTACCTGGATTTTCTCCGAAAGTCTTAGGGCTGTTTTCAGGATCAAGACTATCCAGTCATGCGTGCAATGCCACGCTATGGCTGCCCAGTCTTTTCGGAATGCTTCATCCTCAAGGAAGATGCGAGGTGCATTGGAAACTAGTAACCCCTTGGGTGCCATGTTGTTGTTCAGATATTGCTTAAGTATCGTCCCGTGTAGAATAGTCCTGATTCTGTTCCTCTTAAGTTCTGTTAGATTTTCCCAATCTTTCGTTGTTGAAATGCTCTGTGCTATGTTTACGTCCGCAAACACTGATAGATCACTCATTATCTCCTCAATCTCAGCAGAGGTGTAGGAGAGGCCCTGGTTTTCGGCCATATTTACAATGGATATTGCCGGTGTGGTGTAATGATGTCTATTGTGTTTTTACTCTCGCAGCTGTGCACTGCCTAAATCTTCAGTAACAAAAGAGAGAGTGAGGGAAGTTCACAGGTATTTATGTGAGGTGGGAACTCCTGGTCCCCGAGATTAATTACAAAAACAATAGAGGAGTATCCCCTCAAAGGCAGAGAAATAATTCTCTGGACATAGGCTCAAGTGCTCTAGTCAGCACAATATGCCCCAACCTGTTAACGGATAATGCATATCCTTGTAGCAGACTGCCACAGGTGGTGCTGATTGGCCATATTAGAGATGCCCACAACAACAGTTAAGTATTAATTAAATATATTTAAAAAAAAAGACTATTACCTGCTGCCCAAGTCATACTTATAGCTTTGGGCGCCTGAAATAGTTCAAAATGTCACACTTGTAGAAGTGTGATGGTTAATAGTTGAGTTGTGACCATCACTGGCAGTGCTGGCAGGGGTAATCTGTGGTGCAAGCTGCAGTAGACTCCTGACGAAAGCCCTGGCACTTAAATGTTTTACAAATTAAGAACTGACTTTAGGGATCCCAGAACAGCCAGGTACCTGTTTGGGCCCCCACTGCCAGCAATCTACCATTGAAGCAAGGGTCTTGCCTCTGTTTTTTAGGTCTGGCCTGAACCAGCGCATGCGCTGCTCTGCAAGACATTTAGTTAGTGGGTTTTCAAAGTGCTACCAGAGGTTTTTGCTGGCCTCAAGCTTGCAGTTACGCATGTGTGCACGCGTGCATCCGCCATCTGCCTTTCTTTCATGGCTCATTAAGCCTTACAGCATGCTCCTCCACCCCCTTGCTTTCTGCTCTCACTATCCCCTACCACACAGCCCTCCTCCACACCCTTCCCTGCCTAGCCTTTCCTCACGACCAACGCATCAACACACAACCTGGCCCCCCTCCTGCACACATACAATCGCCCCGTCCCCCCATCACTTTCATTTTTGCTGCGCTCAGTGCTCTGCCCCTCCACCAGCACAGAGCACATCCCCGGGATCGCAATCATTTTCACTTTCACGGTCGCGTGACCGCTTTACTTTTATGGCCGCGCGGCCAGTACTTGTTATTATATTGGCGCCCGTTCTAGTACGACCCTTGGCCCAGCAAAGAGAACCATGTCCGACGCTTGCTTAAGATTTGATGCATCCCATAAATATGCATATGTAAAAGGGAATTTCATTATTCTCCCCTCCCACCATTCAATCACTGGCCTCTCATCTAAGCATGCACCTTACTGCAAGTTTCATTGCATGGTTGTGCAAGTCAAGCACACTTGCCCACTAGGAAATGAACTGGAACAAGTAAACATGGTAAACCAAACAAGTATTTCAAATGAACAAGCAACCTGACTAAGCTTGTTTCTCAAATGCTTTCCGCAAGGGGTCACGGTGAACGCGCAGTGCATTGTGGGCGTGCCTCTTCACAAAGAAAAGCCTGTCCTCTATTCTGCTTATGTGCGTGCCCATCCAGGGTTTGAACTGGCATGTTTTCGATCTTCGAGTAAACAACAAAAACACTCGTGGGGGAAAGTTATTTTGCTCTTGGTCTCTTGTCAAAGATTCCTAGCAGCTGTTTGTTTAATGTGTGTTTCTATGAATTCCCACAGCAGACGATTCATTGGCAGATTAGCTTCTAAATATCCAATGTAGGCTGGTACGCCAAGTGCAGGCGTTTTTTGGCCACATTAAGCCTTGCAGATATTGCCTGCACCGGAGCCCACGAAAGGCGGATGGATAGTCGCCACTTGTCTTCGGTCGGTACTGGTTCCTCTTCAGCCCAGTCACAAACCTTCTCGAAGAATCCCTCTTCACCATAGAACTTACATCCCTGGCCCCTCCCCCACCTCCCTGCAGCAAACCCGTCCACGAGCATGTGTATAGGCGCTAAACCATTCACCCACAAACAGATAATTATTTACCAAGCACAGCAAAACACCTCCTCCTTTATAAGCCTCTAGGGCCTGACAGAACAAACACGATTCCGCGAGATTCCGGCACTAATTTAACAGGAATTCCAAAAGTCACATAATCCTTGTTTTCTTCAGCATTTGCACTGACAGGAAAAACCTGTGACATGGCAAGAAACAGCCCTAGGACAGAGTGCGGGCAAATGTGCAAAAAATGTGACCTCCTGTAAGGCTGTCCTCGTGATGTGGGTAGGCCCCGGATTCCTTCCAGACTGTCCCAGGGAACAAAACAAAGCTGCCTTTTCCATCACACCCAGGGTGCGAGACAAGATGACGCACAAGCTGCTTGTACCGATAATGCTGAAATAGCAAGCTTTCAACTGGGATTTTGCAAGGGTCGATTCAAATTCATGTCTGATATTTGCATTTCACATACAACAAAGTATACAGAAGTTACAAGTAAATGCTAAGAATGCGATGAAACAAACAAAAAAAATAATATACTGATGTTTCCTTTGCATTTGGCACGAGTTAGAGAAACTGTACTTGACTTAGTAATCAATGTGTAACATTAATTCTGTAGTGCTTTTCTTTTTACATGAAATAGTCGAAGCAAAATGTGGTCATGACAGAAGGCTCGATCAAAGAGGACACTGTTCCATGATAATGGGCGCATGTGTGTCACCCAAATTAGAAGGGGAGAGAAAGAATAGAGTAGAGGTGAAGTAAGAGAAGAGAAGAGGTGAGAGAAGGGAGAAAAGGAAAATGAGAAAAAGAGGCAGATGTATACCCCCAGTTTCAAGGATCCAATCCCGAAGGGGAAGACCAAGTCTTACTGAAGAACCGGGTTTTAGAACCCAGCGGCGCCAGGGAAAACGCCCGATGTCTTCGAGTTCCCCTGCCTCGGCAAACAGAGACACGGGACACTTCTTGATGACGTCAAAGACCAAAGTTTATTGGCTGCAACCAGGAACAGAGGTCTACGAAGCACACACAGGTGGTTCGCTAGAGACTGCACAAATTCAACGAGCGGAACATGGTCTTTTATGCCAAAAATCACATTCCAAAGTGGCATCGGTTACACACAAACTGACCAATGACAATGTGACATTTCAAAAGTAGCGCATGACGACAATCCCATTTTCCGTTGTCCAGCCCACCAGAAATGACCGAGCACATTCCAATATCCTGTTCGATCAGGCCGGACAAACCCATCATAAAACCTCAGCCCAAATCAGTGATTATGTCATAAAGGAAGGAGCAGAAACATATTGGAAGCAAGATAGAAAGGTGGGTGCAGTGTACTGTAAACTTCGGCATGTCCTGCTCTTTGATCTCTATCTGACCAGCTGCTTAACAAGGAACTGGCTCAGCGAGGTCAGCCTCGGGCAAGGGAGTCAGTTCGGGCCAGGTCACTCAGAAGTCAGCTAAGGTGTACGTGTCCCAAGGACTCGCTCGGCCGCAGTCATCGGCCTATGTGAGGGCAATCACACAAAATGGCTGCCGTCCACAAAATGGAACCCAAGGGTTCAGACGAAATCCCTGAATATGTAGTGTTCTCATTGATTGATTAAGACAAAAACACTCGTACACACCGCACTCGTGATTTGCGGTCCGCTGACACCAAAATTGTCTATTTCCGACGACATTTATTGAACGGGTTCGGAATCACCGAACCTCCGACCCTCAAAACTACGGAACTACAGACCCTCCTTTTGCCCTCACATAGGCAATAAACCCAAACCCATGTCAATCTGAATCCAGGTCTATCTTCATCAGATCATCGATATGTTGCTGTAGCATCATCCTAGTACTTAGTACCTCTCTCTGGACAGGTCTCCTTACACACGAAGTAGCACAGAGGCCACAAATAGCAGGAGCACACTCTACACAGAGACAGAACAGGAAAAGGATAGCTAAGACCATCCAAATGACCATCAGAATTTTCCATCCCCACGTAGATATCAATCCCCAAAACCATCCCATCAACGACCAATCTCCTTTATCTATATGTATAGAATCAGAGATCTTATGTAGCCTGGAAATGACCTGGAAGACTGACGGAGCGTTGTCTGGAATGAAAACGCAGCAGCTCGATTGAATCAATTTACATACTCTACCCCGGTCTGCAAGTATGACGTCAAGAGCAACTCTATTCTGAAGTGTCATAAGTCAATCCGACTGGAGCTCAGCAGTCAAGTTACTAAGGGCACCGTCAGTTTCGACTATGGTGGACTCAACCACTCTCGTCAACTGGCGAATGTTCCTGCTGTTAGCCATCGGTCCCCAGAACGGCAGAAAACCCGTAAGGAATTCTCCCAACTCTTGCCCTGCGGTATCTTCCTGACTGAAGACACCTCTAGCAACTCTCGCCTTATGGTAATCTGCCGCAGCTGTAAAAGTGGGAGGCAACAGGAACGAAACAAAACATGTGCCCGAAAACTCAGGGGGAAACCATGTATACGCTTTATCATAGCAAACAAAATAAGTACCCTTAGCTGCTAGAAACACTGGGGAAGTCTGAGATGTAAATACATAAGTCTCAGTGCAGACACTCTTCCCTAGCTGAGCTTTCGGATTCTTGCCATTACCCTGCAGACAATAGCGACCCTGATGGGGCACTATCCAAATCGGTGGAGAACTTTTCGCTCGCTGGTAACACTCAGACTAACTCCATATCCAGTAATGTCCCAACCGCTATATGGTTGTCTCTCATCTTTCGGAATAGTCTCAACTACATTAGTCCCTTTAACCATGTCGACTATGCCTCTAGCTAAAGCACTATTCTTCGGATTATCCTTCGGTGAACGTAGGGGATAGACACTATGGACATAAATGAAAATAGTTCTATATGCCCAAATAGAACCATTAAGGCTGAAAGGCAAAACTAAGTACGGAATACCTTTACCAGTTGTATGGGGCATTAGGCCACAAATCCAACAATTTGTTGTTTTCATAACTAACTGGTGTTGGTGCAAAAGTTGAATAAAGGAATTATTAGCAAATTCCATTCTTCGGATATTTCATGTTCGGGCAGAGGGTGAAAAGAATGAGAAGAAATAGTGGGTGTAGATGTAGGTTGCACAGTGGGAATAAACGTCACTTTAAAAGAGAATGTCACATAACCAAATAAAAATATCATTAAACTCAGTAGCATAAATAAGCACAATATTAAAAATCTTTTCTGTGTCATCAGTTTGTGTATCTTGCTTCTAAAACTCATTGTCTCTACAGGTCTCTCCAACTCGAAGAAATCCATCCTCACTAAATATGCTGCTCGCGGGGGCGTGGCTAGCGGCCGAGCATGGCGGCAGTGTGAAGTGGGAGCTCCTCACGGTATAACGGCCTTTTGTAAAATCCGATAACTTAATCCGACACAACGCCTGCCCGAAGTGGCGGTACCTGCTCAGGAACCGAATTTGCACCTCCTGATCCAACTCCGGTGAAAATCGAATATCGAGAACTGCACTTCTCAACTCGTGCCTAGTGAGGCCTACAACGAAAAGGAGACATCGGCCTGGAGTATTCGTCGACCCCGGTGGAAGTGCGACCTTCCTGGGCTGACCTCAGTGGCAACGGCCGGCCCCCCGTGGAACGGACCGTAGTGAACATCCACTGGTGAAAGACTTTGGGGGGGCCGTCGAGGCATGTGGAGGAGAGCGACTGCTCGGGCCGCGAACGCCCGCAGAGAAACCACGGCGGTGGCTGGACTTTGAAACTTTCCACAAGGAGGGCGGCCCCTCGAGACCCTGTCGGGCGCCATTTTAGAGTCGAAGCCTGCCCGGCTCGAACGCCCTGGGACAGGAGTGAGTGCACCGGGGGAGCAGACGCCTACTGGCTGTGGGGCTGCAGAGCTGGACCTTCGTCGAGGCTGCCTTTGAAACTGTCGAAGGTTTAAAGAACCCTCGCAACGGTCGGATACCAATCGAGATCCTGAGGCTGCATTGCTGCGGCAACAGTGTGCGAAAGAGTTTTGTAACGGACATAGCTGCCGCCTAATTGACGCCGGGGCTCCCGGGACAGCGGCGACTCGAGACTGCACTGCCTCGTATCATGGCGGGCAAAGGGACCAGAAGCTCGTCGACGCAGGCGAAGTTGGACAAGTTTGCTTATAGCCAGCAAGGCCACTCGCAAGTTGGTGGCCGACACTCCTCGGGTGCTGCACCGGACGTGGATGGCACCAAAAAAGTGACGCTGGAGGATATTATGAGGACCCTCTCTGAGGTACAAACAACAGTGGGCTCCATTTCCTCTGAGGTTACTCTGCTGCGGGCGGACTTTCAGAAGATGACCGAGAGAGTATCTCAAGTTGAAGTGGTTACCAAATCACTTATTCAAGACACTTCTGAACTACAAGTTGCGATGGAACGCATGGAAAAAGTCACCAAGATGCTGCGGGAAAAGCTGGATGACCAGGAAGGGCGTTCCCGCAGGAACAACGTACGCATTCTTGGCCTACCGGAAACAGAGGGAAAGGGAGCCATGGACCTCTATGTCGAGGACCTCATCAAAAATAAACTGCAACCTAAAGGTCTGTCCCATTTTTTCTCCATTGAGAGAGCACACCGGGTCCCGGGCGGGACGCCCAAACCGGGTGCGACGCCAAGGCCTGTACTGGCTAGATTGTTTAATTTCAGAGACAGGGACACCATCTTGCAGGCGGCGAGAATTTCTCCACCAGTCAAGATCCAAAACTCTACTCTGGCCTTCTTTCCAGATTATACGGCAGAGGTTGCCAGGCGCCGGAAGTCATTCACGGAGGTAAAGAAAGCACTACGAGACAAGGGCCTGCAATATTCAATGTTGTTCCCCGCCAAATTGCGAATTGTGGCCGATGGAAAAGCGTGGTTCTTTGATACACCAGAAGTTGTGCGCGACTGGCTTGATGGATGGAGGCAGGCGGGGCAGCAACAGCGTCCGCACAGAGACCGGCCAAATCATCGCAACGATAAGCAGGCGGACGACCAGAACACTCGTCCTTCACAGCACGCTGAGGCTGCAGGACTAGAATCTGACTTGGAGCGGGACCCTCTTGACTCTGGTCAGCCGGCTTCGATCTAGAGGTGAACTTTGCAGGTGACACTTCATGCGAACTACAGGGACCTGGAGTTGGTTAAGCTGAGTAGGGTGGGCATTAGCCGGTGCCTGTAGGGGACTCACCAACCCCACGAGCAAGTAAGATAGTAGGGAATGGGGAAAAGCACTCTGCCAAGTTGGGGAAGCGGGCGGGGAACGGTCCGTGGAGCAGGGGAGCAGGGAGGGGGGTTGGAGGGGGAGTTCGAATGTTAATGTTGTTGTTTTTTGTCATCACTTCTACTCTATGGTACACTACACTGCCACAAGCCACACAAGTATGGTACACTGTCACATGGTGCCGCATCTGGGTTGATGTCGGCTACCAATCGCCTGCTACAATGATTATTCGACCCGATGGCCCAACAGTTGAACGCAGCGTCCGTTGAGGGCGCGCCTGCGATCGCTGATGTGCCTCCCCTACGTATGTTGACCTGGAATGTGCGGGGCCTGGGGGATAAAATTAAAAGAGGTCTAGTCTTGCAAGCGATTAAACGTCAGGGACCTGACCTAGTGCTGCTCCAAGAAACACACCTTGCAGGGTCCACATGTAAAGCACTCAACAGACGTGGGTATGTTATGGCAGTACATTCAGAATTCACAACGGGATCCAGGGGCACTGGGTTACTCATGAAAAAATCGTCACCCTTTCTTGTAGAGTGCCACAAAATAGACGACCAAGGTCGCTTCGCGGCATTGCATGGACAGTGGGAAGGACGACCTTTAAACGTGGTCTCCGTGTATATCCCCCCGGCACTTCACTCAGCAGCACTGCCAGCTCTTGGTAAATTTCTCCTAGACTTCCCGGAGGGGGACACAATACTTGGGGGAGACTTTAACGCCATAATAGACCCTGCACAGGACACCTTACCTGTGAGAAATCGCCCAAGTGGATCTGCCGCGCTTCCTGGCTTTATAGAGGCGATGGGCCTTACAGATGTGTGGCGACACTTGAACCCAGCGACCACCCACTACACATATTATTCTGCTGTTCATAATAGCCTTTCACGTATAGACTATTTTTTATTCCTGGGAGTGGGTTTAGGATCGATAGATAAAATGGATATCCTGCCAAGGGGTATATCTGACCACTCTCCGATATCTCTATCACTTACCACTAAAGAAAAGAAGTGTGCGAGAACATACCCAATATATCCCAATTTTTTGAAAATCCCTAAGATAAGGAAAAAACTTAAACGGGCGACCGTGCAATACTTCACTGAAAATGAAGGGACCGTTTCCTCGCCCTCTGTCCTTTGGGAGGCTTATAAAACAGTCCTCAGGGGGGAGGCGATAGCAGCGATAACGGGTCACAAACGGGATTCTAGACGAGAACTCACGGAACTAGAACTCACACTTCACAACGCGAATGTTGCTCACATGTCGAATCCCACACCGGAAACGGCACACTTATTACAGCTCCGCCAACAGCAATACCGAGATCATCTCAAAACAACCGTCCAAAGTCATCAGGCAAACACGTTACATAGAGTATATGATGTAGGAGACAAGGCCGGGAAAATGCTGGCGTGGCTGGACAAGAGAGGGGGTAGTAACAGAGGCATACAGAGACTTTACACGCACGATGGTCAACTACAGACACACCCTGAACAAATCGTACACACTCTGGCAAGTCACTTTCGGGACATATACACCCCAGACCGTGACGTCACTGCACAGACGGAGATGATTTCCCTAGAGAATATTGTCATCCCTGCACTCGCACAAGAGGCACAGCAAGACTTAGATACTGATCTTTCAGAAGAGGAAATTCAATTGGCGATCCAAAATTTGCAGTCTGGTAAGGCGTTAGGCCCCAATGGCCTGCCTGTGGAATGGTATAAAGCAGTGGCCCCTATGCTCAGTAAACCATTGCTGAATATGTACACTGACAGCCTTGATAGGGCGACACTGCCGCTTGACCAGCGTACTGCCACCATAGTGGCTATACCTAAACCGGGTAAGCCACCGACTGCATGCACCTCCTACCGCCCCATTTCATTGCTTAATGTGGAGGCTAAAATCCTAGCTAAGATCCTGGCCAGCCGTCTGACACAACATCTTCACACACTAATACACCCCGACCAATCGGGCTTCATGCCCCACAGGAGCACGGCAATGAATCTAAGGAGGGTCCATGGGGTGATGGCGCGTGCGCACCTTCTTACTGAGCAAGCGGTGATCCTTTCCCTCGATGCCACAATGGCTTTCGACCTAGTGGAATGGGAATACCTATTCGCAGTGCTTACTCGTATGGGCTTTGGACCTAAATTTAGAGCATGGGTACGCCTGCTGTACACGTTACCGGTGGCGCAGGTGGTAGCAAATGGACATATTTCAGCGTCGTTCCCACTGAGGCGGGGGACTAGACAGGGATGCCCGTTGTCTCCTTTGCTCTTCGCCCTGGTGCTTGAACCATTGGAAATCCTGATTAGAACAACGCCGCTGTTTTGGGGTATCAAGTGGGAGGAGGGGTGGGAGGATAAGATTTCCCTATATGCAGACGATATGCTCATCTACATGATTGACCCCGACAACGGAATCCCTGCCCTACTGCACCTCTGTAACACACACGGGGAGTCATCGGGTTATACCTTGAACTGGTCGAAATCTGTGGTATATGTGCTCAAGGGCCCGGAGCCATTGTTGCGGGAGGACTGCCCCTTGGCCTTAACGACAACCTCCTTTAAATATTTGGGTATTTTCATTACGGGAAGCGCCGCTGACTTCTTTGATGCAAATTTAAAACCACCTCTAGAACGTCTGCGTGCTGACGTTAAGCACTGGGCGACTTTGCCCCTGACCCTGCTGAGAAGGGCGGCTTTATACAAAATGATGGCGCTCCCCAGGTTTTTATATGTCTTGAAAAATACCCCTCATTTGGTTGCACCGCGCTATTTTAAGCAGATTGCGGCGCTGGTCTCCAGCTTACTCTGGAATAATGGCCCGGCACGTATCGCCCATGATAAACTGGTGAAGAGTTGGTACGAGGGAGGGATTGCACTACCCAATGTACAATTATATTACTGGGCGGCCAAACTTAAGATACTTAATCAATGGGTTCATACCCCACGTGAAGACCCGGCGTATAAAGCGGACTGGTCTCAACTTGGAACAGACGGCATGCTTTCAGTCTTATACAACAAATCCCAGGTTAGAAAACTGATTGGCCCGACGCAACACACAGCTGCATTATGGCACAAAGCACAAGCACGATTGGGCTGGGCAGGAAAACTTACCAGACTGACACCGCTGTGGGATACAAAATCATTGGGAAACCTTAGATCATGTAAAGGTTTTGCACAGTGGAACCGCATAGGAATCTCCACGGTAGGGCACCTGTGGGAGAAAGGCACAGTGATCGCCTTACCACAACTTCAACAGCAGTATGGTTTAGGCCCCAACGAGATGTTTAGATACGTACAGATACGCCACGCACTACTCCAGGCAATTCCAACAGGCACTGATCTCCCAGAGTCGTCGCCACTGGAAGACAGACTACTGACGGATTATATGCCCCAGAGTGCTACTTCTCTTACATATAAAAAGTTAGTCAATAATCTGGCGGACCCCACATTACACCTTCAGGAGAAATGGGTAAGGGACATAGGGGAGGTTGATGAAACAGAATGGAATGAGGCGCTTGCCTCGCCGAGGGAAGTGGGCATATCGGCGAAATTCAGATTAGTACAACTCAAAATTCTGCACCGAGTCTACTACACGAGAACGTTACTGCACAGGATACAGCGCACACCACACCCATTTTGCCTCAGGGGGTGCGGGGAGGAAGGGAACCTGTACCACACCCTGTGGGAAAGCCCGCTGATACAAGAGTACTGGAAACAAATTATGCGTACTGTCTCTCAAGCAGTTAAGGTGTCTGTCCTGCCTGAACCTCGAAAATGTTTGTTGAACATTTGGGACCCCAATGATTTGGACAGGTATGGACTGTTGTGGGTCACGCTAGCCATTACAGTAGCCAAGAGAGACATAGCACAAAAAGGGGGTGTTCCAGAACTACCTACGGCAGCTCGATGGGCCAAGAATATGGACTTGTTGATGGTGACGGAAAGGGCGGTGTATGTGCTCAGGGCGTGCCCCCGGAAATGGAACAAGATCTGGGCTCCCTGGAACATTTATAGAGGAGAAATTTGTGAACCTTTGCCAGAGGACGATGATTTGGATTCCGAGGAGGAGAATGATTAGGGGGGTGGGTATTTACTTCTTCATGCTGTCACACGATTATGCTGGTTCAGGTACCGAATTGTGAATAACCTAAATGGCTGCTAGATGTGGGGGTGTACAGGAGACACACGTTACACGATGACAAATACGTTGATTTTCTTTATCTTTTTCTTTTTTCAGTGTTCATACCTTTAAAAAGACTTACACACATGGCTGAACATGAAGTTCAGTATAGAAGGGGTTACTTTAGTTAGAACTGAGACGGATTAGTATCGTTCCAAATACTGTACTGAGACCAATTGCTGCTATGACTCCATGTATCTGTTGGAACTATATTCACTACTTGTTCGAACACGTATCACCATATTGTAATACCAGTCTAATGTGAAGTAGGGACAATTTGCATCCTTCTGCGATATTGTATATGTCAATGATATCTTCATGTTAATAAAGATTTTCAAAAAAAAGAAATATGCTGCTCGCGGTGGTAGGGTGTTCTATGCTAAGGAATGCCTCTGTCAACCCAGGGCAACTCCCTTAGGCCAACCAGAACCTTCGACCTAGTGTCTCAGGCTTGCACTCCAAAGACTTCTCTACCGTGACCCTACAGCTGAACCCAGATGGCGGTACGAAAAACAAAAATGAGTAGTTCCTCGGAGGAGAGTTAACCTGCAAAAAAGAAAAATCATAAAAACTTCATCTATCTTTTATTTGTCCATGACTCTCGGTCGCAAATTATAACGATCTTTGCCAGGCAATGTCTGTTCCCTAAACAAAAGTTCAGGCTCGGTAGTGTTTAATCGATTCAAAGGAGGCACAGCTTCTTGCAGAAGATCGTCGCTTTCTTGTTCAGTGTTCGTTCCAATCAAACGGTGAAGGACCGGGTTTTAGAACCCAGCGGCGTCAGGGAAAACGCCTGATGCCTTCGAGTTCCCCTGCCTTGGCAAACAGAGACACGGGATACTTCTTGATGACGTCAAAGACCAAAGTTTATTGGCTGCAACCAGCAACAGAGATCTACAAAGCACACAAGGGTGGTTGGCTAGAGACTGCACAAATTCAATGAGCGGAGCATGGTCTTTTATGCCAAAAATCAAGCCTCGGGCAACATTCCAAATTAACATTAGGTTCATACAAACTGACCAATGGCAGCGTGACATTTCAAAAGTAGCGTATGACGACAATCCCACTTTCCGTTGTCCAGCCCACCAGAAATGACCAAGCAAATTCCAATTTCTTGTTCGGTCAGGCCGGACAAACCCATCATAAAACCCTCAACCCAAATCAGTGATTATGTCGTAAAGGAAGGAACAGAAACAGATTGGAAGCAAGATAGAAAGGTGGGTGCAGTGTACTATAAACTCGGGCATGTCCTGCTCTTTGATCTTTATCTGACCAGCTGCTTAACAAGGAACTGGCTCAGCGAGGTCAGCCTCGGGCAGGGAGTCAGTTCTCCCAGTTCATTCAGAAGTCAGCTAAGGCATACGTGTCTCAAGGACTCTTTCGGCCACAGTCATCGGCCTATGTGAGGGCAACCACACAAAATGGCTGCCACACACAAAATGGAACCCGAAGGTTCAAACGAAATCCCCAAATACAAAGTGTTCTCATAGATCGATTCATGCGAAAACACTTGTACACCCTACACTCGTCATTTGCAGTCTACTGACACCAAAATCGTCTATTTCCTACGACCTTTATTGAACGGGTTTGGAACCACCGAACCAGACCCACAAACTCACGGAACTACAACGGGCATCGCTGAATGGCAAAAACCGTGGCACAGTTTCGGTTTCAGAGTCTGGAAGTTCCTTCTGGACCCACCGGTCGTACGGTAAGGGCAACAGAGCCCGTTTGCAGTGTACGCCGTGGATCCAGTTCTTCTTGCCTTGCACTCGAACTGCAGAACGTGTAGTCAATAAGACCAGGTGCGGTCCTATCCAGCGGGGCTGCTCGTTCTTGCTCCGCTGAAAATTCTTCACGAAAACCCAGGCACCGGGTTCAATGGCGTGGCTTGGATCTTCAGAAGCCTGTGGCAGACTATCGTGAACCTGTTGATGTAAGAAACGCAGTTTAGCCGTCAGTTCATACAAGTAATCAAGTAACACAGGGTATTCAAGCTCACTGAACCTTGTCGGTCTTGGCAGACCAAACACGACTTCATACGGACTCAAACCCATTCGTGAATGCACAGTCATTCTTATGGACAAAAGGGCTAAAGGCAAAGCATCTGGCCATTGTAAACCAGAGCTCGCTTGAATTTTGGCCAATTTTAATTTCAAATTGCCATTATAGCACTCGACTAAACAAGCTGATTGGGGGTGATTTGCAGCGTGGAATTTCTGCCTAATTCCTAATCCCTCACATACTCTCTTCATCACTTGACCCACAAATTCACTCCCATTGTCACTCCAGATAATTCTTGGCAATCCAAATCTAGGGAAAAACTCTTTGATAAGGGCTTTCGCTGTGGACAAGGCAGTATTGTCCTTCAAAGGGTAAGCTTCCACCCATCTAGAAAAGGAGCAAACAACCACCAACACATATTTCAGGTTGTTGCACCTCTACATGTGGATGAAATCTAGCTGCAAAGCTACGTAGGAGGAGCAAAATGACCAGCTGCGGTTGGAGTTCCCTTACCAGGATTGTACATTAAACACACCATACAGTTCTTAACCAGATTCTCTGCACATTTGGGAATTCCTGCATTCTGCCAAACCGGGGCCAACATCTTGCAAATCCCTTTCACGCTAATATGTGCCATTCCATGAGCCATCGTAACAACTGGAAGCACATACGCGTCGGGCAACAACCATCTTTGATGCTCAGACAAATCAGTCCAACAACCATTCAAATCCAATCTACCCTTACTTTCTCTCCATTCATTCAACTCTTTCTCTGTAGCTTCAGCTTGGATGGATTTCACATTCTCAATCGTATCTTCACACATACTTTTCTCTGGAACCCATCTCGCCGGACCTGCAACATGCATTCGGCTCATCACATTTCTCGCAGTTTCTTTCGCGACTTCATCCGCAAACGCATTTCCGCGACCAACATCATCCGTAACTTTCTTATGCGCACTGCATTTCACAATCGCTACTTGCAATGGCAAAGTAAGTGATTCAAGAAGTTCATTCACCAACTGTCCATGCTGGATCTTCGTTACATGCGAAGTCAGGAACCCACGTTCACGCCACAAACGTCCAAAACTATGAGCCACACCAAACGCATACTGGCTGTCAGTGTACATATTCACTCGTTTTCCTTTTGCCAACAACCATGCTCTCATTAATGCAATCAACTCTGCTGCTTGCGCTGAATTATGTGGGATACGTGCAGCTTTAACAATCGTAGGCAAAGTCGTAACAGCATATGCCGCAGTCGTATCACCATTCGGCAGCTTAAAGCACAAACCATCAACCCATAAAGTACCATCACACTCTGGAAGAGGAGTATCCCTAAGGTCTATCCTTCCTTTCGTTTCTTCCTCAGTTCTAAGGAAACAATCATGCTGTTCTTCAACATTATCTGTCTCAGCTGAAATCGGCAACAACGTGGCTGGATTCAACGTGTTGCATCTCTTAATGCGCACATGACTCGCTAACAAGGTCAATTCGTAACCCGACAACCGAGCACTAGTTAAATGCTGTGTCTTGATACGATTCAACAAGGTATCCACTGCATGTGGAACCATTACAATCAATGTATTGTCCATAACTAAACCAGCAGATTGTCGATTCGAAACAGCCACTGCTGCTGTAGCTCTCAGACAACTCGGCAACGCTCATGCTACCGGATCCAAAGTCGACGAAAAGTAAGCACATGGACGTTGCTTATCGCCGAACCGTTGAGTCAACACTGACAATGCACATCCCTCTCTCTCGTGGACATACAATGTGAAAGGCTTACTATAGTCGGGGGTACCCAACACAGGAGCCGAACACAACGCATTGCGTAATTCTGAAAAGCTCTTCTGACATTCGTCAGTCCAAGGAATAGGATTTGGAGTATCCTTAACAGTAAGAGCTATCAAAGGCTTCGCTAACAAGGAGAAATTAGGGATCCACTGTCTACAGTACGACGTAATACCCAAAAATGCACGTACTTCTCTCTGTGTCGTAGGCACACTCATTTTCGCAGTAGCTTGAATTCTTTCTGGGGTCAGTTTCCTTCCCTCCTTCGATAAGAGGTGACCTAAGTACGTTACTTCTTGTCGACAATATTGCAACTTGGAGAGAGAAACTTTGTGATGAAAATCAGACAAGTGGCATAACAGCAACAAAGTAGCCTCTCTACAAATCTCTTAATTATCGGCAGCAACTAGCAAGTCGTCAACATATTGAATAAGGGCAGCACCATCTGGCAAAACCAACAAATCAAGTTGCGTTTTCAAAGCTTGGCTATAAATCGATGGACTCTCGCAATCGGGATGCTGAAGAAAGCATTCTTCAAGTCAATCACCGAAAACCATGTGGCTGTAGCCGGAATCCAAGTCAACAAAGCGGTGATATCAGGTACAACAGGGAATTGCGGAACAACGATCTTGTACACCTCGCGAAGATCGATCACGAACCTATATACAGGAGGCTGTGAAGAATCTGTTCTCTTCAGAACAGGCAAAACCGGACTATTGCATACATTACCTCTCATTTCCTCAATCACACCCTTTTCGATCAGATCGTAAATGATTGCCAAAAGTGCTCACTCACCATCACTCGATATACGATACTGTGGAATACGCGGTAACTGAGCATTCGCCTTCAGTGTCACAACATATGGCGGAATATCCAAGAGGCCTACATCGTTTGGACCAATAGCCCAAAGCGAATCTTTAGATATATACATTGAAGAGATCACTCTCTCACCCAACGTAAGATGTACTCCTGACGGAGAACAATACAGCGTCGCATACAATCTCTTCAACAAATCTAATCCCAACAAGTTCTCACCACAACCTGTAGTCAAAATTAGGGGTGCTTCAAATCGACGAGGTCCAACAGAAAGAGGCAACGGAGTAGAAATCGGATTCGTAACCGGGGCGCCAGAAAAACCTACAGAAACATTCTTAAAGCCAGACAAAGGTGCGCCAGGGAGTTTAGAGTGCATAATAGAACTCTTCGCAGCACCAGTATCCAACAGAAAAGGCTCTGACACACCTGACACACCTGATGCAATCACTTCAACATAAGGTCCACTCTGATCTACTGGAACTGGAACAACTCCCTCTCTTTGTCAATGGCTGTCTTAGCAATCATTACCATCCACTTCCTCACCTTTGATGTAGTAATCATCCGTATAGTACTGAGCGGTCCTACCAGACGCACCATTCTGCTGATCAAAACTATTCATAGAATTCTGTTGAGGCAAAGAACGCACGACCTCTACCTCTAGGGGCTTGTTGAGCACCTCGACCTCTCACACCAGAAGCACCATTTGTGCGCTGTAACAAAACCGGACAACTATTCTTGAAATGGCCCTCTTCTTTGCAATACGCACACTGATTAGGCCCATAAGGAAAACGTTGTTGAGAAGACTCGTTCCTTTGCGAGTTTCTCGAATATTGTTGATTCTGCTGATAATCACGTTGATTATTAGTACGGGGTGGATAAGCTTGTTGTAGAAGAACTTTAGTCTTCAATTCCTTAGTCTTCTTATCCGCTTTCTCTACGTCATCTTTGTGCCTATTTTCATAGTACTGGGCCATAGCTAAAATCTGCGCTGACGTGGAAACAGCCCAAGCACTCTCAGAATCTTTCAACTTACTACACAACTCGGGAAGCAAATTATGTGTGCATTTATCGACAAACAATCTCTGGCCACCCTCAGTAGCCATGTCCTGACCACTATGGTCTACAAAGGTCTCTTCAAATCGCGTGAAAAAGTCGGACACCGTTTCATCTTTCTTCTGCTTACACGCAGACAACTTGTCCCAATTGACACGCACTTCAGGCATTAGAGTGTTCATATAAGCAATAATTCTATCAGGGAGTTCAGTAATCAAATCCTCAGGCTTAGCGTCACCTACTTGTCTATTATCGGCATCTCTAAGGTGTGCCCATGTGTCACCTAATTCATGTGCATGATCTGTGTGACGAATCTTCCCCCAAATAGGCTGTGGAACAACATTCCCAAACAACATATCTATATCTGCCAAATTCATGACACACAAACCCACATTCAAGTCAACTCTTTATAATATCCCGCCGGATTTTTGCGCGGATCAGGCAAAGTCTGTTTAAGCGCTAAGACTTCAGCACGCTTCCAAGGAACATGTACCCAGACACGCTGAAAGTGTGCAACAACAGGTGGAGCAGCATTAGGATCAGCAGGTCTCCAAACTGGAGAAACCTCACGCATCGGATATTGATGCGCTGCTCTCCTAACTGACGAATCAGTTTCAAACAGTCACTCAGAAGGAGTGCCACTATGAAATGACAATAGCTTCACAACTGCTGTCTGAATCTCGAGAGGACCCACAATGGTCCCTTTCGCAAATTCGGAACATATTCGGTACAACTCAGAAGGAGCTTTACCTACTTCGTCAATCCATTGTTCATGAAGGAACACGCATATCATCTCAAAGACATACCGTTGCTTTGGTGCTTCCCATTGATGGAAAACATCCATAATACCCTCAAGATCATACTGTGTAGCATACGTAACCCATTTACGCGCCATGTGATCCAAAACCGTACGTTCATTACTAGCATTAGGCAACTGACTACGTGATTGTCTACGCTCGACAACAGGAGACGTACCCAATGATCACAACAAAGGAGAAAAGAAACTAGAAACTGCAGCAGTCATTCTCTGTCTAGTAGAAGGAGAAGGTGACAGAATAAGAGAAGACGGAACAACATTAGAAGAATCCAAAGTCGGAACAGAAGGAGTATTATAGAGAGGCGTAGGAGTAGCAGACAAAGGAGGAGGCAAAGTTGGCGGCCCTTGAGAAGGCTGCGCCAAAGGAATAGTAGCCAACGGAAGAGGAGCTGGCTGTGGAGGAATCGCAGGTTGCAAAGCAACCGGAGGTTGCACAGCTACAACTGGCGGCAGTGGTGCCATAGCATTCTGTGCATAAGGGGGTGGGGAACTTAATAGATGCGACATCTAAGGATCTTTCGCAAGATCTTTCTTCTCTTCCTGCTCTTTAGATGGCAAAACCGGGTAGCACTTATCTACCGCTAACTTCCTAACCCTAAGCATCTGTTCGCTCTCTTGCTCTTCCTCATTATCCCTAAACGCAATAGCAGCTTGCACCATTGACAAACCTCGTTCTCTTTTATTCTTCTTTGCTAATTTAATTTCTTTCTGTTTGGCTTCTTTGCACCATATGCGGAAAGAGTCAAACATTGCCGGCCGGGCTTTCTTCTTGAACAGTTTAACTTCGAGATTGTCTAAAATCTCTGTTTCAAAGCTACCATAACGGGGCCACTGTAGGACACCGTCTTTTCTCGTATATTGTACCCAGATGTCATTATAACCGATGGGGCCCACACCATGCTTTACGTAAAGTTCATAGGTCGGAGTTCCAATCGGAGGAACCGAACACGAATCCTCCAACCGGGAATCCCTAGAACAACCACAACCAAATAACTTTCCAAGACTGCTAAGACCAGGCATCTTCGCTCACTAGTCTAGCTTCAAACTTCAAGGGAAATCTCAAAAACAATAGTCTCGCGAATAAACGAGTCCCTTGGCTTTGGGGCCTGCAGGTACCAAATCAAAGCGATCCTCGAAGGGATACAAAACAAACTAAGGACTGGGAGACGCTCCACTCATACTTAACTGAAATGTTGATGGCGTCACCAGAAGACCCGTCTATCGTCTCGCTCTACAAATCGTCTATGGCTCCAAGACAGGGCGACAGTCAGGGCAGCAGTACTTCGTAGCCGTCGGAAAGCGGGGAACCTCGCAGCAAAGACTTTCGGACCACGACGACATACAGGGGTCGATGAAGTGGCAGGCCTTCCTCCAGAATTTCCACACGAAGCTCTCCACGATCTTTGGGCTTGGACGGGTACCGCTAAAGTCACCCCACGTTGGGCGGCAACTGAAGAACCGGGTTTTAGAACCCAGCGGTGCCAGGGAAAACGCCTGTTGTCTTCGAGTTCCCCTGCCTCCGCAAACAGAGACACGGGGCACTTCTTGATGACGTCAAAGACCAAAGTTTATTGGCTGCAACCAGGAACAGAGGTCTACGAAGCACACACAGGTGGTTCGCTAGAGACTGCACAAATTCAACGAGCGGAACATGGTCTTTTATGCCAAAAATCACATTCCAAAGTAGCATCGGTTACACTCAAACTGACCAATGACAATGTGACATTTCAAAAGTAGCGCATGACGACAATCCCATTTTCCGTTGTCCAGCCCACCAGAAATTACCAAGCACATTCCAATATCCTGTTCGATCAGGCCGGACAAACCCATCATAAAACCTCAGCCCAAATCAGTGATTATGTCGTAAAGGAAGGAGCAGAAACAGATTGGAAGCAAGATAGAAAGGTGGGTGCAGTGTACTGTAAACTTCGGCATGTCCTGCTCTTTGATCTTTATCTGACCAGCTGCTTAACAAGGAACTGGCTCAGCGAGGTCAGCCTCGGGCAAGGGAGTCCGTTCGGCCAGGTCACTCAGAAGTCAGCTAAGGTGTACGTGTCCCAAGGACTCGCTCGGCCGCAGTCATCGGCCTATGTGAGGGCAACCACACAAAATGGCTGCCGTCCACAAAATGGAACCCGAGGGTTCAGACGAAATCCCTTAATACGTAGTGTACTCATTGATTGATTAAGACAAAAACACTCGTACACAGCGCACTCGTGATTTGCGGTCCGCTGACACCAAAATCGTCTATTTCCGACGACCTTTATTGAACGGGTTCGGAATTACCGAACCTCAGACCCTCAAAACTACGGAACTACATTACCTCTTATTCGCCCTCACACACCCAGAAGGATATCATGCTCCATCATCGGGCTTTTAGTGCTTCTCATCAGACCGGTGCTGCAATGTCTGACGGGCCCACGAAGGGTCTCTTTTGCGGAGATCTTTTAAAAGGGAACACGCAGTATGGTGCATGCAGGTGTGGGGGCAGGACAGGTAAGGGAAAGGATTCAGTGAAAAATAGTGATGTGATGCGTGCAAGGAAAGTTCAAAATACCAATGGGCATCCTCTGTAGGATTATTTATTCTTGTGGTGTCCTTGGTAGGCTAATAAACCGACAGGTTAGTGAGTTACGGGGGCTCAATGTGCCAGTGTAACTAATCACAAGGTCGACATGTTTCACTCTAGGTAAGTCCTAATAAACAGTCGCTTTCTTCAGGACCTAGAAATATGAAAAGTGCACGTCAGTGAAGAAAGGAAAAGAAAGAGGGTTACAAGGTGGTAACCCTGTCAGGCTTGTGGTGTACCCTAGTAAATATTCCCTAGAGTAGACTGTCAACCTCTGTAAGTAGATCTTTCCACGAGGTGCCTGGGTGGGGATAAAAGAGAAGATAAGAGGGAAAACACACTCAGGTAAAATTATCTAATAGGTGGAGAGATCCTCCAGTAGCAATGACCAGGAGTTTAACCTATTCAGACCAGGTAAACACAATCATTAATTTGTATGGCATTAATGGTAGGTAGTTAAAAAAAATGACAGGCATTGTGGCAAAGGAAACCTCATATACTGAATATATACAGTAAGAGGGGTGTAAACACTGGTGGGTATTCACACGTGATAGACACAGGGCCAGAAGGCTGCCACACATGTATGTATGTATGTATTTATTTTTATAAAGCGCACATATTACCGATAGGTCTCACAGCGCTGGCAGAGGATATGAGTCATGCGAGAGAGAGGAGTTGTTATGCTGGTGCCTTGAATAGTAGAGTTTTGAGATCTTTTCGGAAGATTTTGTGATTTTGATTGGATCTTAAGGCCATGGGCAGGGAATTCCATGCCGTGGGGCCCACCTTCGAGAAACTCCTGTCTCCATTTCTGACAGTGCGGACTCTTGGTGTCTTTAGGAGATATTTATTTGAAGATCGTAATGTTCTTTCCGGGCAATATTCCTGAAGTTTATTTTTTAAATATTTCGGGCCTTGTCCATTCAAAGATTTGTGCAGTAGGCAGCAGATCTTGAATCTTATGCGCTTTCGGACTGGAAGCCAGTGCAGTTTTTTGAGGCAAGGGGCAGAGGGGGTGCGTGGGGGTAGGTCAAGGGTCAGTCTGGCTGCTGCGTTTTGAAGTGTCTGCAATTTACTTAGTGTGCCCTCGTTTGCGTCCGCAAGGAGAGCGTTACCATAGTCAAGGCGGCTGGTAATTAAGCCTTGAATCAGTGGTTTACGATAGGACAAGGGCAGCCATTTGAATATTTTCCTCAGGCTCCTCATGAGGCCTATACAGGTATGTACTAATTTGTTCGTATGGGGGGCCATGGACAGCTTGTCATCGAGGATGAAGCCCAGGTTCCGAACAGTGTCTTTTGGAGATGGGCAGGGTCCAAGTTCCGGTGGCCACCATTCTTGGGACCAGATGGATTTGGCCGCTCCGAAAAGCATTATTTCGGATTTGCCTGCGTTTAGCATTAGAAAGTTGTTGGTCATCCAGCTTTTTATTTCTAGCATACAATTCCTGAATCTCACTTTGGTCGCTGCTAGGTCAGAGCCAAGGGTTATAATTATTTGGGTATCATCGGCATACGACAGAGTGTCGAAACCGAAGTCCCTAATTATTTTGGCCAATGGTGATACGTAGACGTTGAATAAGGTTGGGCTTAATATTGAGCCCTGGGGCACTCCCTTGTCGTTATCTATGGCATCTGATGAAAAAGGTCCTGATTTGACCCTAGAGCTACGGTCTGTGAGATAGCTCTGGATCCAGCCCAGGGCTTGGCCCTCGACACCTATCTCCGCCAGCCGTCTTAATAAAACTCTGTGGGAGATGGTGTCGAAGGCCGCCGAAAGGTCTAGCAGGATGAGAACAGCCGACTGTTTGGAGTCTAGTGCCAGCCGGATATTATCAACCACCTCTATCAGTGTGGTCTCAGTGCTATGGGAAGCTCTGAAACCTGACTGAGAGGAATCTAGTAGCGAGTGTCTTTCAAGGAATTTTACTAGTTTTGCATTGATGATAGATTCCATTGATTTACCAAAGAGTGGTAGCAAAGATATGGGGCGGTAGTTCACCGGTTGCTTGGGGTCTGCGTTGTTTTTCTTAAGGATTGGCCTCACAATGGCTTCCTTCCAGGGGGTGGGAAACAAGGCACGCGTTAGGGACATATTAAAAATAGAGGTCAATGTGGGAGTCAGGGCAGGTGCTAGTTTGGCTAAAATTGGTGCGGACGCTGGGTCATTGGGGGAACCTGATTTGGCCTTTTTTAGTATGTTGGCTACTTCGTCCTCCGTGATTGTTCCGAAATCGGCTAAATTTTGCTGTATGGGATTTATAGTGGAGGCATCGGCATGGCATGGCTCACTAATTGTGCCTGTTTCTGTGGGAAATGATTCATGAATTGTGTTAATTTTGTCTTTGAAGTAGGTGGCTAGTTCGTCGGCCCAGTCTTGAGATTCCTGAATGACCTTTTGGCAGGCCATTGGGTTTGAAAAATCTTTTACAATTGCGTAAAGCTCTCTCTGTGAGTTTCCAGCTGCTTTAATTTTTTCCCCAAGATAGCTTTTCTTAGCATCGGCGATTTTGTTCATATATTCTTTGTGGGCAGTTTTATAGTGTGATTTCTCATCAATGTTTTTTGATTTACGCCATTTCCGTTCGGCTTTCCTGGTGAGTTGTTTAATAATTTTCAATTCATCAGTAAACCAGGGCGATTTCAGTTTCGGACAGTTTATTAGGCGTTTAGGAGCTATGGAGTCCAGAGTCTCACTGATTGCAGTATCAAAGTCTAAGACCAGTCTGTCAAGCACTGTGTCCTCAGTTACTTTCGGGGGGGCAAACGTTTTCGTAAACATTTCTAAGTTGATCTTTTTCCATGGGCGACTCAGCTTTTTTTCTTTAGAGTGAATCTGTAGGGACTCATTTATTTTGATAGTGAATTTGATTATTACATGGTCTGACCATAAGACAGGAATTAGTTCATTGACGTACGTATCCTTAAAGTTGGTGCATACAATGTCTAACGTATGACCCGCTATGTGAGTAGGGTCGGTTTCGAGTAGTCTTGGCATGGCATGGCCTGCAGCACTGTTTACGTCTATCTTGTCTTTAAAGAATGTATCTACATGGTTTCCACTGGCTATTGGGGGGGAAATTACCCCTTTTGGACACATACTAACATAGATTGAGCAAAAAAGGAGGTGATTATAGTAACAACTGTGAAATGTTAATTGTTTGTAAAGGTGACTATTGCTTTCCATTGATATTCTATCAACCAGTTTAACTTCCCTTGGTTTTAACAATTGGTACATTTAATATGAATGTCTATAAGTGTGTAATGTGTGCAATACAAGCAAGTCTTACCTGCTTAACTTCGCCCCTCACCAAGAACAAAACAAGCATTGGCATAGCCAATAGGTCTCGCTTTTGGGACCTTATAAGTATTTAGGTATGCAGCACAATATCCTTAGTGCAACAACACCAACAGTTGCATGGCTAAACACTTATAAGGTCCCAAAAGCGAGACCTATTGGCTATGCCAATGCTTGTTTTTTATAGAAACTTAGCAAGCAGGCCTCACTCTATCTGTGTCGGTTTGTAACCGCTTCTCCCCTTTAGGTGACCAGTCTGAGAATGATTTACCCAGCCTCCATAATGTGTCAACTACCCCCTGTCCCAAGGAGCCTGTTTTTTTTGTTGTTAATTCATCCACCCAGGACTTAATTAGCACTCACAACAGTACAGTGGGGATCATGCAACCAACGAGTATACTCAAACCCCTCAGGGGGGCACATAGGAATATCCTATTTTGGAATGTGGCAGGCTTAGCCTGTAAATTGGCCTATGATGACTGGGTGCTTAGTTTATATACATATTTATATACGGATTGGTGTCAGTACAACGCGATGTATTACAACGCGTTCCGTTACAACGCGTTTTTTACATCGCAAATACCATTACAATGCATGCCATTACAACGCATGGCATTACATAGCAGATACTTTTACAACGCATGGCATTACATCGTAAGTATAGGTAAGTATATCTTTTTTTAAAAAAATGTAATAAAGTTAATTTAATTTAAAATAATAAAAATAATATAACATTTTTAAAACAGTAATTAATTTAATTATAGTAATTTAATTAATATTAAAATTGATATTAATTTAATATATTTAAAATAATATAATTAATGATATATAAAAAATGTATAAATAGAAAATAATATAATGTAATTAATAACAATAAATATAATTATAATTTAATTAAGTTATAAATAATACATAATATAATTATATTTAATAAAATTAAAAGAATTTAATTAATTAAACATTTTTAAATAATATAATTTAATTATAATCGTTTATTAATACAATTAAATTAATAATTGTAAATATAGTTATTATTTTAATTAAATTAAATAAAATTAATTTAATTAATTTAATTTATATAAAGTCGTAATACCCCTGTACCCCAAAAAACAAACCCAGCCCTAAAACCTAAAAACACCCCTGTACCCCAAAACCCAAACCCTGCCCTAAAACCTAAAAACACCCCTGTACCCCAAAACCCAAACCCTGCCCTAAAACCTAAAAACACCCCTGTACCCCAAAACCCAAACACTGCCCTAAAACCTAAAAACACCCCTGTACCCCAAAACCCAAACACTGCCCTAAAACCTAAAAACACCCCTGTACCCCAAAACCCAAACCCTGCCCTAAAACCTAAAAACACCCCTGTACCCCAAAACCCAAACCCTGCCCTAAAACCTAAAAACACCCCTGTACCCCAAAACCCAAACCCTGCCCTAAAACCTAAAAACACCCCTGTACCCCAAAACCCAAACCCTGCCCTAAAACCTAAAAACACCCCTGTACCCCAAAACCCAAACCCTGCCCTAAAACCTAAAAACACCCCTGTACCCCAAAACCCAAACCCTGCCCTAAAACCTAAAAACACCCCTGTACCCCAAAACCCAAACACTGCCCTAAAACCTAAAAACACCCCTGTACCCCAAAACCCAAACCCAGCCCTAAAACCTAAAAACACCCCTGTACCCCAAAACCCAAACCCTGCCCTAAAACCTAACAACACCCCTGTACCCCAAAACCCAAACCCTGCCCTAAAACCTAAAAACACCCCTGTACCCCAAAACCCAAACCCTGCCCTAAAACCTAAAAACACCCCTGTACCCCAAAACCCAAACACTGCCCTAAAACCCAAAAACACCCCTGTACCCCAAAACCCAAACACTGCCCTAAAACCTAAAAACACCCCTGTACCCCAAAAACCTAAAACCTAAAAATACCCAAACACCCCAAAACATATACATCAGTACCCCAAAACATATACTCCTATACTCATACTTATTTTAAAAAATACTTAAATTAATATATTTAATTTATAATATTTAAAAACGAAATAAATATTTTTAAATAATTAATAATAATTAAATCAATGATAAAATATTAAATAAAATAAAAAAAAAATTAAATACTTACCAATACTTACGATGTAATGCCATGCGTTGTAATAGCATCTGCTATGTAATGCCATGCGTTGTAATGGCATGCATTGTAATGGTATTTGCGATGTAAAAATCGCGTTGTAACGGAACGCGTTGTAAAAGATGCGTTGTAGCGGTAACACACCATACATATGCATGATATTGCTTTATTTAGGATGAAGTTGTTTTGGGCGGTTATCTTTCCTACTTTGTCCCCACAGCGCATTCCACTGCTGGATGCGCCAAGGAGGGCCTAAACTAATGGGTTAAGATCATCCTGGATTGTAAAGTCACTCCAATTCTCTATGACAGCCACTTAATTTAAGCCCTTTTAACCACATCGCCTAATAGTTTGTCTATCAGTTTAATACATTTTTATGATGGTTTGTGTGAGGCCTACCATATAAACAACCTTAAAGTGCGGTCTGATTTTATATTTGGTCTTGAGGAAATCTTAGCATCCCTGCATATTGGCTATAATAGTATATTTCAGGGTGATATTTATGTAAAATTGGGGTCTACACAAGTGGAGAATACCCAAACTATGATTGATAGCCTTTCTATCAGGAATGACAGTCAACCCTGAGATAGGGGGGGCAAGGCTCTCTATCAAGTTATTAAATTGCACAATCTCCTGAATGCAATTGAAATCTATGCCCCCCCCCCCTTTACCCAACTAAGGTAACTTTTGAGAGGGAGGGAGTGTTCTACCCTGATAGATTTTTTTTTTGTTAATCAGGAGCTTGGCGCCTGGGTCATGAGAGCCAAAATAGATGAAGGATCTCATAGTGACCATAACTCTCTGTGTGTGGAACTATGTATCCCAAAGAGGGAGGGAGACCTGCTTATTTTGACCTTACAGTCCCTAGACACCAAGATGCAAGGGCAGTGTTTGGTCTGGAGGAATGTGGACATGGCTACTATTCTAGAGAAATTATGATTCAACCACCTACCCTTGATGCTTGCTTGTCTCAAGCCTCCTCTTTATTTTCATCTAGTGTCTACCCACTTTGTAGAATTAGGTTTAGTGGTGAGTGGCCAACTGACAAAATCCAGCAAATCAATGTCTGCTGCATTTAAATGGTTGAACCAGGCTTGCAGAAAGGCCTTAAGGTGTCTGCATGAGGCCTTAAAGGTCAACCAAAGGGATGCTCTGAAAGTACATAATTATCGGCAGGCCTACAAGGAAGTGATAAAGGCTAGGCGGAAGGAACTACACGATGAGTCTTGGGGAGATTTGGTAAAGGCCTGTAGGTTGAATGATGCTAGAACCTTCTGGGTGGCCATAGTAAACATCAAGACAGTGGGGATAAAATCAAATTCTATTGTCACCACCATAAGTCAGGAAGCTTGGGTTGAGTATTTTTAAAAAGTCTATGACTGTTTGGGCTATTGAGTAGAAGGTAGTCTATCCCTTACCAGTATCGTTTTCTGTTGAAGAAGTAAGGGATGCAATAGCTAAAAGCCCAAGTAGAAAAGCTCCCTGTCAGGATGGGGTGCCAATGGACCTTTACAAAGTTGACCCGGACCTCTGGGCCCCATTACTCTGTAACAGTTTTAATGTCCTCTGCAGGACGGGCCCACCACAATCCTGGCGTTTTACCATTATTGTTCCTGTCTTCAAAAAGGACAATTTCCAGTCCCCAGATTGTTATGGGCCAATTTTGTTACTGGACTCCGCAGTTACGTTGGGGAGTAGAAAGGTTTGGGCTCTTCTCTTTGACTGGGTTGGGGCTACTGTCTCAGTACAGATTCTGTGATTGACGAGGCACATCAGAGAAATGTTTTAACCTGTACCTGCTGATAAGGAAGGTGGGGTTCCATTTGTCTGGCTTTGTTGGATTTGTCTTGTGCCTTCAACAACATGGTGAAGTCCAAGCTCTGGGAGCTAATAATTGACATGGGGATTCATAACAACTTGGTGCAGCTCCTGGGAGCTCTTCACTATGACCTCTTTGCTTCAGTTCGGTTTGGTCCCTTGGGTGAGAGGCCCTGTGGCAGCTGGCATCTATGGGGAGGGGGGACGGGTGTGCAAAAAATATTTATTTTTTGGAACGTGCATGCCCCTTTTGCCTTCTGTTCCACCCGTTTTTTGGGCCGTCTGCCTTCAGTGCCACTTGTTTTTCCCTCGTTTTTGTGCCTCTTTTGCCTTCTGTTCCACTCGTTTTTTGTGCCCTTCTGTCCTCTGTTCCACTTGTTTTTTGTGCCCTTCTGCCCTCTGTGCCACTCGTTATTTCCTCGTTTTGTGTGCCCTTCTGCCCTTTGTGCCCCTCGTTTTTTTGTGCCCTCTGTGCCACTCGTTTTTCCTTAGTTTTTGTGCCCCTTTTGCCTTCTGTTCCACTCGTTTTTTGTGCCCTTCTGCCCTCTGTTCCACTTTTTTTTGTGCCCCTCTGCCCTGTGTGCCACTAGTTTTTCCCTCGTTTCTGTGCCCTTTTTCCTTCTGTTACCTTCGTTGTCCCTCACCTCCCTCGCCACTGTGTCCCCTGCACCCCCCCTGACTGCCCACTTCCCATTCGCTGCCCCCACCTCCCACCTCCCAGCTGCTCCTCCCTCCCACATCCCCATATATGCCAGCTGCTGTGCGGCCACGCCGTTGATGCGCCTAAGGCAAGCCGGTCTGCGACTGTCTGCGCCTGGACGGCGCCCAGTGCCAGAACCCCTGGCTCCCAAACACCCCACGACGACCACCGCCACTATGACCCCAGCACTCTGCATGCTCTCAACTCCGGACGGAGCCACACCTGCTTCAAGGCCGCCCCAAAATGCATACATGGCCCCTTCACCTGCCTGAACTGCAGCTACACCAGCATTAGAGCCGACAAACCACCCGCCAAGAAAGACCCCAACCACCTCCGATGCATACTACTGAACACCCGCTCCGCACGCAAGCATGCCGTCGAGCTCTGAAGCCTGCTCGACACAACATTCCCGGATGTCGCCTTCCTAACAGAGACCTTGTTTAACGATTCCTCCGCACCCGACATCGCCATAGCAATCCCAAACGGCTACAAGATCACCCGCAGAGACTGCACCAACGGAGTCGGAGGAGGAATCGCCATCTTCCACAAGAACAGCATCAGGATCTCGACTAGCTCCGACGACGCGCTCAGCACCGCCGAACACATGCATTTCCAGATCCACACAGATCCTAACTCCACCCTCAGAGGCACCCACGTCTACCGAACCCCCGGACCCCACCCCCAGTTCAGCGACTCCATCGCCGACTTGATCAGCACGCACATCCCTGACCTCCACCGACTACATCCTCCTCGGAGACCTGAACTTTCACCGTGAGAACAACAATGACAACAACTCCACAACCCTGATCGACAACCTCGCTACCCTCGGACTGAAGCAACTATTCACAACACCCACCGACTCCGCCGGCCACACTCTCGACCCCGTCTTCTCCTCAAGCCTACACCTCTCTGTCAGCCACACCACCGAACTCCTCTGGACCGACCACCGCTGCATACACTTCGCCTTCCAGAAACCCACCACACACCACCGCACCCAACAGATCCCCCGCCGCTGCTGGAGCAAAATCACCGAAGACCAACTACACGCAAACCTCGCTCTCAGCCCACCCACCGAAACCTCCAACACCGACGACGCTGCCCACAGCCTCAGACGCTGGATTGAGGACTGCGCCAACACCCTCGCCCCGCTGAAGAAACCCCCCCACAGAGACACCAGTAAGAGGGCCAGCTTGTTCACCCCAGAACTCCTAGCCTCCAAGCAAGCCTGCCGGAAACTAGGGAAGAAATGGCACAGTGAACAAACTCCGGACAGCCACGCAGCACACAAGGACGCCATCCGCAACCACCACCACCTCATCAGGGCGGCCAAGAGGACCTCCTTCAAAGCCGCCTCGACAACATGCACACAATAGCAACGAGCTCTTCAACATCGTGAAGGAACTCTCCAACCCCAGCTCCAACACCAACAACATCCCGCCGTTGCAAGCCCTGTGCTACTCCCTTGCCACCTTCTTCCACCGCAAGATAGCAGACATCCATGACAGCTTCAACACCCAGACAGCCCCAACAGACAGCACCACAACAGACCTTCCGCACACCATCGAACACGACCCCCTGCTAGCCTGGGCCAGCGTTAGCATTGATGACACCATCAAGACCATGCGCACAACCCACTCCGGATCTCCGTCAGATCCATTCCCGCACCACGTCTTCAACAGAGCAAGCAGTTCCATCGCACCCCACCTGCGCAACGTCATCAATCTCTCCCTCGAGACGCGACCTTCCCAGAGATCTGGAAACACGCCGAGATCAACGTGCTACTCAAAAAAATCTAAGGCAGACCTAAGAGACCTCAAGAACTTCTGGCCCATCTCTCTGCTTCCCTTCCCGGCCTAGGTAATCGAGAAAACCATCTACAGACAGCTAACCCGATACCTCGAAGAAAACAGAATCTTGGACCCTTCCCAGTCAGGGTTCTGCAGCACCCACAGCACCGAGACTGCCCTCATCACCGCCACTGACAACATCAGGACCCTGCTGGACAATGGCGAGACCGCAGCACTCATCCTACTAGACGTCTCTGCCGTCTTCAACACCGTCTGCCACCGTACACTATGCACACGCCTCCACGCCGCAGGGATCCGAGACAAGGCTCTGGATTGGATCCCCTCCTTCCTCTCCGGCAGAACCCAGAGCGTCCACCTCCCCCCATTCCATTCCAAAGCCTCCAAGATCATCTGCAGCGTACCCCAGGGATCCTCCCTCAGCTCGACGCTGTTCAACATTTACATGGCCCCGCTCGCACACGTAGCCCGACAGCATGTTCTCAACATAATCTCCTACGCCGACGACACTCAGCTGATCCTCTCCCTCACCAAGGATCCCATCACCGCCAAAGCCAACCTCCATGAAGGAATGAAGGCAGTCACCGACTGGATGAAGACCAGCCATCTGAAGCTGAACTCGGATAAGACGGAGGTCCTCATCCTGAGCTCCAACCCTTCAGCCTGGGACAACTCCTGGTGGCCGACGGCACTGGGGGCAGCCCCGACACCCACCGACCACGCACGCAACCTGGGAATCATCCTCGACTCAATGCTCTCAATGACCAAACAAGTCAACGCCTTCTCCTCCTGCTTCAACACCCTTCACATTCTCCGCAAGATCTACAGATGGATCCCGACAGATACAAGAAAGACAGTCACCACGCCCTAATCAGCAGCAGACTTGACTACGGAAACGCCCTCTACGCGGGAACCCCGACCAAGCTCATCAAACGACTACAACGCATCCAAAACGCCTTGGCACGACTGATCCTCGACATTCCACGCCACAGCCACATCACCCCCCACCTGAGAAACCTGCACAGGCTCCCCGTCAACAAGAGGATATTCTTCAAGCTCCACACCCAAGCACACAAGGCATTCCACAAAACCGGCCCAGCCTACCTCAACAGACAGCTCTCCTTCTACATCCCTAACTGCCAGCTACGCTCTGCTGATCTCTCATTCGCCACCGTCCCGCTCATCCGAAGAACAACCACCGGTGGAAGATCATCCTCCCACCTCGCCGCCAAGACATGGAACACCCTCCCACTGAGCCTACGACAGACCCAAGACCTGCTGACCTTCAGGGGGATACTCAAGACCTGGCTGTTCGATCAGTAGCGCTCCCCCCACCGCCCAGCACCTTGAGACCCTTGCGGGTATGTAGTGTCCTTTACAAATGATTGATTGATTGCTTGATTTACACACGCTTTGATATGAGCATACTTAATACACTTAGAACACCCCCAACACACACACACACACACATACAAACACTCAAACGTTCCCCCACGCACATACACACATCTTTAAACGAGTATACTTAGAACCTACCCCCAAGCCTTTGGCGAATGCAATGGCTCCTTTTCCTCGCAGGTAGTTCCAGCTGAAATTCAGCTCCTTCATCCCAGTGTTTTCTGCTAGTGCAACACCAAGGGTTTCACCTTAAATAAGAAGACAAGAAAACTGAAGCTCATCACAGAAGCCAGCTCAAAATCGGCCACTTCGCAGGGTTCTGATCCAGAAGTGATTGCAATATTCTAACATTTGGTAAAACTTAAAAATTATATTCAACAGAGTGCAGGGGAAAAACAGTAGGGATGTAAACATTCTTAACATAATGATAAAAAGATTTCATCAAGAGGTTCGGTGATGTCATAACACAGGAGGTCACAGGACCAGGGTCCTGTAATGTGATGCAATTTCTATTCAGGGCTGTACACCTCGGAAAATAACATGTATTTGATGGGAGGTTCGTTGACACCAATGGTGAGGCAGAGGAATAATAAAGATCAGTATATGACCTCTGCCACAACATCCTTATATTTCCTTTTGGCCTCTCTTTGTTTCAATTTGAATATTACCTCATTATCATCACCTATCAGCATTACAGCCATTCTGCAGAAAAGCTATACAAGGGCTTGTTCTTCCCTAAATGGTGCAAGAATCAGAACATTAAAATCTACCTACATGTGAGCAAGGTCAAGAAACACTATCAACAGGCTCAGACATTGTTATCTTCGTCCACAACCTTATAATCTAACTTCAACTATATCAACAATTATTCTCATGCAGAGTTACCAATAATCTTGCTCTATCGCAGACTACAATTTCTTTATTCTATCTGTCTCTGCAGCAGACTTTGTTTCCTTCTTCTTTTTAAAAACCACTATGTTGTGTCTACATATACAGGTAAACACAGGTAGCCAGGTTGAGTCTAGTGGACTTTTTTATTGGTTCCAGGTAAATATGTAAAACAGTCCACATTCTAGCCCTTATTCCAGCCCCACCAGGAGCAGCCTCCCTGCGGCTCAGCACATTTCCAACTGTCACCACTAAGGATTAAGTCCTTCTAAGGGATGAAACACTTTAGTTTGGTTTGCTTTAAGTGTGATGGAACTGGATACTTAATAAAAAAAAAATTATGGAAAAAGACACCAACGTCTGGAAATTAATTGAAAAACGAGACATGGAAATTAATTGAAAAAAAAAGAGTGATTACAGATACATACAATTCAAATAGGAAAGTTCAATTAACAAGTAAATTAGGTTGGCCTTCTAATATTCTGAAAGCACCTGCAGGGGGGGTTTCATATCCTCGTCTGGGTTATCATACCATTTATATTCTTTTTACTCCCAACAATCTTGTACAATCTTCTGCTATTTTGCCAATATTTCTTCTCCCTGCATTATCTACTTTTTTCGTGATGCACTAATATTTGTCAACAAGGGGTGGTGATGATAAAACAACCGCAAAGGTGCACCACAAAAAGCAAAACAATAAGTTCAAATGGTGTTTAAGCACAATGAAGAAATATTTCTCAAAGAGATGTTGATGGTCTTCTTTTAATCTTTATTTTCAGTTAGCAGTAAAACATATACAGCCGACGCGTTTCGTCCCAAGCTGGGACTTCTTCAGGGCTGTCGGTAAAAAACATATACATTCAATCAATTTCTATATACAAAGATCAACATCCAATCTAACAACATGTACAACAACAAACATATTAAAAACATTACAACGATAGACATGGAGCTTATGTATTCATTGATCTTAAGGCGTCAGCCCACAGACAATCTATCAGCAGGGGAATACATATAAGCCTAGGGATATGTACAAGTGTATAAACATTATTTACAGTTAAAATGAGCATTATTTACAGTTACAGGGGATCAATTCATAGACTGTTTGCATTTCCAACATGCGATTTCATCAAGCGGGAGATGGATATGTACAAACGGCATGCGGTGTGTGCTAGGCCTATGTATGTACATGTGGCACAGAAGAGGACCAGAATAAGAGAAAGAGAAAAATGGATGAGGAGAACACAGCAAGAGAAAACCCAGTGTGGGGGTTGGGCTAATTCCATATTAGAAGCCTAGTATTGTTGATTGTCACTGAAGCAGACTCGGTCATATATTAAAAGAAGGAGACCAAAGAAATTTAGGATCCAACTACGCCTAGCATTAAATACCAATGTTACACAGAGCCCAATACTCATTTACCTTTGAATTTATGATACGTCGCTTATGGAGAGAATGTGAGAGGAACCGGGGTCCAAGGGTCGCCTTCCCGGATACTGTAATCCTGTTGTTTATTAGTTCATTCCAATGTCGATTTAACAAAGATGGACCTTAGCGGGGACATGAAAATGGAAAAATAACCATCTTGAAATATGTCATTGTGTTGTTAGGCAACAAAGTTGGCAGTGCTTGATATGACTTCGCAGCAGGTGAGGGGGGGCATTAGAATCCCTGTCATTAAATCTAGCGTTCCTTTAATACTATCTACTTACTGTAAGCATGCTAATGAGCGATGAAGGCAGTGCTTATCAGGGTTCCTGGGTGGTGTAAACGGTCTTGCCACCTTAATATTGTGTCTGTCTTGAGCCGTCTACTGAAAGACATTAAAAAGGAAAGCAGGGTCATACCCTATGCGAAGGCATATTGAGTTAGAGAGCGAAGGAATTACAAACATATCTTGGCAAAAGGAGAGTGAAAACAGGAATTGTGGATGGGCGCCGGCCGTTTTACCAGGAACGGTGAGTTTGAATACCAACTTGAAACCTGTTCATCCCCTCTGTTAGTATCATATGCAGTATTGGCCCCCAGTAAAGGTCCTTTCCTGGATTATTCTTCCAGTAGGTTTAGTCTTTGCTTAAGACTAAGGTTATTACTGCCCATCAATGTATTCTAGTTAAGGGGATTTGTATTCTCACAAAAGGTTTCCTTAGACTTTGGAAATTATCTTTCTGTCAAGGACCCTTATCCAGTAAACTAAAATAGCCTCTTCATCACTATTTTCTTAATATGGTTCATGCAATTGGACCTACAACCTGGGGCTGAATATCTCTGACTATGTTTACAATGGTCACACACAACTATGTAAATTTATGCAGAAACGTTTTTCTATGTTCTATTAGCTGTACCCAATTATAAGACCGCAATCTACCCATTTTTCACTTGACAGGCCTGCTGGAACACAGTGCCTACACCCTCCTCCCTTGGACAAATATGACCTTCAGTCCACCACTAGTTCTATAATTTACTCAGGTAAACAATATGTCGTATTATTCATTTCCTGTTTGCACTCTCCTTTTGCCAAGATATGTTTGTAATTCCTTCGCTCTCTAACTCAATATGCCTTCGCATAGGGTATGACCCTGCTTTCCTTTTTAATGTCTTTCAGTAGACGGCTCAAGACAGACACAATATTAAGGTGGCAAGACCGTTTACACCACCCAGGAACCCTGATAAGCACTGCCTTCATCGCTCATTAGCATGCTTACAGTAAGTAGATAGTATTAAAGGAACGCTAGATTTAATGACAGGGATTCTAATGCCCCCCCTCACCTGCTGCAAAGTCATATCAAGCACTGCCAACTTTGTTGCCTAACAACACAATGACATATTTCAAGATGGTTATTTTTCCATTTTCATGTCCCCGCTAAGGTCCATCTTTGTTAAATCGACATTGGAATGAACTAATAAACAACAGGATTACAGTATCTGGGAAGGCGACCCTTGGACCCCGGTTCCTCTCACATTCTCTCCATAAGCGACATATCATAAATTCAAAGGTAAATGAGTATTGGGCTCTGTGTAACATTGGTATTTAATGCTAGGCGTAGTTGGATCCTAAATTTCTTTGGTCTCCTTCTTTTAATATATGACCGAGTCTGCTTCAGTGACAATCAACAATACTAGGCTTCTAATATGGAATTAGCCCAACCCCCACACGGGGTTTTCTCTTGCTGTGTTCTCCTCATCCATTTTTCTCTTTCTCTTATTCTGGTCCTCTTCTGTGCCACATGTACATACATAGGCCTAGCACACACCGCATGCCGTTTGTACATATCCATCTCCCGCTTGATGAAATCGCATGTTGGAAATGCAAACAGTCTATGAATTGATCCCCTGTAACTGTAAATAATGCTCATTTTAACTGTAAATAATGTTTATACACTTGTACATATCCCTAGGCTTATATGTATTCCCCTGCTGATAAATTGTCTGTGGGCTGACGCCTTAAGATCAATGAATACATAAGCTCCATGTCTATCATTGTAATGTTTTTCATATGTTTGTTGTTGTACATGTTGTTAGATTGGATGTTGATCTTTGTATATAGAAATTGATTGAATGTATATGTTTTTTACCGACAGCCCTGAAGAAGTCCCAGCTTGGGACGAAACGCGTCGGCTGTATATGTTTTACTGCTAACTGAAAATAAAGATTAAAAGAAGACCATCAACATCTCTTTGAGAAATATTTCTTCATTGTGCTTAAACACCATTTGCACTTATTGTTTTGCTTTTTGTGGTGCACCTTTGCGGTTGTTTTATTTGCACTAAAATTCCCTAGGGAATAGGCATAGTGATGATGGGTGCCATTCAGTGTGCACACAATCCCCTTAATTAATTCAAGGGTCAACGAACATCACGGGGAGAAAGTTAGTCAGGTGCTGACTCTAGGAAGGGTCCATCATTATATTCTGTTCTTTACAAGGGGTGGTGATGGACAGAGTTTCTGAATTAAGCAGAATACTCTCACCCAGTCAAGAGATCAGGGCTAGATCCAACACAGTTTTTTAGCTCACTGCACCATCCCAGCTCAGAACCTGGCTATATGCAAATTAGTCTGTTCCTGTCCCAGTGCATGATGAGAACAGGGCAAACCAAACTACCAAGCCAATTCTTACACTGGGAAGGAAACAAGCTACCGGGGACCGGTTTCTGGCATTTCAGCCGTCGTCGGCCCGGCTTGCTTGAATCCTGATGGTGCAATGAGCAAGGGACTCACATCTGAGTATACCCTTCCACGCATAGGGTGGACAAAATATTTAACAACAAGGGGTGGTGATGGACAGAGTTTCTGAATTAAGCTGAATACTCTCACCCAGTCAAGAGATCAGGGCTAGATCCAACACCGTTTTTTAGCTCACTGCACCATCCCAGCTCAGAACCTGGCTATATGCAAATTAGTCTGTTCCTGTCCCAGTGCATGATGGGAACAGGGCAAGCCAAACTACCAATCCAATTCTTACACTGGGAAGGAAACAAGCTACCGGGGACCGGTTTCTGGCATTTCAGCCGTCGTCGGCCCGGCTTGCTTGAATCCTGATGGTGCAATGAGCAAGGGACTCACATCTGAGTATACCCTTCCACGCTTAGGGTGGACAAAATATTTAACAACAAGGGGTGGTGATGGACAGAGTTTCTGAATCAAGCAGAATACTCTCACCCAGTCAAGAGATCAGGGCCAGATCCAACACCGTTTTTTAGCTCACTGCACCATCCCAGCTCAGAACCTGGGATGGTGCAGTGAGATAAATAACGGTGATGGATCAAGCCCTGATCTTTGGACTGGGTAAGAGTGGTCTGCTTAATTCAGACACTCTGTTCATCACCACCCCCTTTTCTGAATCGTTTTTGGCCACTATAGGTGTGGCAGGGTATACTAAGACATGAGTCCCTTTCTCACTGCACCATCAGGATTCAAGCAAGCCGGGCCGACGACGGCTGAAATGCCAGAAACCGGTCCCCGGTAGCTTGTCTCCTTTCTGGTGAAGAATTGGCTTGGTAGTTTAGTCTGCCCTGTTCCCATGATGCACTGGGCCAGGGACAGACTGATTTGCATATAGCCAGGTTCTGAACTGGGATGGTGCAGTGAGATAAATAACGGTGATGGATCAAGCCCTGATCTTTGGACTGGGTAAGAGTGGTCTGCTTAATTCAGACACTCTGTTCATCACCACCCCCTTTTCTGAATCGTTTTTGGCCACTATAGGTGTGGCAGGGTATACTCAGACATGAGTCCCTTTCTCACTGCACCATCAGGATTCAAGCAAGCCGGGCCGACGACGGCTGAAATGGCAGAAACCGGTCCCCGGTAGCTTGTCTCCTTTCTGGTGAAGAATTGGCTTGGTAGTTTAGTCTGCCCTGTTCCCATGATGCACTGGGCCAGGGACAGACTGATTTGCATATAGCCAGGTTCTGAACTGGGATGGTGCAGTGAGATAAATAACGGTGATGGATCAAGCCCTGATCTTTGGACTGGGTAAGAGTGGTCTGCTTAATTCAGACACTCTGTTCATCACCACCCCCTTTTCTGAATTGCACTAATATTTGTGGCATCAGCAGGAACCCTTGATATTCTTTTAACCCCACAAATAATTGGAATCTTGTATCACTATCACTGCCACTACATAAAATACTAAATATAGGTGACATCCTTTCCCACATTCCTTTTAACCCAACCAAGGAAATGGTTATCAACAAACTAAACTGTTTCAATCTTCCAATTGGTCTTCCCAATTATATCTTTATTCTTATTGACAAAGTCATAACCTTCACCACCAGGGTGCTTTACAATCTCCACCTAGAAACTCCCCTACTTCACACTACGATCCTCAGGCTTGCTAGCTTTCTGCTAAGAACAGGGCCCATCCATTTGCAGACCTCTAATGCTTGTCTTCAAAGCCACTCAACATTGCTGGATTTCTATTCTGATCCCTTATCCCGATATGTTTCTTCTTGCAATCTAAGGTTTGTTTATCAACAGTTACTAACTAGTAGTGTTAACATTTGGGAGATTTCCTTTCAAAATTGAAAATAGGATGCACTTCTAGCAAAAAAAAGTAGCTAAAATAAAAGTAAAGCGAGCAAGAGCCACTAACTTTCTGTCTGTTTGCATTGTTCAGGTGTTTAACAAATCTACCGCACCTGCTTTCTAACAACAGAGTGTGTGTGTGTTTTGTATTTATATAGCGCCTTCTACCCAGAGGTCTCGTAGCGCTGTATTCATACAGCTGTGGAACCCTTCCTGGCTTTCCTGTGAGATGTCCACTCCTGGGCATCCCCAAAGTGAAGCCAGGCATCCAAACGCAGCTGGGGACCCTCACCTACCCAAAATAACTACAGAGTCCAGTTACCTAGTACTAAATTCTAATAACCCTGACAATTCTAACTCCATAAAAATCCAGCTTGACACAACCCCAATTCCCTTTGCTGCATTGACCTTCTAAACCCCTACCTATTCTCCCTTCTAACAATCCTGGGTCAAGTGATCCACTAACGTTATCATCAGCATTGACCCAAATAGCCCATTTCAGTCATACAACTCTACATTGTCTGAAAACGCTACCCTAACCATTCAAACCTACCTCATCCAATCTCCAAGGGCATTGATTCACTCCTACAGTTACATTCCTGTCCCACTCTGTCATCCAAAACCCTTGCATCACTTTGCGGTATAGCTATCACTACACACCCTAATACCGAGTACCACCACGCTCAAAACAAGCAAGCAGTATCTTAAACTCTCTCTGCTATGTCAGACTCTACCCCTAAACACAATTCTCTCACACTACATCATAGCTATCCTACCTACTTATGGATATTACAAATCCTACTTCACTTGCCCCTTTAAAAATCCTACGTTAATCTCTTTTCTGTCAACCCTGCACCACTTTACACTCCAACAAAACTTCCTCACCCATCCTGACACTCTTTCAACATTTTCAACCAAGCTTTAAAACAATCAAACCTAAACCACACTTTCCAACAATGTTGTCTTAACCACAATGTCTTACAATGTTTTCTCATCTATACTAAAAGTGCTGCCTCTTTATGCATACTAAAAATTCTGCCTCAGGCATCCTTTCTAACATGCTAGCCCCAACCACGATTTCTAACAATCCTGCCTCAACCAAGCTTTCACATAACACTGTCTCAATCATCATCATCATCATATAACTTTATTCAATCGTCAAGATCATAAACGCACATTAAAAACATCATAAAAGCAACAATCATGATGTCATGGAAGACCATACAGGATATAAACAGCGGATTTAAAAACTTGGGCAGTTTAGTGAGTGTCTCTGCCAAATACAATACTCCTGCTTCATTAAAACAAGACAATTAAGCCTGTTCATTCCCTTGAGACTGCCCCGACAATGCAAACATTTTTGTAACACACAATGCGATAGTGCAAATTTTAGCACTAAAGTGCAATTTTCTTCTAGCGAGCATACATGTCTGAGATTTTGAAATATAATCACATAAACAGAGAGTCAAAGCTAGAAGGATGCATGAAAGGATTCCGCCATATAAAATCAACCATTCCATTTCCAGCCCATCGTTTACCCATAATATTTTTGAATTATTGCAGCTCCTTCTCTTTCACATGGTTACTCTTTGCTCGCCATAAGTAGGTGGACATAAGATATTTCGTTACTGAAAAAGTCACCAGCCTTGAACAATCTTTTCTTAGAATCCTGGCTACGTCCTAGTACCTCCTAGCACCCAATTTTCTGCACAGTGGCATCAGTCATTTCCTCCTCTGGAGGCATGGACTGGCCAGAAGAAAAGGCGGTGAGGGATGTCTTCTCAGGGCTTGTGCAGGCTGAACAGTTTTCCCCTCTGTTGATGGGCTGGTGCCCATTTAGCACAAAATACTCGAGTAGGAAGAGTCTAATACCTAAACTGCAAATACAGTTTGCGAGCTAAGGGCGGCCAGATTTCATTGATTGTCATCTCATATACAGGGAATGGTTTAAAATGTATAAATTATGTAGTTAAGATACCTCTGTTTCCCTGAATAATATCAATTGAAACAAGCTCCCAGTACATTGTTTTAAGATTCATTTTGACAAATAGGTAAGTTTCTCCGGCAAGGCCAAGAACCTCTCAAGACCCAATTTCCTTAGTGCCGACCTGACAGATGTTTACAAAGGGATTTTATGAAGACCTTGGGAGGACACAAGTTCCCTTATGGGTTCACAGTAGGCCCCTAGAGCAGAGGAAGTCCAAAGCCTGTTCTAATATTACAATGGCCTGAGCTCAGCTTTCCTAGAGATCTGCCTAAAGGCCATGTCAAGATACAGTGGGATCGAAAGGGTGTTCTGTGGGAGTGTGAAAAGGGACCTGATGAACATATTTTCCACCACAGCTAATATATTACATCTTGTATACCCTCAGATCTCGGAACCTTATAAGACGGATCGTGGCCAGGGTCTTTGCATTATAAATCTATTTTGCGGGAGTCACCCTTTTTGAGTGGGTTTCCTTAAAGACCTTCAATAGTCTTGAGGTGTAGTGCAGTAGAGAGCAATGGCATTTTTGAGCCTTCATGGTCCAGTCCATGTTTGGGGTTAATCTTAGACCCAGATAGTTGAAGTTGTAAGCCTGTTCTATGGGATCTATGTTAACAAGCTGCTTGCACTTTATGTTCTTACTTCTTGCAGAATTAAATGACATAAATGTGTTTTGTGCGATATCGAGCTCCAACCCACGTATGTTACAGATATTGTTGAAATCAACCAGGAGCTGCTGTAAGTCTTAAGTAATTTTGAAATCAGCAGCGTATCATCTGCAAAAAGTAAAGCGGTGGCACTGCCTCAATCACACTTTCTAACCATAACGTGTCAACTGCGCTTTCTAACAAGACTGCCTCAACCTTGCTTTCTCACAACCCATCCCCAAACCTCCCTGTAACAACTATGCACCACCCCACCCTTCATGTAACACCCTTTTCCACTGGGATGATTTGTGTAGTTGTATTCGCTTTAATCTTGCATAGCACAGTCATAGTACACTGTACCTGCAGAGTCTCCGAACATGTTGTGGCTCAGGTCCAGGGATTCCACCTTCTGGTTGTTCATGAGGGCTTCAGCAAAGAAGGAGGCCATCTGGTCGTTGAAGCCATTGCCTGATAGGTTGAGCTTGTGAAGGGATGTGTTCTCCATTAGCATCGCCGACAGGACCCGAGCACCCTTAAGCCCAAGCCTGTTGTTGGATAAGTCAATTTCTGGGAAGTGAAAGACAATATTCTGATTATTCACACTTTTAGATGTAAAGAAAATGGAGTGGGTGCTACATTAATCTGTATGAACCTCTACACTATTTTATATCCCAGGAAATATTAAAATAGGCTTTCATGTCATGGCATTGGGGTATTTTAAGTTTTCATATACTAGATCTACCAAGTAACCCCAGGTTGTGGTGGGAAATGTAATGCATTTATTTTGTTTAAATCTGATATACACCTCACAATTATGTTTAACTGTGCTATTAGTGTGTTGTGATTGGAATGGTGTTCCGCGCAAAGAGTGTTGGCAGCGGTCAGGGTATTTTCCTCAAAATAAGGGCAGTCATCAGTATTTTGTAATTAGAACAGTGACAGCTGCAGGGCTGGACTGGCTACCGGGCATTTTGGCATTCTGCAGAGATGGGGGCTTATTTCGTTGATGGGGACATGCATGTGCAAATTGATTTCAAAGCACACACAGGTCTCCAACTACGAAATTAGCCCCCACCGCAGAGACATCAGCCCCCAGCTCTGTAGAATGCCAAAATGCCCAGTAGCCAGTCCGGCCCTGGTCAGCTGTCAGCGTCTGTGAACAGAAAGAAGGCAGCTGTATTGCCATGGATTCAGGATATGGTAGAAATCAGGGTTCTGTGCTGAGAATGAGAGCCACAATCAGTATTTTCTGCTCAGAATGGTGTCTGCTGCCACTGCCTGTGATCAGCATGTTAGCAGTGGCCGTGTTATGTTCAAATAATTGTAGCAATTGCTAGTTATTTGTGCTCAGAATGATAGCAAAGACCATTATCCTGTACTAGTGCTGGTGGCAGACCTTGATTGCTATCACTGGCGTGAGCTCAAAAGCGTGACAGCTGCCAATATTCTGTACTCAAAAAGTGTGATGTCTTCAGTGTCTGTACCCCACCCATGATTTTTGCAAGTGTCAATGTTAAGTGCTAAAACTAAGGGCAGATTTTGGGTTTGTAGAGTTGGCAGATCTTGGGGTTCCTAATATATTTCCTGAATGTTGTCACGCATCAATGTTCTCTGCTCAGACTGTTGTCATCTGTCAGTGTGTTGCCAAATTAGGCCTGGGCAGAGTTTGTGACGTTCTGCTATGTGGAACTCTACAAACTGACCAAAAATTCTGCCTAGCTACACAGAGTTCTGCAAGCGGTGGAATGCTTTACGTCGTGCCGTTTGTGCTGATTTTTAGTGCTGAGTATTTGTCCCACACTGTAAACTCAGTGCAAACGGCAACACCCGCAGCCCAAGAGGGCGCTGCTTCTTTCTGCAGCTCGAGTAGAAGTTCTACTCGAGCGGCAGCTTCCTCACACGAACGGATGGTTTCTCAACAAGAGAAATGGCAACCATCCGTGACTGCCCGCATGGAGAAATCTCACTGGGTGGTGGTCTGGAGTAAGATTTTCCACGCTTGTCAACTTAAAATTGGTGAGAGAGGAACAAACTAGGCTCTGCAGAGTTTTTCAAAACTCTGCTTGCTACGCGGAGCATGGAGTGGGAAAAACTCTGCAAACTCGATGAGTGGAGCTGAATTTCATGCCCAGGCCTACTCTAAATATTTGTTGCTTATCTGTGTTGGGTCTGAGAATGCTATCAGCTATCAGTCTTCTAGACTTAGACTTTGTTAGCTGTCAGTGCTTTCTGCTTAGTCTGTGGTGAAATGCTACAGTGTTCTGGGTTCAGAATAAGGGCAGCTTTCAAGCTCTGTACTCAATGTTGGTGTCAGAATTTTAGCAGCGGTCAGTATTCTGGGATGAGGTTGTTGTCACTTGTCAGTATCCTGTGCGCAGACCGTTGTCAGCTATTGGTGGCGTATATTCAGAATACTGACATCTCGCTGTCTCTGTATTCAGAATGCTGATTTCAGAATGTTATCTCCTATGTGCCTTCTGAGCTCAGATAGTTGTCAAGCGTCAGTTTTGTGTGATGAGACTATTATCAGTGGATAATACTCTGTGTTCAGAATAAGGGCAGCTCTCTAGCTCCTTATTCGCATTGTTGGTTCCAGAATGTTATCAGCAGTGAGCCTTCTGTGCTCAGACTGTTGTCTGCTGCCAAAGATCTATGCTCAGACTGTTGTCTGCTGCCAAAGATCTATGTTGAGAACAACTGCAGTTCTCGGGCTCTGTATTCAGAATGTTGGCTTCAGAATGTTACCATCTGTCAGTCTTTTGGGCTTAGGTTGTTGTCAGTGTTCTGTACTGTTGTTAGCTGTTAGTGTTCTCGGGCGCTCTGTTGAGTATGTTGGCTTCGGAATGTTTTCAGCAGCCGGTCTTCTAGGCTTAAGTTGTTATCAGGTTTCAGTGTTTTGTACTGTTGTCAGCTGTTAGTGTTCTGTATTCATAATAGCGACATCTCCTGGCTCTATAGTTTAAATGTGGGTTCGGGAAAGTTATCAGATGTCGGTCTTTTTGGCTGAGGTTGTTGCCAGCTGTACTTAAGACTGTTGTCTGTTGTTAGTGTTCTTTATTCGAACATTGAGTAGCTCTCGGACTCTACACTCAGAATGGTTGTTTCAGAATGCTATTAGCAGTCATTCTTCTATGCTTGGATTGTTGTCCACTACAGCTCTCGTGCTCTGTACTCAGAGAGTAGGTCTCAGATGTTGTCAGATGCCAGTTGTCTGGGCTCAGTTTGTTGTCAGCTCTCAGTGTTCTGTGCTCACTGTTGTTGGCACCTTGGCATCTGGTAGTGCTCTGTACTCAACTTACAGGTAGGAAATAGTGTTACAGATAAGCATGGGCGGAAAATCCGTTTCGCTCGCGGATTTTGCGGATTTTCGGTAAATTCGCAATCCGCGAGATTCGCGAATCTCCCGCAAAATCCGCAAATCCGCGAACAGCGGATTTTATGGCTTGCTCGCACTGTTCGCGTGAGTTTGCGGCTTCCCAGTACAACTTCGCCCCCCGCGAATAAGCGCTAAATTGCAGAAATACGATCTTAGCAAAACTGAAACTACTTACCAGGTTCAAAAGTTCAGGCTCATCATTAGTAGCCATTTCCTGTAGTGCTTCCTGAGGGGCCCCTCCAGAGTTCAGTTGCCAGTTGCAACTATTATGTGACCCTGCTCTGAACCTCAGAATAGTTACACATATGCCACAAAGGTCCTGAATTACAGCTAAGGGAGACAAGCAGGAGCCAGGCTGGAAGTTCAAATCCATTAATCAGCCCCTAATTCATTATTGTCAGTTGGGGCAGGGCAGGTGTTGTAACTAATTTTGCAACAATGAAAGCACTTAGCAAGTGCAAAAGATCACTAATCAGGAAGCACTAAGGAAGCAGGTGCCAGCTAAAAAAATATTCTGTGACACATTAATCAGCCCCAAATTAATTCAGGTCACTTGAGGCAGGGAATGTGTGCTTTGCTTTGCCACAATAATGTACACTGACTGGACAACCAGAGGGTGCTGTGATGAAACAGAGGGTGGCATGGGTGGGCCAGAGGGTGGCATGAGTAGTCAGAGAGTGGCAGTGGTGACATAGAGTGGCAGTGATGAAGAAGAGTGTCCCAAACAGGCTGGACACGTAGAAACAACAAGTTCGCAAAACTTGCGACCCGACCGGTAAGTTTGCGTTTGCGAAATTGTACAAAACCCTCGCGAACTGGCAGAAACCCGCGCGAACACACAAAAAAAATCCGCAAATTCGCGAGAATTCGCGGATTTTGCGGATTGCGAGTTCGCAAATCCGCAAAATTTGCGAACGCGAGATTCGCAAAATTCGCCCATGCTTAGTTACAGAATAAGCGCGTCTCTGGTGAGGGTATTAGTCAACATGGTCCTCAATATTTACATTTTCATGCAGAGTAAGACACATTTATCATAGGTGTTTCAGGTTACACAAACCTGTGATGTAACAGTTGTCCTTCAACATCTCTGCGATTGCCGCTGCACCCTCTCCCTCCAGGGAGTTATCACTGAGGTTTAACTTCACGATGAATGTGTTAGTCACCAATGCCAGAGACAACGCTTTGGCACCCTGCGGCACAGAAAAAGGAAATCAATTGATTGAACTGCTGTAATACCATCATCCTGGATTGGATAAGCTATGAGCACTGACAAGGTATATTTAACCTCTTCCGTGCTGATGACGGAACCGCTCCGTCATCAGCTGCGGTGGCGCTGTGCTGATGACGGAGCGGTTCCATCATGGCCCGCCCGCCGCTCATGCGCGGCGGGAATTCCGCACCTGCGCTGAGTGATCTATTGAGCGGGTGGGGCCATGATGTAACCGCTTTGTCATAAGCACAGCACAACGATGCTGGTGACGGAGCGGTTCCGTCACCAGCATGCGCCCGCCGTTCTTCCGCCCCGCCCCCTTAGCACTGGGGCGGAATAGCCGCCGCAGTGAAGGGGTTAACATCCTAAAATGAGCAGAAAACTAGAGGGTGTGCTTTTAGATATCACAGTGCGCAGGGCTGGCTTTAGAACGGTGGCGCCCAGTACAACAATCTTTTTGGCACCCTCTCCCATAGCCCCTTCCACGGATTCCCTCACTACCACCCAGCAAAAATGCCCCTCAGCCCACCATAACCTCTCTCACATACATTTCCTTCATTTTAATGTGCTGGTAGAGGCTGGCTTCACTAATCCACTCAGCTATCCACATAAAATACAGATCTGTTATTTGCAGCAGATATATTAACCCTCTGCACTACTTTATGGTGAGTCAAAACTGCCACTAGACAAAATTCAATCTCTCTCTCGCTCTATCTCTCTAGCAAAAACATTAATCACAAGAGTCATCTTCACATTTGTATTGCTGCCTGAAAGCTGAACGCACAAAGAACTCTGCAGTAGATGCTTTTTATTCATAATTTACTGCTAAACACAGCGCTCCCCCCCCTGTCAGTTCAGTGCCCAGCAGCACTGGTCGCACCACCATAAAGCTGGCCCTGACATTGAGCCCCACAATGATCCATCACACAGCCCAGCCACAATCATCAACAGTGGCATAGCAAGGTCAGGTGGTACCCGGTGCGGAAAATTTCTGGTCACCCCCGGCTTGACAAAATGGGAAAATGATGTGTTTACAACACGTATATTTGCCATTTTGTCACGTCCCCCTCAGTGATGACACCAGGGGTGGCCTGCACCCACCGCGCCACCCTTCCTACGCCACTGCTCCTCAAGCGTGTGATGTTGCCAGAAACGTGTCTGCCAAGCTCTACTATAGATAATAATGAGTGGTAAAGTAAGAGGAAGGGATACAGCTGCGGATCATATGGACAATGACACATGGACGGGCCATCTGAACAACACTTCTGGAAATAATGAGAAGGATACAAAATAAAGAAGATGTGAGGATTATGTTCAGGAATCTATGTCATGGCTTAGGATAGACAGCTAGATAGATCGATAAATGTATTGGTGCTTTTAGCGCGTGATCTCCGGCACAAGAATATTATTAAAAACATCTTTAGAAAAAATATTTAGAAAAAAACTAAATACTGTTTAAACATTTTAAGATTAGAGATAAAATACATCTTTGATGCAATTTGCGATTATCTTCAATTACCAAAGACATGCTGCATGAAGAAAGTCTTTTGACGTCAATGTCTGCTGCGTAACTTCTCGTTGGTCCCTATGGAGAGGACATACTTCGCGAGGAAAGTCTACCAACAGTGAAGCCCACTACATAGCGTGTTGTTTCAAACTATCAGTTCTGGGTGGGCTTGAATGGGTTTCACAAAAACACTGAGCTCGATTCACAAAGGGCTTCCGCACTCATGGCAGAGGCCCCACAGTCTTGGGGGGGCCCCGTACTTAAGGCGGGACCTCCGTGATGAGAAACCACAATGTGGAGGTCCCATCACAAGTGCTGGGCACTTTGTGAATCTGGGCCACAGTCACTAACAAGTACTGACTACGTAGCCCTTGATTTGCAGAAGTCTTCCAACTGGGTGTATGAAATTTACTCTTGGGGAGGAGTTTATGAACAAGCTAGTGCCATAAGATATAAAGTTCTCACTAGAAGGTCCATTATTTTTTCCTGAGTTTCCATCCTAATAGGTATTTCCCTGTTTGTTTTGTTACATCCTCAAAGGTGTTGCTCGGGAGCAAGGAAACACACTCTATATTGTAGTCGAGTCATTCTTCTTCTACGATGCAGCCAATGGTCTTCTTCCTTACGTCAATGTAAAAAGGACATTTTAACAAGAAATGAGCATGGTCTCTCCATTCTCTACAAGAGCAGTTTATTGAAGTGTACCCTTCTTCTGCTTAGCACAGATGAGGCTTGGGGAACTATAGGCATATTACCACCTGCGGTGTTAGGTACAAAGATAAATCCTTGACTGTGTGTTACCCTTTGTTTGGTTTCCATTATTTAGGGCGCACTAACCATTAACTCAATCAGGTGAATGCTGGATGGAGCGGCTGCATTAAAAACATCAGGACCACTGTTCTGTTGTTATTCACTTTCATCCTTATTAGCTTCTTTTAAGAAAACAACTTGCTTCTGAAGCTGTGTTGTTCAGGACATCTACTGTGCTGCAGCTCCTCCATCCCAGCCAATGTATTAAAAAGTCTCTTGCCCCTCACACCCATCTCTGCGTGGGTCATCATCTGTGTGCTGGACCACTTGAGGGACGTCCGCAGGGAGTTTGAGGTCAAGCCGTTTGAGGCTTCTACACCCACTCTTTCTTTACTCATAATAGGAAAGCAGGAAATTAGGTACATCTTAACTCAAAAGAAGACAACTTACTGTTATCATCCACTCTGGTGCCATAACCCTAAATTGAATATTCCGCACCCAATATTTCCAATACTACAGGTATCAGTAATTTCAGAATGTTGAATTAGCTCCCAGTTCCAAGTGGGATCCTGATTATTCTCTATGAAATGGGGAGTTATCCCAGAAATCGGTAATAACATACCTGTTTCCCGCAGCACTGCCCATTTTTGTATGTTTGAGAGTTCATCTGGGCTTAGCTTGTTAAATGACTTAGAAGGGAAGCATTGGCTATCCCATTTTCAGTTTTCTCACCGGACTTGTAATCCTCATTCGCACAGTTTTTCATGTGGCTGACTGAAATGTAATAATCTTGGAAACTCACAAGAACATGATTAGACTGTTCTTAAACGTCTTTACACTCAATCAGTTGAAATGCCAGCTTAGCACACTACTAAGCTTTACTAAGGAATTCGCCCTCCTACAGTAAACTGTCCTTTTAAGAGGCTCCTCTTTTTTTTTTTTTTTTTTTTTTGGTGTAAGACTTTATTTAAATTTGCCATCATTACAGTGTTTGTACATCATATCATAAGAAAACGTTTCGTAATCAACCTCACTTCTGTACTGGTACACAGCTACTCAGCCGACAACCTTCCGGCCTGGCAGCAAACGTTTGGCATAATACAAAAGGCAGTCAGGATACATTGATAGAGTATATGTTGTCTTACTTTTTTGTTTTTTATATAACGAGAACCAAAATGTTAGACTCCTGCATAATGTATAGTCACAGTTAATCATCACAGTTAACCCCATTGTCACTTGCCAGTTCCAGGTTCCCAGGCTACTACCCCTCCCCCTCCGAGCGCCAGACTAAGTGGTATCTCCAACACTCGATCCCTATCCTCCTCTGTTCATCTACACATTCCCCATTGTCTCATTCATCCAGCTCGTCGTCGTCTTCTGAGCTGTCGTCCTCTTCCTCCGGCAGCGGCTCGCACAGATCCCCCCTGTACCTATTCCATGCCTCCCAGACCTTGTTCCATTTGTGAGGGTTGGCTCTCATTTTGTACACTGTACGTTCGGTCAGCATAGGTCTATCCATCGTCCTACACCACAGTGCTAGAGTAGGTGTTTCCGCCACTCCCCATCTCTGTGCAATGTCGCGTTTGGCCACCATAGTCCCAATAGTGACCCACTGCTGTTTCCGGAGCGTCAGGTCAGTCCCATCCCATACATTCAGCAGGCACATGCGTGGATCCGGTGTTAAGGAAGTATTAAGGGTTTGGGAAATGGTGCGCATGACTTGCCGCCAATAGCTCAAGATGGCCGGGCAATCCCAAAGCGTGTGCAGCAGTGTCCCCTCTTCCCCACATCCCCTAAGACAATACGGGTTTCCGCCCTGTGCATTTTGTGCAGAGAGGTCCTGGTGTAATATACTCTATGCAGTATTTTGAGTTGTATTAGCCTGAACCGGGCTGAAACACCCGCCTCCCTTGGTGATGCCAGTGCGGCATTCCAATCTGTCTCATCCATGGCACCCAACTCAGTTTCCCACTTCTCCTTTAACCGTTGCAAGGGATCCGGGAGATTGTTCAGTAATTTGCGGTATGTGAGTGAGGTGGCGCATGTTTGCATGAAGTCTGTGAGAAGTCGGTCCTCCAGAGGTTAGGACTCCGGGACAGTGGACCCCGGCTCAATTACTGCCATTAGTGCATGCCTTATTTGTATATATCTATAAGTTTCAGTGGGGCCTAATGCATATTGTTGCTGCAGGTGTGGGAAAGGGATCATTCCAGTAGAGGTCCACAGGTCTTCCACCGTCGTGATTCCAATATTGCCCCATTGGGTAAAACCTTTACTGGATCTAAGACAGGCTAATTGTTTAGTGTCCCATAATGGAGTAAGTTTAGTTATGACCCCCTTCCACTTAAGCCGTGTCAGCGCCTTGTGCCATAGTGTTACTGTGTGTTTGGTTGGACCGAGTAGTTTCTTCGTTAGGCCTGGATTATACAGCGGGGCTAGTAAACTGTGTGTTCCCAATTGCGCTCTATCTGCTAGATATGCCGGGTCATCATGTGGGGCGTGGATCCATTGATTAATGACTTTGAGCTGTGACGCCCAGTAATAAAGCTGCATGTTCGGCAAAGCTAAGGCTCCTCTTTCTTAGTGGGCTGCAGACACGTTTAACTGCCTGAGAACTTAATGTGATAGCAATAAATAGAGAATATAGCGAGTGGCCTTCGGTGTTGATTTGCGCACTAGTTCATTTTGCAGGGTGACAAAGTAGTTCACCTCCACAATCTTCTATGGAACTTCCAAATCTATTGGCTGGTTATATAGAGCCTATATAGAGAAAATGGCCTCCCCATAGACGTCTGTGAGGTTGGCATCCCAACCAATCACAACGCTGCCATTGCAGCTTAGCGGAGGGGAGAGAGGCTGCCTGCGGCTGCTTTCTGTTGTTGGACGACACAGACCAACAACGCGGGATGTTCTGGCAAAGATAAGTTAATTTAACTTTTTTTTTAAACCTCCCCTCCCCCTCCCTTCGCACCCACCCATAAATCATGGCGGACACGACTGGATGAACGCGAAAAAGGAGAACAAGGGAGACCCTACTCACAAAGGAACCAGGGTAAAGCGTTTATCCAGAAAAACAATGGTCCTGTGGCATATCACTTAGTGAATATTTGATAAAATGGGGACTTAATACCAATCCAAGTATTAGAGAAAAGGTGGCAGGAAGGAGAGAGAGACACAATTAAATCAGTTTCAAACCATTTTTTATATGTTTCAAATGACAAAATAATCAAAAATACTTTTGACTACGACATATAATACAATATACAAAGTGCAATGTGTCCCCAGTGATTTGTGAAGTAACCAAAGAAACAACGTGTGTACAGTTAGGTGAACTATACAGGTTACAGTGGTGGCTATTTACAAAGAAGAGGCATGACTCGGAGCAAATATTTAAATCAATTGTGGGACAGCTGCTATACAATCATAGGCACTGTATGAGTCTTATTCGCCTCCAAGTACGTCGACGGCGTTTCGACCCTTAGAATGAGGGTCTCATCAGGACAGGGAGTGAGGGACGTCTTGTAGTGGGCTAATGGAAAATGTAACCCATGTGTGTGGAAGTAAAATGAATTTACTTACAGTGGACCCAACCGGGCACACTGTCATAGATACCTTGGTAGCTGTAGTATATCTGTCTCAAAACGGACAATGCCGCCACTTCGCAAAATAACCCACGGGTCTCTGGGCGCATTGTCCACTAGCTCAATCGCTAGCTTCCGCAGTATATCTATCTCAGAACGGACGATGCCGCCACTGTAACCTGTATAGTTCACCTAACTGTACACAAGTTGTTTCTTTGGTTACTTCACAAATCACTGGGGACACATTGCACTTTGTATATTGTATTATATGTCGTAGTCAAAAGTATTTTTGATTATTTTGTCATTTGAAACATATAAAAAATGGTTTGAAACTGATTTAATTGTGTCTCTCTCTCCTTCCTGCCACCTTTTCTCTAATACTTGGATTGGTATTAAGTTCCCATTTTATCAAATATTCACTAAGTGATTTTCCACAGGAACCACGACTGGATGAACAGCATACAGATGAATTATGGTGCAAAAATAGCAATGCTGCGGTGACAACGAACATGCTTCTATTTGCGCAGGAAGCAGTTCCTTCACCTTCAACAGAAATACGATTGAAGGATATGATTACCCATTTAGGTATCAAATGAGCATATAACGTCTGCAAAGGATACCTTTTATAAGAAGCATTGTCAAAACCAACATATCGACCTTGTTCACAAATGCTGTTTACATGTGTTGAGTGTATAAAAACGAATTATCTAATTAAAACCTGTCCTATTAGCTTTACCAATACTGGGGATAATGCTGCAAATTAGGTTGCTTATTTTTGCAAATGTTCATATAGGAGACGAATAATTGAATGCAACAAGCAGCATGATGATTGAGTGTACTCTTCAGATGTAACAGTCCCTTGTGCATTCTGATGGAAGCACTGCATAGAAGGTGGCATGATACACTAAAAGAGCCAGTGGCATGAAGTGAGGGAAATATTATTTTGGTAAATCCAAAGACCACTGTATGTATACTTAGTGCTATAGTAGTGTCCTATAAACTGGTGCTGGTCATCTTGACTTCAGAACCTTTACTATCATCTTTCTACAGTATATTGTTCCTTAGAAATCATGCTATAAAGACATGAATGGACCTTAGGCTTACATTTCAATTACTTGGGAAACAGAGCATGGAGCAGATGCTCCAGGTTCTATTGCTGCCCCAGCTATCTGGTATTTTCAGTCATGACTATGTGTTCATGAGATGCATGCCCCTGAGATTTGGTAGTTGTGAAGACTTACTGTGAGTGATAGTCTTTATCCAGCACCAGCGGACCCCTTGTTTGATCTTTGACGTTTGAGACAAGCCAGAGCATTAAGGTATCTTCTAGTGAATGATGGCCTTTGGACTAGACCTTTTACCCTTGACCTTCTCCACACTAAAACATAATTTTCTGTGGGGGGAAATCCCAGTCACGTTTGAATTTTTTGTCAGATTCACATCTATCTAAACTCTAAACCACTGAGTTCTACCCTCATGCACCTAGGACCACTGAGGAACTCGAACAAGCAGCAAATGTATAACAACATACTTAAATCAATGTGACATTTTGTCTTAGACCTTAAGTTAAAATCATCAGGGCTTAAAGCCAAAGCAGGAGGGATGGGACTCCTGAATAGCCTACAGGTCACAAAAATGTCCAGATAGGATAATATTGTCCATGCAATTTCAAGTGCATGGCCTTACTGCACAACTAGTATGAACTGTTTGAGGTAGTATGTCTGCAACAGAATGTGCTACAACCTTCTGCTGTGTTTTGTTGTTCACCATATTAACTGCTTGTCTGTAAGAAATTGGGTTATAAGTTGAGGTGAGTGGAAGCCACACTCAAATAATCCTTGTCAGGGTGAACCACAAAAGTTACAAAATAAACCTGTCCTTAACCTTCTGGTATCTTGGCACACGAGCAGTCATGCCTAACATAGAAGCAATGTGAAAGTATTTCTGAAGCACTCAAGCAGTAATAAAGTTCAAACACAGCACAATAAAAATCCAAAATCGATTTAAAAAACAGAGTTTACTTTATGACAATGACACCAAAATGGCAAAAGTCCAATCAGTAGAACCGGAGTTAAGATTTTTTTAGAATTTCAGGTGAAAATAGCCCAAAAAGCACAAAGCACTACTTGTGGTCACAGAATCCTTCTAACTTGAAGATGGTCCGGACATCTCTCAGCGGGATAGGGAGCTGATTTCAATACAGGGGGGCAAGGTACGAAAAAGCTTTCCCACCCATCCTCACCTTCCTTATCTGAGGAACTACAAGAAGGCATTGGATACCAGAGCGGAGAGCCCTAGTAGGGGCATAGCGCTTAAATTTCGCGGCGAGGTAGGCGGGGCCTATTCCAAACACATGGATGGTGCAACAAATTTGCCTTTGCGCACCGGAAGCTAGTGAAGCTGTTGGAGGAGTGGAAGGGAGGCAGTTCTAGAAGGGACATTTAGGACCAAATGAGCCACGGTGTTCTGGACTACCTGAAACTGGTCCAGCAAAGATTCATTAGCTGGGACAAGCAGGGCGTTTCAGTAATCCAGTCTGCTTAATACTAATGTCTGGATAAGAGTTTTCTGTGCGGAGTCAGGAAGAAGAGGGAAGACTCGTCTCAACAGACTAAGCACATGGAAACAGGAACCGACTGTGTAGGTTACATGATCCTTCATGGTCAATGCTTGATCAAGACGAACGCCCAGATTTTTTAAAGCTAAATTACGCAGGGGGGGCACCAAGATCCTCTGGCCACCAATCCGGTGACCACAACAGAGGAGCCTCTCCGAAAGCATGATCTCGGTTTTCCCTTTGTTAAATTGGAGGAAATTACTTCTCATCCAATTGGAGAGTGCAATCATGCCAGAGAAGAAGTTCGACTGGGCAGATAAAGTAGATTTGTTGAATGAGAAGATCAGCTGAGTATCATCAGCGTATGAAATTGGCATAAACTCAGAGGACCTCAACAGATCAGCTAAGGGCGTGAAGTAGATATTAAACAAGATGGGGCTCAAGAATGAACCCTGAGGCACTCCCTTGGTCAGCTCCATAGTAATTGATCGAAAAGGCCCAAGGTTAACCGTCTGCGAGCAATTGGAAAGAAAGCTTGTTATCCACCGCAGGGCTAATCCACCAATTCCAGATTCCTCCAGTCTCCTGAGCAAAATCTTGTGGTCGACTGCGTCGAATGCAGCCCAGAGGTCTAACAGCACGAGAAGAATAGATTGGCCACTGTCTAAGGCCAGCCTGATGTTATCCGTGACAGCCAGAAGGGCTGTCTCCATGCTGTGTTTGGGCCTAAAGCCTGATTGTGATGAATCAAGGCTACCGGAGGATTCAGCATCGTCTGACAGATGTTTATTGATGTACTTTTCCAAAAGTTTGCTCAGGAGAGGTAGTTGGGAAATAGGTCGTAGCTAGAGAGATCTTCCATGGAGGCCTTAGTGTTCTTATGAATAGGTATGATTTGTGTCGCTTTCCATTCCATAGGAAGATGTCCCTCCCTCAGGGAAAGATTAAGAAGGGTACAAATGGGTGCAGAGAGTTGTTTGGCAAGGGAAGAGGAGATTTTGGCTGGTATGATGTCGAGAGGAGTGTCTGACTTCACTGTCCATAGTAAGATTTCCACATCTTCACAAGATAGAGGGGGGAAGCTCACAGTGGTGGCTAGTGACATTCGAAATTACCGGGGCGTAAAATATAGGCATCGGTACTGCGATTATGGGGATGATTGGCAACGGTGTTTGGTCAGGTGTAATAATCGGAGGTAGCTTCAACCTGAGCATGCTCCGCGCACCATCTCTCTTTCTAATTTAGTTCAGAGTTAAAGTTAGCATTTTCTATGAAGTAACTTAGTTTTTGTTTTTCTGTGCCCAAAATTAACTTTAGTAAGATCCATCCTACGGTTATTTCCCAACTTATTTCTGCTTGTAAAGATCAGTTCATTGGCTGTGAGCAAAGGTATTATCCACGTCACTTCTGTGTGTTTTCGATAATGTCCTCTGCTGTATGTTGGTGCTAATTACTTACACTGACAATAGGCTAATTGGTCAAATTATCATCAGAAACCTATTACTTAGACTGCCAATGATGGGAAAATGTATGGAACTGTAAGGAATAGACCAGTTAGTGAGCATACCAACAATGAGGAATTGAATTGAAATGACGGCGATGACCAAATTAGTGAGACTGCTATCAGAGGCCAGGGCATTTGCTGATTAATGCGATAACCGGTAAATTCGTGAGACTGCAATGCATAGGCTAATTAATGAGCAAGCCGAACATGTGGCAATTAGAATGCAGTCGCGGCCGGCAATACGGGTGGGGGGGTGGAAATGGTGTTGTCGCCCTGCGGAAGGGAGAGATTGGGGAAAGCAGGATAATTTTAAATAAAATAATAAAACAAAGTCAATAAACTTAACTTACCTTACCTTCCCGCCTTCAAGTTAGTTCCGACTCCAGACGTTCTCGACTCCCGCCCGCCGTCCTGATCGTGAATTCGTCATCATGCAGGAAGCCAGGCAGCCTCCCTCCCCTCCACCACAGCACAGCGCTGTGATTGGTTCGGCCGGCTGCCCCAACACCACGTCATTTCATTGTATGCTGCAGCATACAGAGAACAGGGAGAGTGGGAGGGTTACTCGAGGGCAGGGGGGAGCGGCTTGCCTGCTGTTATTAATACAGTTAATACTGTCTGTCTGGACAGCCTCTCAGGCTGCCCAAACAGACAGTATTAACAACAATGGGGAAAGCCACTCCCCCCTGCCCTCGAGTAACCCCTCCCACTCTCTCAAGCAGGAATTTATGCTTTCTCGCCGTGCGAGAAGGCAGAAACAAATAGTAGTTCTCTACTATTTGTTTCTGCCTTCTCGCACGGCGAGAAAGCAGTGGGGCGGCGCCCAAACGCCCCCATGGAGGATCCACCACTGGAAGCTCACCAGCGGATGCCTCTTCAAACAGGTAGGAGGATTATGATTCATAGGAGCCAGCTGCGGACTACCTGCTGAGATAATCTTGTTATAAATTAGTTAAATTTTCTTTGTGAAGTGACCTGCTTTTGTATCAGAGAGTGCTTGAGACGGGGCCTCCTGAAGATCACAAGCTTTAGGGTTGGCAAAAGATTTAGGAATTTGATATAAAGCTTTGGGAGTGTTTCCTGCCTGATTTAAGTATTGAGCAATAAAATAATTCTGGCCGATTTAATGTTTTTATGATACTGGGATAGAGAGCTCTTATATCTCTCTTTATCATTCCCATTATGGTTTCGACGACAACGTTTTTCCAGGTTTTTGCATTGATGTTTTTCATTACGAAGCTCAGGTGTAAACCAGGCAGTCTGGGGATGCCTGGCCTTACTGGATAATACTTTCATGGGGGCAAGCTGATCAATAGCAAATCTGGCTGAAGTATTGAAATGGTTAGACCCTCCTCGACATTTTTGGGTTCTGTGTCTCAAGGCGATGCAAAAACAGCTGAGAAAGAATCAGGAGTGCTTTTATGCCATTGTCGGTAGAGACTCTTAGGGCCTATACAAGGTGCTGCTTACGCTCTGGAACCCTGAAGTTGAAAGTCAATAAGAGCGTGTTTGGACAAACTAAGCGTCCGGGGGGGGGGGGTTGTCCGCATTTAATAAGGGACAAATTGGTGAAAATAATGTGCAAAGTGTGACCTGCTACATGTGTTGGACCATCATTGATTTTAACTAAATCTAAAGAGGCAAGATCAGCCTAAAGAGAGGCCGCTTAAGAGTTATTCAAACACTCGCTATGTACATTTAAATCTCCCAGCAGAAAAACGTTTTTAGTGAAGATAACATAAGGTGCTGTCAGTTCCATAAGCTGAAGCGAAAAGTCAGCAAGGGGGCCTGGAGGCGAGTAGACTGGAGCACCTTTCCACCTATATTGTGGGAGTAAGTCTATTCGGAAAACTAAGATTTCAATCTTATTTTTGCACCGTTGCTTCAGTATGGTAACTTTGATACTGTCTTTAGGGACTGTGGCTATCCCTCCACCCACTTTGGGCTGTTTATCTAATCTTTGAATCAGATGGGAGGGATTTAACGTAACCTAGGAAGCCTTTCCAATCATAGCTGGGGTTAATTAATGGTCGCCCTGTGTCCTGCCTAGTGCTTTGGGAGGAGGGGTAACCTCAATAAGGGGATCTTGGCAACAATCTAAAGGAGAGGCACAGGAGCTGGTGTACTCTTGGTCAATTCCTATACTCTGATATCGGCAGAACTTACATGAAAAAGGGCCCTCGAAGGAACTGAGAGTCTCCACTAGATCACAAGAGTTAGAATGGCACCAGGATTGTGGCCCTTCCCTTAATCCCAATAATTCCTTACTTTAATAAATCAGCATGGAGCCTGGGTCTTGATCTAGCAAGAGACTGGCAGGGTTCCTGGCGACTGAAAGGCACGGACGGGTGCAGACGGGCGCAGACAGCTTTGCCTTTGGCGTGCCCGCTGTGCGCGTCCGCTGCGCGTTCTGCCCTGCATCCGGTTTTTATGGAGGAGGCTGGTGGACTAGACAACCAACCTCCCAGTCAGCCAGAAGTTGCCTGGCTCTTCCTCCAAGCAAACGGGATAGTCCTGTGATGGACCGGGGAGAGGTAGAAAATGAGGTAAGGGGTAAATAAGGAGTCAGCAAATGCACATGCAGCAGTTAAAACACAATTAAAAACACGTCAGTGCAGCAATGAAACCGGCATTCAAAATAAACTAACATGGCAGCCGAGTATCAGCTTACTCGTGCGCGAACGTTTTGCATTGGCATTTGTTGTGGAACGTCTTTGTTGGCCCAAACTGCAGGTTTCGCTGGAGCTTCGAACTGGTGGTCATCATATGTGGTCCTTTCTTGGCACCCTACATGATCATGAGGTGCCCATATCTTTTGTATCTTCATCTACACCTTGGGGTCTGAAGGAGTACACTCTGATGCCAAGGGTCCATGGCCAGGGGGCACCTCTTGGGTAGCTGTAGCTCAAATAGGTCAGCAAACTGATCCTTTGAGTCACTTCTGGTGAGCTTGAGTTCAAGGCCAACAGGTCCAATCTCTGTTCTTCAGACAGCAGGGCAGTCGTTGTTCTAAATCTTCCACAGGTCCAGGAGTGAGCTGATGAGAGGTTCTGAAAGTGCCACTCTTATACTTGGTGCCAGCCTTTGTGTGGGGAAATTTGCAGGCCTACCATGAAATCCTACTTTTGAAATACCATGCACCCTGCGATATGATCCTTGAGGGCCTACCTTAGCTCCTTCCATGCTCATAACAAGCTCAGCTCGTCATGAGGCACGGTGCTCGTGTGCTGATGACGATCTGAGCTCGTCATGACCACACCCGTTTCTATTGACCTTCAGCACAGCAGGGGGATATCTCAAGCAGCCAAGGTGTTAAGGATGATTTACAAGTATTAACAAGCAAGAAAGAAAAAGGAAGAAAGGAGTGAAAGGAAAGAAAAGAAAGAAAAGAAAGAAAGTAAGAAAGAAAGGTGGAAAGAAAGAAGTAAGTAAACAAATAATAAAAGAAAAAGAAAGGAAGGATGGAAGGAAAGGAAGAATAACAGAAATAAGGAAAAAAGAAGGGTTGAAGGAAAGAAAAAAGCAGGAAAGTAGGAAAGAAAGAATGAATGAATGAACGTGAAGAAGGAAAGAAGGGAACAACAAAGGAAAGAAAGCACAAAAACAAGGTAAGAAAGCAGATAAGAAAGAAGGAAGGAAAGGTGGAAAGAAAGAAGGAAGGAAAGGTGGAAAGAAAGAAAGAAAGAAAGAAAGAAAGAAAGAAAGAAAGAAAGAAAGAAAGAGAAAGAAAGAAAGAAATTAAGCACAAAAAAGGAAGGAAAGAAAGCAAGCAAGAAAAAGGAAAGAATGAGCAAAAGGGGGAATGAAAGCAGGAAAAAAGGAAATAAAGCAAGAAAGCAGCAAAAAAGATGGAAAGAAAAGGCAAGGGAAAGACGGAAAGAAAGAAAGAAGGAAAGACAGAAAGAAATCAGGAAAGAAAAAAGGAAGGAAAGATGGAAATAACATGGAAGAATGAAAGAAAGAAAGGAAGAAACGGGGAAAAATAAGGAAAGAAAGAAGGAAAGAAAGATGGAAAGAAAGAAAGCAGGAAAGGAGAAATGATAACAAGAAAAGTGAAATTAAAGAAAGAAAATTAATGAAACAAAGAAAGGAAGGAAGAAGGGGAAAACAAAGACGGAAAGAAAAAGGAAATTAAAAAATGTTACAAGTGTGGCAAATGAAACATGATGAAGGCTGATAGTTCTTCTGGACAACATTGATTAAAGAACCATGGAGAAATTGAGTCCAGAATATGTGTTTTGTGAAGAATTGTCTGCCTATGAATTCACATGTATAATATTGAAGCTTTTGGTTTGTGTGCTGCATACATAGTAAAAAGAAAATAAGTTAATACAGAACAGTTTCAATGGACACAATCCGTTATACTGTGAAATGTCAACAGTCAGATAAACAAAGTGAAAAAGGAATTTACAATATAATTGACAGGAGCTAATAAAGAATGGATTGTGGGCTGTGCTCACATCTGGTAGAATGGTCTTGCTTTCACCCCAAGTTCTAAACACAAAGGCAACACTAAAGTAATTATAAAATAAAAATAAAAACACTGGCACCACCTTGTGTGCAGATGTGCTCATTATGAAAGATCAAAATGTAGTCACTCAAACTGAAGTTAACCAGTGGCTGAAGTAGGCTGACCCATTGCCCATGCAGTAACAGCCAGAAGCAAAACGTGAATGGCACAACAGACCAATTGAATAAAAAAAAGTGTCTGAAAGACCCTTTTAGCAAATATATTATACATATAATTTTAGTAAAATCAAAAGTGTTTTGGATAACACCTAGACCTAAAAAGTAAGGTTTAGGACTTGCAGAAGGCTTATTTTGCATGGTCGAAATGGCATTTTAAAACTGCGTTACCACCTGCAGTTTTAGCACCACTTTAGTGGGTAGCACAATAAGTGTTGCTGCCCACTAGTAGTATTTAATTTACAGTCTCTGGGTACTGCTGTACCATTTACCAGGGACGAATAAGTAAATTAAAAGTGCCAATTAGGAATAGGTCAATTTTACCATAGTTTGTGCAGAGAGCACAAGCACTGTACCACTAGTTAGCTTGGGTAAAGTGCATAGAGTATTAATACCAACAATAACGGGTTCAGTAAAATAAGAGGTATAGGCAAAAGTTTGGGGGAACACCACACTAAGAATATCAGGTGTAACGCTAACACCTTAGGATAATAGAGCTTTTTCTGGACATCTTTTTTATTATGTGTCAGATTGCAGTAAAGTTCTGATTTTATGTGATTAAGAGCTTCTTTCATCATTATGTGTCTTCCAATGTGCTGATCCAATTCTCAGCGTCATTTACTTTTTCCTTTGTGGTTTCAATAGTATTCTCAATAATGCCATGCTCTGAGTGATGATCATATTTTGCAACACTATTTTCACCTTCATTATTTCCCTAAAAATAACTACCAGTTAGGGCTGAGTCCTCCTAGATCAGCGTATTGCTTCTGTTGAGGTGGGTTGTCAAAGGAGCTTTCTGACAAACACTTTGAAAGCCACTACATTTGCTTACTTGTTGTCAGATTTCCCCATTTTAAGTTTAGAACTGCTGCTCTATCAGAAGGCGCTTGCAAGGTATAACTAAAGTTATTTTGAAAGCTGGACTTAGGGAGAGACATGGCTTCTTGGCAGCAAAAGCTCATAGATTTTCTAGACTGCATACACTTTCCGAACCTGCAGCCACTCTGTGGACATGGCTATCCTCAGAAAGTCAAGAATTCAAAGGGAATACCTAGGGCATCCAATTGGAGTGCAATATGATCTAGGGCTAGACAAGAGTACCGCCATGAATGCTGTCCAGTAACGACTGACAGCCCAGCGAGGAGGGCCTGCAATCAAAAGGGTCATGTGGGTACACATTGGGTTTTATGGTTCTCGTAGCCCTAAAACCAATGGAAAATTAGATTGACCTCAGTCTCATTTGGGGCCAATTGTTATAGACGGGGAACTTCCTTTTCAACGCAACTTTTACGACGCATGCCTTTACATCGCAAGTTTTACAACGCATGCTGTTACAACGCATTGCGCTGGGGGGCGCTCTAGGATAGGGAATAGATTTCATTTACTATCCAACACCTTCCCTACTATCCATGGGGACTGGAGTTGGTATAGTAAATTAAACTATTCACTATCCAGCACCCCTCAACACTATGCGTTGTAACAGCATGTGTTGTAAAACTTGCGATGTAAAGGCATGCGTAGTAAAAGCATGCGTTGTAATGTCATACAACCGTTATAGACTTTTAATATCACTATAGATTAGTGGGACCGATCCTCATGGGCATTTCGGAATACTTCATTACATCTATCATAAACTTCATGTACTCATAAGATACATTTGGTGTCTGTGTAGTCAGACACTGTGGGCTTCTTTTTCGATCAGTCCTCTGTGCTCTTCAGTAGATGGGAGGTGAGTCCTCATAGTGCTTTACTGATCATATCTTTTTATTAGGGTTTGAAAGCAACATCCAGATACCACCGCCTACAAACACAGGCCGATGGGGAGTCATTAAAAAATATAGAGAATCCCTAAGATCTGATGCCAAGGTGCAAGACACATCTGCACCCCACCCACCAGGTCCTATCAGCAATTAAAATCTACTGGAATGGAAAGCCATATGTCCTCTAATTAGGGTCATTGGTTTTATTTGTGTAATTCACACATTCTTTTGGGATGATTGTGAGCTCCATGGTATCTAGGGTATTCCATTTCTCTAAATTTGAAGATAAGTAGCCCAGAAATGGCGCTCAGTTGGGTTAAAAAGCATGGTGAGACCAACAGTGCAAGAATTCACTCTACATTATCCACCCTTATAAGTAAATGGCAGACTTATGTCAAAAAAGCAGCACAGCCATCCACATTTGCCATTATTATAAAAGAAAAATACACTATCATTAACATGTGAAAGTGAAATAGTCATAACAAAAATGTTATGCAAATTTGATACAGCAGAGGTCGTAGGCCAGATGTCAGATAATGTGTACACATGAGACATACTCACTCACCGGGTTTTGTGGTGCTTATGTTAATGTCCATGGAATGAAATAAAGAAATAGAAACTTACTTGCACATCGTGCTCCCCAAACTTCAGTTCCACTACACACCTATCAAATGATCAAAGCACTTAAGTACCTGGGTCCAGTTCCCTTGCGTTTTTTGGGATGTATGTTGTTACTACGCATGCTTTTACAACGCATGCCTTTACCACGCAGGTTTTACAACGCAAGTCGTTACAACAACTTGCGTTGGGGGGCCCTGGATAGTGAATAGTTTAATTTACTATTCCAACTCCAGTCCCCATGGATAGTAGGGAAGGTTTTGGATAGTAAATTAAACTATTCCCTATCCTACAGCGCCCCCCAGCGCAAGTCGTTGTAAACAATTGCCTTGTAAAAGTTGCGTGGTAAAGGTACTGCGTGGTAAAAGTTGCGTTGTAAACGCTGTTCCCCGGTTTTCTGTGTCCCTTTCATTACTGTGGGCTGAAACTCCTTGGGGTTTGAAGTCCCCCCTATTAGCTGTTGCCCAAATCATCGTGGATTTGTAGGGCACCATCAATTTCATGTGTGCCATACCCTCTTCGATATTTAGGTTAATTACAGTGTCAGTGGTAACATCATCCACTGGTCCACTAGACGACACCTCTTTGCTTGTACCTCTAGGTAGCTTTTAGGGTCGTTACATACCTGTGGGCCGAGTCCATGATGCATCATGGTCAGCTCAGAGTCCTTCATATGACGAAGAAAGTAGGAAATAGGGACTACACCGAACGCTTTGCAGGCCTCCAAGTATTTCTCCTTGCCCGTGGGATCATACACCGTTTTAGTTTCTGTTTGAGAAAAGAAAACGTTATGAGCTACTTTTAGAAGTCAAGCATACAACAAAATAGGATGTCAGAGGTACAGGAGTATTTTACTGACAAAAACATGGAGCAGTAAACTCTGGCTACTCTGTAAAACACTGCAGTTCGCATGTCATTTAATACAAGGCCATAGAAATATGCAGATCAGTAGAATAGTCTGAAGAGAACTACATGAAGACTACTTTTTTAACCATGCACATGATATCAATATATGTGCATTTTTGAATAAATCAGCGCACATTCCACTGAATCAGCCTATTTTTCGACATTATGTAGCATTTAGTGGCCAAGTTGAGGTGGGTGGGGAAGGGGGGGGGGGTTAATTTATGGTAAAAACCAATTGCATTGGCAAAAGGGAAATTATGTGTTAGCCTTGGAGGAAAGGGAAATTAGCCCCAGTCTGGTGGAAATAGTGCAGTTGCAAGTGTAGCCCAAAGGACAAATAGGTCTTGTTTGCAATAAGAAATTATTAAGTTATATTATATTGCAACGATGTTATATTACCTGATGTTCACAGTCTTCAACACAGCACTGTGGCGCTGTTTAGAGTTAATAAGCCTGGTTGGATTGTCCTAAAATAAAGGTTGCTGATATAGGGGTTCATGAGCCTTAACCCATATCTGTGTATTTGTACCCCGATTTTAAGTGTGCTTTTGAGGGTGTTTGTTGCTATTACTCTAGTGTATTTCCTGGTCCAAGGTTAGGGGTATGCAACGCTTTGTAAGCCCGCAAACTTTTGCAATCCCTGTTTTTTCCAGTTGAGAAACATGGAAGTCATTTATGGGTCGTCAGGGGTTGCAGCTGTCAAGTCAAGTCAAGTCAAAAAATTTGTATAGCGCACTACATACCCAGAGGGTCTCAAGGCGCTTGAAGAAGGGAGGGGAATTACTTGTCAAATATCCACGTTTTAAGTTGCTTTCTGAATGCTAGGTGGTTCTGAGTAAGGCGAAGATGAGTGGGAAGTGAGTTCCAGGTTTTAGCTGCCAGGTAGGAGAAGGATCTACCTCCCATGGTGGTTTTGTTGATGCGAGGTACAGTGGCAAGGGCTTGGTTGGAGGATCGTAGCTGGCGGGAGGGGGTGTAGAAGGACAGTCGTGTGTTGAGGCATTCGGGTCCGATTTCGTAGAGTGCTTTGTGTGTGTGGGTTAGGAGCCGGAAAGTAATCCTCTTATTGACGGTAGGCGTGGGCGGAAAATCCGTTCCGCTCGCGGATTTTGCGGATTTTCAGGAAATCCGCAATCCGCGAGATTTGCGAATTTCCCGCAAAATCCGCAAATCCGCGAGCAGCGGATTTTGCTCGCACTGCTCGCACTGTTCGCGTGAGTTCGCGCCCCGCGAATAAGTGCAAAATTGCAGAAATACGATCTTAGCAAAACTGAAAGTAACTACTTACCAGGTTCAAAAGTTCAGGCTCATCATTAGTAGCCATTTCCTGGAGTGCTTCCTGAGGGGCCCCTCCAGAGTTCAGTTGCCAGTTGAAACTAGCATGTGACCCTGCTCTGAACCTCAGAATAGTTACACATATGCCACAAAGGTCCTGAATTACAGCTAAGGGAGACAAGCAGGAGCCAGGCTGGAAGTTAAAATCCATTAATCAGCCCCTAATTCATTATTGTCAGTTGGGGCAGGGCAGGTGTTGTAACTAATTTTGCAACAATGAAAGCACTTAGCAAGTGCAAAAGATCACTAATCAGGGCGCACTAAGGAAGCAGGTGCCAGCTAAAAAAATATTCTGTGACACATGAATCAGCCCCAAATTAATTCAGGTCACTTGAGGCAGGGAAGGTGTGCTTTGCTTTGCCGAAAATAATGTACACTGGACAACCAGAGGGTGTGGTGATGAAACAGAGGGTGGCATGGGTGGGCCAGAGGGTGGCATGAGTAGTCAGAGAGTGGCAGTGGTGACAGAGAGTGGCAGTGATGAAGAAGAGTGTCCCAAACAGGCTGGACACGTAGAAACAACAAGTTCGCGAAACTTGCGACCCGACAGGTAAGTTCGCAATTTGCGAAAGTGTACAAAACCCTCGCGAACTGGCAGAAACACGGGCGAACACAAAAAAAAAAATTCGCGGGAATTCGCGGATTTTGCGGATTGCGAATCCGCAAATCCGCAAAATTCGCGAACGCGAGATCCGCAAAATTCGTTCAGGCTTAATTGACGGGGAGCCAGTGGAGGTTTTTCAGGTGGCCAGAGATGTGTTCTTTACGCTGTATGTCTAATATGAGCCTGGCTGAAGCGTTCTGGATGCGTTGGAGTTTTTTCTGGATTTTTGCGGTGGTACCGGCGTAGAGGGTGTTTCCGTAGTCCAGTCGGCTCGTGACCAGAGCGTGAGTGACTGTTTTTCTAGTTTCGGTGGGGATCCAGCGAAATGTTTTCTTGAGCATGCGAAGAATGTTGAAGCAAGATGAAGAAACGGCGTTGACTTGTCTGTTCATCGAGAGTGAGGAGTCCAGGATGACGCCCAGGTTGCGTGCGTGGTCCGTCGGGATAGGTGCTTTTCCAAGGGCCTCTGGCCACCAAGAGTCATCCCAGGCGGAGGGGGAGGTGCCTAGGATGAGGACTTCTGTTTTGTCTGAGTTCAGTTTTAGACGGCTGTGCTTCATCCATTCGGCTACTTCTTTCATTCCTTCATGCAGGTTGGTTTTGGCCGTGTTCGGGTTTTTGGTGAGTGATAGGATCAGTTGAGTGTCGTCGGCGTAGGAGATGATGTTGAGGTTGTGTTGACGTGCGATGGCTGCGAGGGGGCTCATGTATACGTTGAAGAGGGTGGGGCTGAGTGAGGACCCTTGGGGTACGCCGCAGATGACTTCAGTGGCCTCTGACTTGAATGGTGGGAGGCGGACTCTCTGGGTTCTTCCGGTGAGGAACGAGGTGATCCATTCCAGTGCTTTTCCATGGATTCCGACGTTTCTGAGGCGTTGTAAAAGGGTGCTATGACAGACCGTGTCAAAGGCTGCGGAGAGGTCGAGGAGGATGAGGGCGACTGTGTCTCCATTATCCAGTAGAGTCCGAATGTCGTCTGTTGCTGCGATGAGGGCGGTTTCCGTGCTGTGCTTGGCTCGGAAGCCGGATTGTGAGGAGTCGAGGGATTTGTTGGTTTCGAGGAATGCGGCGAGCTGGTTGTTGACCGCTTTCTCGATGACTTTGGCCGGGAATGGGAGGAGTGAGATAGGGCGGTAGTTTTTGAGTTCGGTGGGGTCAGCTGTGGGTTTCTTCAGGAGGGCGCTGAGTTCGGCATGTTTCCAGCTTTCCGGGAAGGTTGCGGAGTTGAGGGAGCAGTTGATGACGTCTCGGAGGTGCGGTGCTATGATGGAGTCTGCTTTGTTAAAGATGTGGTGAGGGCATGGGTCAGTTGGGGATCCTGAGTGGATGGAGTTCATCAGGCGGATGGTGTCCTCAGTGGAGATTGGCTTCCAGTCATTGAGGATGTTCAGGGGGGGTGGGGGTCCTGCAGGTGGTTGGGTGGGTTGGTTTTCGGGTCGGTTGTCGAAGCTGTTGTGGATGTCTGCAATTTTGTTGTGGAAGAATGAGGCTAGGGAGTTGCAGAGGGCTTGAGAGGGGGTGATGTCGTTGGAGTTGGCCGAGGGGTTGGTAAATTCCTTGACGATGTTGAATAATTCCTTGCTGTTGTGGGCGTTGTTATCTAGTCGGTCCTTGAAAGCGGCTCTCTTGGCAGTCCGGATCAGTTGGTGGTGTATGCGGGTGGCGTTTTTGACGGCGTCCTTGGTGCTGGTGGTTGGGTCTTTTTTCCAGGCCTTCTCAAGGGAGCGGCAGAGTTTCTTGGATTTCTTAAGATCATCGTTGAACCAGGAGGCCTTCTTGTTGCCTAGTTTGATTTGTCGTTTTTTCAGTGGTGCTAAGATGTCGGCGGTGTTGGATAACCATTGGGTGAGGTTAGTGGCTGCTTGGTCTGGGTTTGAGGAGTGGGCTGTGACCCCTTGCTTGCCCTTGCGACCCCTTTAGCTGCTTTTGCGACCACTGTCTTCAGTGTTGGCAAAATCAGTGCCAAGACCTTTGGGGCATTGTAGGTGTTGGTCTCTAACCTTCCTTCGGCCCATTTTTTATTAAGCTGTTAGGAAATAATTGTATTTGATTCGCTATGAGCATAAGACTTTCTCTAGTAGTTGTAGTAAGTAAAATTAAATTCATTTAAATCTATGTTGTGTGAGTGAGCATGTTTATTATGTGTGCTTGTTTGTATGTGATGACATGTGTCTGTGTGTGTGGTGCATGAAACTGAGAGTGAATGACAAGTACTGAGAATGGGTGTGAATGACTAAGACTGAGGGACAGATTTATCAAGACATTGTGCCAGTACAAAGTGATGCAAACTGGTAAAAAGTCTTGATAAACTATTTACTTTCCAGTGCAAAACGTTTTTTACTCTGGGCAAAAGTGCCAAAAGTGTTTTGTGCTGTTTTGCGCCACTTTGCATCACAGGTCCTGCCATGGGTGTGATCTGGGCATTTTCATGCTACAACCCACGTTTTTTAAGCAAAGCCCTAGCTACTAAAAAAGTTAGCCAGGGCTTTGCACCAAAATATAACACCTTCTTGAGGCAGGCAATTAGTTGGAGAAATGTTTTAATTTCTCTAACTTTTTTAATATTACATGTGTGGCGCGCTATACAATACACATGCAATGCGTAAAAAGTGTTAAATTGTGTCTAGGCATAATATAAGTGTCAGTGAGTAGGAATGAGTCAGTGAGTGAGCGAAAGAGTGATGCAAACAAGAGAGAGTATGTGGGTGAGAATGAATGAGTATGAGGCAATGTTAGAGAGTGTGAAGGAGTGTGAGCAAGAATGAGTTGGAAGAAGTGGCAATGAGTGAGCATAACTTTGAGTGAAATGAATGAACCAGTGCAACTGAATGGCAATGAATGAGTGTGTGTGAATGAGTCAATATAAGTGAGAATGAGGTGCTATGCTTGCATGTATGCCCTTGATCCAGGCATTCTGTAAGTAATTCTTGCCTTAAAGACCCACATATGGCAACATTTTGGCACTGGCATACTGGAGGCAGCTCTTCCCATGATCGGCACCTGTGACAAAATGCATGCAAACAAGGGTACACCTGGGGTTATACTTGGCATATGGGTATGCCGATGACAAAATGCTGCCACTGGCATGCTGGAGAAGATTCTTGATAGAGGGGGCACTCGTGGCAAAATGCTGGTGCTGGCACATTGAACATAATGTTTGCCATAAGGGAGAACAACCAGGGCATATAGGAGGGGTACATTCATGGAAAAATGCTGGCCTCGAGATAATTTTTATTGATCACGCATGGTTTATGGACAGCAATATTTTCTAAATTCTGGCAGTGGCATACTGTATGTAATTTTTAGGCTAAAGTGGCACCCATGGCATATGGGAAGCACTCATGTCAATATGCTGAACGGGCACAATCAAGGTAATTTCTGACTTATAGGGGCCACCTACAAATTTTTGAAAAAAATGCATCAACACTTGGGGGGAGCCAAGTTAAATTAGCCCTGGGACACTTGAATATTTAAAGGCTGCTTTTTCAGAGTCTCTGGTGTTTTAGCAAACTTAAGATACAGTATCTTGTTCCACTTTTTATTTTACATTTACATGGGGGAAGATCCCCCTCGTCCCCCAGAAGTCTCCCTAGAAAATGTCAGGCTCACTTGCTACAATTCAGGGCAAGTATTACATCCCACCCCTTTCAAAATAATCAGTGACCACTCCAAGGAGAGAAGGAAATCAATATTGTGATGAGCACTTTCCTTTCTGTCTCTGTCACACATATTGAGACTGGGGCATTACACGATAGGATATGTACAATTAATACATTCAGCAGTGCAATATGCATTTGTATGAATAAATAAAAAAATATCTAAAAAGAAACATTTTTAAACAGATTTCTGTCATGTTTTATTATTGTGAATACATCAAAAATGAAGTGTCTGAATAAAACCATCACCTGTGTCCTTCACACGAGTGATATAGCCTTTTAAACAATCTTAAATTAAAATGTACCAACAGTAAGAGATAATTTAGGTCAATAATACATTTCATACTCAATATTTGGCCTATTTCAACTAATACATGTCGACATAACTACTATTTGTTTAATTTAAATCTCTTTTTTCTTCTCCAATGATTTATAAACACATTTCTCAATACACTATACAGTAAGGGAACTATACAGTAGGGCAGTAGGGGAACTATTAAATCGTGACAATTTGTGGTATAAAAATGTAGATTGCTTGTGCTGTTGTTTGTTTTGTGGCACTACATCCTCTTCAGATGTACACATAGATTTTCAAGTAATACCATGAGAAATGTGTCATAATCCCCTTGCATATCATGTCAGTATCCAAATACAAGTGGTATCTAAAACACACATTTTTCTATGTTGTGTTATTATATTAATCATGCATTTAATATGGAACTTCAACATTGTGAATTTATATGATGTCATTCAGGGTAAGTTCTTGAGTTGTTGCTTCTGAGGAAGATTGAGGGTCAAAGGTCATAAGATATCACTTCCTCTGATGTTATTGAGGTCAAGGGTATGTGATGCCACTTCTGCTACTCCTGGCAATTTGGTGAAATGATATCCATGTTCATAAGGCTTGCAAAGGTTCAGAGTTTTCCTGCACCTTCACCCACACAAAGGGGCACATTAGGATCCCGTCGTACAGAGGGACCGCCCACCATAAGGGCGGGGGTCCCGTGCCTGCCATTAGGATGCGCACCCCCCACAGTGGCGGGAGCATCCTGCATCCCTAACATTGAATGTTAGGCATGTTGTGCACTTCCATGCACAACATGGCAGGCACTGCGCTGTGCCTGCCATGTTGTGCATGGAACTGCAGGGGAGTACCATAGGTAGCCCCCATGGGCACCCCCATGCCCCCATAGTATTTGGGGACCCGCAACGGGCCCCTCTAGCAGACTCATGCCTTTCCGTGGCAGCGTTGCCGCCACGGAAAGGCATTCCTAAACGCACATTGTAATATGGCTGGCGGTGTCTGAAAGACACCGCCACCATATGGCAGCCTTTTCCGCCCTGGTCGCAAGTCGACCGGGGCGGAAATGCGGCGGACGGTCTTTACGTCCGCTGCGGACCCCCAGCCATAATAATATGGCGGGGGTCTTTTCAACATGGATGGCGGTTGGATTGCCGGGCCGGCAGTGCTCACCGCCGGCCCGGCGGGGCCAATCCGCCCGCAATCCTAATGGGGCCCAAAGCCTTTCCTTGAGACTTACAATTTTAGTAAAATAATTTTGCAACAAGACCCATATAGTGTGATTCACACTACCTGTGACTTTGCGGCGTACTGCCATGCTGGAAATGTATGCAGGATATTTCCTATGCAAGTTTACATTTTCATTTTGCAGTTTTTCTTGACACAATGGTTGTGCAAGAAGAGCACTGTTTTCCATAAAGGGCATATTCTGCAGAGCTATTTATTTCACGTTAAATAAGGATACGTGCAACTTAAATTTCAGCTAAATTCACAATTTCCCTACAGATATCCTGAATTAAAAAAACGTTCATAACTAAGCTGAAACATTTTCCATTGATCTTTCCGGAGGTTTCACAAACAGAAACGTTTGAAACTTTTAAACCCTGTAATAGTGTTTCTTATCACTCTCTTCATGTGATTGACTTTCCCTTGAGTGCCCATTGCAACTCGTTTGGGTTATCATCACAGAAGTCTCTATATGGTAGCCGGTCTTGTGACTTACTGCTAAGATCTTCAAGACCTGAGAACAATGGGTCAGGGTCCTGGTCAAAGAGATGAGGGAAAGCCCATGCCTACCGGTGAAGGCTACTTTTAGGTCTCGCGGCGGATGCTTCTCTGCAATGGCAGAGGAGCGTCGCCCCACTGCCTGCCTCAGAGTCAGCAAACAAAAAACAAAACAATACTCTAGCATCGTTTTCGTTTTCTTTTTTGTTTGCTGGCTCTGAGCCAGCTTGTGCATGGAGGGGCGGGGCATGGGGGTGGGAGGAGAAGTGCTTGTGCACTCCCTAAGTATGCATGTGTGTTTGGCCAGCCGTCTCCGGTCGACCAAAACACACATGCGCACTTAGGTTTCTCCATCCCGGCTGCATTCAGCAGCCGGACTGGAGAAACCACACAGACTCCATGACCTGAGCGGAGAGTCTTTCTTTGCCCACTCACGCCAATTCCTGCACTGCTCTGCAGCAATGGGATTGGATGGGCGTCTGTCCCAAGGGTTGCTGGGACCAGGAGGAGGCCAGCAGGAGCAACTTGATGTGGGAGGCAGCCGGCAGCGCCAGGTTCGTTCTTTTCATTATTATTATTAACATGCTGCTGTGTGCTCCCCCCCATCTGCACTCCCCTCACCGGCCTATGTTAGTGGCGGCGACCACTAGTCTCGACCCACAGACAGCAGTAACCGCCAGTCAGACTTCTCATGTTGCCAATAAAGTCCAAAATGTATAAATAAAGTACAGAGTGGTATTTTCGCCATCCCCGTTCAGCCACTGGATTTTGACATTTGTATGAGTTGCCATTAGCTTGTTGCACTGCCATTGAAGCCATGGCATTTTGTAAAGTTACAAACCATTTCTATTGTTTGTCCCCAACCCACTGCTGTCTCTGTGTTACTCTTCCCCCAGCCCCATGGAGGATGTTGCCTTTGCTGCCATTTGCTACTGCCAGGTATTTATCATGGTTTTAGCTTCATGGGTGCTTGTTCAACTGCATCTCAAGGATTAGCACAGCCAAATTATTCCAAAATGGCCAACGTGCATGCACATGCATGTACGACAGCCATCTTGTAATGAATGTTCAAAAATCATGAGAATATACATTACAAGTGTTTATGCTTGGCAGTAATGTAGGAGAATAAAATAATCTTTGCAAAGGCAATCTGCTGGCACCCGATAGCAAAGGCTAGAGACCTACTGGTTTTGCCAATCATTATTTAGAAGGGCATGCAAGAGATAAAGATAAGTATTCAAGATAGGGTTGTGACTTTTGAGCCAAGATGTCCTATTGTCATCATGAATAGCTGTCACTGACAGGTAGGCAGGCTGTTACGAGAGTGGCTTGATATAAGATGGAAAGCTGTGGGATGAACATGAGCTTAAGGGGAAGGGTTTCAGCAGGAATGGATAGACACACTGATCAGTGAAAGAAAGTATGGATAGATGGATGAATACATGGAAAGATTACACCAACTCCATGAGAGTAGCTCAAAATTCCAGCTCTCACCAGCACAGAGGTGGCACTTTGTAGGGCAGAGTAAGACAGTAGGTTTAGGTGCCACTTCAAAGGATCTCTAAATTAAAAGACAAGGCATGAAAATGGCCTTTGATTAGTATGTGGGGTGCTCCATATGTTTTCAAGGAGAGCCAGAAATCTCTTCATCTTTCCTGCGGAAGGAAAACACGTCCTTCAGAGGAGACACCCAGAAATGTGATCACTAGTGAGAACCTACTCTAACACTCACCTGTTCTAGGACATCACTTTCATCAGACAGCATAATAATTTCAACTTTCACCTACAAATCCTAAACAATACATCCACCTCATTAGGCCTCACCTGGCTTGCCACAAACAGCATTGGAATGCTCGTGTCAGTGCTTCAACCATACGCTGATAATGTGCTAGCCCACCCACTCACACTCTCAGCTGAAGGTAGAGTAGAGGGCATGAGATGAAACCCAAAGATAAAAGCCTTGAGAGGAAACCCAAAGATAAAAGGAATCTAAGGTATAGAAGGAGAGAGTACAGTGTCTCCTTGCAGATTCATTGAGGGGATTCAGCAAGTCCACCATGCTGACCCTCCAACAAATCATGGCCTTTGAAAGGAGATCTGGATATGCCTCTTTCCATGTTTAATGCTTCCACAACATGTTACAGGTCCTCTTTATTATAGTAGCTCAACCCACTCTGAAAGCAGAATGTCACACTGCAGTTCCAATAATTCAGGTTGAGGTGATTGTTGAGCATTTTAAAAATAATTATGGTAGTGGGTTTGATAGAGTTTAGGAAGGAGTCAGAGCTCAAAAGCATGTGCCCTATGTCTACCACTACTCTAACCCCACTGGGCCCTGAGGGGATGGTCCTCTGTTGGATCTTGTTCCACCGATGAGAGGGGTTGAATTTAGGGTTCCCAGGCACATCAGGTAGCTGCTCAATGAGGGCCACTAATTGGCAGCCAACTTACCAAAATTCCCACATAAAATGTATCTCTAATTGCAAATTTTCAATAGACAACCAATAGAACACAATAAGAGTCTCAAGCAAGTTAAAGTTTGTTAGTTATTGTATTAGGGTTTCAAAATGCATTATAAAAAGTAATCTCTTTATCAATTCAGTTAAAAATATCACAGTTTTAATTAAAACACCTAGCATTTGGGCAAGGATGGTTCTAAATCCACATGCAGGGTTACAAAGACCTGCTACCGATGAGGAAGATGAATGGTTATCCAAACTAATAGAATTGATCCTATCAGGCGAGGGGGAAGTAAAATGTATGAGTCTCAAAGGGCGAGTCGATTTAGCATAAAGCTTAAGCAAAGAAGAACATTCTAGTTCTGCAAGAAAGATCTTCTAGTGAATGTAGCATCCACAGATAGTCCTAAACCAAAGGATGGTTTGTACCTCAAAATCAGTCAGAATGAAAGGTTGTCGGCATCACACAAAGGGCATGCATCAAAGATCCAGATAAATCGAATTGTCAAAAAAGGGGAAAGGAAATCAAAACAAGTGCACTCCAACAAGCAAAATAAATTGAGTGTGGTGCCCCTTCTTTGGAGTTACTTCTTTTATAAGTTCATAATGAAATGTCCGAGTGATGTGGCATCACACCACCATCAGGGCCGGACTGGGAACCAAATCTGGCCCTGGCAAACTGCTTGCCCGGTCCCCCTGGAGAAGGGAGGGGAGTGCAGCTGAGTTGTTTGATAGGGCTGGTTTCTGCTGATTTTGTTACAGGGGGCCGATATTGCAGGACCCTGGGAACAAAAGCGGTCCCTAGGGGCCCAAAACTGGCCCCCACCATGGCAGCCCACCGGGGAAATGCCTGTTGCCAGCTATGGCCAGTCCAGCCCTGACCACCATCAAATGACCATCATGTGTTTGTGCATTAAGTCATCTAGATAGTCACAACATCTACATGGTTACCCATGCTTGTAACGAGAACCGCCAGATTCACAAATCCACATCAGTTATCGATAGGAAAAAAAAACATAATAGCCTTTTGCAAAAAGTTTGACGCATTCACCAGTGTTAGACAAGGCACATGATTATGTCACAACCAGTGCTGGAATAGAACAGGAACCTACTGGACTCCGGTTACAGCAGACACTATTGAATTGGAACCAGGTACCAGGTCAGACCGAGTCAATCCCTCCAGTGCAAAATGTCAACATTGGGACACAAGCATTGAATCCTGAACACTTTCAATAAGTGCATCATATTAGCAACTTGCAAGGCCGAGGACATTGGAGGCTCTTTTTCCTCTCCAACTCTCCTCCGTGCATCCAATAGATCACTTTATGTACAATCAGCAATTCCCTTTCTTCGAACTGTGTCCTAGCTGGCAGTGGTTCAAATGGAGGATCCTGTACATTCAGCAACTGCTGGCAGATGTGTCACCCCATCAGTACAAACAAAAGACACTCCGCCGGCCACTTCCCTAAAATTAAAGAGGCAACTGGTGAAGGGTTTTTAACTTTCTAAATAAGGTACATTTATGTGTGTTTGTAGGAATAGTCGGCAGGCTTGTGAATTATATTGGTAGCCATAGCTATTTGCACAAAACAAACTAAACTGACATTTTTCTGACACTCAGTAAGAAGTATTTACTCCTTCCCAATGGAAAACAGTTTATCAACCTTGAAAAAGGTAGTTCAAATCTTCCAAGATTCAAATGTATGCCTTATGGTTATATGGAGCTGTTTACACCTGTGGCAAGATGCACTACGCTGTTTTACCATGATTGTAATTTGCTACTGCTAATTGTTACCTGATGATTACACGGATCCTTTTTCACCAGCCCTCTTTTGCCTGACCCCCAGCTTAAGGTACTGTGCCTGCCATCCCTGTCCCTGGACTGCCTGCTGTCCCTGCGCCTCCTGCCATTCCTGTCCCTGCATGCCTGCTGTCCCTGTGCTGCCTGCCGTCCCTATACCTGCACTGCCTGATTTCCCTGTCCCACCTGCCATCCCTGTCCCTGTGCTGCCTGCTGTCCCTGTGCTGCCTTCCCTTTCTGTTCCTTCACCTGCCGACACTGCCACATCTCCTGTGACCCAACCTATGAAAGATCCTGCACCACTGCCACCCATGATACCAAGAACACCCCACAACCGCTCTAGCGTATCTGCCCACTCACTCTGCAAACATGCCATGGAAATCTGGGACACCATCACCACCCTCTGCATAGACTTTACCTTCATCAAAGAAATGTGGCTCAACCCCTCCTCGAACCCCATCACCACCGCCCCTCCCAAATGCTACAAGATAATAGAATACACTGAGACTGCGCCAACAAACAAGGCGGAGGCATCGCCATCATCGTCAAGGAAACCAACAGATGCACCGTCGCCAACCACAACCCCATGCCTCTCATGGAACATTTCAACTTCCTACTACAAACTGACATGAAGACCACGATAAGAGGCATCCTCACCTACAGACCCCCTGGGACACTGAGCAACATTCTGTATCCCTGAATCTTTCCCATTGCTTGTTTTTCCCCTTACGTATTTGTGCTTAATGTTTATCTCGACCTTACAAGTAACTATGTTGCCATGCTCTAATAACTGTGTAACCTTTGTAACGATGTAACATGTAACTATGATCTGATGCTCATGTAAAGCGCTCTGATACCTCCGGGTCTAGCCAGCGCATTATATAACTTTTAAAATAAATAATAAATAAACTAAATAAATAAATAAATAAACCCCAATCTTATCACTCCCTAGCAATGGACTCTCGCCACTATGTCCTACTCGGCAACCCCAACTTCCATATTGACGACCTCCAACGCCTCCAACTCCATTGCCCTCCTGGAGAACCTGAACAGCATCAGCCTCATCCAACTGGTCACCAAGCCCACGCACAAAGCCGTACACACACTTGACCCCATTTGCACCTCCGGTGACAAAATCAAATTCAGCCACACCACAGAACTCATCTGGACTGACCACACCATTGTACACTTTGCCATCACTGACAGCAAGCACATCATCACCAGGCATCAGATCTTCTCCCACTGCAGTTGAAGTAAGGTCCCTGAAACTCAGTGGTCACAGAGCCTCACCTCCTCCTAACCCAGGGCCTCAACAGTCCTCAACCAGGTAGCCCCACTGAAACCTAAAAAAATTGAACAAAACCTCCAAACATGCCAGCGGGTACACCCCAGAATTCAGGACCACAAGCGCAACTGCCACCAACTGGAGAAATGACAGCGCACCACCAAGAACCCCGCTGACAGAGCAGCCCACAAAACTTCCCTCAGCAACTATCACTGGTACATCAAAGGAACTCTTCAAAATAGTAGTCAAAGAATTCTCCAACCCTACAGCCATAGAGAACACCATCCACCCCTCCCTAGTAATCTAGGACACCCTCTCAGACTACTTCCACAGCAAGATCACCAACATCAGCAACAATTTCAAACTCTAATCAGCCACCCTCAACTCTAACGCCCTCAACCAACAAGCGAACATCAGCCAAACCGTTAATCCCTGGTCTCTGCTCACCAGCGGCGGCCGGCACGGATCGGGCGGGGGAGGAGGAGGAGGAAGCAGAATGTAAAAAAATAAAAGTAAAAACCACTTATCGCCGCGTCCCGAGTCTCTGCTCCGCTCCACCTCCGCGAGGGAACAGGAACCAGGAAGCACACCCAGGCTTCCCTGACCAATCATAACGCTGCAATGCAGTGTTGTGATTGGTCTGAGCACTCTGGTTCCGCACTCAGACGGGGAATGGGGGCCTGGGCATGTTCTCCACCCAGGCTGTAATGCAGCCTGGGTGGAAAACATGGAAAGTGATCATGACTGTTGGGCCGGCCCTAGAGGGTTGGCCAAAGCGTCATGTGCACTTCAGTGTGCCCACCACTCCTCCCCTGCCCTGCTCTGAGAGCAGAGCAGCCCTGGCTACCCGCTGGCAAAGCAGCTGGACCAAATAAAATTATAACATTCAGTTATTATCATTTTGTTCTTTCTATAGTCACACTGCCTAAAAGAAGTGGGGCGACGCTCCTCTGCCTAAGCAGAGGAGCCGTCACTGCCGCTCACTGCTCTGACCACCTTAGCCATCAAGTCTTCCATTCCTGAGGTGCCCATTGCCCCCTGCTTCACCACCTCTACAACCTCTCAATGAACCAAATCAGCATGCAACTCTCCAGCATCCTCAACACCTTCTTCTCCACAGCAACATTCCCAGACAGATGGTAACACTCAGACGTCAGAGCCCTCCTAATGAAAGCCTCTTCCGACCCCAGCCATCTCAAAAACGTACAGTCCAATCTCCCTGCTCCCCTACGTGGCCAAAGTACTCGACAAAGCCATCAACCAGCAGCTCACTGAATTTCTCGAACAAAACCACCTACTGAATGCTCCACAATCAGGATTTTGTGTCAACCACGGCACTGAGACAGCACTGATTGCTACCACAGATGACATCAGAAAACTCCTTAATTATGGAGAAACTGCGGCCCTGACCCTCCTCAACCTCTCTGCAGCATTTAACATGGTCTCCCACAACACCATCATCAACAAACTCTACAACATAGACATACAGCAAGACGCCCTCAAGTGGATCACCTCTTTCCTTACAGGATGCACACAGAGCATCCAACTGCTTTCCTTCACCTCCGCACCCAAAGACATAATATGCAGTGTACCACAAGAATCATCCCTTAGACCCACCCTATTCAACATCCACATAACCCCTCTCGCAGACGTTGTCAGATGGCACGGATACAACATAATCTAATACGCAGATGACACTCAACTTATCCTTTCGCTCTAACAAAACTGAAGTACTGATCTTCGGGAAGAACCCCTCTGCATGGGACCACAGCTGGTGGCCTGCAGAACTTGGACCTACACCCATACTGAACAACCATGCACACAACCTCGGCATCATCCTCGACAGTCAACTGACCATGAACGACAAGTCAACGCAATTGCCTCCTCCTGCTTCCACACACTTTGCATGCTCTGCAGAATCTTCAGATGGATCTCAACCAACACTAGAAAGACCCTCACTCAGGCCCTCTTCACCACCTCTACGCAGGCACCTCCAGCCAGCTCCTCAGAACCCTGTAGCCAGACTCATCCCGGACTTCCTCGAACAAACCCACATCACCCCCTACCTGAGAGACCTCCACTGACTCCCCATCCAAAAGAAATGCCAGTTGAAGATCCCTTAATGCACGCCTACAAAGCCCTCCTCTACCTAGGACCTGTCTACATAACCATTGACTGAACTTCCACCAACCTCAAGACAACTGTGCTCCTCTTCGCTCGCCTTCCCACGCCCCTCCCCCCCCCCCCCCGCATCTGTCGCAGCCACTGCAGTGGCTGCTCCTTCCCCTACACATCACTGCCAAGATCTTGAATAACCTTCCCCTCCAGCTCCGTACATCCCCGCGCTGGCAGACTTAAGTAAGAGACTCAAGTCCAGGCTCATCGACGCAGACATAGCACCCAGATACCCCTCGGGGTGACAGTGTTACGCTTCACAGTTGTGGTTTCCTTCATTGATTGTAACAATTTAACACAATGTGCTATGTTAAAAATTAAACAAAGTTGTGACCTACATGTTACATACAATGGTATGCAGCGGGCATGAGTATTCAAGACTGTTGTTACAGCTTACACAAATGGCTCTACAGCAACTTCATTAACCAACTGAGCTGCCTTACCCTGACTTTTGCTAGATGTACAATAATCGTGCAGCATTTGCCTTATAGCTCTTGTTATATCAAAATGTATGAATTCCATTTGTAATCAATAAAGAAAGCCATAAACTTTCCTGACTTTTTAATGTTTGTTTATTATCCATTTTTTAAGGCAAAATAATGACCATATACTGGCTGGCTTTCATTGACTCTGATTACACTCGTGACACTGCACTTCATCATGCCTAAGGTCCCACCATCTTCCTTTTTGGCTTCCAAAATACAATATCTCTCTCTCCTTAAAGCGATGCCAACTTATGGATCTTTTGTGCCCAGTGAAAGATATGTTTTGCCCCCCCCCCCCCCCCCCCCATCTCTATTAGAGGAACTATGAATTGTATTATCGATATTCTGCTAATTCATGCATGCATTGGCAAACAATATTGACTTAAAGCTTACATATTCAGAAAAGGGGTCATATAAAAACAACTGAAAGAATGCTTTCCACGGGGCCTCCAAAACTCACTGGGATGGCACTGAGTAGAGAGAAAGTCAAAGGCACAGGAAAGCGGAAGGGGGAAGAAAGGGAACGATAGAGAAACAGACAGAGGTTTGATAAACAGATCAGTTTCCAGGGGGAGGGGCCTTGATAGGTTGCGGCCCTGGGGAACAGCCCACTTTACCCGTCCATGCCTTATAACGACTCTGACCTAAAGAGGAGCGCCGTTTCTCCTTCTCAGCCAGTTCTATGATGGTGGCTGATTGCTGGGGCATCTGCCAGTCAGGGGCACTCGAAGTCCAGGCGGAAGTCCGTGCCATTGTCTTTCGATGTGTCGCCTTCTTAAGGCCAGGCGCCACCGTACGTGGGCTCCGTTCATCTTGTTCAAGAGGGGAGACGATGGAGCAATAGGTGTTTCTCCAGTCCCGGGTGCAAGTATTACATTTGCTTCCTCTCCTGCAAACCTTCAACCTAAATTGCACGCTGTCCGCAAATCTCCCTGTCGTTGCTTAGCCGCAGGGCTGCCTCACATCATTGCACTAAATTCCGGGGACATAAACTGTAGCGGGTAGGTTCCTTTAGGGGCGGGGGGGGGGGGGGGGGGGGGGGGTCGTGCTCACGAGGCATGACAGCATGAGGGACTGACTTCTCGTGACAATGACCTTAGGCACGGGCGGGCGCCCTGGCACGCACCGCACGCTCCTGCGTATTCATATGCTGTAAACAAATACTCTCTATTGAGTTATGATTAAATCTTGAATAAATAATGTGAAACGATAGATGAGGTCAAACAAAAAGCCATCTGTTCTGGAGCAGACTGAGACGTAAAATTAATCTAGCATTGTGACAGGCTTCCACTGTACACCTCTATCATTGCTAAAACAAAAAAACAAAAAAAATAAGCTCTCATGAACAGCAGCCCCCACTGTATAGTACAGCTCAGCTTGTACACAGCACCTCTCATGGCACACCTTTAACACTCATGAGAAACAGCAGCTGCCAGTGTACCCTGCAGACAGTGCCAAATGTACACAGCAAGCACACAGCACCCTCCTTGTATTACACGCTCCCGTACACAGCACCTCACATTAGACATCTCTGGTAATCGCGCGCTTTAAACATTTCCTAACATAACATAAACATCAGGTCTCATTGCACAGAACAGACGTTATTGTAAAAACAGTCTACTGTACACAGCAGCTTTCAATGCAAAGAGCGGCTCCCATATAAACAGTAACCTGCACTGCCATAGCAGCTCTCATTGTGCACAGTACCTCCTTTATATGCTGTACTATAGATTCCAATGCACACAGCAGCTCTCTCAAAGAGCATCCCTCACTGTACAGAACAGCGCCGCTTGTATGCATTTGCTTTAATTACATAGTGGATAAAGCCTTGAGCATAACAGACTGCTTTGCACATCAGCTCTCGCTGTACACACCAGCTTCCATCGCACTCAGCAACTCCCATTGTCTGCTGACAATACCAATGTAAATAGCACAGCAGCCCTTACAAGCAGCAGTTTCCAGGGTGCACACCTGCTCATGCTGTACACAACAGCTCCAAATAAACGTAGCAGCTAACGTTGTACCCAACAGAGAGTATTGTACACTGAAGTCATCATGGTTTTACACAGAAGACACCACTCCACATAGAAGCTCTCATGCTACACAGCAGCCTGGTTAGGAACTCCGGATGTTTGGTCTACCATGTGCCAACTCCACCTTCACTCAAAATAGAACAAACGGGCATGTGCATCAATAAATGCTTTTGCGAGTCCTTAATTGCGATTATTAAGGAATCGCAATTAAGGACTCTCAAAAGCCTATGCATGTTGGAATCTCTATTAAAATTGAGATTCCTAAACATTCCTTAATTGCGACTCGCTTATTGCGAGTCGCATTTAAGGAATGGCTTTCCATTCATTCCTATGGGCCTACCGATTTCCTAAATTGCGAGTCCCAAACACGTTCATGCATCACAAAAGGCCATTTTGGGATTGCAAAAGGCCAATTTTTGCGAACTGCACTGTTTGCGATCGCAAAAGCCTTTGACGCATGTGCCCCAAAGTTATTACAAAGTCACAGCAACAATTGGGTTGAACATTTGCTTTTTATTCAGGGCTGGACATTGCTCTATCTTCCAGTCACGTTTAATCCGAAGATCTTTCTATGATGTCTACCATGTTCCCCATATTACTGATTTTTCCAACAATTAAATGCTGCTTTAAAGAGATGTGCAGCATTGTCTAAATACAGAAATTCCATCTGCCTTCATCTCTCCAACAACACTCATGATTTCTGCCTGGATTTGTGGAACACAGTATTGCTATCTTTCTCCCCACAATCCCTGGGCATGACATGAGGGACCACAGATGATTTCCCCTCATATCCCCACTTCTCCTTAGCAAAGGTACCACCAGAAAGAGCCTAGACACCTGCTACACACTGGAGGAGAACTGTCACTGCTCTGTGCAGCTTCCACTGCCATCCATATATGAAGGGACCCAGAAAGGCAACTACTTAACACCCTTGAAAAAGAGAGATGAGAGGCCACACATAAAAACAACAGATTGTAATGTAAACACAACAAAGCTTGTTCCGCAGGCGTAGTGAGTTTAGTAGGGAGACTTTTTTATTTTCCGAAGAGTTCTTAGTACACAAACAGTCAACGAGTTTCACCCTTCACAAGGGCTTCTTCAGGGCTGTGTAATCATGCAATACAGCAAAGTATTAGAACCACTGTTCAAAAAAGGGAAAATAACTCGTACAAAGAACTGGTGTGTTAGCGGAACAAAAATAGAACAAAAAGTAGTGAGTTTCGATGTTCCAGGTCCACAAAGAGAAACAAAGGCAGAGGTCACACTAGAGGAGGAACTGACCATGCCGTTTATTATATATGAAAAAGAAGTAAACGTGAACAGATGTACAGAAATGTGTGATCATGGTGTCAAATAAGTTGAGGAAGGTTTTCAAAGTCAGAAACCAAAGAAAATCGTTTAATAATGTACACCGAAGTGCAAGTTCAGTGAGGTGGCAAGACTGAAAGGAATTAAACAATTTATTACTCAAAGGATAACTTTTTACCAAGGGTAAGATGACCTGGTGCGTATCGCAGGTACACAGAGTACAGCTATAAATATAGTTGAGAAACGTCAGAGATGCATGAAAATATCTCCACCCATGAGCCTCAAGAAAGAACATAAGGGTAATTAGGGATGTTCCCTAAAGCCACACTACTTCATCTTCAGTGATAGCGAATTCCCAATCATCGGAAAAGGTGAGTGGTGAAAAACGCTAAAACTAAATAGTTGTAGCCAACTTCACCCATGCTAGGGGTGAGAAATTATTTTAAAAATAGCTTAGACTTACGTAAGTATTAAAAAATTCCTTAGTCCAATTGGAATGAATGTCATCCAAAGGAAAACGTAGCTAGGTCCTGTGGCAAATGTAAGCCTCGAGTGTAGAGGGGTAAGGTGCCTGAGGGTAAAATAGACAAGAAGAGTGCTAAAGGGCTGTTGTATCGCAACCTATGTAGTCACCGTAAACTAGAGAGAATAATCACACGAGTGAGTGAAAGGAATCCCTGGCTTCCCATGCATTCACCTCATTTCCAAAGATAACAAGCGTAATGCAAAAAAGAGCAGTGAGAGAATAATCACGGGAGTGAGCGAAAGAAATCCCTGGCGTCCCACGCATCAGCCTCACTGTCTAAATAGCAAACGTAATGCAACAATTTGGACTAATTATCGAGCTGTAACAGTTAAAAAAAGCCTGATGTGGGAAATTGGGGTTCAGTATACTTCGAGTAATTTAAATTTCGCAAGCGTTATGAGGCGCTAGAAAAGTATGAGGAGGTATGTTAGCGGCATAGAGGAGCAGGCTAAACCAGCAAGTGGAAACCATAGCATGGAGAGCGGTAGAACTGCAGAGGCATGTCTGGTATTACCGAAAAGCTTGTGCAGTCGGCTCTAAGTAATTACCCCCTAGACTTGCTGTCAGGCACTGAACCCGGCTAACTTACTATTAAGAAATGCAGGGAATAAATACAGAAGGGTAAAGGTTCTCCCGGGCTTTAAACTTACTTGAGAGTATCGGCGTGTGTCCGCTAAGAAAACCCTGTCTGGCTGGCAGTAGCAGCAGTACGCAGGAAAAGTGCTGTGCTGCGGCTTATAAGCCTAACCATGATTGTGGCGACCAACGTGCACCAAAGTCTAAGCCTAATTTCTGGTATTAAGTAAAGATTAAAAGCTAGTGTGCTAAACGATTGCGTGTGAGTGCACTTCCGATACGAAGAACTGCATAGTTCCATTAAGGTCTGAAGGCTGGTACGTTAACTAAAGACGCCAAGATCGCACGTATCTTATTATAAACATAATTGAACTAATAGAAGCAAAGACAGTGTGGCGTGTGTTGAAAATGGGGAAAAAAAGAACATAAAGGTCTGTCTAAAACGCTTGGGAAAAAGAAGAGAGGGATGCAAAAAGAAAAGAGAGAGATGAAGAATGCCTTGAGAGTATGCGACCTATAGACCAGGTTGCCATTGAGTGAACATGCATTTAGAAGTCAATAAAACTGTAAAAATAGTAATGAAAAAACATATATATAAAATGGCAGTTGAGTATTGTTTCCAATTGAAGCATATGATAAACTTCACGGGTAAGTAAGGGGAAATCAGGTATAGCTAAAATGTAATACAACTGTCAATGCATTAACCTTAATTTCAGCATATGACAAAGTAAATTCACCACTGGAACCGTTTTCATACATGGTTGGCACAAAGTAATAAACACCAAAGGTAGTGAAGTTACAATACCCTTGGTGTTAGAGATTGGAGAGCTTTACAAGTAGTTTACGCTAGAACAACTGAACATGCATGTGAGGGTTCATGAAAGAGTCATCAAGGGCAATAAGGTTACAGTGCCCCAAAAGTGCAGTCTACAGAGAGGTTTGGAAATTGGGGAACTGTAAAAGTTGTTTATGCTAGGACAATGAAGCATGCACGTGAGGGTTGACAAAAGAGTCATCAAGGGTAATAAGGTTACAGGGCCCCAAACGTGCAGTTTACAGAGGGTTTGCTCAATCAAATTCTGTTAATCAGGAAGCTTGGCTATGTAGCAGATCATTGCGTTCAAAAGGATTCAGTAGACATGCAAAAGTACAATATTTTCACAGACACCTATTCGTGCAAGAATTTTCATCTCAGTGTCAGTGTTCATTCCCAATGTGGTGCTCCGTAAGTTACATATCCATTACACACTATTTGCCTAAGTGCGAGATCCCTGTCACCACCTCTCATGCTACCCTGCGCAACATCATGCCATGAAATCAAAACTTAGCTCTATCTCCACTGTTATTACACTTGTGAGAGACTAGTGCGTATGAAGTGTCAGATCAGTACATAGATCACATAGCTAGTGAGACAGTTGATGAAATGTCTGATTCTCTACTGTGTTTTAGTGTTGTAGCAGAAGGTCAAGGTCTTATTGCATCCCAGATTGTATATGTTGCATGTCCCACATGTGTAGAAACTCATGGGTTTGCATAACCAACTTTGTCAACTAGGTGTTTTGTAAATTTCTGTGTAGAGTGCTTTCAATCCTGTTGTTACGAATGTATAGTTCTAAGTCAAGGATATGTATCCTAGTTTATGACATCTCTAGGGTGAAGGTGACATCGAGTGTGTTGTTGCAGTTCCGGTCCACTGCTGCTGACCATGCATATGCGTGTTCCACTCACCCCATGAAGAGGTTGGCATATGAGGGGGCAAAGTTGGAGTCCATCGCAGTTCTCTGTTGTTGTTGAAACCATGTCATGTCAAAAAGAAAGAAATTATTGTCAAGGATAAGGTCAATGATCTGTAGTAGCATCTGGTTGTGGTCAAATAGGTTCGCCCATCTTCTAGAGAGAAAGAATTCTACAGCCATTTTCCTTAGTTCTCTCTTAATGCAAGTGTATAGGGATTCTACATCCAATGTGGCAAACCGCATCGTCTTGTCCCAATCCAGATACTCAAACTTATTGAGTATGTGAATGCTGTCCCTGACATAGGAAGGCAAGTTGACTACCAGTGGTTGCAGGAAGGTGTAAACAAACTTCGAAAGTGCCTCTGTCATGGAGCCAATCCCTGAGATGATTGGGCGTCCTAGTGGAAAGGGCTGTTTCCTATGTATCCTAGGTAGAAGATACAGGGAAATCTAGGATTTTTGATTTTGAGAAAGTTGTACTCTGTATCAGAGCGGAGGCCCACTTCCTTCCAATGCGAGAGCTGGATATTAATTGCAGTGGAGGTGTGTGCATATGGATTGTATGTCAGTGTGGCGTAGTGTGCTGTGTTGTTCAGTTGCCTCTTGACTTCACCTTCAGTTCAGTTCAAAAGTCTTTATTTCGAATATCAATTCATAAAAGACAAAACATAGCAAACCACCATTTTTATAAAACCATTGCAACAATCATTATCTAAAAAGTATACCTCAATTTAAAAAGATATTAAACAACCAATTCGATAGACAGTTTAATAAAGACTTCTAGTTATAATAACAATCCACTGTGTAAAAAGTATAAAAGAATAAGCATTTAAAAGACAATAGGGTTTCTAGTTCGGATAATCCAGGCCCAGCCTAGATACTTGGCCACACCAACCACCACCATCTCAGATGTGTTTGAGCGAAATATCCTTATGGCTTCTAAGAACCCTTTGATTTCAAGATTGTTACATATGGGTTTAAGCCATTTCAGCTGCGGAACACGGTAGGCTGGGCATGCAAAGAAAAAGTGACCCAAGCTTTCCGGGTGATTAGGGCACCAAGGACAAGTATGGTTTGTGTTCCCAATCCATTTGCCGGAAAAGGAATTGACTGGGAGTGATCCGACACGAAACTGATGGTATAGTTTCCGGTCGAGGGTTTTAGTGATCACATCCCAGTAGGATTCTAGAGCGGGGGACAGTTTGTGAACCAAAAAATGCCCAGTTAGATTAGAAGCATCCGACTGGGCCACAGCTAGATGTTTTATTGAGGCCCAGTATAAATCCTTAAAGTCCTGTTTAGAGGGAAAAAGGGAAACCCCCGGGTTGGACCAAAGATGGTTAAGACCCATCTCATCCAGTACAGATTTTACTTCCCTTAACCAGGGGTTTTGGGAAGCCCCCCACAATGACCTAACTTCATCCTTCATAGCCTCTCCTATTCATGACCACAAAATTAGCTCCTTTTTCCGCTTCCCTTATTACAAGTGAGTCATTATTTTGGAGACTATTAATGGCCTTTCTCTCATCAAGTGTCAGATTGTCTTTGACATATCTCTTGCTGGTGCTTTTAAGTTTGTCCTCAAGGCGATGAAGGCCATCTGTCACTAAGTTGTAAAATACATTGATGCTACTGAGATGTGAGCCCTGAGGTGTGAATTTGCTTGGTGTGTGCAGACCACTATCAAAGGTGTAATCCTGCATGATGTTAAGGCTGTCCAGTAAATGTTCAACTGAGGATTCATTGTCAGGGTCAAGGGAGAAGAGTGTAGACACATTTTTAATGTGTGAAACTTTTAATTCTGTGTGTGGTGCAACATTTCAAGCCGCAGAATGCTCGAAGCTGTTGACAGCAAAATTACATTTCAATTTGGCTTTCCAAACAAACTTGAATACATTAATATATAAGTCAGTGAACACACCCCAGGATACAGGACAGAATCCAAGTCCTTTATTCAGTACATTCTTTTCATGCATAGTCAAATTGTGGTCAGATAAATTCACAACAAGATCATCAATGGAGCTTAGTTCAGACAATTGATTAGAATTTGTAGGCATTATTGACATTAGCGTTTGTTCATTTGTTTCTTCTGATTTCTTGTTAAATCTATGTCCTTGTCTACGATTCTTCCTCCTCCCTCTCCTGTTTTTTTTTGTTTTTTGTTTGCGATTCTGAATCGGCGTACCTCTTCTAAAAAAGTCGAGGAACAGGCTCCCTGTGGCTCAGTCTCAATTTGTATTTGTAATTTGTATTTGTATTTGTAATTTGTAAAGCGTGACATTCATCCAGAGGATATCACAGCGCTGTACTAGGACTTCTAGTGTGTGGCTGAGTGTTTTACTCAATGTTTATGGGGGCGCACCAAACAGAAGTTCAAGAGGAGTATTGTTCGAGTATATAGAAAAGTTCTTTATTTATTTTTGTCCATTCTTAAAATACAAATCACCAGGTATTTTACAAAAAAGATCAGCCAACGCGTTTCACTCCCTTCCAGTCCAGGGAGTTTCTTCAAGGCACAACGGTCTTTTTCCGGAAACGTAGGGTTGGATCCTTCTTTTTCCAAATAGTTTCCTTTAATCCTGCCCACTTAGTTGTTCTTATGTTGGTCTGTTATAAGTGTGATATATTCTTCCCCATATAGGTTTTCACGTTTCCGGTATTAAGAATTTTAACCGCAGATATTCCAGTAAGTTCAATCTCCTCCTTTTCCTGACCGTGTAGGTGTAAAGTCGTCGTAAATCTGTATATGTTGGCGTAGATGTTTCACCGTAGCGGCATGGATGGTCCCAAGCTTGATTTACGATGACTTTACACCTACACGGTCAGGAAAAGGAAGAGATTGAACTTCATGGAATATCTGCGGTTAAAATTCTTAATACCGGAAACGTGAAAACCTATATGGGGAAGAATATATCACACTTATAACAGACAGCAGAGTCATGCTACAAGAGACATATTTAAACAGGCATTAGAGGTGCAGGGTTAATGGTGGCCTTGGCCGATGGATCTCATGTGGTATGGGAAGCGTTGCATTTCAGCACAAGCCAAAATGGCCCAGTCAACTTACGGGTCAATCAGGTGATTGACAAATTAGTGCATAAATGAACAAACGCTTCCAGGTCTGACCTGACAGCACATATAAAGGACAGGCAGCTAATATTTTCCTTTGATTGCCAACCATGTTTTAGCAGGTTTTTCTCCACATTCATCCAGTTTGCATCCATTTTCCTTCATGCTCACTGGTTTTTGATTGTCAATGGTATCAGTGGTGAATGCTAAAAAATTTGAATTAAAGTCAGTGTTATCATGCACTATATTTACCACAATACACCAGGGCAAATAGTGCGCTGCTATGCCAGGCAATGTGCTCTCTCCCTCCTTTTTTGATTGGCTTCCCATTGAGTTGAGTTGTTGGCCCTAAGAGCCATGGAATGCACCTGTGCTTTCTGGGTGTGCTACAGAAACCTGAGAAGACTGTGAACAGCATTGTCAGCACCCCAAATATAAGTTGTTACTCTTTACTGAAGAAGGACAAATATTTTGAAACACATGTCTTGAGATGCACAGCACTGGCTGAGCAAACAATGGTGACTACTAAAGACTTTCAGCTAAGGGGAGTAAGTGTTATCCTGCACTGCATTTACCATGATGCACCGGGCTGGACTGTGTGTGATATGCCAGGAAGTGTGGTCCCTCCCCTCTATTTTGAGTGGTTCCTTGTTGATTAGTTGGCCTGATAAACCCTGGAATGCACCTGCGTTCGGCAGTGCTTAAAAAAAACTTAGAAGGCTGTGAGCAGCATTGCGAGCACCCCAAAAAGGTAAGCTGTTCCTCTCTACTAAAGAAGGACAAATGTCCTGACACACGTGTCTAGAGACAGGTGCAACCCGTGCAGGCAGGAGCACGGAAGAGGTGGGGAGTAAGTCTGAAACTGAAAACCACTTAGCTTGTGTTCGCTGAGTCGTCGAATCGGCGATGCAGCAAGCGCAAGGTAAGTGGTTTTCGTTTTTAAAAGTTTTCCTTATCATCGTCTGTCACCTCCCCCCACCCCACACACCTCTCTTACCTGCATGGGCTGCGCCTGTCTAGAGATACACAGCACTGGCTGTGCCAACAATGGCGATTACTATAGACTTCCAGCTAAAGTGAGTATGATCATGCACTTCATTAACCACAATGCACCTGGATGAATTGTGTGCTATTATGCCAGGCAGTGTGCTTCCTCTCCCCATTTTTGTGTGGCTTTTTTGATTGTTGGGCTAACAAGCTCTGGGATGCACCTGCCCTCGGGAGTGTTACAAAAACCTGAGAAGACTGTGAGTAGAATTGCCAGCACTCCAAAATGTAAAATGATACTATCTAATGAAGAAGGACAAATATCCTGATACACATGTCTACATACACAGCACTTGCTGAGCCAGGAGACCATTAAAGACTTTCATTCTAAAGTGAGGGTTATCAGGCACTACATTTACCACAATGCATCTGGGTATGTTGTGTGCTGGTATGCCAGGCAGTGTGCTTCTTACTCCTTCTTTTTGATAGGATTAAGGATGTGTTGGAAAAACATTTGTACACTGCCATTCTGCAGGATGTGGCTTAGGAAGCCGTTGGTGCTGCTTTGGAGCTGGGATTGTCTCCTAATAAGCAAAATCGATTAGTGACTACTTGGATGGCAAACTAAAACACTGACTCAGTTAGGAACTGTAGAAAATCAATGTGTTGCATCTCAGGAACTCAGAAAGAATCTGCAGAATCTAGGCTGGTATCTCTAAAATGAGAAAATAGGCAACATGACATAAAGGGAAGAGGAACAAGGAACTCACGTAGATTAGAAATGTTATTATGCTGATTGTATGATAAACAAATACCCCACCACTTGCCTTATTGATATTGATAAAAGTCAATCTGCCCTAAAGACCTCTGAATTCACTTTGCTACCTCTTTTGTGCTTGTCCTTAGACACAGTTGGTATTTGTAATTAACAAGTTTCACAGCACAATTATAATCCTGTCTCTATAACCCTTGGTCTCATCACAAACAAACAGACCTTCCTTTTAATCCCTACTTCCCTCGCTAGTCTATTGATTTGTGATCATTTGCGTTCATTGAGTTGTTTTCTGCACCTCAGACGGGTCTCCCTCAATGTGGCACACAGCAGGAAGGAGGAGGTTCTTCTAGTCATGTTGCTTGACACAGATTATAAATCTGTTGCTGATAATCCTGAAATGTGTAAAGAGTTGTCGGAGTTGCAGTTTAAGTGCCCTCAACATCATGGTTCAGTGGGGCTAATGACACGGTGTGCATCTTGTCAAATTAATTTGTAAAGATAAAAATATATCTTATGGTGCCTCATATTTCACAGTAACTTGTAAAACCTGAAGCTGGAATTCAACCAGTCATTGTGGATCTTATTAAGCAAGGTATGTTGGCACCAATTGTTAGCAGGTGTAATACTTCAATTCTTCCGATACAAAAGAGAAGAACGACCGATGCAAACAAATTCATCCAAGATTTGGGAGCCATTGATAATGTTTCTGTGTGGTTCCCAACCCTCTACCATCCTTTTCTGTATGCCTACTAATGCCTAGTGGAATTCCTCTTATATATTGTTTGTATATACTTGGGTTATTTATTGCACCTTAAATTAGCATCTTTACTTCAATAATCATCACTAGATGGTAGTTTAGCTCTTATTTTTACATATTTATTTTTATCTAGTATGATTGTTATTTATATATCAGAATTAGATTATAAAATGTTTAGTGGTTATTCACTGCACGTTTGTAAAGATTGTCCATATAAAAAAAGGTTAAACTGAAACAAGTTAATTAGGTAGAAATCATAAATGAAGTCACAACTCCCCAAAAATAGGGGATCAATATATGGAACAGCACACTTTTTAGATACATAAACTGGTGGCACTATGGCAAAGTAGGCATATGTTCACCTGGTGAACACTGAGCACACATTGAATGGAACATGAGTACAGAAATGAGTAATAAAAGTGACTAAAGGTGGGGAAACATGGCGGCCGGCTGAAGACGCGGGTCGGGAGCACATCAAGGGAGTGCCGTTAACTGCGCAGATTTCAAACAGCACCTACCTCTGCTCGATGTGGTTCCTGTTTTGCCTGGAGTGAACTTTGGCCTGTCTTCTCCCGGTGATTGGTGGCGCCAGGAACAAAATTCTGGATTTCCGCAGCAGGTGTGCGGTGGGAGCTCCGCGTAGCTCAGCGCATACTGCCGCTGCGAGGAGGCGGCGCAGCTGGAGGGAGAAGAGTCAGCACAAGTTGTGTGCATCAGGGGAAGGATTTGGCAGGCCTGGAAGGTCTGGAGGGTTCAGGTACGACGGCCATAGGTGAGCTGAAGGCTGTAAGTGGTATGGAGCTGACCCATGAAGAGCATAGCACCCATAGTGTTCAAATGGAACCTAACAGCGAGCAGTTAGGCTTACAGAGGGATAGCTAAGATGGGTGCAAGCAACTTAAAGTTAAAACTACAGGTTGAGCGTAGGCGCGATCTGGCAATCGCTACACGCTATGATCCCAAAACTGCACAGACCCTGGGTAGTAGAAGAGGATGGAGGTTTTGCTGGAAAAAAAAATCCCCTCAGTCCCCAGTGAAACTGCAGGCTAAACAGAAAATCTGGCAAACGTAGTTCCGCTATAGGGGAAACAAAGTAGCTGATGAAGGGTGTTACCCAAAAACCGGTCACAGTATGCTTGTTTCCTGTTAAGGGAAGACCTGGCTTGGCAGTTTGGCTGGACTGTTCCCATGAGGCACAGGGTCAAGACTGATTGGCATATTGATGGGTCTGAACTTAGGTAGCGAAGTGAGCTAAAGAATGATGATGGATTCAACCCAGATCTGTGACTCGGAGTGAGTGCCTGAAAAGTGTCAGCGCTCTGTCCATCATCTCCTTGTGTTTTCTTTTTATGCCCTAAATTGGCAGGGTATGCCCAGAAATGGGTCCCTTGCTCACTTTGCCACTGTATTCAAGCTAGCCTGGCTGATCAAAGGTGTTACCCAGAAAACGGCCCCTGGATGCTTGTTTCCGGTTCAGGGAAGACCTGGCTTGGCAGTTCAGGCTGGACTGTTCCCATGAGGCACAGGGTCAAGACTGATTTGCATATAGCTGGGTCTGAACTGAGGTAGCGAAGTGAGCTAAAGAATGATGATGGATTCAACCCAGATCTGTGACTGGGGGAGAGTGGCTGAAAAGTTTCAGCACTCCGTCTATCATCTCCTTGTGCTAACTTCCTTAGTACACCCTGCGGTCACAACACAAAATAGATTTCTGAACCTGAGCGTGGAAGAACTATACCTGTGAGTAGGAGGAGACACCGGGGAGGGGCACTATAGTGTTGGTGGAACCCCAAGGACAGTGGGCACAGGTATGGGTGCCAATAACCCAAAAGGATTGGATGTTTTGCAGGAGATGCTTGGCCGCCTAACCCAAGAAATTAAAGAACGCTTTACCACCTCCGAGGCAAACCAAAAATAAATACAGGTAAAATGCCCTTGCCTGTAGGGGAAGATAGAAGGTCTCACCCTGCAAACTCAGGTGTTGGAATACGGAATGCAAGATCTACAGTTAAAAGTTCAAACAAATACTCAAGAGGTGGTACGTTTGAAGCAGAGAGGAAGGGTATTAATAGAAAAATTTGAAAGGCTGGAAAATAATGCCAGGAGGAACAATATCAGAAATTTGGGAGTAGCAGAGGGGCTGGAAGGTTCCGATATCCAAACCTTTGTGGTAAGTTTATTGAAAAACTCCTTCCCGCAGGAGGTTTGATAATTAAACTTGGATATAGAAATCCAACAAGTACACAGAGATCTCTTCAAATTACACCCAGGCCGGAAAAAAACACGAAAGATCCTGGTGAATTTTTTTTGTACTGAGTGAAAGAACATTTTTGGGGTTAGCCTGAATAGAGAAATCATTGCAAGAGTTGGGAGACACCTATAAGATCACATCAGATATCTCCAAAGAAACAGCAGACAGACAGTGGGAGCTGGGAAACTGAATGAATGAGTTGAAAAAGCTTGGAGCACCTGTGCAAACGAGGTTCCCTGCTATTTTAAAGGTGATAGGGTGGAACAAGATGCAAAATTCTTTAGATTCTGAAGAGGTGGATAAATTCATTGTGGAGCCAAAAAAGGGACTCCGGACAAGTGACAGGTGATAAGGGGAGAAGGGAAAGACATTGTAGGAACTCCCAAACATTAGCTCAGTAGGGAGTATTGATGCTTAACACATTAAAAGGGAAGGTGCACTTGTGGTGGGAGCAAGGGGAAAAATGTCAAAAAAAATGTTTTATCCTCAAGTCAAGAATTTCTTTTTAAAGAGAAATCATTTACTAACAATGCAAAGTTAATGAGGTATGGAAAGAGAAGGATTAGGGAATATGAATAAGAAAGATATAGCAAACTGATGTTGGAATGTGAATGGGATACGAGTAAAAAGGCGGCAAGTAAATTACACAATATTTGAAAGATCATAATGCCCAAATAATTATGCTTCAGGAAACGCATCTCCTGAGACAAGAATGTAATGACCTCTTCTCAAAACAAAGATGGATGGGAAGTTCCGTCTCTAAGGATCAAATGCACTGTACCAAAGGTATAGCTATACTACTAAGAGCAAAAGCAGGGATAGAGCTACTTAGGTATAGAGCAGATGAGGGTGGACTTTGGATAATATCGGATTTAAAAGTACATCTCACTTTATATACACTAGTAAGCTACTATGGCACAAATATAGATGATGTTACTCCACTGACACAGCTTTTTTCTAACTTGGTAGACTTTGAAGCTCCTATTATTTTAGGTGGGGATTTTTATATTTTATTGGATAATGACCTTGACAGATCCTCAGTGAGGATCCAGATTACTTCCCCAACTATGAGGGCATATCTATTGGACATGATGGAGAATGTTAATGTCTTTGATGTTTTTCGCAGAGTGTAAGGGAACTGAGGGGATTATACCTTTCACAGTAAGAAGAATGGGCACTATTCTAGATTAGACTATGTTTTCATGGATAGGAAAGAAGTGGGGAACGTAGTGGGGATAGACCATCTTCCAATACATTTGTCAGACTGCGCAGCACTACTTTTTAAAATCGAGAGCAAGAAGACAGTTAGGCAAGCTATAGAAAAGGATGACATACTGCAAAGACTTGATCTTTTGCATCCTAAACCTATAGAGATTGCAGAAACTGATAGCCAGGTGAGATTCATAACGACATTCTTAAATCAGGCATATAGGATTAAAAAACTTTTCAATCAAAATTGCCATATTTTGAAGACTGACTCTATCCTCGAAAAATGTGTACATGAATCCCCACAAATTACTTTTAGAAGATGCAGGTCCTTAAAGGATGAACTGAGCTGCAATCTAGTAACCTCACAAGTTGCAGGAGGGGGCAGATTGGTAGAATGGGCTGCTTTGCATGTTATATGCGTTGCAAAGCATTTGTCAGCAGTATAAATTGCACTAAAGTCAAGGTCCCAAACAGTAGAAGAGAACTTACAATCAAAGGGAGCTTTGATTGCAATACTGAGTTCTGTATATATTGCCTAATTTGTCTCTGAAGAAAATACTACATAGGTAGCACTATACATAAGGCTAAAAAGAGGGTGCCAGAACATCAACAAGCTATAGGGGATAATGACAAACATTATCCAGTAGCTCGTCACTTCAAAGAACTGCATGGGAAAAATGATAAGTTACTAACTCATGTGGTTCTAGATGCGGTTAGACCACAGGAAAGAGGAGGCGATAGAGAACGTCAATTGAGAATTATGGAATATAAGTATATAATGGACTTTGAGACATTGAAACCTGTTGGCCTCAATTCAAATGAAAAATTGGCTATATATTTAGGATAAGGAGATCTATTCAATATATATTTCGAGTGTAGCCAATTTGGTTTAGGGTATGTGATCAATTACAGTTTAACCGGGAACACACAACTGTCTGTGGATTGATCAGGAGATTGTAATATAATTTAGTTTTTCTCCTGGATTTTATCAAATGGAGTTTTGGAAACAAGAATGTACATTTTGTCTCTTTTTTGTAAAGAGTTTTGCAATATGGCTTTTTAATGTGTAAATAGTTTTTTAATAAACAAAACATTTTTTATTTATTTTTCTTTGTTTGTTCCATGTTTGCACACAGGGAGAAAGCGCATTTAAAAGAATAGAAAGCGGAGTATTATTACTATTGCAATACGAACATGAAATAAAAAAAGTTAAGAATATTTTTTTTCATGGAAAAAGACAATCTGGCGACAACAAACTGAGTACAAGTATGCGTAGCAGTACAATTATGAATTCACATTGTTAAATCATAAGTAATTATTAGTGATCATGAACTCAAAAAATGTGGCATTTGTTTAAAACGGGCCAGTTTTGTCTGAAGGTCAATGTTAGTGGAGTGGTGTGGCTCACTGGTTAGAGGCGGCAGACCCGGAAGCAGAGAATGGCCTGGGACCAGGGTTCAATTCCCGACACGGCAGGGTCGTGGACCAGGGTCAGCGGACTCGATAATTCTCGCCTCAGTGCCTACTCTAACCAGTGATCACACTCGGCAACTCTGGCATTAGCTTGCCTCATCTCTACAACGGCCTCCCACATTCGCCAGGGATGCCTGGTTTCACCTTGGAGATACCCAGTAGGGACCATCTCACAGGGATAGCCAGGACGGGTTCCCCAGCGGTCTACAGCGCCAGGACGCCTATGGGCAGCAGTGCGCTTTACAAGACACATACATTACATTACATTACATTACATATACAAGTTTTTTGTTGTTAATATATTTGAAAGATTTGTACAGACCATACAGCCATACGAGATTGCCCATTTGGGCAGGACTATCTGATTAAATGTTTTAGGAAATATTGCTATTTGATTTATACCCCTTTAGACAAAGTCGAATGACATACTGCCACAGGAGATTGCCCACTTGGGCAGGACTACCGGATTAAATGAATTGGGATGTATTGTTTTTTACTTATATCCTTTTAGCCAAAGTCAAATTAAATAATATGGACTTTGGATAATATGTGCAGGACAAATATATTATATATATTGCTTGTTGTCTCCGAAATAATGAAGGAAAACTCTTTGTTTATTTGCTGGTTTATGTACTGATACACTTGTCTTGCAGACATTTCAAAATGGCGCTCATTTGATTTTATTCGCTCTGAACTTGTAGATTCCGCTTGTCCTCTTTCACTGTTAATTTTTATGTGTATGTAAGCAGAAGCATGGAGACTCAAGCCATACCGTGAAGAAGCCAAAAGGTGAACTTCGTTGGTAAAGAGCATTTTCTGCGAATAAACTAATCAACCATCCTGGAGTGTCCTGGAGTTTTGTTGATCAAAGAAAAAGTTGTACCATAATGCAGTGGACCTGGGAGTCTCAGCGCAACTAACACACCTGCCTGTGGGAGGAGGAGCCGAGAGACTACTAGTAAGGGAGTGGGCTCTGGAGCCCACGAAAATCTACCACCCTGTGGGCGAGGCAATGATGACGGCCATTCCGTCCAGAAACGCGTCTGCCATAGCGTTTCATGGACTGCCCGGAGCATGTGCCCCGCTGGCTTTTTACTGAGCTCAGCAAATGGAGGTGATTATATATATTTTAAATTATTTAATGAACATGTATATAGAAAAAACCTGGCGCGTGTCAAAAGTAATGTGCCTTTTTGAAAACGTTTTTTGATGCGAATAATGAAAACACATTAGTATGTTTTCAGTGTCTATGCACATGTGATTTATGATGTCAAGTGTGGGAGGGGCACTTTGCACTTTAAATGTAGATGATGGTGTTTTCAACTGTGACACGTGATCAAGGGCTTACGGGCTTGAAAAGCGTTGTGTTGGGTCACTTAAAATAAAATCACTGCCCATTTGAAATACCTCGGAGGTCTGTGTCTCTTTCCTCGCCTGTCTGCTGCTGCGGAGTATCAGGAAGTGGTTCGAGTGTTTCCAGATATATATATATATATATATATATATATATATATATATATATATATTGCTTTGATTCCTCTCATCTCCACGTGTGTAGACAGAAGTCACGGCACCACAGCAGTAGGCAAGTTTAAGTTATTTATTTATTATTTAAAACACCATGTGCAGTTGCAAAAAGGACGGCCTACGCGTTTCGACTATATTTATCTTCAACTGGATCATAGAGTCCTCTGTGTCTAGAAAATTTATACTGTGCTCTGTGCTAGTACCCTCATTAGTTTCCACACCGTTTAAAAACAACTAGACTACCAACCTTGAACACTATTGCATGGCGCACAGGCAACCACGGAGAAACGGACAGTTCGATGTGAGCAAGATCTCAGCGGAGATGGAAACGCATCGTAACTGTTTGCCAAAATAAGCCTGTGAATTTTTCCTGCATACCTGGTGTGGCTCGTCATTTTTGCCTCGCATCAGCGAAAACCTTCGTGGAATATATATATATATATATATATATATATATATATATATATATATATATATATATATATCTTATGTTACACTACAAAACTGCTTCACAGGCAACCAGGGAGAAATGGACACTTCGATGTGCTGAAAAGTTGCAGGTAATAATTTATTTAATTTTTTCAAGTAAATTGCATCGTGCAAGGAGAAAAGACGCAATTCGGCGATCCCAGCCGCCTTGTACACACATATATAATGCACCAAAAACACATTACACAGCACTGTAATGTGGTGCAACTGATACCCAGCAGGTCAGTTGAAAATACAAATGAGGACCCTGTTGCCCAACATCTCCTGCACCTTTCACCTAACCCTGACTACCCTACGCCTAAGGGTTGGAGACAAATAACCCTCCCCCTAATACTAGACCAATTGCATCTGGAATCACACTTAGTCAGGGCCCCAGGGAAGACGTTTGGGGTAGGTAGTAGGGCTTTTTATCTGCAGTTGAGAAATGGGGGTTTAGCCACCATTTGGGAAGTTTGCCCACGGTATATAGAGCAGAAGCAGGCTGTGGGCGATAGTTGTTCAATCAAGGTGTTGAATAATTGGCCTTCTGGCAGTTCTGCATAGCGCAGGGGGGTCATGCAGTCTCTAGACCCACTTCCAATCGCTCTCTGAAGCGTTCCTTAGCCCAGTCAATTACTCTCACCTCCCAGGTCTGATCTGGACAATACTACATGACAACACAAAGACGTCGGGCCAGGTGAGGAGAGGGCAGTTGATCTGTCTCTCCGAGGGCACAAAAGGAACAATTGATGAATGGGGGGTGAAGAAGGTGGGCCTCTCTGACGGAGGAGGAACCTGTCAGACAAGTGTTGATCAAAGTAACACCCAGGCAATCCAGGCACAACGGATTACAAATCCACTCCTTCTCACCTCCCTGGAATTGAGGCACAAAGTCTGGTGTTGAGTTGAGTTGAGTTTAGAAAAATTTGTAGAGCGCTACTTTGCCCATTGGCGTCAAGGCGCTGAAGATGGAAAAACTGTGTGAGAGGTGAGGAAGAGCCAGGTCTTCAAAGTTTTTCGGAAGAGGGAGTGGGAGGTAAGTCCCTTGATCTCAGCCGGAAGGGTGTTCCAGATTCTAGGAGCACGGGAGCAAAAAGCTCTATCGCCCCATCTGACTTTGTTGCTTTTAGGTACAGACAAAAGATATATATTGGCTGAGCAGAGTGCCCTGCCGGGGACATAAGGGGTCACCAGGGGTTTGATATCTTCCAAACCAAGCCCGTGCAAAGCACGGTGGGTGAGACACAGGACCTTAAACTCTATTCTGGCCTGGATGGGGAGCCAATGCAGATCCTTCCTAATAGAGGTGCCTGATGCTAGCCTCGGGGCATCAACAACAAACCGGGCTGCTGCGTTTTGTACTGTTTGTAAGCGTTGTATCTGTAATTTATTAATTCCAAGGTACAATGCGTTACAGTAGTCTAACCTTGAGGAAATTAGAGCCACCGTAACCAGTTTGCGGGCATCGGTGGAAAGATAGTGTACTGATTTCCTCAGGGTTCTAAGGACACCACAGCAGGTGGAGGTCGTCCTACTGACTTGCTTTTCGAAGGAGAGCTTGGTATAAAAAAAACACCCAAGTTCAGAGCGGACTGAGAGGGCGTGGGACAGGCTCCAGGGCGGATGGCCAGCAGTCCCTGGACCAAATCTCCTCCTTGCCTCCGAAAATCAGCACCTCCGTTTTTTCCCCATTTAAACTGAGGAAGTTCCTCACCATCCAATTTGCAACCGCTTCCATGCAGTTCTTAAAGTTTCGAGCTGTGATGTCAGCAGTTTGTGAAAGAGAGACCATAATCTGGGTGTCGTCAGCGTAGGAAAGAACTTCCAGCCCAAAAGATCTTACAAGTCTGGCAAGAGGAGTAACATAAATGTTAAAGAGCGTGGGGCTCAGGGACGAGCCCTGAGGCACCCCGCACTGCACATGTTTAGCTGGGGAAAGAAAATCACCCAGCTTGACCCACTGTGCACGGCCATCCAGGAAAGATTTCAAAAGGCTAAGTGCTGGTCTGTCCACTCCTATCTCCTTGAGGCGTTTGACTCAGATGGAGGGGGATAGGGTGTCGAATGCGGCAGTAAAGGTCGAGCAGGACCAGAAGGGTAGTCTGGCCACTGTCGACCTTAGCACGGATGTTATTAGTGACAACTGTCAGGGCGGACTCGGTGCTGTGAGCCCTCTGAAAGCCGTGCTGGGAGGGGTCAAGTAGGCTGGAGTTCTCCAAGAAGGCACTCAGATGGTAGTTTAAATGGGCCTCTAGCATTTTTGCGGGAGCTGGGAGAATTGAAATAGGCCGAAAGTTCTTGAGGATCCTAGGATCAAGCGAGGCCTTCTTTAGAAGGGGCTTAACTATCGCCATTTTCCAGGAAGTCGGAAAGGCACCTTCCTGGATTGCCAGGTTGATGACTTCCAAGAAAACAGGAAGTAAAACATCTCTGCATTCTTTAAAAACCTTCAAAGGGCAGGGATCGAGGGGGGATCCTGATTTAAGCTTGTCTAAGTGCAAATTAAGTTGCTCTAGGGTGAGCAGAGGAAAGATGAAAGAGTTACCCTGTGGTTGCTCTATGAGGTCTTCTTTCACAGGATGAGGCACTAGGGCAACGGGAGGTCCTAGTTCTTGGTAAAGAGTTCCTAGACCAGAATGAATATCAGTTATCTTTGCATAAAAGAAGGTGGATATCTGGTTGCAAAGCTCCTGAGTTGCTATTACCGGATCAGGGGATTGCAGAGCAGACAAGGAGTCGACGATTTCAAACAATTCTCTGGTGGAGCTGAGGGAAGCAGTCAGTTTGGAAAAGTGTAGTTTCTTTTCTGCAAGAACCGCAATTTTGTATTCTTTGAGTAGGAGTTTATGTTTGCTCTTTTCATCTGGATCCAGATTAAGTCTCCAGAGCCTCTCTTGTCTCCTACATCCCTGCCTAAGTGACCTGAGGGTGTCAGAGTACCAAGGGGCGCTTCCTGGCAGAGTAGTTCTGCTTGACCGGGCCAGTTTATCCACTGCTTTTAGAGTGGAATTATGCAGATCAAGAGCTGCACTGTCGATGTCACTTGCTAGTGATGAGCGGTGGCTAGACAGAAGGGGAGCTAATAATTCACTATTTATCCCTCTGAGATTCCTTTTGGATTCCCACTTACTGGGGTCTACTAGAGAGGTGGAAAAATTGGGGTATGTGAAATCCAAGGGGATGGCCATGTGGTCTGACCAAGACAGAGGAAGGGGGATCCCTTCCTCTATGCGTTGAGATGAGTCGCACCAGACAGCTCCTCCAGTCACACACAATGAATAATTGCAAATTCTCTACCTCCCTGGAAATAAGGCACACAATCTGTGTGTGTTGATATGGGTTGCACCAGACACTACGGGTCACACACACACAACAAAGAGTCGCAAATTCTGTACCTTCCTGGAAATAAGGCACAAGGTCCGGTGCACGTTGATACGGGTCACATCATTCAATACCTGTCACACACAAAGAAGAGTTGCAAATTCCATATGTCCCTGGAAATGAGGAACAACACCTGCTGTGCTTTGATATGGGTAGTACCAGACTATTCCGGTCACAAACAATGGTGCAGGCTTAGCAGTGCTGCACAAGGTAGAATGAGACACTACTACAGATACACCCTCCCTCCAAGGGTCACAACCTGTGAATCGGACACCACACTCAATGAGCATGCAATTGGCGTGTCACAAGAGAGATGCAGCACGATCGAAGAAACTAGCCATACTGTGTCCCGCAACCAGTGAATCCGCTCACCACCAATACGCTTATGTGTGTTGAGGCCCCCATGTTGCCACACTCCTTAGATGCAGGCAATACTTTTAGTGCTCCACACAAGGCAATCCGGTCTCCAGGCACAATACTTAGCTCAATGCTGACACCACACTACCAGTTGAGATCCAGCAGATAATATGGGCACCTAAGAGGGCACCGCTCACCAGGTGGCACTCGTAGGTGGTGTGGGTCTCTGACGTCCCTGAGACCTCAAAAAGAGAACCGGGGACATGTCAGAAAGCCCTTGGAAAGCACACTTCAGGATGCCACACAGCAGCAGTTAGTCAGCCCAGTCCAGCCACTATTCACCAAGGGTGCACAGTCCCTTCCAATGACAATTATCCTCCTTGTGCACAAAAGATTCCTCTGGCAGTGTGCACCATACAGTTCCAAGATGTCCAGTACCACGTCCCCATAAGTGTATCTCTGTCATGCTGAAGTATGGCAACAATAGTCCATACTGTAATGTGCCTTTGAAGCTCGGGATGGTTCAGAGGGTTTCCCTTTGAACCACAGATATCTCTCATAAATGTAATTCCTGTCTGCCATGGGGCCATGGAACACAAATCATAATCTTTAACAGGGCCATGATCTGGCTCCCGAGGCTAAGTATCAAAACATCTCCCTTTTATCTATCGAGTCAATCCTTCAAATGGCAGAGGTCTGTTGTTCCGGTTGCATGTCCAGTGTTTATAAATGACTCTGCACAGATGTGCTTCACCAGTCTCCAGTGTGGACTGGGGTCAAAATAAAAGGCACAGTGTTTTAGAATGGACTAATTCCCATTATCTTAAAGTAGAATTTCTAAACTACTAATGACAAATCCCTTTGTCATTGTGGATCCAATGATAGGAAACATTATGATGCTGTTCCACTATAAGCCATTATTGAGTATTTTTAACCATTCCCCCATTTTAACCTATTGGAAGAGCAAACCTCATACATAGTGAAAACACACATGGGTATTTTTCACTACCTGGGCAGGGAACACATCTGTACCTGCCCTGCCTATCACCTACCACTTGCTTTACCCCTGAAGACATACCACAGGGGTGTCCTAATGTTAGTGAAAGGTCCTGTCAGAATTGGCCAGTGGTTTAGAAAGGCCAACCTGAGCATAAGAGCAATTGCGCACACACAGGCCTGCAATGGCAGGCTTGATTCATGTTTAAAAACCTTCTAGGTGCAAGTGTGCTCCCACAGGCCTGCAATGGCAGGCTTGAGGCATTTTTTAAGCCATTAGGTAAGCCCCACTTCCTAGTGTGTGTAGGAAGGATGTGCACACTTTCACACTGCATTGACAGTGGGTAGAGTGCCCATATCCCTAAGGCTACTAAAAGAGAATCAGAAAAACCCTGGTGATGTCTCATGGGAAGGGTCGATCTTCTAGGTAGACAAAACTCACATGGAAGTTCTGAGGTTCTGTAATTCTCGAGTCTGACTCCATTTTGTTCTGTGCCACCATTTTGTGTTGCCCACACGTAGGCCTGTGAAGGTAGCCTGGCGAATAAAGTGGCCTGGCCTTCTTTGTTCATGTATACATTAACTAAGGTTTCTTTTTGACTCTGAAATGAACTGTAAGAAACTGACCTCTTCACCTGAAACTGACCTCGCAAAGCCAATTTCCCTGATCGATCTTTGTCTGAGATTGCCAATCAATGTTCAGGACATCGTTAACTTTTAGTTTCCTTGCACATGCCTTATCTTGTTCATCACCTGTTACTGTTTCTTTTTACGTTTCTTCATTAAATGGGTTATGCTTTCAATTATAGGTTTGTCTGGCTTTTGGAGGTTGAATTTGGGACATTCTTAATGATTAACTTTTGGTTTGGGATACTGTACATGTAATCATGCCATGCCCTGCAGTGCCATCTAAATCAGATTAACCTTTGTGAACTATGTAATTATAATGTTTTGCGATATCCTGCTAAAACCCCAAAGGCTACTCACCTGCTGACCCTCCAGATTTTCCATTTATTTAGGAATGTAATTGGTACAACTCCCTTACATGCCTGGGGCAGGATAAAGCGTATATAAGTTGTGAAGTAAGACCATTCTAGCAGACTGCCTCATTCAGTTGCTAAGGCTTCTGTGTGACGTAGTCTCACTCATTTGAGTTTAATAAAGATGTTATTTTATATTCCAGATTCTGTGTCAACTTCTTTGTATTAGTGGAACCCCTGAGAAGTGGAGTTTTGATTTCTTGAAATGGCGCCCCTCGTGGGGCCTCATCAGAGAAGTGGCTATCTGAGGGAGTGATCTTGTCAGAAGACAGAAATCTACTGAGGAGGACAGGACAGGGCTCTACTAAGGAGGTACTCTGTGCACGGAGGTTCTGGGGATTCTTTGTCTCTGCAGCCCAGTATATTTCTGATCTTCCTGGTTTGGTCCTCCACATGATGTCACTCCTGACTGAGAACCTTTTTGGCATGAGTATTTTAAAAAAAGACCGTTAGGTCATTTAGAACTTGGCAGTTCCATTCATTAAATTCTTTATTTCGGCTAATATGCCATAAAAGACAGTGCATACATTACATTGCAATTCATTAGTAGTTAAAAACATGTTATCACATAAATACATTAAACACAAACTATAAAATACAGTACAAGTTGGATGGTGATTTAAGCGGAAACATACATTCATAAAAGATACATTCATAAAGGATATAGTGGACCATCATGACAATCCCAACAACGATACAGTTACAATTGATGCCCAACTTTTTTCCTTTGATAAAAGATAGAGAGCAAAAATCTACTGACACTAAATACTATTTGTTGAGATGTGTTTGTTAATAGGATTCTCAGAGCCTGGGAGCATGACCTCAAGCCCAAAAGTAGGCATATTGGTTTAATCCACCTCCTTCTAGCCTGTGCGTAGAGGGGACAGAAAAAAAGAATATGCTGTTCATTTTCAGTCTGGTTTTGGCCACACAATGGGCAGAGTTCATCCATGACTGGGGATGTTGGGTCGCGATTTCTAGCCCACCGTGCCAGAGTAGTTTTGATCAATAGATTTCCATACCGAAATTTTAAAAATAAAGTTTTGGCAAGTGGCGGCTCGATCTCATCCATAAACATCTCATAGAGTGGTTCATCCTTAAAGTTTAGGAACTTTGCAACCAAGGTACCACTGGTTGTAATATTTACGGTTCTACTTAACATAAAAAACTCCAAAATGCTCTTTTTAGGATTAGTTTGGGATTAGCGGGTAGTTGCTCGGGATTCTCCCAAAAGTGTTTCAATCCTATATTATTCAACCAAATCTTGATATGCCTTAGCCATGGAGTGGTACTCTGGCTATCAAGAGTCATAATTTCCTTTAACCCGTCTCGGTAGTCTTGAAGTTCGGGCACTTGCCATAGTCTCACCCACAGCATTAAAGGTCGGATCAAAACTTGGTGATCAGTCCTTTTAAAGTTTAGGTCGAGCTCCAGGGGAACTAATGGGGTACCTCTAGGGACTCTTACCAGGCTACGCATAAAATTATTATCCAAAACACTGAAAGACTCCCTGGACCCTGGACCCCATATTTCAGCACCGTAAAGAACAGATGCTTGGACCTTAAATTTGAATAATTCCATCACTGGGGATACCGCTTTGCTAGTGCTCATACTTTGCTCCCTAAGTATTGGTTTAACATTTTGCACGTAGGTTAATTTGCTTTTATCAATTTGGGCTTTCCAAGTAAAGTTTGAATCCAAAGTCACCCCTAAATAAGAGAAATGTGGCACTGATTCGAGCGTAACTCCTTTGAGTGTTAAACAGCCCTTATCTGGTTTGATAGGATTTAGGGCCATACATTTGGTCTTCTTGCCATTGATCTCCAATCCCTTTTGACTACAATATTCATTAAAAGTATTTAGTAATGTCTGCAACCCATTTTTTGTTTGGGAGATCAGAATGGTGTCATCGGTAAATAGCAAGGATGTCACCTTTTCGCCATTCAGTTTTGGAGAATCATTTTTGCATCTCTCTAAGAAAGAGGGGATGTCGTTTACAAAAAGGGAAAATAGCGTCGGGGCCAGAACACAACCCTGGCGTACTCCTCGTTCGATGGGTATTTTTTGAGTTAATTCGCCATTAGGACCCCATCTAACTCTCGCGAAGTTCCCTTCATGTAGTTCTTTGATCTGGACGACAAGATTTTTTGGCATGCCTGCTGCACTCAAGGTTGCCCATAGGAGACTGTGAGGCACCAAATCAAATGCAGCCCTTAAATCTACAAAGGCTACATATAAATGGCACCTCTTAATCACTACGTACTTCCAATAGAGGCAGCAAAATCTAAAAATTTGGTCTATTGTACTGACCTTGGATCTGAAACCAGCTTGGAATTTAGTTAAAAAAGAATTCTCATCTAGCCAATTACTCACTCGTATTAAAATATGTCGTGAGTATATTTTCTGTAAAATGTCCATTAGACTTATTGGCCGATAATTACATGGGTCCATCCTGTCTCCTTTTTTAAAAATTAAAACAATTTCCGCTCCCTTCCAACTTTCTGGAAATACTGAAGTGCAAGAAAATGTATTGCACAAGTAATTGATATAAGGTGCCCATACTTCAAGGTTGTGCTTATACAGGTCCCCTGGGATTTTATCCAAACCTGGAGCTTTCCCGGATTTGATTTGTGATATTGCCAGCTCTGTTTCCCCTATAGTGAAAACCAGATGTTCAGCTGGAGATTCGAGATTTTCTACACTCGTATTCATGTAAGGGTCATCGTATTTTTTGTATAAATTCGAGAAGTGTGTGACCCATGTTTGCTCATCCAAGAAAACATCTTTACTTACCCTGCCTGCATGGTTCCCATTAGCGACCAGCCTCCAAAAGGCCACATTATCACGAGACTGTGCCGCTAGTAGCAAATCGACCCATTTGTCTTCCTCCCAAGCTATCTTTGCGACCCTTTGAACAGATTTATAATCACTCCTTGCTTTTTTTACGTCTACTGGAGATTTGGTCTTAATTGCCAGTAGTAATTCCCTCTTTGACTCTCTACAGGATCTGTCATACCATGGCTTACTATGGGACAGATTCTGGGTCTTCTGCTGATTTTTTTTTGGCATCTTGGTGACTAGTAACTTGAGGTCAGCAAAAATTTTTTGATGAATTTGGAGAAATGAAGTGTTTCTTTCATTATCGCCTATTCTTTCTAAGTAAGGACCAAAGGTGTCTGCCAAAAACGAGTATATTTCTCTTAAAATATCGCTATGATCCAATATAAATGGCCATTTTAGGGACCTTCTGTTATTACTAATATGGATCTCGGAGTTAGCAACTTCATCTTCCCCAGATGTTGATTGTTGGACCATGTCTTTTAACAAATAGGCATCCAGCATCAAGTTTAAGGGAAAATGGTCACTTTCAAACCGTTCCATTACTTTGAGGTCTAGGAGATGAGGCCAGAGGGGAATAGAAGCAATCACAAAATCTAAATTGCTTTTATAGTTGTTCCTGGTGAATGTTGGTTTTTTTGAGCTGTCGGAGGGTAACCGTCCGTTACATGCCCTAAGGGAGTGTTCCGTACATAGGTTAATAAGTTAGCTATCTGAGGGAGTGATCTTGTCAGAAGACAGAAATCTACTGAGGAGGACAGGACAGGACTCTACTAAGGAGGTACTCTGTGCACGGAGGTTCTGGGGATTCTTTGTCTCTGCAGCCCAGTATATTTCTGATCTTCCTGATTTTGATCCTCTACATGATGTCACTCCTGACTGAGAACCTTTTTGGCATGAGTATTTTAAAAAAAGACCGTTAGGTCATTTAGAACTTGGCAGTTAGAATTTGAACAACCATTTGTTTGGTACAGCTTTGGAATTTTGGAATTTGTGTTGGCCAACTTTGGATTTGTATAGGTTTGTATTTGCGAATTGCAATTTGTGTAGGCAGGTAATGAGGAGATTTTTCTCTATCTGATTTTGTTGAACGGTGCTCGTACGAAGAGTACTTTAAGCACTACTTTGGGTATAATATTGAATATTCTGCAATATTTTTGGCATGCCTGTTGCAAGCACACATCGAAGAATGTGTTGCATTTTTTGGAGGTACCATAGTGAGATGTGAATTAAGTAAGCCGGCTCCCTTGAGGGAATATCTAAATAGGTTTAGGTATACAAACATATTTCTTCCTTGGTGATTCTGTATCCCCAGGGAATTCAAATATGACAAAACAACCATACAAGGATCCTTTTTCTGCGCAATTTTATGATTGGAGATATGCAGAGCGATTTTTTTTGGTGTTCTGCCAGACAAAGCTAGTGAATTGAGTGTATTTTGCCTTCTTGGAAATAAAACAGTCTGATGGGCTGTTTTTGCAGTCTTATGGAAAACTATTGAGAAGCGCTTCTTGTAAATATGACTTATAACTAGTATTTACAAATGGTTTGGTTTAAGTACAGTCTGTGGGCTGTCCTTTGTTTCAGTCCTATGTATTGATCTGTGGGTTAAATGTATGTTTAAATGTCTATGTGGATTTTCCCATTAGTGTAACTTCTGTAAGTAAATAGCGATGGTGCTATTTATGAAACAAATGGCTAAAGCGCTGTATTGTGTGTCCTGAGTGTTTGAACCCTTTCTGTTTATGTCTGAAATGAGCTCAATGTGTGTTTGTGTTTTTTTTATGTTTTCAGTCTGTTAAGTAAAATGTCAGATTAATTAATATTAAGTAGTAATTAAATAAAAATCCAGCAATTTACCATGTGATATGCTAAAATACCTATATGTTGCTATTTAATTTATAGACTAAATAAAAACGCATATTTACAAACTGTTAAATGCTTAAAAAAATAAAATAAAAATTCATATTCACTAGGAATTGTGTTTTGCAAAAAATAAACTTACAGCATTTTCCTTAGATACATTGTATTAGATATTAACAGGCAAACACATCATCTGAATACATTGGATTTTGCTGTATTGCACACGCATTTTGAAACTTGAAATGTCTTAGTTTTAGTTTTAAATAGACAGCCACCGTGCCCACGTTTTCAACACTAAGAAACAGCTGTTGCTGCCGCTAAGCAAGCAACACGAAGCAATCACAAATAGACAGGAATGCTTACTCAGGCAGGACTTCGCCCTCAGTTAAACAAGGGGGAATCTTTGCATTTCAGAATGTTGTTTTAAAAAGGTTCCAAAACTAAGGTTCATTATTTTGTATTGCAGGAAGACATTTCAATTAAGGGTTTCCTCTCCTTAAGCATTTTTATAAGCATATTCTTGGTTCTAATGTTAAAATAATTGTCCTTTTAAAAAAAAAAAAAGTGGCGCAAAAATGTTTCATGTTTCAAGTTAGGCTTATGTGCTTAGGCTTGTGAATGAATGCGTCTAAAATGATAGGCAAGGGATGCAGCTTGCTTTTATATGTGGAATTATCAAAAATGATTTGGTTTATTAGAAATAATTATTCATTATGAAAAATAATTATTAAAAATAAGTGCTTCTAAATTTGTTTTTTAATATTTATACAGCTTAATACTCATACTATGACCTCCTAGCATTAACATTTAATTTAAGTTGTGTTTTACTGCATAATGAGGACATTTGTAAGTGGAATTTCACTTGGCGCAGGCGTAAAATCTCATTTTTCTAAGGGATTACATGAGATATGTCTAATGTCAAATCTCTGCAATCTGTAAAGAACATTCTGAGGATGATTAATATGTAGCACAATTATAGGATATTTATTTTTAAGTGCCCTAGGTGGCAAAGTTGAAATTGGGTGAGGGCACTATTTAGGCAGCATTTTTTTCATTTAGAGTAGCTTTTAAAGTGCCGTGGGCTTCAGTAAATTCATACATTTAGGTATAATACAAATGTGCAGGTTGTTCTCATTTGGGGTTGCTTTTAATGGCTCAGTGAGCCAATGTGCCCGGTGCAGAGGTTTGAGTTTAATATCAGGGTTGAAGGTTTTAACTCTAGCTGGACCTACTGAGACGTTCATCCATTTAAGGTTGATGAAATGAGTACCATTGCATAGGGTGGTAACAAGCATTTGTTCTAAAGCTGGTATGTTGTGTTGTCATGTTCTGGGAATTATTCACAGTAGATGTTTTTGAGTCTGGGAATAGCAGTGGATTGTGGCCCCTAAAGGGAGTAATATATATGGTATGTGGTTTTGGATAGGGTTGGTTATTGCAAGTTAGAAAGAGTTAGGAAGGTTTTTTGTCTTTGACAGCTTCATGGTGAAGAGAGAGAGGGCTGAGGAGAGGCAGATTTTGACCTTGAGGTCAGTAAGGTGGGGTTTAGCAGTAAGTTGAAAGAAGATGAATTTTTGTATGACTCCTTTGAAGAAAAAATGTTTGTGTGTTTCTCACGTTTTTGCATTTTGTCCTTCTATGAATTGTTCCTGCTGGTCCTGTGTGTCAGAAGTGACACAGTAAGTTGTATTTGACAGCGGGTCACCACTAACTGGTGACCAGTTGTCAAAAGGAGGGTGAGAAAAGTAAAAGAAAGTGTACTTTTAATTTTAAGCCTAACAAATTAAGCAGGCCAGAATATTGGGTTTTGGGCTGCAGGTTCACAGTGCATAAAATGCATGCAATGGTATTGTGTGTCACCGCTTATTTACAAGTGCTATTTTAATTTGTCTATGCTTTTTGTGCTTGGTATACAGCACGTATATCTGATGGCTTGACATGTGTGTTTTTTTATTTTATGTATGTTTTTGTTTTATGTTGTTGCTTCCGATACTATTACAAGTTTTCCTGTGTTGTGAGGGGATGTCATGACGATGTACATCTTTGAGCAACAGTTGGTTGAACTTGCTCTGATACTAAATTTCACAGATATGATATTTTCATACTGTGAACAAGACAGACAACACTTCACCAGTGCATCATGTCTATTAGGCTATAATGGTATTAAAGAAAAATAAAAGAGATATACAGGATCAAAGTGTGTCACCTGCAGTTAATCACGTTACTGCCCCTTCCCTCAAGGAACAGGCAGCCCTAGATTTATGTTTCCTTGATTGGACCTTAGGATGAAATTATAGATCTGTGACAATTGTACAAGCTGACTTAATTTCTATATTGCATTAGTTAATCATGTTCTGCTTCCTAAGTACCAGGTTTCATTTTCCTTGAAGAAGGAACTGGAACATTAGCTGAGATTACTGTATATGGTGTAGCAGCCAGCAGTAGAGTTAAAATTTGTGAACTATTTTGATTTTTGTGTATCACCCATACTCTTGGTATTATGTCACAAACTTGACTATCACCCGAGTAATTTCTTGTTCTTCCTATAGATTTTTATTTTGCCGCTTCTCCCCTTGACTGATGTTGCATTGTGCCTAGTTATTGGGGATTTTAGTTGTGTCCTAGTCCCATTTCCCTTTTCCGTATTCCTTTCACCAGTTAGCCCATTTATTATAATTGGTGTATTGTTCAGGTTCACACTTCCAGACTGCAGCGATCTACCAGGAACCCCCATATTATAGGTTGGAGTTCCCCAAGAAGGCACTCAGATGGTAGTTTGAATGGGCCTCTACCATTTTTGCGGGAGCTGGGAGAATTGAAATAGGCCGAAAGTTCTTGAGGATCCTAGGATCAAGCGAGGCCTTCTTTAGAAGGGGCTTAACTATGGCCATTTTCCAGGAAGTCGGAAAGGCACCTTCCTGGATTGCCAGGTTGATGACTTCCAAGAAAGCAGGAAGTAAAACATCTTTGCATTCTTTAAAACCTTCAAAGGGCAGGGATTGAGGGGGGGCCCTGACTTAAGCTTGTCTAAGTGCAAATTAAGTTGCTCTAGGGTGAGCAGAGGAAAGATGAAAGAGTTACCCTGTGGTTGCTCTATGAGGTCTTCTTTCACAGGATGAGGCACTAGGGCAACGGGAGGTCCTAGTTCTTGGTAAAGAGTTCCTAGACCAGAATGAATATCAGTATCTTTGCATAAAAGAAGGTGGATATCTGGTTGCAAAGCTCCTGGGTTGCTATTACCGGATCAGGGGATTGCAGAGCCGACAAGGAGTCGACGATTTTAAACAATTCCCTGGTGGAGCTGAGGGAAGCAGTCAGTGTGGAAAAGTGTAGTTTCTTTTCTGCAAGAACCGCAATTTTGTATTCTTTGAGTAGGAGTTTCTGTTTGTTCTTTTCATCTGGATCCAGATTAAGTCTCCAGAGCCTCTCTTGTCTCCTACATCCCTGCCTAAGTGACCTGAGGGGCGCTTCCTGGCAGAGTAGGTCTGCTTGACCGGGCCAGTTTATCCACTGCTTTTAGAGTGGAATTTTTCAGATCAAGAGCTGCACTGTCGATGTCACTTGCTAGTGATGAGCGGTGGCTAGACAGAAGGGGAGTTAATAATTCACTATTTATCCCTCTGAGATTCCTTTTGGATTCCCACTGACTGGGGTCTACTAGAGAGGTGAAAAAATTGGGGTATGTGAAAACCAAGGGGATGGCCATGTGGTCTGACCAAGACAGAGGAAGGGGGATCCCTTCCTCTGTGCGTTGAGATGAGTCGGACCAGACAGCTCCTCCAGTCACACACAATGAATAATTGCAAATTCTCTACCTCCCTGGAAATAAGGCACAAAATCTGTGCGTGTTGATATGGGTTGCACCAGACACTACGGGTCACACACACACAACAAAGAGTCGCAAATTCTGTACCTTCCTGGAAATAAGGCACAAGGTCCGGTACACGTTGATGCGGGTCACATCATTCAATACCTGTCACACACAAAGAAGAGTTGCAAATTCCATATGTCCCTGGAAATGAGGAACAACACCTGCTGTGCTTTGATATGGGTAGTACAAGACTATTCCGGTCACACACAAAGGTGCAGGCTTAGCAGTGCTGCACGAGGTAGAATGAGACACTACTACAGATACACCCTCCCTCCAAGGGTCACAACCTGTGAATCGGACTCCACACGCAATGAGCATGCAATTGGCATGTCACAAGAGAGATGCAGCACGATCGATGAAATTAGCCATACTGTGTCCCGCAACCAGTGAATCCGCTCACCACCAATATGCTTATGTGTGTTGAGGCCCCCATGTTGCCACACTCCTTAGATGCAGGCAATACTTTTAGAGCTCCACACAAGGCAATCCGGTCTCCAGGCACAATACTTAGCTCAATGCTGACACCACACTACCAGTTGGGATCCAGCAGATAATATGGGCACCTAAGAGGGCACCGCTCACCAGGTGGCACTCGTAGGTGGTGTGGGTCTCTAACGTCCCTGAGACCTCAAAAAGAGAACAGGGGACATGTCAGAAAGCCCTTGGAAAGCACACTTCAGGATGCCACACAGCAGCAGTTAGTCAGCCCAGTCCAGCCACTATTCACCAAGGGTGCACAGTCCCTTCCAATGACAATTATCCTCCTTGTGCACAAAAGATTTCTCTGGCAGTGTGCACCATACAGTTCCAAGATGTTCAGTACCACGTCCCCATAAGTGTATCTCTGTTATGCTGAAGTATGGCAACAATAGTCCATACTGTAAAGTGCCTTTGAAGCTCGGGATGGTTCAGAGGGTTTCCCTTTGAACCACAGACATCTCTCATAAATGTAATTCCTGTCTGCCATGGGGCCATGGAACACAAATCTTAATCTTTAACAGGGCCATGATCTGGCTCCCGAGGCTAAGTATCAAAACATCTCCCTTTTATCTATCCAGTCAATCCTTCAAATGGCAGAGGTCTGTTGTTCCGGTTGCATGTCCAGTGTTTATAAATGACTCTGCACAGATGTGCTTCACCAGTCTCCAGTGTGGACTGGGGTCAAAATAAAAGGCACAGTGTTTTAGAATGGACTAATTCCCATTATCTTAAAGTAGAATTTCTAAACTATTATTGACAAATCCCTTTGTCATTGTGGATCCAATGATAGGAAACATTATGATGCTGTTCCACTATAAGCCATTATTGAGTACTTTCAACCATTCCCCCATTTTAACCTATTGGAAGAGCAAACCTCATACATAGTGAAAACACACATGGGTATTCTTCACTACCTGGGCAGGGAACACATCTGTACCTGCCCTGCCTATCACCTACCACTTGCTTTACCCCTGAAGACATACCACAGGGGTGTCCTAATGTTAGTGAAAGGTCCTGTCAGAATTGGCCAGTGGTTTAGAAAGGCTAACCTGAGCATAAGAGCAATTGCACACACACAGGCCTGCAATGGCAGGCTTGATTCATGTTTAAAAACGTCAGAGGTGCAAGTGTGCTCCCACAGGCCTGCAATGGCAGGCATGAGGCATTTTTTAAGCCATCAGGTAAGCCCCACTTCCTAGTGTGTGTAGGAAGGATGTGCACACTTTCACACTGCATTGACAGTGGGGAAAGTGCCCATAACCCCAAGGCTACTAAAAGAGAATCAGAAAAACCCTGGTGATGTCTCATGGGAAGGGTCGACCTTCTAGGTAGAGAAAACTCACATGGGATTTCTGAGGTTCTGTAATTCTCGAGTCGGACTCCATTTTGTTCTGTGCCCCCATTTTGTGTTGCCCACACGCAGGCCTGTGAAGGTAGCCTGGCGAATAAAGTGGCCTGGCCTTCTTTGTTCATGTATACATTAACTAAGGTTTCTTTTTGACTCTGAAATGAACTGTAAGAAACTGACCTCTTCACCTGATACTGACCTCGCAAAGCCAATTTCCCTGATCGATCTTTGTTTGAGATTGCCAATCAATGTTCAGGACATCGTTAACTTTTAGTTTCCTTGCACATGCCTTATCTTGTTCATCACCTGTCACTGTTTCTTTTTATGTTTCTTCATTACATGGGTTATGCTTTCAATTATAGGTTTGTCCGGCTTTTGGAGGTTGAATTTGGGATATTCTTAATGATTAACTATTGGTTTAGGATACTGTACATGTAATCATGCCATGCCCTGCAGTGCCATCTAAATCAGATTAACCTTTGTGAACTATGTAATTATAATGTTTTGTGATATCCTGCTAAAACCCCAAAGGCTACTCACCTGCTGACCCTCCAGATTTTCTATTTATTTAGGAATGTAATTGGTACAACTCCCTTACATGCCTGGGGCAGGATAAAGAGTATATAAATTGTGAAGTAAGACCATTCTAGCCGACTGCCTCATTCAGTTGCTAAGGCTTCTGTGTGACGAAGTCTCACTCATTTGAGTTTAATAAAGATGTTATTTTATATTCCAGCTTCCGTGTCAACTTCTTTGTATTAGTGGAACCCCTGAGAAGTGGAGTTTTGATTTCTTCAGTTCTTCACTACCTGGTCTGGGAGCACACGTGTACCTGCCCTGCCTTTCACCTACCACCAGCTCCACCCCTCAGGGCTTATAGTAGGGGTGCTCTAGTGGTAGTGGAAGAACCACTCAGCATTGGCTAATGAGTTAGAAATGCCAACCTGAGCATAGGTGCAGCTGCTCCGCGGGCGTCCCGGTGCTGTATACCGCTGGGGAACCCGTCCTGGCGAGTGGGTGTGAGTGGCTGTATTGGAGAGTCAATGTCTGTGTGAGTGGCTGTAAGGGTGAGTGAGTGGGTGTGTGAGTGGTTCTATGGATGTGTGAATGGGTATGTAAGTGGTTTTGTGGGTATGTGAGTGGATGTGTGAGGGGTTGTATGGGTGAGTATGTGACTCTAAGTGGCTGTATGGGTAAGTGAGTGGGTGTATGAGTAGCTGTATTGGTGAGTAAGTGGCAGTGGCTGTATGAGAGTGTGTGAGAGAGAACCTGCATGGGTGAGTGACTGACTGTTTGAGTTTCTGTATGGGTGATTGAGTGTGTGTGTATGTGAGTGGCTTGAAAGAGTGTATTAGTGGATGTGTAAGTGTCTGTATGATTAGATGTATGAGTGGCTGTATTGGTGAGTCCGTGGGTGCATGAGTGGCTGGATGGGTGAGTTAGTGGGTGTGCGAGTGGCAGTATGAGTGAGTGGACGTGTGAGCATCTCTATGAATGAGTAATTGGTTAAGCAAGTACTGCTTTGGGTCTGTGAATGTGTTTGTCAGGGGTTATGTGGGAGTGGGTGTAAGAGAGGTTCTATGGGTGTGTGAGCGCCCTGAGACCTCATGGAAGCGCCCTGAGACCTCACAGTGAAATGTGCACCCTACAAGAACACCTGACTTATGACTTATGACTTATGAGTGGTTCTGTGAATAATGTAATCAGTGATGTAATTTGAGATGTCATCAGTGATGCCACTGACCATGTTATGAGTGATGTAATATGTGAGGTCATAAGCAGTGCATTGCAAGGGCATAGTTATAGTTAGCTCAGGTAACTATAACTGCTGAATGTTTATCAGTGAAATCTGAGCCTAACTATAATGCCCTTGTAACCTTTGTATTTTTGTGTGAATTTCTAAGGTTTTTAAATTCTGTTTCCTAACTATAACATCCCTTGGTAAGTGAGTGGCTGTGTGGTAGTGTGTGTGAGGGTACCTATATGGGTGAGTGAGTGACTGTTTGAGTTTCTGTATGGGTGATTGAGTGTGTCTGTATGATTGGATGTATGAGTGGCTGTATTGGTGAGTATGTGGGTGCATGAGTGGCTGGATGGGTGAGTTAATGGGTGTGTGAGTGGCAGTATGAGTGAGTAGATATGTGAGTGTCTCTATGAATGAATAAATAGTTAAGCGAGTACTGTTATGGGTCTGTGAATGGGTATGTAAGGGGTTATGTGGGAGTGAAAGTGAGTGTAAAAGAGGTTTTATGGGTGTGTTAGTGGGTGTGTGAGTGGTTCTGTACATAATGTCATCAGTGATGTCATTTGAGATGTCATCAGTAATGCCACTGACCATGTCATGAGTGATGTAATATGTGAGGTCATAAGCAGTGCATCTTGTCAGAAGACTGAAATCTACTGAGGAGGACAGAACAAGATTCTACTAAGAAGGTACTCTGTGCAAAGGGATTCTGGAGATTCTTTGTCTCTGCAGCCCAGTATATTTCTGATCTTCCTGATTTTGATCCTCCACATTATGTCACTCCTGACTGAGAACCTTTTTGGCGTGAGTATTCTAAAAAAAGACCGTTAGGTCATGTAGAACTTGACAGTAAGAATTTGGATAACCTTTTGATTAGTAAGAGTAAGAAGTACAAGTGGGTCGCTCCCATAACTTTATTTGGTTTCTTGGTTTTGATTTAGTTATTGCAAATACCAAAGCCGAGGGGCTCGTATATTTGCGAGTATATCGTTTTTGATAACCCCTTGAAGTTTGAAGCTAGATTAGTAAGCTATAAGATGACTGGTCTTAGCAAATTTAGGACTGTAGCTTTGGAATTTTGGAATTTGTGTTGGCCAACTTTGTATATGTTTGGATTTTGGATATGCAAATTGCAATTTGTGTAGGCAGGTAATGAGGAGATTTTTCTCTATTTGGTTTTGTTGAACGGTGCACGTACGAAAAGTACCTTAAGCACTACTTTGATTATAATATTTGCATATTCTGCAAATATTTTTGGCATGCCTGTTTTCAAGCTCACATCGAAGAATGTGTTGCTTTTTTTTTTAAAGGTACCATAGTGTGATGTGAAGTAAATTAGCCGGCTCCCCTTGAGGGAATATCTAAATAGGTTTAGATTTAAAAACATATTTCTTCCTTGGGGATTTTGTATCCCCAGGGAATTAAAATATGACATAATACAAAACAATGATCCTTTGTTCTGCGCAATTTTATGAATGAAGATATGCAGAACGATTTGTTTTTGGTGTTCTGCTAGCCAAAGCTAGTGAATTGAGTGTGTTTTCGCTTCTTGGACATACATCAGTCTGTTAGGCTGTTTTTGCAGTCTTTTGGAACACTATTGAGAAGCGTTTCTTGTAAATATGACTTACAACTAGTATTTGCAAATGGTTTGGTTCAAGTACAGTCTGTGGGCTGTCCTTTGTTTCTGTCCTGAGTATTGATTTGTGGGTTAAATGTGTGTTCAAATGTCCATGTGGTTTTCTCATTAGTGCAACTTCTGTACGTGAATAGCGATGGTGTTATTCACGAAATGCATGGCGCGCCGTATTGTTTGTCCTGAGTGTTTGACCCTTTTCTGTTTATGTCTGAAATGAGCTCAAATGCGTGTTTGTGTTTTTTTTTCTTTTTTTCAGTCTATTAAGCAAAATGTCTAAATGCTTAAAAAAAATTAAACATTCACATTCACTAGGAATAAAAAGGCCCCCAAAAACGAATGGTGTGTTTTGTAGAAAAACAAACTTATAGCATTTTTTACTTACATACATTGTATTAGAAATTTCCAGGCAAACACTTCAGCTGAAGTAAATTTTTGTTGAACCCAGACGCATATTATAGAACATGCATTGATGTGTCTTCGTTTGAAAAAGACCGCCAACGTGTTCATGTTACAATGCTGAGAGACAAGCTAAATATACAGGGTATTTACTCAGCCAGGACTTTGCCCTCAGTTAAACATGGGTGAATCTTTGCATTTCAGAATGTTGTTTTCAAAAGGTTCCAAAACTAAGGTTCATTATTTTGTATTACAGGAAGGCATTTCAATTAAGGGGTTCCTCTCTTTAAGCATTTTTGTAAGCATATTCTTGGGTCTGTTGCTAAATAAAAATTGTCCTTTTTTTAAAAAAAAAAAAAGAAAAAATGTGGTGCCAAATTTTGTCATGTTTCAAGTTAGGCTTCTGTGCTTAGTCTTATAAGTGAATGCATCTAAAAATGATATGCAAGAGATGCAGCTTGCTTTGATATGTGGAATTATAAAAAATGATTGGGTTTATTACAAATAATTATTAATTATGAAAAATAATTATTAAAAATAAGTGGTACAAAATTCGTTTTTTACTATTCATGAAGCTTAATGCTCATACTGTGACCTCCTAGCATTATAATTTAATTTAAGTTGTGCTGTCCACCTGTCATGTGCTGGTAACCTCTGACAGTGTGCAGTCCCTTGAGCCCCTTGGCCTGAGTTTTGGCCACACCCCCCCCTTTTCCTTTGCTCCAACGGAAGTGCAGTGCACCGGAGGATCCAAGATTGGCAAAAGGCACTACATTCTGGTGCCCATGAAAGAGCAGCCTGAGCGTCCTCTGACACTGAATGATGAGTGTTGGAGCCTGAGAATGGTCCCGGGTCTGCACAAGATGATTTGTGCCCATGATCAGTGAAGAGCACAATATCTGTAGTGTCTGCCGCAGAGGAGAGACACTGGTGCACTGCATTGAGACACTGAGACTTTTAAGTGAGCTGTGAGTGTTTGCCAGGAGGGCACTCCAACGGATACTGAGAAGCACTATTTTCTTGGAATGCCTGAATTGAGAGGCCCAATGCGAAAACAATGGGAGCAGATTTGATGGACAATAGAAGCCTGCCAGAGAGGCTTGGAACGGACTCTGGGCATGGTTGTGGCTTCACAAGTGGTTTCCGTGTGATTGCATAAAATGGGTGTTAGGTTTTGCTGGCATTGTTTTAAAGTAGTATTCTGTTTAGTAAAAGCAGAATAAAGTCCATTCTCTGTGGAAGAGTATCCCCTTTTTACGTCAGAGCATTGATAAGGATCACCACTGTTTCACCTGAATATATAATAAGTTACTGAAATGCATAGGAGCTCTAAAAATGTTACTAGATCATTTTAGGATTTGCTTTTTGCTTAGGGTTGTGAAAAATGGTAATTTTGTTTGTAATAGTGGTCATTACTTTCTCCTGTTGTCTATATGTTAGTTATGACCCAATGCCCTGTCCTCTTTGTATTCCTGCTCATACCTTTAATGAAATGTTTAGAATGGAAAATGCTCTCCTAGCAATGAATTAGGTTATTGCCTACGTAATGGCAAAAGGAGGGTCTGAGGTTCTGTAATTTCCAAGTACACTAGATTGCACAACTCCATTTTATTTATTTATTTATTTATTTTATTTATTTTACAGAATTGTACAGCGCATGGCTGCCCGTGAGCGTCCCAGCGCTAGTGATAGATAGCAGAGGTTGAGAGGGAAGATGGATTTAAGGAAACAACCAAGTCTTAAGTGCCTTGCAAAAAGGGAGAAGGTTGGGCTGGGCTCGGATGTCTGGAGGGAGTGCATTCCACAGTTTGGAAGCGTTGTATGAAAAGAGTCGGCCTCCAGAGCGGGTTTTCCTAACTCTGGGCACTGCTAGCAAGTTTGAAAGTGAGGAACGAAGGGTTCTGATGGTTTTGTGGGGGGCAATAAGGTCCTTTAGGATGGGTGGGGCCTTTCTGTGCAGAATTTTATGGGTGGTACAGAGGGCTTTAAAATGCACCTGAAGAACCGGGTTTTAGAACCCAGCGGCGCCAGGGAAAACGCCTGATGTCTTCTGATTCCCCTGCCTCGGCTAACAGAGACACGGGACACTTCTTGATGACGTCAAAGACCAAATTTATTGGTTGCAACCAGGAACAGAGGTCTACGAAGCACAACACGGGTGGTTCGCTAGAGACTGCACAAATTCATGGAGCGGAGCATCGTCTTTTATGCCAAAAATCACATTCCTGGCTAGCATCAATTACATACAAACTGACCAATAGAAAGGTGACATTTCAAACATATCGCATGATGACAATCCCACTTTCCTTTGTCCAGCCCACCAGAAATGACCAAGCAAAATCCAACATTCCTGTTCGAACGGGCCTGACAAACCCATCATAAAGACCTCAACCCAAAGCCATAAAGGAAGGAACAGAAGCAGATGAGAAGCAAGACAGAAGGGTGTGTGCATGTACCATAAACTCAGCAATGTCCTGCTCTTTGATCTCTATCTGACCAGCTGCTTAACAAGGAACTGGCTCAATGAGGTCAGCCTCGGGCAAGGGAGTCAGTTCGGCCTGGTCACACAGAAGTCAGTTAAGGTGTACGTGTCCCAAAGACTCGTTTGGCCATAGTCATCGGCCTATGTGTGGGCAACCACACAAAATGGCTGCCGCACACAAAATGGAACCCGAGGGTTCAAACGAAATCCCAGAATACGTAGTGTTCTCATTGATCGGTTATGACGAAAACACTCGTACATACCGCACTAGTCATTTGCGGTCCGCTGGTACCAAAATCGTCTGTATACGACGACCTTCATTGAACGGGTTCAGAATCTACAGAACCACAGACCCTCAGTACCGCAGTACCACAGAACCACAGACCCTCCTTTTGCCCTTACATAGGCAACAAACCCAAACCCATGTCAGTCTGAATCCAGGTCTATATTCATCAGATCATCAAGATGTTGCTGTAGCATCATCCTAGTACCCAACTCTCTCTGGACAGGTCTCCTTGCACACGAAGTAGCACAAAGGTCACATATAGCAGGAGCACACTGTGCACAAAGACAGAACAGGAAAAGGATAGCTAAGATCATCCCAATGACCATCAGAATTTTCCATCCCCACATGGATAACAATCCCCAAAACCATCCCATCAACGACCAATCTCCCTCGTCTATATGTACAGACTCGGAGACCTTATGTAGCCTGGAAATGGCCTGGAAAACTGTTGGAGCGTTGTCTGGAATGAAAACGCAGCAGCTCGATTGAATCTGTTTACACACTCCACCTCTATCTGCAAGTATGACATCAAGTGCAACTCTGTTCTAAAGTGTCATAAGACGATCCGACTGGAGCTCAGCAGTCAAGTTACTAAGGGCACCGGCAGTTTCAACTATGGTGGACTCAAACACTCTCGTCAACTATCGAATGTTCCTGCTGTTAGACATAGGTCCCCAGAACGGCAGAAAACCCTTAACCCCTTAAGTGCTGCCTCGGTGCGTTGGCCGACGGCAGCACTACCTCCCCAGTGCTGCGCACGACCATTGGACGTCCATTCAGCACTAGTTCCAATGGACAGCGCAGCACTGGGGAGGGATGTTTACTAGCAGCTATGAGGTTAAAGAAATCTCCCAATTCTTGTCCTGCGGTATCTTCCTTACTGAAGACACCTCTAGCAACTCTCGTCCTATGGTAATCTGCCACAGCTGTAAAAGTGGGAGGCAACAGGAACGAAACAAAACTTGTGCCCGAGAAGTCAGGGGGCAACCATGTGTACGCTTTATAGTAACAGATGAAATAGGTACCCTTAGCTGCTAGGAACGCTGGGGAAGTCTGAGACGCAAATACATATGTCTCAGTACAGACACTCTTCCCTAACTGAGCTCTCGGATTCTTGCCTTTACCTTGTAGACAATATTGACCCTGATGGGGCATTATCCAAATCGGTGGAGAACTTTTCCAGTAACGTTCCAACCAATATATGCTTGTGTCTCATCTCTCGGGATAGTCTCATAGGAACTAATTCCTCTAATTATGTCAACTATACCCTTGACCAGAGCACTAGCCTTCGGACTATCTTTCATGGATCGTTGGGGATAGACTCCATGAGCATAAATGAACATCGTTCTGTATGTCCAAATAGAACATTGTAGCTAAAAGGCAAAACCAAGTACGGAATACCTTTATCGGTAGTATGGGGCATAAGGCCACAAACCCAACAATTAGTCGTGTTCATTACTAGCTGGTGTTGGTGCAGGAGTTGAATAAAGGAATTATTAGCGAATTCCAATGTTCTAACAATTTTGTGTTTGGACAGAAGGTGAAAAGAATGAGAAGAAACAGTAGGAGGAGGTATAGGTTGCATAGTGGGCATGAACGTCACTTGAAAAGAGAATGTCACATATCCAATTAAAAACATCATTAAGCTAAGCAATGTAAACAAACACAATATTAAAAATCGTTTTCGGCTCATCAATTTACAGATTTGCTTTTAAAGCTTATTCTTTCAACAGGTCTCTCCATCTTGAAAAACTCCATCCTCTCTAATTGCTGCTCGCGGTGGTAGGGTGTTCTATGCTAAGGAATGCTTCTGTCAGTCCAGGGCAACTCCCTAAGACCAACCAGAACCGTCGACCTAACGTCTTCGGCTTGCACTCCAAAGACTTGACAACCGCGACCCTACAGCTGAACCCGGATGGCGGTTCGAAAAACAAAAATCAAAGTAGTTCCTCGGAGGAGAGTCAACCTTCAAAAATCAGTAAAAGAAAACTTTAAAGCTTTACTTGTCCCGCGACTCTCGGCCGCAAATTATAACGCTCTTTGCCAGGCAATGTCTGTTCTCGGAACAGGAGTTCAGGTTCAACAGTGTTCAAACGGTTCAATGGAGGTACAGTTTCTTGAAGAAGATCGTCACTTTCTTGCTCAGTGTTCGTTCCAATCAAACGGGCATCGCTGAAAGGCAGAAAACGAGGCACGGTCTCAGTCTCAGAATCAGGAAGTCCTTTCTGGACCCACCGGTCGTACGGCAGAGGCAAAGGGGCCCTCTTACAATGTACACCGTGGATCCAGTTCTTTTTACCGTTCTTTTTGTACCGAACTGCAGAACGGGTAGATAATAACACTAGATATGGTCCAGTCCAGCAGGGCTGCTCGTTCTTGGTCCGCTGAAAATTCTTGACCAGCACCCAGGTGCCAGGTTCGATGGCGTGTCCTGGATCTTCAGAAGCTTGTGGCAATGTATCGTGAACCTGTTGATGCAAAACACGCAATTTAGCCGTCAATTCATACAGGTAGTCCAGCAACACAGGATGTTCTATTTCGCTAAACTATGTTGGCCGCGGCACTTCCCAAATGTTTGCCGGGCGACCAAAAACTACCTCGTATGGACTCAAACCCATTCGTGAATGCACAGTCATTCTAGTGGACAAAAGGGCTAAAGGCAAGGCATCTGGCAATTGTAAACCAGAGCTCGCTTGAATTTTGGATAATTTCAGTTTGAAAGTGCCATTGTAGCACTCGACTAGACCAGCTGATTAGTGGTGATTTGTAGCGTGAATCTTCTGCCGAATACCTAACCCATCACATACTCTCTTCATCACTTGACCCACAAATTCACTACCATTGTCACTCCAGATCATTCTCGGCAAACCATACCTAGGGAAAAATTCCTTAATAAGGGCTTTTGCTGTAGACAAGGCAGTGTTGTCCTTCAAAGGGTAAGTTCCACCCATCTACAAAAAGAGCAAACAACCACTAACACATACTTTAGGTTGTTGCACCTCTCCATGTGGATGAAATCTAGCTGCAAAGCCTCAAACGGATACGTTGGAGGAGCAAAATGACCAGCTGGAGTTGGAATTCCCTTACCAGGATTGTACATCAAACACACCATGCAGTTCTTAACCAGATTCTCTGCACACTTAGGAATTCCAGCATTCTGCCAAACCGGAGCCAACAACTTGCAAATCCCTTTCATGCTGATATGTGCCATTCCATGAGCCATTGTAACCACTGGAAGCACATACGCATCAGGTAACAACCATCTCTGATGCTCTGACAAATCAATCCAACAACCATTCGAATCCAATTTACCCTTACTCTCTCTCCATTCATTCAACTCTTTCTCTGTAGCTTCAGCTTAGATGGATTTCACTCTCTCAAGCGTATCTTTACACATACTTCCATGTGGAACCCATCTCGCCGGACCTGCAACATACATTCGACTCATCACATTTCTCGCAGTTTCTTTCGCAACTTCATCTGCAAACGCATTACCACGACCAACATCATCCGTAACTTTCTTATGCGCACTGCATTTTACAATCGCTACTTGCAACGGCAAAGTAAGTGATTCAAGAAGTTCATTCACCAACTGCCCATGCTGGATCTTGGTCCCATGCGAAGTCAGGAACCCACGCTCCCTCCACAAACGTCCAAAACTATGAGCCACACCGAATGCATACTGGCTGTCAGTATACACAGTCACTCGTTTTCCTTTCGCCAACACACACGCTCTCGTTAATGCAATCAACTCTGCTGCTTGCGCTGAATTATGTGGGATACGTGCAGCTTCAACAATCGTATGCAAAGTCGTAACAGCATATGCCGCAGTCGTATCACCATTCGGAAGCTTGAAACACGAACCATCAACCCATAGAGTACCCTCACATTCTGAAAGAGGAGTATCCCTAAGATCTATCCTCCCTTTCGTTTCTTCCTCAGTCCTAAGGAAACAATCATGCTGTTCGGTAACGTCTATCTCGGTTGAAATCGGCAACAACGTGGCTGGATTCAACGTGTTGCATCTCTTTATATGCACATGACTCGCTAACAAGGTCAATTCGTAACCCGACAACCGAGCACTAGTTAAATGATGTGTCTTGGTACGATTCAACAAGGTATCCACTGCATGTGGAACCATCACAATCAGTGTGTTGTCCATTACCAAACCAGTAGACTGTCGAATCGAAACACCCGCTGTAGCTCTCAGACAACTCGGCAACGCTCTAGCTACCGGATCCAAAGTCGACGAAAAGTAAGCACATGGACGCTGCTTATCGCCAAATTGTTGAGTCAAAACTGACAATGCACATCCCTCTCTCTCATGGACATACAATGTGAAAGGCTTACTGTAGTCGGGGGTACCCAACACAGGAGCCGAACACAACGCATCACGTAATTCTGAAAAGCTCTTCTGACATTCTTTAGTCCAAGGAATAGGATTTGGAGTATCCTTAACAGTAAGAGCTATCAAAGGCTTCGCAAGCAACGAAAAATGTGGGATCCACTATCTACAGTACGACGTAATACCTAGTAAAGCACGTACTTCTCTCTGTGTCGTAGGCACACTCATTTTCGCAATAGCTTAAATTCTTTCTGAGGGCAGTTTCCTTTCCTCCTTCCATAAGAGGTGACCTAAGCAGGTAACTTCTTGTCGACAATATTGCAACTTCGAAAGAGAAACCTTATGATAGAAATCAGACCAGTGACGTAACAACAACAAAGTAGCCTCTTTACAGATCTCTTCATTGTCAGCAGCAACTAACAGATCGTCAACATACTGAATAAGAGCAGCACCATCAGGTAAAACAAGCAAATCAAGTTGTGTCTTCAAAGCTTGACTATAGATGGATGGACTCTCACAATAACCTTGAGGAGCGCGCTTAAAGCGGAAACTTCGTCCTCCTAAAGAGAACCCAAAAGATATCTCTACTTTCCACGGCAATCGGGATGCAGAAAAAAGCATTCTTCAAGTCAATCACCGAAAACCACGTGGCTGTAGCCGGGATCAAAGTCAGTAAAGCGGTGATATCAGGTACAACAGGAAATTGCGGAACTACAATCTTATTCACCTCGCTGAGATCAATCACAAACCTATATACAGGAGGTTGTGAAGTATCAGTTCTTTTCAGGACAGGCAAAACAGGACTATTGCACACATTACCTCTCGTTTCCTCAATCACACCTTTCTCAATCAGATCATAGATGATCGCCAAAAGTGCTCTTTCACCATCACTGGAAATGCGATATTGCGGAATGCGTGGCAACCTAGCATTCGCTTTCAATGTCACAACATATGGCGGAATCTCTAGGAGACCCACATCATTCAGACCAGTAGCCCAAAGAGAATCAGGAAGAGAAGACAATTCAGGTGGAAGTCGATCTATAGACAAATACATCGGAGAGATCACTCTCTTACCCAATGTAAGATGTACTCCTGAAGGAGAACAATATAGCGTTGCATACAATCTCTTCAATAAATCCAATCCCAACAAGTTCTCACCACAACCAGTCGTTAGAATGAGGGGTGCTTCGAATTCACAAGGTCCAACAGAAATAGACAACAGACTAGAAATCGGATTTGTAACCGGGGCGCCAGAAAAACCTACTGAAACATTCTTTAAGCCAGACAAAGGTGCGCCAGGGAGTTTAGAGTGCATAATAGAACTCTTCGCGGCACCAGTATCCAACAGAAAAGGCTCTGACACACCTGATGCAATCACTTCAACATAGGGTCCACTCTGATCTACTGGAACTGAAACAACTCCCTCTCTTTGTCTATGGCTGTCCTAGCAATCATTACCATCCACATCCTCACCTTCGGCGTAGTAATCGCCCGCATAGTACTGTGCCGTCCTACCAGACGCACCATTCTGCTGATCAAAGCTATTCATAGAATTCTGTGGAGGCAAAGAACGCGCATTCTGACCACGACCTCTACCTCTAGGAGCTTGTTGAACACCTCGACCTCTCACACCAGCAACACCATTTGTGCGCTGTAACAGAACCGGACAACTACTCTTAAAATGACCCTCTTCTTTGCAATATGCACAGTGATTAGGGCCTACGGGAAAACGCTGTTGAGAAGACTCGAACCTCTGCGAGTTTCTCTGATATTGCTGAGGTTGCTGATAATCGCGCTGATTATTACGGTTTCTCTATCTCATCCTTGTTCCTATTCTCATAGTACTGGGCAGTAGCCAAAATCTGCGCTGACGTAGAAACAGCCCAAGCACTCTCGGAATCCTTCAACTTATTACACAATTCTGGAAGCAAATTATGAACAAATTTGTCAACGAACAACCGTTGACCACCTTCGGTACTCATGTCCTGACCACTGTGGTCTACAAATGTCTCTTCAAATCTAGTGAAAAAGTCGGACACAGTTTCGTCTTTCTTCTGCTTGCATGCAGACAATTTGTCCAAATTAACACGCATTGCAGGCATCAAAGTCTTCATATAATCAATAATTCTACCAGGGAATTCAGTAATTATATCTTCAGGCTTAGCACCATCTACTTGTCTATCATCTGCAGCTCTAAGATTATTCCATGTATCACCTAATTCCTGCGCATAATTCGTGTGACGAATCTTTCCCCAAATAGGCTGTGGAACAACATTCCCAAACAACATGTCTATATCGGCTAGATTCATGATACAGGAATCCGCAGTTTGAGATAGCTCCTTATAGTACCCTGCTGGATTTTTACGCAGATCATGCAAAGTCTGCTTTAGGGCTAAAACTTCAGCACGCTTCCATGGAACATTTACCCAAACTCGCTGAAAGTGTAGCGGAATACGTGGAACAGCTTGTGCATCACCGGGTCTCCAAACTGGAGGAACCTCTCGCATCGGATATTAACGCGCCTTCCTCCTAACCGACGGATCAGGCTCAAACAGTCACTGAGAAGGAGATTCACTCCTAAACGACAACGTCGCAACTGCTTTCTCAACTTCAAGACCCACAACAGTCCCTTTCGCAAACTCAGAACGTATACAGTACAACTCAGGCGGAGTTTGTTCTACTTCACTATCTTCCCATTGTTCACGAAGGACACATCATATGAAAAACATATCTTTGTTTCGGTGCTTCCCATTGATGGAAAACATCCATAACACCCTCAAGATCATAGTGCGAAGGATACGTAACCCATTTACGCGCTAAGTGATCTAACACAGTCCGTTCACTAGGATCAGGCATTTGACTACGCAATTGCTTACGCTCTACAACAGGAGATATACCCAAAGAACCCAACAGAGGAGAAAAGAGACCAGCAACAGCATCGGTCATTCTCTGTCGAGCAGAAGCAGAAGTTGACAAAAGAACAGGAGACGGAGCAGAATGAGAGGAAACCAAAGTCGGAACAGTAACAGAAGGAGTAAACAAGACAGGCGGAGGAGTAGCAGACGGAGGAGGTAGCAAAGGTGGCGGCCCTTGAGAAGGCTGCACCAAAGGAATAGGAGCCAACGGAAGAGGAGTCGGCTGTTGAGGAATCACAGGTGGCAAACCAACCGGAGGTTGCGCAACTACAACTTGTGGCGGTGCCGTAGCACGCTGCACATAAGGGGGTGGCGAACTCAATAGATGCAACATTAAAGGCTCTTTCACAAGATCTTTCTTCTCTTCTTGCTGTTGAGGCGGCAAGGCTGGATAACACTTGTCTACCGCTAACTTACGCTGCCTAAGCATCTGTTCGCTTTCTTGTTCTTCTTCATTATCCCTAAACTGTATAGCAGCTTGCACCATTGACATACCTCGTTCTCGTTTATTTTTCTTCGCTAACTTAATTTCTTTCTGTTTGGCTTCCTTTCGCCATAAGCGAAAAGAGTCAAACATCGCCGGCTGGGCTTTCTTCTTGAACAGTTTAACTTCGAGATTGTCTAAAATCTCTGTTTCAAAGCTACCATAAGGGGGCCACTGTAGGACACCGTCTTTTCTGCTATATTTGACCCATATTTCATTATACGCGATGGAGCCCACTCCATGTTTTACGTAGAGCTCATAGGTCGGAGTTCCAATCGGAGGAACCGGACACGAATCCTCCAATCGGAAATCCCTAGTACAACCACAACCAAATATCTTTCCAAGTCTGCTAAGACCAGGCATCTTCGCTCACTAGTCTAGCTTCAAACTTGAAGGGAAATCTCAAAACGATAGTCTTGTGAATACACGAGTCCCTCGGCTTTGGGGCCTGCAGGTACCAAATCAAAGCGATCCCGAAGGATACCAAAACAAAACTAAGGACTGGGAGATGCTCACTCATACTTAACTGAAATGTCGATGGCGTCACCAGAAGACCCGTCTATTGTCTCGCTCTACAAATCGTCTAATGGCTCCAAGACAGGGCGACAGTCAGGGCAGCAGTCCTTCGTAGCCGTCGGAAAGCGGGGAACCTCGCAGCAAAGACTTTCAGACCACGACGACATACAGGGGTCGATGAAGTGGCAGGCCTTCCTCCAGAATTTTCACACGAAGCTCCTCACGATCTTCAGGCTTGGACCGGTACCGCTGAAGTCGCCCCACGTGGGCCGCCAACTGAAGAACCGGGTTTTAGAACCCAGCGGCGCCAGGGATAACGCCCGATGTCTTCGGATTCCCCTGCCTCGGCTAACAGAGACACAGGACACTTCTTGATGACGTCAAAGACCAAATCTATTGGTTGCAACCAGGAACAGAGGTCTACGAAGCACAACACGGGTGGTTCGCTAGAGACTGCACAAATTCATGGAGCGGAGCATCGTCTTTTATGCCAAAAATCACATTCCTGGCTAGCATCAATTACATACAAACTGACCAATAGAAAGGTGACATTTCAAAGATATTGCATGACGACAATCCCATTTTCCGTTGTCCAGCCCACCAGAAATGACCAAGCAAAATCCAACATTACTGTTCGAACGGGCCGGACAAACCCATCATAAAGACCTCAACCCAAATCAATGATTAAGCCATAAAGGAAGGAACAGAAGCAGATGAGAAGCAAGATAGAAGGGTGTGTGCATGTACCATAAACTCAGCATTGTCCTGCTCTTTGATCTCTATCTGACCAGCTGCCTAACAAGGAACTGTCTCAACGAGGTCAGCCTCGGGCAAGGGAGTCAGTTCGGCCAGGTCACACAGAAGTCAGTTAAGGTGTACGTGTCCCAAAGACTCGTTCGGTCATAGTCATCGGCCTATGTGAGGGCAACCACACAAAATGGCTGCCGCACACAAAATGGAACCCGAGGGTTCAAACGAAATCCCTGAATACGTAATGGTCTCATTGATCGGTTATGACGAAAACACTCGTACATACCGCACTCGTCATTTGCGGTCCGCTGATACCAATATCGTCTATATCCACCGACCTTCATTGAACGGGTTCAGAATCTACAGACCCTCAGTACCGCAGTACCACAGAACCACACACCCTTTCTTTTAAAATATGGGTTCCATTTTTTTGTACTGTGCCACCAAATTGTGTTGCCCTCAAGTAGGCTCATGAAGGCAGCCTGACGAACAAAGTGACCTGGCCTTCTTGGTTCATGTACACATTAACTAGGTTTCCTTCTGACACTGGAGTGAACTATAGAAACTGACCTCTTCACCTGAAACTGGCCTCGCAAAACCAATTTCCCTGATCGATCTCATTTTGAAATTGCCAATCAATGTTCAGGACATCGTTAACTTTTAGTTTCCTTACAATCTGCCTTATCTTGTTCATCAGCTATAACTGTTCTTTCCTATGTTTCTTCAATTACATGGGTCATGCTTTCAATTATGGGTTTGTTCAGCTTTTGGAAAATGTATTTAAGACATTCCTAATAATTAACTTTTGGGTTGGGCTATTGCAAACTGAGTTTTCTGTCATGTGATACTTTGTTTGAAAATGTTTTCCTATTGGCTAATGTTTGGCAGATCTTGCATGTCCATGTTAGGCATTTTGCATGCTTACAAAAGCTAGGACTGCCCCTTACTTTTATGCTGAGTTTTGTAATCCTAAGCATATATAAGGCCTCTGTTTTCTGTACTCCTCAGACTGCCTCATTCAGTTGCTAAGGCTTCTGTGTGACGTAGCCTAACTCATTTGAGTTTAATAAAATGTTCTCTTTATATTCCAGCTTCTGTGTCAAGTTCTTCTTTCTATTAGTGAGACCCATGAGAATGAAGATTTGAGTTTCATCACCCCTAGGACACCCAGTGTGCTGCTTTGGGCCCGCAGGGGAAGCCTCAAGGCCCCTGCGGTCCCAGCCAACTCCTCGCCTCCTACGGGAGCCGACATTTCTCTCACAGACAGGAAGCTGCTAAACATTCATCTTCCTGTCTGTGAGAGCAATTGTTTTGTCTGTTTCCCTGCCTGCTTGACAGTCAGCAGGGAAACAGATGAAAAGTCTGCTCTCAGAAAGCTAGAGTGGGTTCACAGCTCCCCCTTGCTGAGAGAGGAGTTTGTGTTTGCTCTGACTTGACGGGAGCTGTCATAGAGAAGTCAGGCCAAGTAACTATGTCCTGGGGTGGGCTCCCAGGGACATAGCAGGAACTGGCCCTCAGGGGTGATAGTCCCTCTCCTTCTGTTTGCACGGGTTGGACCCCGCCCAGTATTATTTTTGTTTAGGCACTGGGAAGGTGGTGCTCCCCGTAGACCGGGGGGCCGTGCAGCCCCCATAATTTGCTCATTTTATTACCCAGGGAGGTGGTGGTCGCCGGGGCATCGAATAACCCTAGGGCGGAGGCCAACACAGCCCCCTAAATGATTAAAATGAATACCATGGAGAGGTTTTAGTCCTGGGGCTCAATACAAGCAAAAGAAGGGGGTCTGTGCAGCCCCCCTCCATTATGAAAATAATGCCCGGGTGAGGTATTGGTTCTGGGACTTTAAGAGCCTTAGGAGGGGGGCACTGTGCACCCCACTCCTTTTTCAAAATAATGCCCCGGGGACCTGGCCCAACCGGGAGCTTACTTTGAAACAAGTGTAGGAGACGATGCTTGTCTTTTTTAAAAATTTCCCTGGAGTTGCGGATCCACCCTGATTTTCAGCAATTTAAAAAAAAAAAGTTTTTACCCTGGCTGGGTCCCTCCCGGACCCCAACACCAGAGCTAAGGCGTCAGGTATTCTAACCCTGCCCCCTTTTCTTTTTTTTAACCTTTTTCAGAAGAGTCCCAAGACAGCTTCCAACACTTCTTGGATGAAGTGTTGGCAGCCAATTAGGTGCTCGCAAGGGTTTGCGGAGCCTACATGTCCCTAGATATACAATTATTTTTATTATTATCTCCGAAACTACTGAATGGATTTATACCAAATAACAAAAAGAGTTCTTTCTGGGCCCAGAGATACATTTTTGCCAAATCTGGTGTCATTCCAACCAGAAATTCTGGCTATAGTCATGTCTAATTAACATTGGAAAAACATTTTATTTTACCATCCCTTTTTCTCGGCCCCACTTGATGGATCACCCCGTAGCATTCCATGCGCAACAAGAATCACTGGCACACTTTTTGGGGGGAAATTTTATGAAGATTCGTCAAATGGCGCCAAAGATATAGGCAAGTCAAAAAACGATTTTCCTACGGAAACATGGTGCTGACTATAACTACCTTGTGGCAACCACCAGCAGATTTCAGGTTTAGAGTAGTACATACATTATGCATAAAAGGAAGCAGAGAACTATGGGTAGTTTCCAAATGTAGGTGGAGAGCAGCTCCTATACAGAGCACCCTACAACACCAGTGACACTCTGAATTTACTAACCTCAATTGTCTGCTTTTCTAGCCTAGAGAACTCTGAGTAGGTCCCAAATGTAGGTGGAAAGCAGCTTCTATATAGAGCATCCTACAACACCATTGATGCACTGGACATAGCTAAACCTCTCTGAAGAGCTGTAATGACAGGGAATGAAACACATGTTGAAGTTGACTTGTAGGGGTTGCTTTGATTTATTCCAAGTTAGCTTGGATGGTATTTTACCAACCAAAGCTGTAATACTGTGCCTGAAGTGGCAAAAGGCTTTTGTCATTTTTCAGCTCAGCATGGATGGGACTAGCTAATCCTACGCTTAAAGACTTGCTGTAGAAATGGCAAAAGACTTTACCTCTTTATTGTGCAGCATGGATGGCACTGTGCTAATCCTATGCTTAAAAACTTTGCTAGAAAAACAGACATTTGAGGTGAGCATATGTGGGGCGATATATAAAGGAGCTGTTCTCCACCTAAATTTGGGAACTACCCAGAGTTCTTTGCTTCCTTTTTTGAAAATATATATATATTACCTACTGGTGGTTACCAGTAGGTAGTTATAGTTAGGACCATGTTCACATTGGAAAAGCTTTTTTTGACTTGTGTATATCGTTGGTGCCGTTTGACAAATCTGCATGAAAGTTTCCAAAAAAAGTATTTCGGTGATTCTTGTTGCATATAGAAAGATTCAGGGTGATTGACTTACAGGGGTGACAAGAAAAAAGGGGGGGGGAGTGTGTTTCCACCTTAATTCTCCTAAGAAATTTGAACATGACTACAGCCCAAACCGCTGGACGAAATTACAACGAATTTATCAGAAAGGTAGATTAGGCTACTCAGATCAGGCTTTCACTTATTTGTTGTAAATCCATTCAGTTGTTTGGGAGAAATTTAAGGAAATCTAAATTAGGATATCTGCGATCATCGCTAGTTGGCAAATAATAATGAGAGTGTTCAGAGAACTGCAGAGCTCTGATTGGTTTACTAGAAAACAGTGATGTCTCTGTGTGAACTGGATAGTTTGAAGAAGAGAGCAGGCAAAAAATGAACAGAAACTTCTCCAAAAACTATTTCATATAATGCGTTGCTGTGTGTCCATGATATACAAACTGTTCTACACCAGACCAGTGATTTTTTGAAATTTTATTTATCTAAAGTATAAAAATATATTCAATTAATCTATTTCTTTTTTTTATAAATAATATACATGTATCAATGTGCTTTATACATGAAAACAGAGAAGAAAATGCTAATATTAACATATTCCTATGTGTTCTACTCTAAGAGCACACACAATACAAATAACAAAACCTGAGACTAAGCAAAACAATACAAAACAAGTGAACAGTTAACATACAAAAAAACATTCACAGAAGAGGCAAACACAATAATTCATATCATAAATGCATTTGAATTAATCAGTATTATGCAAAAGAAATACTTTCATGAACAGAAATGCGCCAATGCGCGTTTCGGAAGTAGATAGTAAATTAGTGAATCCGCTGTCTGTATTAACATGTTCAGTGGCAGAAAGCCATCTGCTCAAATTGAAAGTCTGACTGTGCAGGGTGCTCAACAAAGGCTCACAACCAGTGGTCTGGGGAACAGGGAAAAATAAAAAATTAGTAACAACTTAAAAACAGGGGCACAGTGGAGCCAAAGAAAAGTAAGATATTTGTTGCCAGAACTTCAGCCAGGAAGTGTTGGCAGACATCTTGAGATTAGGATGCAGCAAAGTCACAATAAAATGTTTTAAAAAAAGAAAAGGGAGCAGGGTAGGAATACCCTAACCTCCCAATCTTTCTTTTTGGGGTCCGAGAGAGACCCTGGTAGAGCAAAGAAGCATTTGTTTATTTTAAATTGTTGCTGCAAAATCGGGAAATTCATGAATATGTGGCAAAAATGAAAAAAAGAAGCTCAGCTCTCCCATGCTTGTTTAGGAAAATGCCCCGAGTGGACCAGGTCCCGGGGGCTTGTCCACATATTTTAGAATTAAAGGATGGAGGCGCACAGGATCTCCCTCTATGGGCATTCTATGCCCCAGGACCACAACTCCCTGGTACTTATGCTTGTATTACAGGGGGGGGGGGGGGCACGAGAACCCCCGGATACCACCACCTTCCTGGGCCTTTATTTTGAAACGTGTACAGGGGCTGTGTGGACCCCCCCCCCCCCCCCTCCCAAGATGGAGACCACCACCTCCTTCAAAATAAAAAATTGAGCTGGGAAACAGCTCGGACCTACCCCTGGGCCCTGGGACCCCGCCTCCCTGGGGCAAACTAGAGAGAAATGAGGGGGGCCTCAGAGACACCCAGGTGCCCCAGGGACCACCACTTCCCTGGGGCTATATTGCTAGTCATGGGGAGCTCGCTAACATCCCCATGCCCCGGGAACCACTACCTCCTGTGGTCAAAATATCACTTTTAAACTGGCAGGGTGCCACTTGACCCCTTCCTGGGCCATATAGGGCCCCAGGAACAACCACCTCCCCATGGCTGGCCCGTGCACTACAAAGGAAGGGGGCAGCACAACCCCCCAACAGCCATATATATTGCCCTGGGGACCACCACCCCCAGGGCTGGCTCCTGCTAAGTCCCAGGGTGCCCACCCAAGGAACATAGCTGTTTACTCTGACTTGGCCGGAGCTTTGACAACTCCCACCAATTCAGAGCAAACACGAACTCTCAGGAAGCGAGAGCTGTGAAACTGCTCCCACTTGCTGAGAGCTGAGTTTTTGTCTGTTGACAGCGAGCAGGGAAACAGATTAAACGATCGCTCTCATAGACCGGGAGCTGCATGTCTGGCAGCTCCCTGTCTGTGAGAGAAATGCCTGCTCTCACAGGAGGTGGGCAGCCGGCTGGGACAGTGGGGGCCTTGAGGCTTCACCTGCGCTCCCCAACATGTACAGTGGGTGCCCTTGGCTAGGACCAGGGTATGCAAAGACACATGGCCGGGCCCTGGGGAATGGGGTCCCGGGGGCTGAAATTGGCCTGAGAAGGGGGCTGCAAGGCCCCCCTCAGTTATTAATAACACATGTATTAAGGCTGGGCCCTGGGGAATGGGGCCCCCAGGACTTAAAGTAGCCTGTGGAGGGGGTCCATGTGGCCCGCTCCCCATTACATTTTGGCTGGGCTCCAAAGGATGGGATCCCCGGGGCTAAATTTGGCCCTGGGATGGGGTCCACACGTCCCCCCTCCCCACTGCCATTTTGGCTGGGACCTGGGGTATGGGGCCCCCAGGGCCAAAATCGGCCCCGGGGAGAGGGTCTGCATGGCCCCTACCCCATTGCATTTTGGCTGGGCCCCGGAGGTGGGGGGGCCCGGGGTTGAAAGCAGCTTGGGAAGAGGGTCAGTGGCCACCTCCCCAATTACATTTCTGCCACGTCCCAGGGAATGTGGTCTCCGGGACCTAAATCGGCCCAGAAGGGGGGTAGTCGTGTGTTCCCCTCCCCAAAAGAAAAAAATATATATATATTAAAGCCTGGACCCCGGAGATGGGATCCCCTGGGCCAAAATCAGCCTCTCCGGCATTCAGTCAAAGCAGAGGGATGGCGTCTCCAGGGCCAAATCCTGCCCAGGGACGGGACTGCGTGGTCCCCTCCCCCCCTCCCCTATTCAAGTGTGACTGGGCCCCAGGGGATGAGATCCCCTAGGCCTAAATTGGCCCAGGGAGGGGGCCATGTGGCCCCTAACCCGTTCAAATATAGCCTGACCACTCACACACCCACTTACACACCCATTTACACAATCACAGACCATATTAGACACTCATGTATCCACTCACAGACCCACTCACAAACCAACTCAGAGACTCATGCATTACTCAGAGACCAACTAGAAACACATGCACTCACTCAGAGGCCCACTCAGAGACTCATGCACCCACCCACAGGCTCACACACTTAGGGAGGCATTTGCAAACCCACTGAGACACTCTCATACCTATACACAGACCCACTGAGACACTCACTCAAACACTCATGCTCCCACACAGACACCCACTCAGAGACTCCTGCACCAACTTGCACACCCACTCAGAAACTCAGGTGCTCACTCACAAACTGACTCAAACACACACACAGAGGCACTCGAAAAACCCACTCAGACACTCACACCCACTCACAGACCCACTCAGACACTCATGAACCCACTCAGACACTCACACATCCATGTACAGACCCACTCAGATACTCACACACTCACTCACATACCCAGTTAGACACTCATGCAACCACTCCCAGGCCCAATCAGACACTCACACACCCATTGAGACACCCACACACTCCCTCCCTCACTGAGACACTCATGGACACACTCACTATCAGAGGTTACTAGTTACAGTTAGGAAATAAAACAACTTCAGAAATTCACTGAAAAATGAAAGGTTACAGGGACGATTTCACATGTACAAGACCAGTGAAATTCAGCAGTTATAGTTAGCTGAGCTAAGTGTAACTTACGCCCCCAAAATGCATTGCTAATGAATTCACATATGACATCACTCATGACATGGTCTGTAACATCACTGATGACATCCCAAATTACATCACTGATGACATCACTGATGATATGATCCACTGAACCACTCACATCCACTAAAACCCTCATAGAATGTCTTATGCACCCAGTCCAACTCCCACACAACCCCTCACATACATATTCACCGATCCATAACCAGTGAGTCCCTCTCTCCGCTACTTAAGCGTGTAAAATCTGGGTCTCCTTCTGACACGTGCCCGGCCCGCATTCTGGCCCAGGTGTTCTTGGCCTGTCCCGCCCCCGCTCTTACCGTCCTAAACAATACCTTCATCTTAGGTCTAGTTCCTACTGCTTTTAAATCGGCCACCATCATCCCCATTTTAAAGAAGCCTAGGGCTGACCCTGCCTCCCTAGTCAACTACCACCCCATATCCCTGCTTCCCTACTTGGGTAAGGTGGCGGAGACGCACGTGTCTCAAATCTTGAGCACCTTTGTAGAGGACAGCAATTACCTGGCCCCATGTCAAGCTGGTTTCCGACCTCGACATTCTACAGAGAAGGTGGTGATTTCGGTCATGGACCAACTTAGAGAAGGACTCGACGCCAACGCCCCCAAGATTCTGGTCCTTTTGGACCTCTTCGCCGCCTTTGATACCGTGGATCATAACATCTTGTTGTCACGGGTCAGGGCGGCGGGGACCGGGGGGCTCGCATTTGCCTGGGTCGAGTCTTTCCTGAAGGATCGTAATCAGACAGTCCATCTTGGCACCTTCTCGGCCTCCCCACGTACTGTCAACTGTGGTGTCCCTCAGGGTTCTGCTCTTTCCCCTTTACTTTTTAATCTTTACATCTTCCCCCTGGTTTTTGCTTTACAGAACATGGAGGTCACTGTATATAACTATGCAGATGATCTCCAACTCATTTTTGATCTTTCCTCCCCTTCAGGGGTTGCCAGTTTCCAGTCCGTCATGCTATTTATCCGAGACTGGATGAACACCAACCAGTTAAAACTCAATCCGGATAAAACGGAACTTGTGGCGACGGGCGGCGCTGCTAATCCCTGGTCCTCTTCTTTGTGGCCCTCCTCACTTGGACCCCCTCCTTCCCCTTCTTGTTCAGTTAAAACCCTTGGGATTATGCTTAACAACCAATTAACCCTTCACTCACACATTAATTCGGTGGTTTCTTCCTGTTTCTTTACACTTCGACTTATCCGGAAAATTGCCAGATTCTTTTCCACTTCTGCTCTAAAGCTAATCCTGATGGCCATGGTCCTGTCAAAGATTGACTATGGAAACATAATTTACAATGGAGCCCCTGCGTATGCCTTGCAGCGCCTACAGTTAGTACAAAACCAGGCTGCCCGCCTGGTTTTTGGCCTGTCTAAGTCCCATCACTCGACTCCCCTACTCAAGAGCTTACATTGGCTCCCGATAAAAGAACGAGCCAGGTTTAAGCTGGGGTGCTTGACCTTTCAAGCAAGAGCGGGTACAGCCCCGGCCTTCATTAATTCGGCTATTTCTCCCTATGTTCCTTCTAGAGACCTCCGCTCCTCTAGCTTAGCCTTACTAACTACGCCCCGGTTCAAAAAGAAGCGGGCAGGAGGGCAGAAGTTTGCCGTACTTGCTCCCACCTTCTGGAACGACCTCCCCCTATCTTTAAGACTCTCTTCCTCCTACATGGAGTTTCGGAGGTCACTAAAAACATTATTATTCCAGCAGGCTTTTGGCACTTAGCCATCCTATCACCACTAGCTCTCTTATTTCACTCTTTTAGGGACCTCACCAGTGCCATGAAACTGACTCAGTGTACGTGCGCTCTACAAGTTCTTTTTAAATTAAAAATGTTTTTAAATACCAGTACTCAAATAACCAATCACTCATCCATAGAGCCACTCACACATCCACTCACTCATACAGACACTTACACGCCCGCTATCTCACCAATATAGCCAATCATGGACCCACCCACTCACCAATACAGCCACTCACACATCCAATCATACAGACACTTATACACCCACTCATATACCCTTGCAAACTCTCACATACCCACTCAATCACCCATACAGAAACCCACACAGCCATTCTCTCACCCGTACATGTACTTACACACCAACACTCTCACCCATACAGTTACTCACAGTCTCACTCACCGATACAGCTAATCACCCAATCACACCCGTACACCCACTGACATGGCCACTCACTCACCCATCACACCATTCACTAACAAACCCACAGAACCACTTATATACCCATTCATACATTGTGGTTCGCAAATTCTCAAACCTGTCTGCATTTTAATCTTGCCCTCACGTAGGCCAGTGGAATGGGCCCAACGAACAAGTGGCTTTGCCTTCTGAGTTAGTGCATTTATTAATTTGGGTTTCTCTGACTCTGAATGAACTGCAGAGAGAGTAACCCTTTTCACCTGAAACTGACCTTTTGCAAAACCAGTTTCGCTAGCTGATCGTTGTCTGAGTTTTTCAATCACTGTTCAGTACCTTGTTAACCATTAGTTTCCTTGTGCATATGTTATCTTAAACAACATCTAAATGGGTTCTTTCCTTAAAGACTTTCTTTTCTGAAACTTGGGTTTTTGCTATGTGTTGTGACTGCCATCTAGTGTTACTTTTTATGTAGGCTTCAGAAGTTAGTTTGTGAGCAAAGCAGTCTGACCTGTTGTGAATCACATATACACATTAACCAGGGATTTCTTCGTGCACTGGAGTTAATTTTAGAAGCTGGCCTTTCACCTAGGAATTGACCCTGCCAAGCCAATTTCCCTGCAAGATCGTTATTTACCTTTTCCAATCACTATTCAAGACATTTGTTAACTTTTAAAGTTTCTTTACCTATTTGTTATCTGGCACATTATCTGAAACTACTTTTTCTGACTATTTCTCCATTTCATGGGTTATGCATTCAATTAAGGGTTTGTGCGGGCCTTCCAGAATATTATTTAGATATGCCTAAATATTAACTTGTGGGTTGGGACACTGTAAAATGAGCTTTACTGTATGATGCTGTGTGATGTCATGTACTTTCTATTGGTTGAATTTTGGTGCAGGGGTGTGCATTTTAAATGTACCTTTTTGTGTATAAATAGGGATGTCTCGCCTTAGTAAAATTGAGCAGTTTCTTGAGTTGTACACCGTGTTGTATTGCTGGGATTTCTGCTACTAGCTGCAGCTAATAAATTTGATCTCTGACGCCACCTAGAAGTATTCCGTGTCTCTGTATACCAAGGCAAGGGAACCTAGGGGACTCTGGGCGTGTCCCTGACGCCGCTGGGTACTTGAAAACCCGGATCGTCAACATCCATACAACCAATCACACACCAACTAACTTACCCTCACAGCCACTCACCCAGACATTCACTCTCCAATGCAGCCACACACTCATTTACCTAAGTACACACTCATAGAGCTGCTCACCCACCTATACACACTCACACGCTCACACCCTCACCCACACAGCCACCCATAAAGCCCCTTAGTTACCCATACATCCACTCCCACACTGATCCATTCCCCTGTTCAGCCATTCACACAGCCATTCACACACCCACTCACTCTCCAATACAGCCACTCACATAACCACTCACTCAGCCATACAGCTACTCACATATCCACTAACACATACATACAGCCACTTACACTCCCATACAGCCACTCAGACATCCACTCACACACTGATACAGACAGCCACACAGCCACTTGGTATAACTAATTACTAGTACAGAAGAATAGTAATTTCACTCAGGCTGTATCTTAGAATATACCTTTAAGTCTCAGAAAGTTTTACAAAACACACTGGTTTTGTATGAGTGAAATCTCAGCCTAACTATATGTCTCTGTAACCTTTGTCTTTTTTCAGTGAATATATGTATATGTTATATATATGTGTGTGTATAGATATATTATATATATATTTGTTTCCCCGCTTCCAAATCACCAGCCCAATGCACTCATGGGTGCCTGTCGGTGCAGGGGTGCTCCCGCATAAACATTCAGCTCCAAACTCGACCAGGTAATCGTATCCTCAAGGACGACAGAGCTCTTGGGAGCGAGTTCCGTTGAATTGTATTCACAGTAGACTCAGGGCACACAGACATGTTTCGGCAACCGCCTTTCTCGATGTAAACCGAGAACGCTGGGCCCCCATTGTTTTATACATGTATATGCCAAATTCTGAATGCATTTCCGGATACACAACATAGCAAAAGTACAACATGTTGAATTAACACCATCTTATCAGCACTAAAATGCCGCCATTTTTAAATGTGCGCAGACAGTAGGCATGTCTTACTTTGAGCTATTTCGGCTTTATTCACCCTTTCCATTTTCCCTCTTTCCTTTATTTACTTGCCCTGTTCCCGCCTGTTTCTCCCTGCCACTGCTGCCCCCACATCCCCTCTCCCCACCACGACCAGTGGAACCAATCCAGCTCCTCTCCCTGCTCCCGCCTCCCAGCTCTCCAGCCCTCCCCTACCCCTACTTATTGGCGGCCGCGCCACTTGCGCACCAAAGGCAAGCGCGTCTGAACCCGTCTGCGACCAGACCGCAACAAGCGCCAGGAACCCTGGACTTCCGCCCCTCCAAAGCTTAGATCCAGCAGCACTCCACACACTCAACCCAGGCCGCAACAACAACTGCAAGCTATCATCCCCAATCGACACCCACGGACCCTTCAGCAGTCACTGCTGCCGGTACTCCTGCAGCACCGCCAAGAACACGCACCTAGCGCAACCCGCCTGCAAGAACACAACGAACCAAAGACCCTGCAATGCATCCTCCTCAACATCTGTTCCCTCCACAAACATCCCACAGAAATCTGGGACCTTCTCGACAGAACCACCCCGGACGTAGCGTTCTTCACCGAAACCTGGACCAACACCACCTCGGGACCGGACATCGCCATCCCCATCCCCCAAGGATACAGATCTCCAGGAAGGACCGCCCACCAACCCGGGAGGAGGAATCGCCATCGTTCACAAATTGAGACAGGGTCAGCTGCATATCTTCCATTAGCTCCTGTGCTGCTTAAGCAAGCTGTGTACCTAGGACCTTCGTATGTTCATAGATCTTTGTGGCAAAATGTAGGATTCTAAATTGCTTTGCACAGGGAAAATATGTGTTCACTTAATGGTATTTTCCTACTGTTTTTTATTGACTACTTTTAAGGCACACACAATTCAACTCAGTGAAAAAGATATATGATTCAAATACACAAATTAAGTTAAAAAAAATTGCATGGTTAGGACAAAAGTGTCATTTGCATGACTGCCTGTGTGCCCTGCCAGCCGTGCATGCCCGACCTGCATTCCTGATCCTGGGTTTCTCACTTTTGTCATGACACACACTTATCCTATGTGCGTAAATTGTCAGAGGAACAATCTTTTGATTATAATAGGTCTGGGCCGGGTCCTGAACTGGAAGGGGGGCACCAAGCATACTGTCCCTATCGTGAGTTTACTGGTTTCTTTCTTGACCGCGGAAATGGCAGCATACCATGATTGATGAATTACAGTGGCAGGCCTGTACCTGTGAGGTGTGAATACACTCTTAAAAGCTCATTCATGTGAAGTTCTGCTGCTCACGATGAATCTGGAGTCTTGAACACAACATTCCGTGCGTTGTGCATGTTTGCATCTGTGTGTGGGTTGTTGTGTGTGTGTTGTGTTCGATGTTATAGGATGCCATGCACAAGTGATACAGACCCACAAGTTAGGGTGCCTGGAGCAGCGAGACGCGCTTCTTGTGCTCCCATTGTTATTTATGGCCCAGGAGCGCTCTCTAGTGGATCTAGTGGCCCCCCCAGCGCCTTGAGACCCTTGCGGGTGAGTAGTACGCTTACAATCTCCCTGATCAATTGATTGATTGACTGACATGTTTCACGTGCCCCTTTCAATGCATTAGTCATTTTAGCTAATTTATTCCAAAATTGGCCTTTAAATGGACTTTTGATTTCATCTTTTTAAAATATTCACAGGGCAGGGGATCCTCCTATCAAATCTTTACTTGCCCGAAGGCTCCCTTGATGAAATTCAGATCGGGTATTACATCTGACTGTCAGCAGTGCCAGTTGAGGATGTGGGCGGAGCCAATAGAGTAATTGGGTGGAGGAACTGGGTGGAGCAAGGGAAGAAGTGGTTGTGGCCTCCGAAAATTTTTTGAACACCTGGACTTCATATTTTACAAATTAAGCACTGCTCCTACCATCCCGTAAAACGATGACCCAAACACCGCTGCGTGAACCCTGCATAGATGGATCTTGGACAGTGCCAACACCCTAGCCCCCATCAAGAAAAGCAACAATACCCGCGCCAAGAAAGCCAGATGGTTTACCACCAAACTTTGAGAGTCCAGGCGCACTTACCGCCACCTCAAAAAGGCCTGGAGGAACACCAAATCCACAGAAGCCCGCAACAACTTCAGAGCTGCCACCAATGCCCACCATCAACTCATCAGAGAAATGAGGAAAAAAACGATTGAAGACAGAAAATCCACCCACATGCACAACAGCAAGGAACTCTTCAGCATCATCAAGGAGTTTGACCAGCCCACCAGTGAGTCTACCGGCATCCCTCCCTCACAAGATCTTTGCGACAAACTGAGCACCTTTTTCCACCACAAAATCAAAAGCATCTCCGACAACTTGGAAGAAGACAACCAACACACCGAACCCTCACCAACCACCCCCGATGCCCGGAAACCAGCAATGGACAACTGGACAGCCGTCACCACCACGACCACTCACCACTCAGGGGCCCCCACAGACCCCTGCCCCACCACATCTTCAACAGAGCAGCAGACACCATTGCACTTATGCTCCCCCACACATCAATGCACCCTGGTGACTGCCTCGTTCCCCGACGACTGGAAACACGCCGAGGTCAACCCCCTCGTGAAGAAACCCTCGGTGGACCGCACCGACCTTAAAAACTACAGACCCATCTCCCTGCTCCCGTTCCCAGCTAAAGTCATCGAGAAAGCTATCAACAACCAACTCACCACATTCATTGAAGAACACAACATCCTTGATTCCTCCCAGTATGACTTCAGAAAAAACCACAGCAAGGAAACCGCCCTCCTCACCGCAACAGACGACATCCGCATCCTATTGGACAAAGGAGAGACAATAGCCCTCATCCTCCTCAACCTCTCGGTGGCTTTCGACACAGTCTCCCATTGCACCCTAATACGCAGACTCCACAACGCAGGAATTGAGGACAAGGCCCACGACTGGATATGCTCCTTCCTCTCTGGCAGGATGCAGCAGGTCAGACTACCCCCTTTCATCTCGGACCCTACGCCTACCACCTGCGGAGTCCCCCAGGGCTCCTCCTTCAGCCCGACGCTTTTCAACGTCTACATGGCTCCACTCTCCCCCATCGTCAGAACCTACGAACTCAACATTGTGTCATACGCAGACAACACCCAACTCATCCACTCCCTATCCAATGAGCCCAAAACCGGCAGACACAACTTTCGAAAAGGCATGGAAACCATCGCCAAATGAATGAAAAACAGCTGCCTACAGCTAAACACCAACAAAACAGAAGTACTCATCATGGGCCCAAACCCCGATACCTGGAGTGACACCTGGTTGCCCCCAACCCTCGGAAACCCGTCAACCCCCAAGGACCACACATGCAACCTAGGAATCATCCTGGACTCCGAGCCCAAAATGGACCGCCAAATCAACTCCGTCTCACCTTCCTGCTTCCACATCGTCCACCTCCTCCATAAGACCTTCAAATGGATCCCCCTTGAACACGGAAAGGCCGTGACTCATGCCCCTGGTCACCAGCAGACTCGACTACGGCAACGCACTCTATGCCAGAATAAACAAAAACCTGACCTTCAAGCTACAGAACATCCATAACGCTGCCGCAAGACTAGTCCTCAACCTGCCAAACACTGCCATATCTCCCAGCACCTGTGCACACTCCACTGGCTCCCCGTCGAGGCAAGAATCACTTTCAAGATACTCACTCACACACACAAGGCCCTCCACGGCACCGGACCAGTTACCTGAACAGCAGACTCAAATTCCGAGCACCTTAAAGGACACTACGATCAGCCTGTCTCTCCTACGCCGCGGTCCCGAGCACCAGAAAGACCAGATCGGGAGGGCGCTCCTTCTCCTTCCTCACGGGCAAAGCATGGAACGCCCTTCCGCTCCACCTCAGACAGACAAGATCGCTCCCCATCGTTGCAAGAAACCTCAAAACCTGGCTCTTTGACAGACCCCTTCCTTGATGGAATGGAACCTGCACTCCCCACCCCCACCCCTAGCGCCTTGAGACCCTTACGGGTGAGTAGTCGCGCTTCAACAAACCCCTGATTGATTGATTAATTGATTGATTGGTTTGTGATTCTGGAAAGGTCAGGAGCTGGTATTTTTAAAAAGTTAAAGAAATATTAAATGTCTTCCTTTTTGTAACACTGCAGTTCTACTTCCCTTTTCGCTTGGTACCACTAAGGAATAGTTAAAATATTTTGTAAAAACACTTTTGAAGTTACTTCTTTTTTCTGTTTTTGTTCCTAAGGGAACATATTGTATGTTGCAATTTTACTAGGTGTTCTGTTGGTTTTAATCTAACCATACTGTCAATGCAAGTAAAGTATTAGTCACGCGCCAACCAGTTTCATAAATTGACGTAGGAAAGGTTTATGGCTGGCAAGTAGTTTAAATGGTTAGTGCCATAATAAACAGTGTTAATAAATGTATTTTGGCCTTTTTAACACAGCTCAACACCTTTTAATACACAGGTTTGTCTTCTACGAACACACTCTCTGCTTCTCCTTTCATCCTTTCTATCCTGGCTTTCTCAATGCTTCCTCATCGTTGATCGCCTACACACTTTCGCTTTCGGAACGCCCCAGTGTATACCTCAAAACTCCCTACTTGCAGACTACTCCGTCAGATTCCATATTCTCCGTCTCCCTCAGAATTTTCTTTCCAGAAGTTTCTCTGTTCCTTACAAAGGAATCGCTCCTAGGAAAATATGTTCCATCAGTCAATTCTTACTCCTATTCTCTAATCAGACACACAAAAACACACTATACTAGACACAAAGAAGGACAACTCCTATGAGAGTACACCTGAATAATATTAAAATAAACCAAGTAGATCCACATAGATATGCAAATGAAAAAACGAATTAAATTTTAGGTTCAGTTTTATTATAGTTTCAGTTGTTTTCTAATCGTAAGCCATCTACAAATGTCTACTTACCTTCTATTTCAACGTCTGTGTCCCATCCTTCCTCGCTTTCTTGGACAAGCTCTGACTCCTCAGAAGAGCTGCGTCGTGTAGTTTCCCCTTCCTGCTCCTCCTCTGCTTCCTCTACTGCATCCTGAGGCCTGGAGGCCGCGCTAGTCGCGGAACCTGCACTGAGCGTAGAGCGCGTACCAGCAGACCTAGATACCGTCTGAGTAAAGGAAATCAGAGATAAATTAGTCCAGCAGAGATAGGTAATGAGTGAATCTACTACACACAATGAGGACATGCACCCTCTTCTCACATTAGATCAACCAACAAGTTACAGTAACGTTTTTATGGAATAAATCAAGATTATTTGCTGGGTACCCCAAGCACAGTGATGGTCAAATTAATCTGTTCTCATCACATCTTCTCAAACGGATATCCCCACAAATATTCCTTCAAGGTAGAGAAGAAAGACCTTAAGAAAGCATCTAAAAAGTACAAAATAGAACTCAAACATTTTATATACAATACATTCACGAAATGACTGGCCACATAGGTAGGGGTGATACCATTTGGTAGCAGTACGTTAAGAGCCTTCTGACACTTATACATCTAGAACATTATTGAAAGGATCCAAATCATATTGGTCCAGATTCAATCAAACTTGTTAAGAGGAAGGACTGTCTAATCATCGAAGGGAAATTGATTAAAAAGTTGCAAGCAGGTAACTTAACAAGACACCTCACCCATAAACCTTTTCTTGGTTTTGAGAAGTAGTTGGGTGGGTTACATCCAGAATTGAAATTCTCCCTTTGCATAAGGTCCAGATTCATTGTCTCATCAATGTCTGCCAATGTATGGACTGTGTGGCCGGAAACTGGACATTTGTTTAAATGAATCACTGCTCAAGTATTTATTGGGGTTGCAGGTACACATATGTCTATTATCAGTGGATCTTATGGGCAAATACATTTACAGTTATCACCCCACAGCGGTTTTCCAGGTAACTGACGACCTGTGTAGAAATCACTATTAGCTTTGAACCCACTATTATCTTTTCGGTTGTGTATCTGCTATTACCTGCCTTTTAGTGCAGTATATTAATTTTGCTTCAATAGGATTGTATTTTTATTTTATTGGAAGACTTTATGCTGATAACAATAAATACTAACTTAAATGAACTCAAATTATATTGCAACTAAAACTCACACATAATTAATTCAGCATCATTTGTGGTACCAAAAAAGTATTTCCAACAGAAGAGATACTGCTGGAAATTATTCTGAATCCCGTACAGATGAGACAAGTGCATTATTAAGATTTTTAATTGGTATTCATGATTTTTACTTCAGAATGAATGGGTGCTGGTGAATAGAGATATGGGGTATTCACTGGTGGTGTGATTGCAATAGTGAATTCTTCATCTTGACAGCAATGTGAATGATTGTTAGGCAACTGTAGGGAACATAGACTCCGCCTCACTAAATCCCCCATAACTGGGGGGTTTTGGGTCATTCCTATGTCATTTGCCTAGCACATTTCATCTTTTTAAGTTTGGAAATTAGAAGTCGTGTGAGAGTGAATTCTAGAGTGCATTTCCCTTGACTCTGTAGTACCTGCAAAGTAAATTAAGTGTGAATATATCTTTCCATGCTTGAGGGATATTCTGGAGCTTTCATGCTCATAATTATACAGAGGAATTGCTCCTGTTTCAGAAATAATTGAAGGCTCTTAGATTCACTGGATGACATTGTGTCGGATCCCAATATGAATTGGGATAGGAATTCCGAAAGAATCTTGTAAGGCAATTTCTTCTTTCTGCATGTGTTGCAGAATGCAGAGGCAGTAACGAGGACAAATAACAATATATCTCGTTACGCTTCATTGGGGAAGGTGTAGCATCTTGATGCTTTCCCAGGTATACTAGCTTTAGTAATTCTGGGAATGTCCCCAAATCCATGCATGAATGCATGGCAATGCCCAAACTCCACCCATAGAACGCCTCCCCCACATGCAGTGTAACACAATGCGGCTCAAGGGGCTGCGTCCTTTACCAAGCCAAGCAAGACTTGTGTGGCTTAGTAAATACCAATTAGCATTTTCATCATGGCTGCACCAAAAAAAGAGGTGCAACCACGAAACAAAATGTTAGTAAATCTGGGGCTTAGAAGTGGTAACTTTGGGGTTACTTTGACAATAGAAAAGGGTCCATCGACCCAGTTGACATTTTTTGAGATTAAGTTGGCCTCAGTGGCAATGGTGTTCAGGTTCCCAGGTGGTAAGCTAGGGGTGTTGAATAGTACAGAGGAAGAAGTTTGAGCTACAGTTTGTGCAGAAAATGCTGGGGCACTTGAACTTTGGGTGCTGAGTGATGTCAGGGGATGGGCTTTTTTGCAGGAGCACTGTGTTTGCGATGTGGGGAGACATGGTGCCTCATACCCTGATATGGATGTCCCTAAGAGTAAACGAGGACCTGAATTCTAAAAACACTTCTTGGCTCGGTATAAGGGGTGACAATGTGGTTGCAGACCGACCTGGTAACATGGAAAGCGGAATATAGCCTTATGTTCCCGGTCTGGGGGGTTTCGGGGTGTATTGGTACGGATGATGCGCTGAGAGCTGGCCTCCATTTTGGAACGCCGAGGACCACAGTATTGCATTCTTGGAGTTCTTTCATTTACTGTTGGCTGTGACACTCTGAGGAGCTCAGCTGCATATTAGGTGAGTGACGTTTCTGTTGGATAACGCAGCGGTAGTGCAAGTGGTGAACAGGATAATTGCATCAGATGTGTGGTGCTTCATGATCCTGGGAGAGTTGATGCTGTTTGTTTGGAAAAGAATATTCTGTTTTGGGCAAAACAAATTACCCGATTGGCTGATGCACTCCAGCGTTCACAGTGTGCGAAGTTCTATAGTTTGGCTCTGGAGGCAGCAAAGGTGGCCTCCACTCGACAATTTATGGAACATCAGACTGCGAAGTGTATTTATTGGTGGAACCTTTTGTAGTGGATATTATGAGAAGGATGTACCGGCAGGATTGGAAAAAGTTCTTGGCTTCCAGAGCCACCAGGCGATCATGAAAGGTCAGGGTCAGATTGTGGTGAGGAGGGAAGATATGGTGGAATTTGTGCTTGGTAAGATAGAGAGGGGTTTATCCTCTGTGACCATTGGAGGGAAATTAGGGGTAATTGCCTTCAATGGGAAGATGGGGTAGGGATATTACCAAGATTGAGGCAAGCTGGGCAAGAGGCTGCTGGACGGCTGGTTGAGGGTGCATGGCAGGACGCCCGTGCTCAGGATACTGCTCTGTATTGGAGTCCTCAGGGCATTGTTGTGCAGGCAAGATTTGCATGTGCATCCACCTTGAGTCTCAGTTACTCAGAGCGCTGTTTGCGCTAATGTTTTATAGGACTTTTAGGGTGGCAGAACTGCTTGGGCGAATATATGGCTCTGGAATCGGATGGAAGACATCAGGTGGGGATTGGGGGATATTATAGTATGGCTAGGAAAGTCCAAGACAGGGCAGAAGGGGAGAGGGGCAGTGGTGCACTTGGCACAATTGGGTGAGGTGGAAGTATGCCTGTGGGTTCAGCTGCCAGGGTTTTTGAGCTGAGGAATGTAATGCAGGAAGGGGATTTTCAGCATGAGAACATTTTGCGCTAAGAGCTGGACAGGTCCAGGTTTGGGAGTCTTCCGGAAATGTCTGAGGGTAGCAGGAGTCCCTGCAATGGAGTTTGGCAATCATTGTTTTCTCGTAGGTGCACCTTTAGAAGGTTTCAGGTTGGGAATGGGAAAACCCAGGCTGGAGAACTTGAGTAGGTGGAAGACAAACTGTATGTGGTGTTATGTTTGGTATGGACTGTACTGATAGGGATTTGCTTTGTTTGGCATTGGTTGTTTGGTTGCTCTAGTTTTTGTTTATTTGTTTGCTCGAATTTCACCACTGGAACATAAGGAGTTGGGTCACTACTTGGTGAAGCGGGCCAGGCACAGTTTAAAGGTAACTGGCTGGGGCTGGATAGGGAGAGTGCTAGAGTCCACTGGTTTGGTGTTGTGGCACGCATTAGGGGCAGTTGGTGCCGGACTTATGGGAGTACAAGATGAAAGAGTGCGAACCACATGTGGTGGTGGTTCATTTGGGGAATAATAATTTGGTGCAGTCCACGTGGCTGGAATGATAAAGTTCATGAAGCGGGACTTAGAGATGCTGAAGGTCAGCTGAGTGAAAACATAGATGTTCTGGACATGGTTGCTGCCCAGGAGGATGTGGAGAGGGGCATAAAATCCAGCTGCAATGAACAGGGCCAAGAACTAGTTTAACGGGGCGATCACAGGTTTCTGCTATGTGAAGTGAGCTCAGGTAATATCTCACAAGTACATAGTGTTTGGGTCTCTGTTCTTTTCTGTCATGATGTGGTCCATCTGTGCGAACATTTATTTCTGGAAGGGCTGACAAGAGCGCTGGAGTAGTGGATTAAAGAGTTCAAAAAGGTCTAAATTGGGGGGACAGAAATGACACCTTTGGGGAGGGTCTTTCTGGTGGTGGAGGAAGGCAAAACTCTGGACCTAATTAGGTGAGAGCCAGGGGCGAAAGTGAGAGCAAAAGACAACAGAGGCAAGATCTGGGGTATGAAGGAGGGACTGGCCCAAGGGCGGGCAGGCTTGGCAATAATATTGTGGGTTCTAGAGTGAGGATCACAAGAACCCTTGGCATGGTTAAAGGTACGTGCAGTTTCAGAAGTGTTATGAGGGGTGGGATGCTGGGGTCTGAGTTACATAGGGAAGGTGGAATGAGTTAGAGTTTTCTGCTAGTTCAGTTGACAGACTAGTTTGAGCGGCTCAGCCGAAGGGGTAAGATTCTGCTAGCCTTATTAAAGCACCCTTCTGTACTCGAAGCAAGAGAGGTAGTGTGATCATTTCCTCCCTAGTTTATTAAATACTCACTAGTTTGATAAATTAGCATGGCTATCAGCATATTACCTCCTTTTTGATTTTGTAAATACCAGCACTCAGGACCCCATTTAGAGTTAAGAGTAATCGTGTGAGGATTCTCGGTGGCTGGAATTACCATTTCCAACCAGTATCTTCTCAAATGTTTATTCCTATTAATTTAAACCCCATGGAATGGCTAATACGTGTGCAGACCGGATTTATTGGGTGTATAATTGCACCGAATCCCTAATTATGTTGGATGTAGTAACACTCCTGTTTACCATTTGATTTGTGGAGGTGGTAAATGGGAGCAGGGTCTGCTGTGGAGGGTGGGCTGAAGGATGGGGTTTGGGTGATAGGGGAGAGAAGGAGAACATTCGTTCTAGCAGGAGTAACACTAAATACTCTCCCCTTGCCATTGAAAAATGTGGGTGGAGCGGAGGACTGAGCTTGGTTGCAGTTGCAGCAAAAATCTTTGTTTGATTTCACATGCCGGAGTCAGTAAAATCAAGTCCAGTGCCCCTGCTCTTGCAAAAACTGAGTGCAGGAACACCAGGCCAAACGTAACCTGGTAGTATGCTATCCCATAGGTGACACAGGGCCTCCTGACTGTTAATCACAATCCCACTCGCGGCTCTCCGACTCAATGATGTGGGTCCAGAATATCATAGTCAAAATATCCTCTGACATAAATATTGTGTCCTAGATATTGTTTATTAAAATATTGCCCTATTGGAATTAATAATACAAAAATTACACACACATGGGATGATATGTTTGTAAACAATACATAATTCATATCAAATTACATTACTAACAGCTAGATTCTAATATCCAACTATTTTGATAGTACATAGACCCATTAAGATCGTTGCTCTTCTTAATACCTACTCTAACTCTTGCTCTGCTACTGAAGTTATCCAGACCCCATCCAATCTCTGCTTCTGAAATAGCTCCACTCCAGATAATAATTAATAATCATGCACATTCAGATCTTTGCTCCAGAAAAATGTCCAAACTTACAAACACATCGGAACTCCGCTCCTGGCAATAACTTGACAATGTGAAGAGCAGTAGGGTAAGAACCCACTGGATATCAAACAGTATGGCGAAAGTGAGATATGCTCACACCTCTGAGCTAATCCACACCTCTGACAGATGTACCACATTCGCTGACCACACCCTTTCTGCACCATCTGAGTATGTCCAGCACAAATATCTTGCTCCCTCCGAAGCATGTCATGCTATCAGTTTATTCGCTTTTTGAATTATGCTCAGCTTCTTTATGATGTCATTTTGGGGGACACCACCCTAAAACTGACATTTCAGAGCAGTCTTCAATTGTCCCAAGTACGCTATTGACTGATAAGTTTGTACGATGTCCGCGCTTTGCAATCTTCATGGAGTCCACATCATACCCTCAATTATGTATATTGTTTAGCCCATTCCCTGAATATACCTACTATACCTCCCCTTTGAGAAGATTGTGTACCATACATATGTATTGTCTATGTGAACATTTGAAGAGCATTTATATTTTTGGGGGTTTAAGTCACTGTGGATGAGTATACTGAGGGCCACAGATGTCACCGTGATTGTGGGTGCTGGGGACTAGCACTCACCCTACGAATTTAAGGAATTACAGTCATATTGACCTGCTCTATAGAGGTCACCTAGACTGTTTCAGTGAGTGATTACTGAGCATTCAGTCCTTCTCATAGTCAATTAGTTAAGGGCCTTCCTCACTAGAGAAGAATACTGCTGCTTTTTCCAGAGCATAAACACTGGATGGTCTCATAATCTCTGGAGACGACCTTGACATACCCTTGGTTGGTAGATCAATATAGGATCCTTAACCAAAGCATTCTACAGTAGATTACCCATTGCCATTACCATAAATATAGTACAGGAATGTCACAGTGCCACCTATGTACGATGTTATAGTATTAAACAGCCCCTCCTCAACACCAGTGAAATCAGGAAATAAGATTGTGTGACCCACTAACCATTTTTTGTTTTTATAGGATACAGCGCATCCTAAATTCCAGCTGGAAATGATTATTGCTTGGGAACCAAGAGAACACCTGCTGATATTATATATAGCTAATAAATAGTAGGACACCCCCCCTTTTACATGCCTTTTGCCCTCAGGCCTGATTGTTGATGGCCCAATAAGCATATAGCTGACGTCATTAGTTCCTTATCCCCTGCATACTTCTAATTTCAATAACCAGCAGATGTTTGGGACATGTTCAAGTGTATCTCACTCAACTCCTTAGTCCACTAGCTGAACAATGATGAGTCACTGCTACATTACAAATGGCTCAATGGACACTTTGAACAGTCACAGGGTAAACACCCCATTAAATAAATTACTAATTTACAGAGACTAAGATCTTTCTCGGCTTATACTACAAGCCAATGTTGTTTTTAAAGTATGCTTTATATAAGACCTTATCAACTTTTAAGGTTAGACTCAAAATTTTATTTTTAAATATACACCTAAAATTTGGCATTTAGGAGCGTACTAATCCTTAAAGAATTTTCAAATGAAACCTTAACCTGTGCATTTTTATTTAGCGCTTTATCTTGTATCAACAAACCACTTGCTGTTTTACTTTTCAGCACGTCTTAGAAAGTATGAGGTCCATCAAGCTTCTATGTCATGTTTTTGTTGATGTGAGTCTTTTTTATGTAATCTTCAAAGGTGTGCTGTTGATTACAAGAGCACTGTACATGTGAACTTTGACACAGCTAACAGCCTTGAGAAGCCACGCGTTGGTACCTTGTTCTATATCACTGTCTGTGCAGTTATATGCAGAACATTTTTTCATGAACTTAAAAGACTTTGTTCTAAATACCGTAGATGTACATTTTAAATCATCTGTATTACTAAACCCTAGTGATGTTGTCTGGTTTCTTGTGCATATCTGCTGATGAAGCAAACCCCTTTTTCCTCAGAGATGAAGGCAGACATATTAGGCAATAATGCTGCTATGTTTATGTAACTGACTAAACCACCATCATAGACAACATATTTAGAAATGCAGGCTTAGGGACCTTTAATACAATTCAATGTCATTTTGAGTCCTTGCTTAGCATTTAAGATCCAAGACCGACTCCATATATATGTGCATGATTATTCAGTGCATTTAACATAACTAGGCCACTGAGGAAGGAACAGGCAGTAGGAACAGCACATCAATAGAGTGCCCCTTTATATACAGTCCAGCAGCACCTTCTTGACCATATGTCTATAAAATCCAAGACCTTGACGTGGCATGAGGTTGCTAGCTCCACTTCACTGATGAGACCCAGTTCGGCTGAAATTCATGGTGTTTTCGGAAAATATAGTTGAAAAAATAAATTGCGAACAAAATATTGTGTCAAGAATATCTAGGACAAAAATATTGTGAAGATAAGTTTCTACAGGTAAGCGAACTTTAAATATACTTAACTTCACATGTATGTACCCTTATGATGTATATACATGTATCTTTGGGGTACATATATGTGGAGTTAAGAATAGTAAATCTATACTTACCTCGTTGCACTTACCTTTTCAATATTTTTGACACAATATTCAGTCCACACTGAGCTGCAGAACGGTAAAATGTCTGGAAAAAGCTGGGGCCCGCTTTAAAACTTTGAAGGAAACCGAACAAATCTAGTAGTACCGTAAAAAGTCTAAAGGATGAACCCCATGGTACCCTTGATGACCAACCACTAGAGTGACACCCTGACTCTACCATATATCGACTACCATCAATTACACAATAGGGACATTCCGAACTGTTATTATTATTTAACTATTCTCTCTTGCACATTGGCATTTTAAATATATCTCCCTTTGGCTGGCTTTGATGAAGAATCAATTTCTTAAGTTTTTTAGGACAAATAGACCGTCCAACAAGATGTTAAGCTCCTTTTAATTGTGTTACTGTTATCTCACCATGTATTTTTGGTTTTTTGTTTTATGGACGGAACTTTAGTTTTAACATGTTTAAATTTGACTTATGTATTATAAATTGAGTTTCCTTTCCCCTACATCGTAAAGGTTTTAAATAACCAAGCACAAAAAAGTATCTATCTAATTCCAGTCCACACGATATTTGTTTCCTCGATATTCTCTCTGACAACTGAAATTCATGGACGCTCAGAGGAGATGCAGCCTATGAGTTGAGACTGGGCTGTCCCTTTTCGGCAGGTCCTTGACTGATTTGCGCATAGCTAGTCCATGTCAGTACTAGTAAATATAAGCCAAAAAACAATGGAATGAAATACACCTGGGTAATAACCGCTGCTTCATAATGAGTCAAACATTCCATCCATAAACTTTTAGGTTGTAGCCAGTACGATCACTTTGTGCAAGAACACACATGCATTTTACATGCTCATGATTCTGTAAAATCATAGTGTAATACCAATGTTGTCCCACTCCACTGGTTTCATGATAATCATCCTGTCAGTTGCTCCGATAACAATTCAACGCCCAGTTGCACACAATCAGATCTTCATTTCCTCCCAGAAGCGAAAACAGGGTCATGGCACTACAAGCAATATCAACTATTGTTTTGTACATCACAAGGCAACTAACCAGTTAGGCTAACACATAATCAGGGGAGTAGTATTATGAATGGTGTAACAGGTGCCTTTGCGCCGGGCCCACAGACCCGAGGAGCCCAGTTAACCCTAAATACTGCTGCATTTTACACCTCAAACAGAACTCACTGGGCTCATTGTGATTGCACTACTGCCCCTGCAAACAGTAAAATACTTTTAAAGCCTGGCACCTGTTTTTACACTTGTGGGTACCATGTACTAGTTCCCTCCACTTTTCTTTTAAACTCCATTGTTGAACTAATCAACGGATGACCACAAGGGTTCCTATACAGCTAATTGCACTCAAATGTTAGGAAATGAAAGCTCACATGTAACGGATCTACAAATGCAATATCTAAGAGGCAGCTACTGTGTTCGCAGGGGCACCGGCAGGAGCTTTTACCAATATCTGGCATTTGGGGAGCTCTGGACCCAGCCGCGACATGCCCTAAGGGGGGCCTTAAACCTGCTGTCCAATGACATGACGTGAGTCCTGAATACAATCCTCTCTGACCCCAGATTGAGCACTGAATGCAGGTGTCACTCGTCCAAATGGATGCCTGAAACAACTTGACTGGCACTACAGGTGAGCGCTCCATAAAACCCTTGATGGCCCTTAAGTTCAGCACTGAACACAATCCTGAAGGGCCCTAAAAGAAATCCATAAAAAAACTTTGCAGCACATTATCAGGAACACTTAACACTTCCCCGACTGGCCCAGAAAAGAAAAGCCTTGATTTAGGATTAGGAATGGTCTCCCACAGGGCCGGTCCTAGGCCTTCTGAGGCCCTGGGCGAAAGGGAAGATGTGAGGCCCCTCTAAGTGACATCACAGAAAGTGACTTCGCAAATTAATTGGTGAGAATGTACGGCAAATCACCATTATACTCAAGCATCACGTGGCACACACTGTCATCTTTTTCCTCACGCATCCTAAAGCTACGAGCAAAGAGGTGTATTCAGGACAATGTCACAAATGTATTTATGACATTCATAGACAGGGTATGTATCTTCCTGTTTCATTGACATTTCTGAAACCAGCTCAGAACCCATCGCTCACCTCCCTCGCAGCCCCCTCCCCTTCTCCTACCCAATGAACGTCAACAACAACTCTCTTACACCCCTGGTGCCCATTCCTGTATCTATAAGTCAGTACACAGAGCCATTCGCAAATAATCTAACACTAGACAGTCTCATGGACAAATAAACTGACAGCCACCACAAAGCGACGTCTTACTGTATAGGAGACAGCCCCTCACTCTCACAGAAAAACCCACCAACGACAGTAATAACATAACGTCACATGTGTAACGTCACGTAAGACGCAGTGTACTGTATCAGTGACGTTCTGACAGCACACAATGCCATCTCTTGCACCACGGACACTAGCTCCCTGGCAGGGGCTCGCCATTTACTGTAGGCTGAGCAGAACTGCTGAAGAGCTGCGGTGGTGGCCCAACTAACACAAGAAGATGAGAGGCAGAGGGCCACAAATGTCACACCGGAGGCCAAGGAGTGGGGACATATCGCAACAGAAAGTGTGACGCAGTGCATAGGGCTAGAGACTACTGGAAATACAACTAGCCAGTCCTGGGACAGCAAGAGCAGGACAGCGGAGCACGCAACAGGCAGTCAGAATTGCGAGATCCTCTGGGCCTAGTACAGCTGCAACTGAGCACACTAGTAGATAAAGTGCCCAATAAGGGGAGAATACTTAGACAAAAGTGACTGCATGGCCCTGTGTGGGTAAAATAATGCAGAGGGAAGCAAGTGATGGTGCAATTAAGAGCGTGCCTTAGCCTGAGCCTTTGGGCTGGGGAAGCATGCAACAGGGACATTGCTTCAACCCACAACAGAAGCACTAAGGAGACAAAGTGAATTGTGACGCCTTCATACCCACATCCGTAAGGTAACATGGGGAAAACAGATAATAATACACAGCCCAAGCTAAAGTTTGAGTAACTCATACCCCCTGGAACACGCAAAGATGGCCAAGCTGAAGCAGGTACAGAAGCAGAGACTGCGAAGCAGGACTGGGGGGAGAACTGCAACAGTCAGATAATACCTAGTTTCTGCTAAAATGCACACAAATAAACAACTACCTGTAGCACACCCTAAAGTGTCTGGCGTCTCTTACCTTAACGTTCGTACTCTTACAGACAACACACCACACGGACTCAACGAGGGAGGAGGACGGTCGGGGCCCCGAGAAGACGTCGTCCGACTCCTGCCTGGCCTGCTGCAGCCCTGCCCAGCCCTCGCCACGCGGCCCGCTGCCCATGTTAAGTGCAGGTGCGTGTGAGTGACTGACTGACTTTCAGCCCAGGTCACGTATGGCAGGCGTGTGCGCATGCTGAGTGCGTCACACTGAGCGGGGGCTGGCCCAAAAAATCATGTCCAGGGCCGTCATTGGTAGCGCTTTCGCGCGCAACCAGGGTGACGGCCCTTGGACCCACTGCCACTGTCAGTCCTGACTGAGAAGAAGATTCAACGCAGGCCGGCGACGCCTGCGTCAGTCACGTCGTCACCCACAGGGCGCACACACCACCAACCAAGCTAGGTGGTGGGGTAGGGGGTGCGTGCGTGAAGGCGTCAAATTGCTCAAAGTCAAACACCTCAGGCTCGCAGAATGAAAAAATGATGACGATGGTACCCGCCTTGATGTTATTTATTGGACGGCCGTCACTCTCACGGACCACCGGATGGAAGAATGCACTGCACTGTGCTGCTGTGCGCTTTTCCCCAAAATCCGCAGGCCAAGCTCTGTCTGTTTGCTGGCGACTCCCCGCGTAATTACGGCTCACCCACGGCTCGGAAAACTATAGGCCTTCCCCAAGAAGGACCCCCGAGTGTGCCTCTTCATTCCGGTGATCCCCCAACATCACACCCCCCCTTTTTGTTCACCCTGGCTGTCCGCTTTCACTACGGGGCTGCTTGCGAACGAAGGTGTAGTGCAGACTCAGAGAACCAGTTACCCAACATTAAACACGGGCGGGGCAGCGGCGGGGCCCCCCTGACTGAGTGAGAAACATTAACAAACATGTATAACACTGACACACTCTCGATAGACGAAAGCAGTGCACATCGCTTGTCACTCAGACGCCAGGCCAATGCATGCTGCATGCCATACTGTTTATTATTCTTCCCGGGCCGCAACTGCGAGGCCCGTCCGGCGGCGGGGCCCCCCTGACAAGTACACTACACACTCACACTCTTGATGTTATTTATGACGGACGGACCCGCGGATGGAAGCAGTGCGCAGCGCTTGTCCCCAGGCCATGCCATGCTATCATCCTCCTTTTTATTATTCCCGGCGGGGCCCCCCCTGACAAGTACACACACTCGAGATTATTCAATTGACGGACCCGCGGACGAAAGCAGTGCGCAGCGCCAGCGCTTGTCCCCAGGCCATGAAATCAATCATATTGCAACTGCAGGGCCGGCGGCGGCCCGGGGCCCCCCTGAGCGCGAGGCCCTGGGCAGCTGCCCATACCGCCCATGGCTAGGACCGGCCCTGGTCTCCCAGTATAAGAAGGCACCCACCTTGCTGCTATGCACACTGCCACGACTAAAGCTGGCCAGGGGCCTGCTGGGAGGTCTGCTTTCAATACCACCGAGGCGGGTGCGAGCTTCCTCCTCTTCGCCCTGTTCGGCGTCCCCAACCTCCTGCACAGAGGGCAGCATGGAGGATATCTTCCTGTTCAGCACCATGGTTCACCGAGGGCCCGTTACAGCAAATCCAGGGTCTCCTGCTCAGATCTTCTGCTCAGTGTTCGCTCCTCAGCATCTACCGATTGATGGCTGCTGCTCAGGATCCACGGTGCAGTGTTTGCTTATCAGTGTCAATTGCTTAGTATCAGCTGCTCAACGTTAACTGCTTACTGTCTGCTGCTCATGGTCCACTGTTGAGTATATGTTTCTCAAGATCTGCTCAATTCTCTTAGCTCCGTGTCCCTTGTTGAGTGTCTGCAACTCAGTCTCCACTGCCAAGATTAGCACCGGCCTATTTTAATGTTTTAATGCGTGCTGAGATTTTACCTCACTCCAAGCATTGAACCTCTTCTGTATGGGTACTATTAATTAATGGCCATTCAGAACTGGCAAGTGGTATCAACGTGTTTTCCTCCTGTCCAGTGTTTACTGCTCATCCTTCTCTGGCCGGTGACTGCTGCTCAGGGTCGCTACTTCGTATCTGCTGCTCAGAGTCGCTACTTAGTATCTGCTGCTCAGAGTCGCTACTTAGTATCTGCTGCTCAGGATCGCTACTCTGTATCTGCTTTTCAGGGTCGCTACTTGTTATTTTCTGCTCGTGTTCGCTACTTATTATCTGCTGCTCAGGGTCGCTACTTATTATTTTCTGCTCAGGTTCGCTACTTATTATCTGCTGCTCAGGGGCTATACTCAGTATCTCCTGCTCCGTCCCGATACTTATTATCTGCTGCTTGGCCAGATTTGCAGCAATGCTGGGCAGCCCCCACCGCCTGCTGAATTGTTTGTGAGTGACAGCTGGCAGCCCCAAACACAGGAGCAGCATAGGCCTGGCGTCCAATGGGGCGGGGAGGGCGGGAGGTCCGCGTCACCACGCTCGTGGTTACACTGCTTGCTTTCGTTGCTGTCAGTGGTTGCTTTGGTGCTCGGGCTTGAGGTTGTTGTACGGTTGCCATGGCCCCGAACTCCGAAAAGGACTGAGGCGTCCAGGGAGGGCGGGTTTCAAACCACAGGACCCCCATGTCACGTCCTTCCTGAGCACTCACCCGCTGCTTCCTGACATATTCTCTTTGCCTTGAAGGGAATCACACTGCCGGCAGCATCCGTAAACATGTCCGAACGCCCGAACTCACACCTGGGAGCTTGTGCTCTTTTGCTTTTGGCCACTGCAAGGGGTGTTTTATAAGGTGAACAATTTGAGGGGTCCACCCCTCTCGCCCCCCCCCCCCCCCCCCCCATCTTCCTACATGTGCATTATTAGCTTCTATGCATTGCAGGAATAATGGACCGGCAGTTCTAAAAAGCAGGTGCTGAGACGGGTCCCTATCGGTCTCCATTTTCAGAGTGAAAAAAACAAATCTTAACTCAACAGTCCCACCATTCACTGACTTTCGTGTAACTCCAAAGATACTCGTTTAAGCTGTTTCGCAGACTTATCATTTCAGAACTGAAGCATTTTCAATATTCTACACAACGAAGCCATAGTTGTTGCTTATTTATCATATGCAACTAACAACCACTGGCAAAGCCAATAGTCCTGGCTTGTTGAAGGTGTAATGCTACTTGTTGTATTATATATCTGGATGCATTGTTAGAAGCCGTAAATTACGAGTCGGGCGGCACACTATGCTAAACACAGATGTTTACCTTACTTTGTATTACTTTGTAAGCCACGCTCTAATTTCACCGGCCACGCCCTCTTCAGAGACCCCCTCTCCCAGTTCTTCCATCTCACTTAAACCCTGCTTGTATGTATATCACTCGAACTGTAGTTTGGATCTTAAGCAGTCATTTAACTATCTGGTGCCTACAATAGTAATATATATGCGGCAGTGTGTTCTTCACCGTCCAAGTCCCCGTCAAACACTAATAGCTTAGCGCCACACATTTCTAATTTGCAAGGCAGGCGGGCAGAAATGGAGTCTCTGTTTTCGTGGAAATAACGGGCTACATTGTTTAGCGCACCGGAAACAGCTTCTAGGCACTTGATTCATTAGAGCTATTGTCACCCAAAATAATGCGTTCGAAGGATGAAAGAGGTTTCTTTCTTAGTAGGATTTGAAACTGTGACCAGCAGCGGTCATATAGAACCCAGTGCAGGACTGAATAGGCCAGGACTGCAGCGACAGCCGTTCTGACAGGGCCCTATAGTCCAGGGAAGGACTAATGTACGTTCTAGGTTCCCAAGGAGATGCCAGGGCAAGGCGGGAGGAGCTAGTCATTTTCAATCATTTCATTCAACGTTTTCAGTCAGTCACTGCTCTAACTGACGCTTGTTCCTAATCACGTGTTAGTTACATCACTGAGCTCACGGCTGAGGCTTTAACCGGATGTAAACATTGCACAGATAGTTCTCGAACGCTGGCTCGTGGCTGCAGCTGCGCTGCCGGACGGTTCCAGAACCTGCTCCATCAGCGCTTTGTGATGCTCCCTTGTTCTAGAAGAGCCTCTTCACGCGAGAGAAGCCAGGCCGGGCAGGAAGAGAGCCCCCAGAAGACAGCAGCAACAGAATGTAATCCCGTCAGGCCTCCCGTGGATCCCTGGGATCCAATGTAACGTAAAAGGAATGGAGGAAGAAGGGGTAAGTCCAGGCTGGCGGAGGAGGGCAAGCTCTTGAAGTGAACAGCTAATCTTCCTAAGGACACCCAGGCCATACCTTGTTTTAGAAAGATTCTCTATGTGTCACTGCACTGCTGCACCGCGCCTCTAGGCCGGCTAGGACCCAATGCACAATGTACTGTAACAGGTGTAAATCTGACTTGCTCCTGGGAAAAGTCGTAATTTACAGCAGGGCCGGCTTTAGCGCTGGTGGCTCCCAGTGCGACAATGTTAGTTGGCGCCCGGTCCCCCCCCCCCCTTCCAGGCCCCGCATAACCACCTCCACCATGGATTCTCTCACTATCACCCTTTAACAGTGACCAAGCCTCCATAACCACTCTCTCTTATGCATTGAATCAGTTAAATAGCACCACTCATACCAGTAAAGGACGTCAGAGCACTTTGCATCACACACACATCACAGAAAGACGCTCAAACATAGTATGTAAACTAGTTTATAACATTTTTTACATAATCCAAAGGACTAAAAGTGTAGGAGTCACATGTCATCCATACTTGTAGGCAGTGTAGTTAGGAGTGCTTGGTGCGGAGAAGCACAAACTCAGAGTCGAAAAAGAAATAGCTTAGTTGTGAGTTTTCTTTAATAAGAAGAAGAATAAGAAGAATCGATTTCTACCCAAATTAACCCTTTTTGCAACATTAATCTATGCTCTAATGTATACTTTGCAGTGAGTATGCAGTTCTATGATGAAAGTTGATAGCTCACTGTTCTATATTAGGACGTTAAGTTATAAATTGCAAGTAAGAAAATGATTTTAAAAGAAGTAACCTGCTTATCTATTTACATTATATGCACTCTGTAATCTACATGGTACCCGTTCTTTGCAGCAGGCATTTTAACCCTCTGCACTAACTTCACATAAGTCTAAACATCAACTACACAAAACTCCAATCTCTCTCCAGGAAGAACATTAATAACAGGAGTTAACTTGACATTTTGTGAGGCCTGGTAATTGTAGGAGGAAAGGAATGCAGCAGCACGTGCTTTAAAAACATAATAAACTTGCAAACACGGCGCCGCAGACAGCAGCACAAGGTGCGGTGGCACCGGTCGCACCGCCCTAGAGTCGCTCCTAATTTACAGTTCTGCATTATGTATGGTTTGTGAAGTCTGAAACTGGTGCATAAGTGACAATAAATGCACTTCCGAGTTGGTTACTCCAGCATAGTTTTAATTCACTTTTGAAGATGTCAAAATAGCTCAACAAGGAGATCTACCTGATATCAGTCTGAGCAAGACTAATTCAGCGTTTCATCCTTCTAAGGTTGACAATTTCACTACCACTAAATTCGGTGAAAGTAAGGTAATAACAGTACTTTAAGAAACAGAAACTAACCACAAGATACAAGATAGTATTAATATTCTTCTAATTATTATTAGTAGCAGCAGTAATAGTAGTATTAGTAGTAGTAATTGTGGTATTGGTACTGTTAATAATGTTTGAGGGTTGGGTCAGATGAGTTGTCAGGAAAGCCCCATGAAAATGTAGTGAGCACAAAGCAAGTTCTTACAGAGGCTTTTTCCAAGGGTAACTTTAGCTTACAACAGTTCTTCCCTTTGAGACCTATTGACCTTGCCAATGTCTTTTAGCCATGTAGTACAGCATCAGCAAGATCCTGTGCACAATGGTGAAAAGGTTAAAAAAAAAAACAGGAGTGTTGACACAATTAGATACTCTACTATGCATGCACTCCTACAAATGACACAGGTGCCATTTTTAGGTCTCGGCCTGATCCAGCGCATGCGCTGGCCTCGGCCGAGACCTTTAGTGGGGCTTTGAGAAATGCTACTTTGCTTGCGATCAGCTTCCTAGAACACGGACAAGAGCGCGCGCATGCGCGTTATAGCAAGCTGATCGCCGGCAAGGTAGCACTTTCGGTGGCGCGCGTGCACACCACGCGCGTCAGCACTCGCATTTTTTTGTTTGTTTTTGCCATCGTGCTAGGCGCATTTGCCGCGCGTGCACACAACTCCCGCTTCTCCCCCCCCTCCACCACCTCCACCACCTCGCACGCGGCCAATGCAGCCTTGGATGCCTTTGCGTGAAATTAATTATTTTGTTTTTTTCATACAAGCAAAAATTAAGCATAAAGACTACGTGCCACTCTTGTGATTAAATATGTTTAGACCCTCAGCATGCTTCTTACTGTAGTGGAGTTAACCCTCTGTAAACTGCCTTTATTCAGCTCTTAGTTCCTTGATGCCCAGCCTAGAGAGATTTCCCGATAGACCCGGCACACAACAGAATTTGTATTCACGTGGAAGGCCCCCACTCTTCTTAAATTTAAAGTGGATGTATTTCCATCCTAACACTGAAATGATTGCGATAATATTTATTTAGGGAAGTCTTTCACGGACAGGGCCCAGACTTATTTTAAAGTCTGTAAAAAAATATATTTCTTGCAGTCTTATTTTGTAGTCTTTTATAAATATTGGCCCCGTTTGCAAACACCCCACTCCTTGGCTCCTGCAGCACAGGACTATTCATATGAAAGAAAACATGAAAACAGAAATATGAAAAGCCGTCATCTGTCTCTGTACCCTGGCTCACCCTACTCATGGGGGGGGGGGGGCTCATTTGACCCCACTAACTGCCCTTGCTTTGTTCCCGGCCCGTGTGTACACACTCGGGGCAGATTTATTGCCCGGGCTCCTTTTAACTCATTTATTGTGACAAATGAGTTTGTTTCAACAGAATAGTCTTCTAATTCGACTTAATCTAAACACACTCCCAAAACCATCACCGGAGCGCTTTAAAGGAGCAATGAGGTCGGCAACGCGCGGGCAATAAAAGCCCTTCTCTGGCAAATATCACTTTAAATGTACTTTAAATCGTGCCTCGGAAAACCATCCACCCACATTCATTTTTAAGACACTTTTGTATTTCCTTTCATGACAGAATGCTCCACCTGTTTCCCGTTCCATCAGATGTCTTTATTAATTGTGTTATTGTTTTACCGCAGGGATGTTTTTTTCTATCTGTAATAGAGCATTATTAGTAAACCTGTGAACCGAAATGTCCATAAATCAGTTTTATTCAACAGAAAAACCCACTCATTAACCCCTTGTCCTGCTGGCACAGAAGCTGAAAGATACGCGAGTTCTTAAGCATCTGTGCTTTGTGCCTGATGTGTTTGATAAAACTCATTTGCATATGCTGTTTGTTGCACTCCTTTTAAAGAACCCCCTAACAAGGCTACGTTATAGAGAGTCCCTGTAATGAGTAATGCCCATTTGAAAAAAATTACACACACCACAAATAACCACTTGTAGTTACTTTGGTATGGACACGCCTTCAAAAACACATTCTCTCTTTTCTTTATTTGGGCGCTCTTTAGAGCCTACCAGTGAAAGGTAAATCGTCTCTAGGCGTTTCTTGGTATCAAGTACATATTGATCTACAGGTAAACCCATGTGCCTAAAGGAAGATGCATGTATGCCTTTGTTTTCATTCCCTATTTGCAGCTACAAACAGTGACATCACATTGGAGAGTGGCGCTCAGGGACACAAAAGTCTTTCTTGGTGCTCAGGAGGCGGAGTCAGACCAGGGTCGGTGCAACAAAAGGTGTCTGTTATATATAAAAACACCACAGTGAAGTGAAGTAATCCACAGTTGATCTCAGGAAAGGACATTATATTTCATTTCAAACCCCTTCCCTTTATTTATTAATGGCCTTTGTATAGCGCTATATGTCTACTTTGTGTTATCGGTGCACTTTTTTGCATTAAACTCAAGTGCATGAACAAATGTGTGCACCGAGGTACCAATGCACCTTCCCTCTTTGTCTTATGACCCAGAATGCCTCTTCATACAACAACGACCACATATTTTAAAATCCCAATTTTTACATTTTCAATATTTCTTTCAACTCAGTGACTTCGAAACATTCCTCAAATTACAACTTCTATTTAATTTCATGTGCAATTTAATATACTACGGACTCTCATAGCTTTATAAGTGGGTATATATGTGTGTGTTCACACAGGTGTATTTTTTGTGCATATGCCATGACAGTAAAAAACAAAACGAAACTTAGAGAAATTTTACAAATAAACGCACATTTATTACTAAAGTGCAAAGTTGACATTCCAGGTTCCAGTGGCACCAACTTGAGAAAACACTGTTTATTGATGCACCAATGGCATATGATAATGACATCAAACAGACAGGCGTTGGCATAGCCAATAGGTCTTACTTTTGGGACCTTGTAAGTATTTAGTTATGCAGCACAATATCCTTGGTGCAACAACATCAACTGTTGCGTGGCTAAACACTTATAAGGTCCCAAAGGCGAGACCTATTGGCTATGCCAATGCTTGTTTTATTCATCAATTCAAAATGGATCAATTAATAAATAAAATAAATAGACATAGCACAAAAGCCTCTTTAAGTCAGAGAAGCTGGCTGCAATTAGCAAACTGGTTCCCTGCAAAAAAATATAATAAAAAAAAAACCGACCTTCGGTGTAGGGAGGAGGGGGGGTTGGTGGAAGGGGGAAGCACCACTCAAGGGAGCGCAACACAGAGGGGGTGGGGGAAATCACACGGATTAGAGAGAGCAACACAGAGCACGGTGGAAAGGAGAAGAGAAGTACACAAGGGAGACAGCTGGAAAACATACTTGCCCACATGCATCAAGCCTTTTTGGAGTCGCAAACGGTGCGATTCCTTAAAATCGGCCGTTTGCGATTCCAAAAATGCTTTTTGAGATGCATCATTGGTTTTAGTTAAAAATCGCTCATTTTGCGATTTTCTAAAATGCAATTGCATTTAAGGAATCACAATTTTGCGATTCCTTAAATGCAATGCATCATTCTTTAAAAAATTGCGATCTTGAAGATTGCAAGTGCAAATTACCACGTGGTTGAACCTCGTGGTAATTTGCGAAAAATGTTTAAAATGCTCAAATTAGCATTTTAAACACTGTCATGTTACAGACACATTTGTCCTTAGGACATGTGTGTGAAACATCCATTTTAAAATACATTTCAGGGGTGCAGGGGGGGGTCCTTTGGACCCCCCCCTGCACCCATGGAATGCATCAACATTTTGCGAATTCCAATTTGCGAATTCGCAATTACCATTGATTCCTATGGGCCTTTTGGCCCATAGGAATAAATGGGAATTGCGAAATCGCAAATTTGAATTCGCATAATATTTGCGATTCGGTAAAAATTGCGTTTTTTACTGTATCACAAATATTATGCACTTTCAATAATGCATCCCGTTTTGCGATTCCTTATTTGCGATTCGGTAAAAATCGCAAATTTGGAAACGCAAAACGGGAGTTTGATGCATGTGGGCAACTGACTCTCATGGAGTGCTTAACCAAAAGAAAAAAGTAATGCCCGCAAAGTAAACAGTGCAGGGACACAAGTAAAGAGGTGGTGCGCTAGGAGAAGGCGAGGGCAAAACGAGGAAGGAAAGCCTACACACTCTAACAAATAAAAAGCAAGAAAATTCGAGAGACAGTAGGCAAACCAATTGGCTCTAAGCCTACTGTAAGCTGACAATAGGTCTTTTCATAGGCAGACAGCTTACACTGTCTGGTGCGCAATCCTAAAAAGGTGTAATTTATATGTGCACATATAAGTGTGTCATATTGGTGTGGTGTGCATAACTCACGTGTGTGTATTATAAAAGTATGTACATTTTAGCATGCTTTGCACTTGTAGGTGTTGCATGAGGTTGTATTAGAGAAGTGGTCTGAGAGACCAGATGAGGATATGAGGGACAGCCAGGAAGGTGTAACTCAGTGGGCATCCCGAATTAAAAGCATTACATTTCCAATTCTTTTGCAGCACTTGTAAGTTATGCCTGGTGTTGGAAGTGTGGAAGGAGAGGTAGAGTAAGTTTAAATATTAAATGAAACAATATACAATTTTAAAAGTTAAGATATAGCTAAAATAACGTTTTCTAAGTCTAAGCGTGCATATTTTAGGTAATGACTAAACTGGGTAGATACAGCATGAGGAAAACAGACAATTGTTTTTGTGTGAATACCATACAGTGACATCAGTTTCTTCTTTAGTTGGACTGGTTTGTGAATAACACAAATGAGAGTAGCTTACAACAATGGCAAACTGCAATATATACACGTCATGAGTTGCATTTGCTTTAATAGGCCCCCTAGTAGATACCCACAAACACTTCCAGCAAATATAAAGGGAAGAGCCAATCATATGTCCAGAAGTAAATATCACAGAAAGTGATTAAAAGTTCCCAAATTTTCAAATAGGGTGCACAACAAGGGAAGTTCTGTTAAAGGAATATTTGAAAATAAATAATGACCCAAAATAAATTAAAACTTAGCACAGACATACATCTCATATGTAGGAATCGGAAAGCGGGTGTAGATTAGCTGTTTCACGAATAAATTTCACTTATACCTGATTCTCTCTAAGGGATGTGTGACACCTACTTGAGTATGCACATTGTGTGAATAAGTCGATCAACACCCATATTTAATTTACCCCTCTAGTAATCTACACAAGTTTATTATGCATGTTTCATACAGCGCATGGCTACCTAAACAAGGTTTCCCAGCGCTAAGGTGATTGCGGAATGAAGGTTGCACCAGAGTGCTGTCCAAGAAGAAACAGATTTAGAAAATTTCAGGTGTTGAAACGGCGAAGTTTTAATCAAGTTTCAAAACACAAAGAGTGAATGGCACTCTTTTAATATTAAAGGCAGATCATTCCAAAGTTTCAGTCCAAGAAAAGAGATTGCTCGACCTCCTTTGTGGGATTCTCTAACTCAGGTCGTTGTGGCCAACCTAAAGTGGCTTGAACGCAGCAAGCGTGCAGGTGAATACAAAGTCACCAAGGATCTAAGGTAAAGTGTTCCATAGACATTTGTGCATGTAACATAGAGCCTTGAATTGCACACTCCATTCATTAGCCAGCTAATGTAAGTTCCATAGCATGCTGGCTGCAGAGCTGAGCGTAGGAGCATGGAGCAAAAGATGTGCAGCAGCATCTTGTACAATCTGGAAGCATTTGAGTGATGTATTTGTCAACTCCCCCCCCCCCCGCCAACCCCCCCCCGATATAAGAAATTCTCATAATCCTGCCAAGAAATAACTGGGGTCTTTGCCAGGGTTCTCTGGGCAGAGGTAGGGAGACAGTAGAGAATCTTCCTGAGCGGGTTCAAAATGCCAAAACAAGTGGCTGCCACCATGTTAATCTGATGGATCATGGTAAATTTGTCGTGAAGACAAACTCAAAGATTCTTTATGACCGGCACTGGGCTGGGGAGATTACCCACAGTTGTAGGAACATGGGGGGTCCCCAGAAGGTAGGGAGATTGTCCACCTGCAATACCTCTGTCTTGCCTCGGTTACATTTTTGGGAGTTGGCTCATATCCATGACAGGACTTGCGAGAGCCAGGAATTAAAGGCAGCCGCATTATGATTGTCCTTGGATGACAGAGATACTATGATTTGCATATCATCTGCAAACAAAGCGAATTAACATATCCAGTGAGGACCTGATCCAGGAATCTATTGTTAGGGTATATGGCACCACAGAGTGTGAGGCCACAGTTTTCCACTATCTCAGCCAGTGGTTTTACATAGGGATTGATTAGCAGTGGGCTCAGAGTGGAACCCTGAGGCACACTTGAGGCTAATGGGCGAGATTATGACCTATTTGGTGAGTACGAACCTGGAAGGTACGGTCATGCAAAGAGGATTTCAGCCAAGGTAGGGCAGTATCCTGTACTCCCAATAACTCTAATCTTTGTAGGAGCATACTCTGATTTACAGTGTCAAATACTGCACTGAGATCTAACAAAATCAGTGCAGCAGCTCCCTCTTCATGTAGTTGATGCCTCAAGAATTCAGTAATTGTCAACAACAGGGGCAGCCCTGAAAACCTGGACCAGGGGCAAACAATACTGGAATCCTAACAAGAGTTCAAGTTGACACAATACATGCATCCAATTTTGAGGCCTAAAAAACATTCTAATGTGAGAAATATGAAAAGATATAAGAGAAAAAAATGTTCATTGAAGAAACAGAAGAGAAAGAAGAAAAGAGAAATAGAAATAAACCCATGTGTGAATATATACAATTCATAGAGAAAGTTTTTATTAACAACTAGCAGCCCGTCCCGACCTTGTCCAGGAGCAATCAGGCTTCCCGGACCCCCGCCCGCCCCGACATTGTGCAGCAGCCCGGCCCCCCGCCCGCCCTGACATTGTCAAGCAGCTCGGGCCCCTGCCTGCCCCTTCCCCCGCGATCAATCAGGCTTCCCAGACCCCCGCCCGCCCTGACATTGTCAAGCAGCTTGGGCCCCGGCCCGCCCCATCCCCCGCCTGCTCCGACCCCCGCCTGCCCGGAGCCTTACCTCAGCCGCTGCTCCTCCCCCGCGCTCCTCATTTCACCGCTCTGCCGCTCCTCGTCGCTTACCGCTCCTCCTGCCTATCTGCCGGTCCTCACCGCCATTCCGCCATTCGTCACTGCTCCTCCCCCGCGCCATGTCCGCCGCTTCTCCCCGCGCTCCTGATGTCACTACGCAGGTCGCAGCCGGCGCTACTTGCAAGGGACTACTTTTTTTTTATTTGTCAATTTTTTAAATAACATATATTTTTTTATTTATATAGCCTATGTCCATCTGCACACCCTGATGATTACAATGATGTATCGGGTGTGTGGATTGGCGCTGTGGTTCCCGAGTTTACCCGCCTCAAAGGTGCAAAGTTCTTCCTTTATTATAGTAGTATAGATAATAAATGATTCAATCTGTAAAACATATAAAAGATGCTCAACATAATACACAAAACATGACTTATTAATAGTGCAAGGTGTAGACAAACAAGTGGCTGAGGAAAAAGGTTTACTAAAATCAGAAGTTCAGGACAAAGCTGAAACAACACAAAGTAAACAAAGCGTCCTCTTAAATTTTCGGCCACATCTGTGCGTCGACGGCAGACTGGGAGCCTATGTCTGCTCTCTCCAGCCCCAGCAGCACAGCTGAGGCTGGAGAGCACTTCACTGCACATGAAGGGTTCGGCTGGCCTGAAACGGCCAGCCAAACACCTCATGCGTAGTGAAGGGTATGCCCACCATTCCCCTACCAACAATGTCATCCCCTGGTCCCGGCTCCAAGATTAGTCAGAGTCCTGGGGGCGGGTCCAGGGTATTAGAATAAAACAGGTTTAAAACCAATTTTATTATGGTTTAATTTACTGGATTTGCTGGTGGTGGCGGGGGGCGAGGGGGTGGCGCTCCTCCGCTCTAATGGAGCAGCCACTGCTGGGTAGGATCAGAGAGCATTTTAACCACCTGAGAGAGTGCTTTTGGGCAGTTTTGGGTTACAGCAATTTTGTTCATTTAGAATGAGGCACTTGCCTCATGACAACTTGTTGCATCCTTGCTTTTCCACTGCTTATTCATTTACTGTGCTTGTGCTGTATTGGTTCTTCCGACGATTCTTGGTTGGATGTGGTCAGGAAAAGACTTTGGGTCTACCGTATCACGCCTCATTCGGTCACTGGTGTGAGCCCTTTCAAACTCTTGAAGGGTAGAGAACCCTCTTCTGTCATTTGCCCCTGGTGGGTTAAAAAACTTAACAGGAATGATCCTAAAGTTGATATCGAAAGTGTTGCCAAACGTGTTGAAGATAAACAACAGTGTATGAAACTTGCTTTTGATTCTAAAATGAATGTTAAACTTCATGATTTTGTTGTTGGTGAGTGGGTGAGAGTAAAGAAACCTGGTTTCTTGGTTAAAGGTTTCTCCAAATTCTTTCCTCCCATTAAAGTGGTCAAGGTATTTAAAAACTGTGCTGCCACACAAGATGGGAGGGTTTGGAATGTTCGTAGGGTTGCTAGATGTCCTGTTACTTCTGACTCTCTACCTTCACCATCACGAGCACAGATCGATACGCCTCCTCCTGCACTTGTCAATGCTTCTCCTCATGTGCAAGTTAATGTACCTCTCCAGAGTTTTGTTCATAAAGATGTGTCTGTTGCTTCTAGGGTTAAATCTGATGTTAGACCCAGGAAAACTCCTAGTAGGTATCTGTGTTGATAGGGTTAAATCTGATGTTAGACCCAGGAAAACTCCTAGTAGGTATCTGTGTTGATTTTTTCTTTTATTGGGGTAAGATGTGTTGCATCCTTGCTTTTCCACTGCTTGTTCATTTACTGTGCTTTACCCATTGTGCTGGAGCCTGGAATGTATGATGCGTGCCTGCATCTTACATCCTTGGTTCCAGATTCTGTCCCAACTGTTATATCTCCCTGTACCTTTGCCTTAACGGATGTGCTGTGCTTCTTTCCATCCAACTTGAAATAAACCTTTATTTTTTATACAAAGGAGCCTCTTACTTTTTAAACAACTTTTTTGGTAAAACTTCAAAGCTGATTTATAGATTTCATTATCCGATTCCTGTAGATTTTGGGCCTCACCCTCTCTAGCTGTTTGCATGACTTTGCCTTTTTTGTACAAGGAATCATTGTGCCATGGGGCTAGGAGGAGGATTCTATTGTGCTTTTTGTTAGAGAAGGGAATTAACGTATCCAGTGAGGACCTGGGCCAGAAATCTATTGTTAGTGCATCTGGCACTACTGAATTACACAGCAGGGGGATTACCTTCTTAGAAGACATTCCACACCAGGAATCACTTTTGACCAGCTCCTAGTAGATGTGACTGGGTGATTCTCATGGATCTGTGCCTTATGCCTATTGAAAGTGTGAAAGGGATCAGATCATGGCATCAGACCATGGCATAGGTAAAGGAAGGTCTGATAACAGATTCCTCAAGTTAGAAGATATAGGATCCAGCAAGTGTCCAGCTTTATGAGTAGGAGAGTTATTAATAAGCTGGATGTCCAGGGCTCTAATCCCGTCAATAAGAGAAGTAGCAGTACCCCATGCCTTTCCATGCTTCATAGCAAAACTGGATTGTGTTTCTTTATTTTTTTTATTTCAGTAATTTTTTTATTGAAAATAAAGAGCATATTTACATGGTACAGGGTGAATCACATGGGGAAAAAGAAAGAAAAAAGCACGGGGGGCGGGTTGAGTCAAGCATTGTCTAGATTGGCTTATATTAGTTTGGCTCTTGACAGTCCATTCTCCAGTTTGTTTCATCTTCTTCTTGCCCGGCTTGCACGTTTCCAGTTTCCCCCCGTGCCCCCTTGCAACCTGTCTGGTTATCTTTTCGCACCCCTGGTGGTGTGAGGAGATAGAAGATCAAAAGAAGAGAGGTGTAGGAGTAGAGAGAGACATAGGCTCATTATGTTGTTGAGTAGGATGCGTGTGTGGATTATGCAGTATTGTCTGGTCTGGGTGTTTAGGGTGGCTTATGAGAGGACAAGTAGTTGTCTAGTGACAGCCATATCTCGCTCTTTTTCCCTGAGTTCGTTTGGCTGTTGGTCGTTATGGTGTTGACTAGATACTGTATTCTTTTAACAATGGTGCAGAACACTATATCTTACATGCTGGAACCACCGCGCAGCGGGCGCGCCGCTGTCGCGCCGCTGTCGCGCCAAAGGCAAGCCCGCCGGTGCCCGTCGGCGCCTGGAGCGCGACCAGCGCCAGAACCCCTGGCCAAATTGGACCTCATATTTACAGTAGGCAAAAACTGCTTGATTTACGAGGAAACACGTGTGTTCCTGATAACATGCTCCCTCAAAATGGTGCTGGGATTGAGGCTCAATGCTTAAATTGCTCTTTCAGAACTAATCTTAAATCCCTTTTGGCCCCCACGTCCATAGATAAACCAGGGAAAGGGTGGGATGCAAAGGAGTTTGTCATTGATAGAAACAGCGAAAATGGAAGTAGAGATAAGGACACGGACAGAACAAAAGGGACCATAAGGCAGCATCTATGGAGTATGCCAAGTGCTTGCTGCTCAATGCCCGCTCTGTAGTTCAGCACAACCATGAGCTGGAAGACTTAATCCAACTTTCCTCACCAGACTTAATCTTTGTAACCAAAACTTGGACAGATTTACATCAGCGCCAGATTGGAATATTACTATACCAGCAGGGTATGCCTTCTTCTCACAGGATAGAGTGATTGGTAAAGGGGTGGGGGGGAATAGCGATTATCTATCGCGACCATTTGAAAGTACAGGTGGAGACAATCTCTGCCTTGCCTGCAGAAGCACTGCATTTTTGCATAAAGTTAAATAACCTTCAGACCTTTCGGGGAATATTGATCTATCGTCCACCTGGCACCAAAGCAGCTTTTTCCCAAGCCCTCCTGACGCTTTTAAAATAATATGCTGACTCTCACCCCTCACAGTTATTGGGGACTTTAATTTCCATTTAGAATCCAAAAACAACACCGACACCGCCAGGCTGCTAGATAATCTGGAGGCTTTTAGCCTCAACCAACTTGTAACAGAACCCACTCACCAGGCAGGACATATGTTAGATGGGATTTTTACAAGTAATCCTGACATCACTCTAACCAGCCTGTTAGTTCTGTCATGGACCGTCCAAAAGGCCATATATTTCAACCTTAAAGCTATTCAGACACATTTCAAAACACAGGCTAAACAATCTAAGGTATTAATTAGGCGGTGGGACAAACTCAAGGACGGCGACTTTGAGTCAGCCCTCGACCTTTTGTCTGCTATTCCAGAAACCGACAACAACGGGGCAGTCTTGCAGTTTAACGATTGGCTGCTGTCAGTGGCCGATCGGGTTGCACCAGAGAAATTAGTGACGGTTAAAAGAGTCAAGACCTTGTCACCTTGGTATACCCAGGACTTAAATGCTTAAAGATCAGCTGCTGAGCGTCTCTGGAGACAAGAATATGACAATCAAAAGAAACTTATCTGTAATCATTCCTTTTCACAATATAAGGAGGTAATTATTGCCACAAAAAACAGCTTTTTACTACAAAAATAAAGGAGGTGGGCAACTCCACAAAGGAACTGTTCAAATCTGTTAATATGTTAGCCAAACCCCGACAGGACAACACTTTTAAGCCTGATCAAACCCTATGTAATAAACTGGTCGGGCATTTTCAAGAGAAGGTGCAAGGAATCTATAATGATTTCTTAAGTGCTCCAGGACCCCAGGATACGACAACACCAGTGGCACCCCCCCTCTCCCCCCCCCTACTGTAGGCTAACTTGCTTTCAGCCTATAAACAGTGGGGAAGTACAAAAAATTCTACTTTCTATAAAATCTGGTGCACCCACTGATCCTTGTCCCCCTTCCATTATGCATCAAGCTGCCTACAAGATCTGTGAAAATCTTACCCCAATCCTGAACCAAGTCGTAGCTTCTGGTTGTTATCCAAACACGTGGAAAATGGCTTCTATTACACCTCTTTTAAAGAAACCAAGCCTAGACCCCCAATAATCCTAAGAACTACCACCCCATTGCCGGTCTACCAATCATGGCTAAAGTCCTTGAGAAACAACTGAACACAGTGCTGACCAAATACCTGGATGTAAACAACTTACTGGACACGGCTTCCGTTCACGCCATTCCACCGAATCTACCTTAATCCTTGCAGCCGAATAGATCCGCAGGGTGGTGGATGAGGGAGGGAGGGCGATCCTCGTGCTCCTTTATCTATCAGCCGCGTTTGACACCGTAAACCATACTGTCTTGGTGCAGCAGCTGAGGGACATAGGGGTAGAGGGGTCCGCCCTAGCCCTCCTGTTGAGGTTCTGTGATTTTGCGTGCTTTTAAAGTGCACAACTTTCTTTTCTAAACATGGGTTTTTGCCATGCGTCGTGACTGCCATCTGGTGTTGCCTTTTACGTAGGCCTCAGAAGTTAGTCTGCGAGCAAAGCAGTCTGACCTTTTGTGGGTCATGTATACATTAACTAAGGTTTTCTTTGTGCGCTGGAGTTAATTTCAGAAGCTGGCCTTTCACCTGGAATTGGCCCTGCCAAGCCAATTTCCCTGCAAGATCGTTATCCACTTTCCCAATCAACATTCAAGACATTCGTTAACTTTTAAGTTCCTTTACGTTTCTGTTATCTCGAACATTATCTGAAACTACTTTTCTTTACTGTTTCTTCATTTCATGGGTTACGCTTTCAATTAAGGGTTTGTCCGGGCCTTCCAGATTATTATTTAGATATGCCTAAATATTAACTTGTGGGTTGGGACACTGTAAAATGAGCTTTACTGTATGATGCTGTGTGATGTCATGTATTTTCTATTGGTTGAATTTTGGTGCAGGGGCGTGCATTTTAAATGTACCTTTTTGTGTATAAATAGGGATGTCTCGCCTTAGTAAAATTGAGCAGTTTCTTGAGTTGTACACCGTGTTGTATTGCTGGGATTTCTACTACTAGCTGCAGCTAATAAATTTGATCTCTGACGCCACCTAGAAGTATTCCGTGTCTCTGTGTACCATGGCAAGGGAACCCAGAGGACTTTGGGCGTGTCCCTGGCGCCGCTGGGTATTTGATAACCCAGTTCTTCAGTTGGCGCGGCCAACGTGGGACGACTTCAGTGGTACCGGTCCAAGCCTGAAGATTGCGAGGAGCCACGTGAGGAAATACTGGAGGAGGGCCCCCACTTCATCGACCCCTGCATGCCGACGTGGACCAAAGGTCTTTTCTGCGAGGCTTCCCGCTTTCCAACGGCTACGAAGGACTGCTGCCCTGACTGTCGCCTTGTCTTGGACCTTCTGATTAATGTTTGTAAAGCGAGACGATAGACGGCCTTCTGGTGGCATGACAGATATTTGGTTAAGTATAAGTGGGTCGCTCCCACAACTTTGTTTGGTTCCTTGGTTTTGATTTGGTTGCTGCAGTACCCAAAGCCAAAGGGCTTGTATATTTACGAGTGTATCATTTTTTGATTCCCTTTGAAGTTTAAAACCAGACTAGTGAGCAAGATGCCTGGTCTTTGTAAATTTGGTAATTGGTTTCTTTGTGGTAGTAACAGGGATTACCGATTGGAGGATTCATGTCCGATACCTCCGGTTGGAACTCCGATTTATGAGCTCTATTCAAAACACGGAGTGGGCCCTATTACTTATAATGTTGTATGGGTCCACTACACTAAAAAGGATGGTGTTTTACGATGGCCCCCACATGGTAGTTTTGAAACAGAGATTTTAGACAATCTAGAAGTTAGGCTATTTAGGAAGAAAGCCCGGCCGGCAATGTTTGACTCTTTCCGCCTTTGGCGTAAGGAAGCCAAACAGCGAGAAATTAAGCAAGCAAAGAGAGATAGGTAAGATAAGAATATGTCAGTACTACAAGCTGCTAGACAGTTTAAGGAAGATGGAGAAGAGCGTGCGAGTGAAGTCTTAGATAGACAGCGTTGCATGGCCATAGATAAATGTTATCCAGCCTTGCCATCTTCTCCTCTGAAAGTGATGGAAGACTTCGAAAAAGATCCTTTGATCTCTCATTTACTGAGATTGCCTTCTCCCTATGTGCAGGGTTCTAGTGCGCCTCTATTACCCCCGGTTGTTCCACCCTTTGTTGTTCAACCTCCTGCTGTTGTTCAGCCACCCGGTCCTCCACAGATGGCTTTGCCTCCTCCTGCGCAACCCATTCTAGGGTTGCCAGCCTTGCTACCAGCTTTGCCTCAAACTCCTTTGCCTTCTGCTTCTGCATCTTCGACTTCTACTGTTCTTGTCCCTACACCTTCCTTGCCTCAGAATACTTATTCTCCTGTTCTTATGTCTACTTCTTCCCCTTCTGCTCGAAAACGAATGACCGAGACTGTTGTTAATCTGTTGTCACCATTGTTTGGGTCACTGAATATGACCCCTGTTTCGGAACATAAACAGAGTCGTAGTCAGCTTCCGAGTTCTGAAGAACGGACAGTGTTGGATTTGTTGGCTCGTAGGTGGATTTTAAATGCTCTAAGGTATGATTTGCCAGCAGTTATGGATGTGTTCTTTCAGTGGGAACCGTCTAAGCAAAGGTATGTTTTTGATGTAATGTGTACTTTTCTGCATCAGAAATGGGAAGATAACGAGTTGGGTCCGATTCCGCAGGATGTGCTCGATGTTCAGTCAGATTTTGCTAAAGGGATGATAGTGGAATCTGATGTTACAGATGCCGTAGAGATGATACTTGCTTTCAGATCTAGGCTTTCGCCTCAGACATTGTATGAACCTGATTCCTCTGTTAGGAGGAAAGTGAAACAGTACCCTATGAGAGAAGTTCCTCCGGTATGGAAAGAAGCAGTTCAGGCTAATGTAAATCAGGGTATTCAGGCCGCTCGGCTCATTTTCAGCGAGTATGGGTACATGTCCCTTGGAAGAGAGCAGAGGTCTTGGCTCTTAAGCAGACCATACCTGACCCTCGTAAGAATCCTGCTGGTTATTACAAGGAGTTGTCCCAGACAGTTGAAGCGTGTATTATGAATTTAGCTGACATCGATATGTTGATGGGTAATGTAGTCCCTCAACCCTTGTGGGCGAAGATTCGTCATGAGAATCATGCTGCTGAATTAGGTGATACCTGGGCGAATATTGTTGCTGCAGATGGTAGACAGGAGGGAGGTGCTAAACCTGAACCTCTAGTTTCAGAATTACCAGGTAGAATTATTAATCTGATGAAAACAATGATGCCCGCTTTACAAGTGAATTGGGATAAGTTAGCAGCATGTAAGCAAAAGAAAGACGAGAGTGTGTCTGATTTCTTCACGAGGTTTGAAGAAACGTTTATCGATCATAGTGGTCAGGATATGAGTATGGAGGGTGGTCAAAGGTTGTTTGTGGATACATTTGTTTTTAATTTGCTTCCTAAACTTTTTAATAAGTTAAAAGACTCTGAGAGTTCATGGGCTGTTTCTTCGTCGGCCCAGATATTGGCTACTGCACAATATTACGAGAATAGGGATAAAGATGAGAAGGATAAAGTGGAGAAGAAAACTAAAGAGTTAAAGACGAAAGTTCTTTTGCAGCAAGCTTATCCGCCTCGTCAGAATCAGCCTCAGTTTCAGCAACCTCCACAATTTCAGAGATTGTTACCGAAGCCTGAGCCTTATGTTCAGCGATTCTTTCCTGGCCCTAATCAGTGTGCTTATTGCAGAGAGGAAGGTCATTACAGGAATAGTTGCCCAGCTTTGTTACAGCGTGCGAATGGTGTATCTGGTCAGAGAGGTCGTGGTAGTTTTCAGCAAGTACCATGGGGTAGGGGACGTGGTGTGATCCCTCAGAATGAGCGTTCCTCTTCCCTACAGAATTCTGTGAATTATTTTGACAGACAGAATGTTCCGACTGGTCAGTCTGCCCAGTACTATGTTGAGGATTACTATGTCGAAGGTGCGAGTTCTGGTTATAATGATAACTAGGACAGCCAAGGACAAAGTGAGGGAGTAGTGTCAGTTCCAGTAGATCAGAGTTGACCTTATGTTGAAGTGATTGCATCAGGTGTGGCAGAACCTTTTCTTTTGGATACTGGTGCGATGAAGAGTTCTATTATGCACTCTAAACTTCCTGGCGCTCCTTTGTCTGGCTTGACCAATGTTTCAGTAGGATTTTCAGGCACCCCAGTTCGTAATCCGGTTTCTAGTCCTTTGTCCCTTTCCATTGGCCCTTGTGAATTGGAAGCTCCACTTATTCTAACGACTGGTTGTGGTGAGAATCTGTTGGGTTTGGACCTGCTGAAAAGATTGTATGCAACATTACATTGTTCTCCTTCAGGAGTACAACTTACCCTCGGTAAGAAAGTGATTTCCCCAATGTATTTGTCTAAGTATTGTTTGCCACTGGAATTGCGTTCGCTTCCTGATACACTTTGGGCTACAGGTCCGAATGATGTTGGTCTTTTGCAGATTCCACCTTATGTTGTCACCCTTAAGTCAAATGCTAGGCTACCTCGTATTCCCCAATACACGATCTCGAGTGATGATGAGAGAGCTCTTTTAGCGATTGTCTATGATCTGGTTGAGAAGAGTGTAGTTGAGGAAACGAGAGGTAATGTGTGTAACAGTCCTGTTTTGCCTGTCCTTAAACGTACTGATGCTTCTCAGCCACCTGTGTACCGGTTTGTGATCGACCTTTGAGAGGTAAACAAGATTGCCGTGCAACAGTTTCCTGTGGTACCTGATATTACTGCTTTGTTGACTTTGATTCCTGATTCGGCAGTTTGGTTTTCTGTCATCAATTTGAAGAATGCTTTCTTCAGTATTCCTATTGCTAAGGCGAGCAGGGATATTTTTGGCTTCTCATAAGAAGGCCGAAGCTTCCGGTTTAAGAGAGCTCCCCAAGGCTATTGTGAAAGTCCCTCCATCTATAGTCAGGCGTTGAAAACTCAGCTTGACGGTTTTGTGTTACCTGTTGGTGCTACTCTTATTCAGTACCTCGATGATTTGTTGATTACTGCTGATGATGAAAAGATTTCATCATAAAGTGTTACCTTCAAAGTTGCAATATTGTCGCCAAGAAGTGACCTACTTAGGTCATCTCTTGTCGAAGGAGGGAAGGGAATTGACCCCAGAACAAATTGAAGCAATTGCGCAAATGAATGTACCATCCACACAGAGAGAAGTGCGTGCCTTTTTAGGTATTACATCGTATTGTAGACAGTGGATCCCCAATTTTTCACTGTTGGCGAAACCTCTGTTAGCATTGACTCTGAAAGATACTCCGCATCCTCTTCCTTGGTCTGACGAATGTCAGAAAAGTTTTTCTGTACTACGCGATGCATTGTGTTCGGCTCCTGTGTTGGGTACTCCAGATTATAGTAAGCCTTTCACGTTGTACGTGCACGAGAGAGAAGGTTGTGCATTGTCAGGGGACAAGCAGCGTCCATGTGCGTATTTTTCAGCAACGTTAGACCCAGTTGCTAAGGCGTTGCCGAGTTGTCTGAGAGCTACAGCTGCAGCGGCTGTTTCTCTCCGACAGTCTGCTGGTTTGGTATTGGATAATACGTTGATTGTGATGGTCCCACATGCAGTGGATACCTTATTAAACAGGACTAAGACACAGCACCTTACTAGCGCACGTCTGTCAGGTTACGAGTTGACATTGTTGGCTAGTCATGTGCACATTAAAAGATGTAATGTGTTGAATCCAGCTACGTTGTTACCGATCTCTACAGAGACGGATCCTCAGGAACAGCATGATTGTTTTCTTCGTACAGAGGAAGAAACGAAGGCTAGAGTTGACATGAGGGATACTCCCCTTACGGATGTTGATGGTACCCTATGGGTAGATGGTTCGTGTTTTAAGCTTCCGAATGGTGAAACGACTGCAGCGTATGCTATTACAACTTTACATACAGTTGTTGAGACAGCACGCATACCACAGAATTCGGCGCAAGCAGCAGAGTTGATTGCACCGACTAGAGACTGCGTGTTGTCAGAAGGAGTGAATGTTTACACCGATAGCCAGTATGCGTTTGGTGTTGCCCATAGTTTTGGGCGTTTGCGGAGAGAGCGTGGGTTCCTTACTTCGCATGGGACAAAAATACAGCATGGGCAGTTGGTGAATGAACTTTTGGAATCTCTCACTCTCCCAAAGCAGATTGCAATTATGAAGTGTAGTGCGCATAAGAAAGTTGTGGACGATGTTGGTAGAGGGAATGCGTTTACAGATGAAGTTGCGAAGGAAACAGCGAAAGACATGATGATCCGTATGTATGTTGCAGGCTCAGCTAATTGGGTTATGGCTGGTGGAATGTGCGAAGACACAATATAAAGTGTGAAAATGATTCAGGCTGAAGCGACTGAGAAAGAAGTGAGTGTTTGGAGAGAGACTACGGGTATGTTGGATTCGACAGGTTGTTGGGTTGAGTTGTCAGAACACCAGTGATGGCTGTTGCCAGATGCGTATGTGCTCCCAGTGGTTACAATGGCTCATGGAATGGCTCACATAAGTTCGAAGGGAATATGCAAGTTGTTGGCTCCAGTTTGGCAGAATGCTGGAATTCCGAAATGTGCAGAAAACGTGGTGAAACATTGTATGATTTGTCTGAAGTATAATCCTGGTAATGAAACTCCAACTCCAGCTGGTCATTTTGCTCCTCCGACGTATCCGTTTGAGGTGATACAGCTAGATTATATACATATGGAGAGATGCAATAATTTGAAGTATGTCCTTGTGGTTGTTTGTGCCTTTTCCAGGTGGATAGAGGCCTACCCCCTAAATGATAATACTGCCTTGTCTACAGCCAAGGTTTTGCTGAGAGAGTTCTTCCCTAGGTATGGTTTGCTGAGAATTGTATGGTCGGACAATGGGAGTGAATTTGTGGGTCAAATCATGAAGAAAGTGTGTGCTGGATTGGGAATAAATCAGAAGTTCCATGCAGCGAATCACCCCCAGTCTGCTGGACTTGTTGAATGTTGCAATGGTACCTTGAAGCTGAAATTAGCTTAGGTACAAGCGAGCACTGGTCTTACATGGCCGGATGCCTTGCCGTTGGCTCTTTTGTCAACAAGGACGACTGTGCATTCTCGAGTGGGACTTAGTCCGTATGAAATTGTATTTGGTCGTCCTGCGAATGTTTGGGGTGTGCCTCGTCCTAAAGAATACAGCAGTATTGAGTACCCTATGTTGGTGGATTACTTACATGACTTGACTGCTAAATTACGTGTTCTCAACCAACAGGTCTATGAGAGTTTGCCGACAGCTACTACAGATCCAGGGCACACGATCCAACCTGGTCATTTTATCTTTTTTTTTTTTTATATTTTTATTGCAGAGTTATAAACAGCAGGAAAAAAGTAAACAGCCAGTGCACTTGTGGGCCCCCCCGTCCAATAACAGTTCACAGTTGTACACAGCCATTCAGCCCGCATCCCGGAGGCCGGGCGGCATATCAGATCGCTCTAGAGGAGCACAACACAGTGTACGTCCCATTGGGACCCTGGCGTAAGGTCGTTTTACGTATCTGCTTTTACCCCCCCACCCGCAACAACATTCCCGTCAGCCATCCCCGTGGTATCAACGTAATTGCCCCCGTCGGGGCCTGCTCTAGGCTATTCGGGCCTTCGTGCCAGGCCGTCCCACCCAATCAGTCCGCCCGCTACTCAATACCCCCCGTCCCAGTGGGTCGAGGCCTCCAACAGCAGCCCTCCAATGGCTTCCGGCCCCCCCCAGACCCCCTACAACTAACCCCCCAACGCCCCCCCCCCTGGCAACTGCTAAGGTGTATACTTCGCTCTACCGAACTGGATGGTTCCATTACAGTGCGTAATGACATACTTCTGTGTTCGCCCCGCGGTGTCCAGCGGCTTAGTCCTCGCCGTCCTCATCCTCAACCAAAGCATCACGCAGAGCCTGTACCACTAACTCCCATGCACGCGCCGCATCCAGAGCCCTCTCATTCCCCAACTTCACTGCTTGCTTCATCCGGAGCACGCTCTCGCAGTCAGACCATCGCAGCAACTCACTCTTCCATCTACGCAATGAGGGACCCCCCCTGGCCTTCCAGTGCCACGATATTTCCCTTTGAGCCAATATCAGACCCAGATCTATGAATTTACTGGTCACCTTGGTGTGCTTAGTATGCGGGAACCAGAGCAATAGACACGTCGCCATGTCGAATTCTACCTCCCTGTCAGTCACTTCATTCAGGAGTTCCCCTACCTCCGCCCAATAAGTTCCTAGTTGTGGACACCCCCAAAACAAGTGGTCCATGTCCGCCCCTAGGGACGAGCACCGGGGGCAACAGGCATCCGGCACCCGAAAGTGCCGCTGTAGTTTCTCTGGAGTTAGATAGGCCCTATGGAGCACATAAAAATGGACCTGCTGAAAGCGCGCGTTCCTGGTGCCCTTCCACGTGCGTCGCAGGATATGGCCCCAAGCCGTGTCCGGTATGGGCCGGCCAACGCTCCCCTCCCATTTAGCTTTGAGCCCATGGAGTGGTTCCAGCCCGTCGTTCAGCATCCTATTATGGAGGCACGTCACAGCTTTGAATGTACCAGCCGCCATCACCACATATTGGCATGCCATAGTCGTCGCAGGTTCCAGGAGCCCCTCTTTCCAGTGTTTTTGCATGGCAGCCACTACAGCCGCGTGTAGTAGGAAGCCCCCCTCAGGCAGTCCGAACTGGTCCCGGAGCACGTCGAACGCTGCCAACGCCCCATCTATATACAAGTCACCCACCACCTGCAGCCCCGCGTCCTCCCAATCCATCAACGGGGACCAATCCCCTCCGTGCGGCAAAGCCGTCAACATCCCGATCGGAATCTCCGGGGCATAAGGCCGCGATGCCCTCGCTCTCCGGAGGCTCCTCTGCCAGCACAGCCGGAGCGTCCGCTCCTCCATGGTGAGGGCCCGTAATTCGAGCCGTTGCTGCATAATGATGTACGACAGCACGTGGCGCTGTATCCCCCGACCCCGGTCCTCCTCCGGCCCCCGGAACACCCTGGCTACGTTCTGCGTAAGGACCTGCAACTGCGCCGCTAAATAATACAGCTCCAGGTCGGGCACGGCCATGCCCCCCTCCAGCTTGGGGCGAAGTAGCGTACTCAAGGCTATCCTGCGACGGCCATGCCCCCACAGAAAGCCAATGATCATTGACCGCAGTTTCCTAAACACCCCCTGGGGAATCCAGACAGGTAGCGTTCGGAAATAATAAAGGAAGCGGGGGAGCGCCACCATTTTCAACAATGCTATCCTGCCCAGAACTGTCAGCGGGAGGGTCGACCAGAAAGACAAGCTACCCCGCAGTGACCGGACACAACGGCCAATGTTACCCTCCAAAAGGTCAGTAGCCGAGTGGTAGATGCGGACACCCAAGTAGGTGATGCAAGAGGGTTCCCACGCCACACCCAGGTCGCTGCTAGGGGCTGGCGATCCCGCTCTCAGCGGAAACACGCAGGACTTCGCCCAATTGACCTTAAGGCCCGACAGTCGGCCGAACTCGGACAGCAGATCCATCGCTCCAACCAGTGCCCCCGAAGTGTCAGCTAGGTACAGGAGCAGGTCATCCGCATAGAGCGATATATAATGCCATTGCCCATCACTCACCATTCCCGCGTATCGGTCGCCTGACCTCGCATGGACCGCCAAGGGTTCCATCGCCAGGGCAAACAACAGAGGGGAGAGAGAGCATCCCTGTCGTGTTCCCCTGCCCACCGGATACGCAGCAGATACCAAGCCGCCCAACCGAACTCTCGCCGTCGCCGAATTATACAAGACCCTCGTCCACCTCCGAAACCCATCGCCCATGCCAAACCGCTCCAGCACTCCATCCAAGAAAGGCCATTCCAAACTATCGAAGGCCTTCTCGATATCCACGGACAGAACCGCCGGCGATCCCTCTCCATCCAAGATGGCGTCCATTATTCCCACCAGGCGGCGGATATTCATCGCCGTGCTCCTCGTGGGTATAAACCCGGCCTGATCCCTGTGCACCAGGCCCGTCATGTGCGGGGCTAGTCTAGTGGCTAGGATGCGACTCAGGATCTTATAGTCCACCGTTAGCATGGACAGCGGGCGATAAGATCTCACGTCCGCGGCATCCCGGCCGGGCTTGAGGAGTGGCACTATCAAGGCCTCCCGCATGGAGGCAGGCAGCGCCCCCTTCTCGAAGGCCTCCGTATACACCACCAGCAGCCTGGGCGCCAGAGCGTCTACATAGTGCTGATAAAACTCGATTGGGAGTCCGTCCACCCCGGGCGTCTTATTACGGGCCATATGTTTGATAGCCACTCGAATTTCCGTTAGCGTGATCGGGCTACCCAGGTCCTTCGCGTCGTCCTCGTCCAAGACCGGAAGCGGCCTCTCTCCCAGGTACTCCACGATGTCCTGGACCCCCACTCCCAGCTGACTCCGGTACAATTCCTCATAGTAACCCCTAAAGCGGTCCAATACAGCCGCCTGGGAGTACACCATCTCTCCCCGCGCGTCAATAATGCTGAGGATCGGGCAACCCCTAAGTTCCGGGCTAGCTAATCTGGCTAAGAGGGTACCCACCTTGTCCCTTTCTGCGTGTGCCCTGATAATGTACTGCCTATAATCATAGCATCGCAAACGTTCCGTCTCCGCGGCTACCGCTTCCTTCGCTTCCAATAACTGGGCCTGTAGATCTGGCCTAGTGGGCCTGCGGCACTCCAGGTCCCTCAAAGCTTCCTCCGCTTTCATTAAGTCATTCAGCACAGTCGTTCGAGCATTCGAGAACCTGCCCAAGCACACCCCTCTCACCACCACTTTCATTGCATCCCATTCAACAGACCTGCTCGTCGCCGTTCCTTCGTTCACACCGAAATAACTATCAATGCCCTGCCGGACCGCATCGTCGAACACAGAATCCTCTAGCGTCTCCGGACGAAGCCGCCATGTTGGTATTACTGAGCGTTCCCTCTGCCATTGGATATGCACCAACAGGGGGTTATGATCGGATATCGTCCTAGCAAGGTACTCAGCATGGGTAATCAATGGGGCTAGGGAGCTCCCGCAAAGCACCGAATCAATCCTGACATGTAAATCATGTAGAGCGGAATAAAAGGAGTAATCCCTGGTTCCCCTGTGCCTCTCCCTCCAGACATCCAGCAACCCCCATCGTTCTTGCCAGTCCTTCCTGTGCGCGGCCAGCCTGCGCACAGGAGAGTCTACTAGGGGGGGATGGGACCTATCCAGAGCCACATCCGTAATCGAATTGAAGTCCCCTCCTAGCACTATCGGGCCCGCCAGGAAAGAGGCCAAGGACCCCGAGAGGCTATCAAAGTATCGGCCTTGGTCAGAGTTCGGTGCATAAACACAACATAAAACCACATCCCGTCCATACAATCTCCCTTCCACCGCTACAAACCTGCCATCCGAATCTATTACCTGATTCAGCACCTGAAAGGGTATCCCCGCCCTCACCCAGATCAAGACCCCCCTGGCATACGCTGAGTAAGTGGTGCCAAAAACTTGGCCCCGCCACCTTTTCTGCAAGGCAGCGCACTCTTTTTTGGTGAGGTGAGTCTCCTGGAGCATAGCTATCTGAACCCCCCTGCGTACCAGGTATGCATGTACTTTGTGGCGTTTCACCATAGTCCGCAGCCCCCGGACATTCCACGTCAGGCATTTCAAATTAGGTAATGTCCCCATACCAAGTCCGTACAGTCCGAATTAAACTCCAACGGTCCATGACCCCCCCAATGCAGTTGCCCCCCCCCAAACAACCCCAAAACTGAAACATTCCCCAAACCCCACTCCCCAGGACAGAGCACACGAACCCAATGGCCGCCCCCATCCAAACCTTGATCCAACTTCTCGCACACTTACCCTGTGGTCTCCACCACAGTCGACCTTAAGGGCCTAGGGGGGGTGAGTCGCCGCCGACCCCAGCTAGCGGAGCCCGCGTCCCGCCCTTCATCCCCTCTGATACACTCAGCTCCCCCACCCGGCGACCCGCCCTCCAGCAACAGGATATCACCCTACCATGAAGTCCCGGTCTAGGCCAAAGTCTATCTTAGCCGCAGAAAATATTATCCGAGGTCTGTGGGGTCACTGTCGGCCCCTTCTGGCTCTCTGCCTCCGAAAGTTCCTCTCCTGTTCTGCTGCCTTCTCCTCCCGAGTCCGTTTCGGCCCGTTCACTGTTCTGTTGCGACCCTGTAATGGCCGCCGTCGCTGCGAGTGCATCCCTCTTCTCCGCCGCCATTTGAGCCTCCCGCTTCTCCCGCTGGCGCCTGTTGCGGGACCTGATGCGTTGTGACTGCCGCACCCGGGGCTGCTTGGGCTGGTCTCGCCTACTTTGGTGTGTCCTGTCCGTCCCCGCTCTGTACGATTCAAGCCAGTGCCAAACTTCGTCCGGAGTGAGGAAAAAGTGTGTGGTGCCATCCATGATAATCCGCAGCTTGGCCGGGTAGAGCAAGGAGTACTGAATGCCTTCCTCCCTGAGCTCCTTCTTCACAGCCAGGAACGATGCCCTGTCCTTCTGGACCGCCTGCGTATAGTCCGGAAAGATCGTTACCTTGCTGTTCTCCACCCCATAAGGGCCCGACATCCTGGCCCGCTGGATGAGGAGGTCTCGGTCTTTGTAGTGGAGGAGCCGCACCACCATTGGTCGGGGGGGGCGGCCAAGCCCCGGCGGGCGAGCGGGCACCCGGTGAGCTCGCTCCAGAGTGAAAAAAGGAGTAAGCCCCTCCGGCGCCACCACAGTGCGGAACCAGTTCTCCATGTAGGCCACCGCATCCTCCCCCTCAATCCGTTCCGGCAGGCCTACGACCCGCACGTTGTTCCGCCTATTGCGGCCTTCGGCATCCTCCGCCCTCCGCTCTAGAGTGTCCAGTCGGGCCAAAATGTCTGTAACCCTGTGCTCCGCGGTCACCACCGAGGGCTTCAGGTCCAGCAACAGTTGGTCATGATCCTTGACCCGATCCGCCAGCTTCGCGTGGTCCGCGCGTAGCAGCCCCAGGCCCGTGGCCACTTGGGCAATGTCGTTGTGCAACGCCTCCTTGGTGGAAGTGATCGCCTCAAGGATGGCATCCAAGCGCCGGTTCAGCCGCTGTTCCTGGTCAAGCTCCGGGGAGGGACTCTCACTCAGCCGGGTCGATGTCGCCGAGTCCCCCTCGCGGCTCCCGGGCATCGGCCCTCCGATCGCCGCCATGTCAGGGCGCTGCGTCACAAGTCCGGCCACCCGTACTGTGGGTGCTCCCGTGGGTCCGTGCCGATTACCGGGCACCAGGCAATGCAATGCCACCGCCAATGGTCTCAGGAGCAATGATCAGGCGGATGAGCTCCTTTCCGTCACCCCCACTGGGCCTGTGGGGGGAGGATGAGCCGTGGGACGGTTGCCGACGAGAACCCCCGATCTCCTGGGTGAATCGGGCAGCGTCCCCCGGTCTCAGGGCTTCGCGCCGCCAATCCCAGTGCGTCGGGCAGCCGGGTGCGGGGTCCCTCTCTGCTTGGCGACAGTCGGACTCAGGGCTGAAGTTCGGGACTGTCCGACCTCCACGCCGCCATTTTCTTCACGCCCCGGTCTACACCTCGGCCGCCTCGTCCTCGATCTCCTCGGGGCCAGCAGTCCCCCAGCGATTCACCGATTACGTCCAGCTGTCCCCTCACCCTTCAGAGGGCAGGAGCGTTGTCTCCGGGTCGCCTAGGGTCCCGAAAAACAGGAGAATTAGCGGGATTCCGCGCGGAGCTGCGAGCTCACGCCGCCATCCCGATCGGCGTCCAAGCCACGCCCCACCTGGTCATTTTATCTTGACGAAGAATTTTCAGCGATCCAAGAATTTGGAACCGAGAATAACTCGTCCCTATTTGGTATTGCTGGCCACTAGAACTGCTGTTAGAGTAGCTGGTAAAAAGAACTGGGTGCATGCCACCCATACGAAAAAAGTTCCTTTGCCTTTACCGTATGATCAGTGGGTGAGGGATGGTATAGCTGACACAGATTGCGAGAGAGTCCCCACATTTGTGCCCTTTAGTGATGCTCATTTGACATGGACACGTTCAGAACGCGAGGATGATGATGTTCTGCAAGCTGCTGTGCCTCCTGATCTAAAGATTGACACCACCAATCCGGAACTTTTATTTAAGGATCCAACTGTACCTGATAAAGAACGCTACAATTTGAGGCCAAGAAAGCCTGTTGCTATGGACAAATAAAAATAATTTTTTATATACTGAATTACACCTTGTCGGATTAAGAGACTTTTTTGCTTTTTCCTTTTTCGAGTCACCATCCGGACGCAGCTGCAGGGTCACGGTAGGAAGTTCTTAAGGGGTGAGCCGCGTATTGACACAAGGTCTGTGGTTCAGGGTCGTTAGTGCGATCTTGGCGCACACTTAAGTGAAGAAGGAAAATTTCTGTGAGCAGCACGTTAGAGGATGGAGTTTCTTGAGTCTGAAAAATGTGTTAGGAAAGTGGATTCTAAAAACCGAATATGTATATTGGTTTGTAGCAAATGTTTTTTAATAATGTATTTTCTTATGCTTGTGAATATTACGTTAGCTTGTTTGGGTTGGATTTTCTATGTCACACAATTGCCACTTACATCTACCTCCCAACCTACTCTTTCTTTTTCTACTGTTTCTCCACATGAGTTTCATACGTTACCTGAACATGAACAGACACGAAGATCAGAATTTGTGAACAATTCGTTTATACAGATGTTGCATCTGCATCAGCTAGTCATAATTACCACAAATTGTTGGGTGTGTGGTCTTATGCCACATACTACAGAGAAGGGAATGCCATATTTGGTTTTACCTTTTTCGCCTAACGGGTCAGTTTGGGCACTCCAATCAATGTTTATCTATGCGAATGAAGCCTCTCCTGTACGTTCCGTCAAAGACAATGCAAGTAATAATGCCTTGATACGGGGAATAGTTGATATGATTAGAGATATTGATGCGTATAACGCTATCCCTAGAGATGAGGTACGAGCATATGTCGGTTGGAATAAGACGACATATAGTGTTAGCTTGACGGAGAAGAAAGGCAGCAAAGTTCTCCTCCTATTTGAATTGTACCCCACCAAGGTCATCTTTGTTTGCAAAGTATTGGTCAGAATCCGAGAGCTCAGCTTGGTAAGAGTGTGTGTGTTCACACATACGTTTATACGTCCCAGAAATCTCCTCTGTTCGTGCCAGCTAAAGGCACGTATTTTGTTTGTCACAATAGAGCATACACATGGTTGCCATCTGATTTTTCTGGCACATGTTATGTGGCATTTTTGCTTCCCCCTACATACACTGCTGTTTCCGATTACCATAAGACAAGATATGGTAGAGGTGTAATCGATGCGAAAGATACTGTCGCACAAGAAGCTGGAGACTTCTTCAAGGGTTTCATACCCTTTTGGGGTACTATGGCTAATAGTAGGAATATTCGTCAGCTTACGAGAGTGGTTGAGGCCACTATAAATGAGACTGCAGGTGCCCTTAGCAATATTACAGCTGAGCTTCAAGCGGATCGCCTTATGACAGTACAGAACCGTTTTGTTTTAAAAATTATACTTGCAGATAGAGGTGGGGTATGCAAATTGATTAGATCTAGTTGCTGCGACAGTGTACCAAGCTATCTCTAGACTACATAAGATCTCTGAGTCTATTCATGTGGACGAAGGTAACTGGTCGTTGATGGGATGGTTATGGGAGTCCCTGTCCAAATGGGGATGGAAGATTCTGATGTTCCTTGGTATGGCGTTAGCTATCCTTTTCTCGTGTTGTTTATGCATCCAGTGTGGTCCCGCCATTTGTAGTCTTTGTGCTACGATCTTTGTGAGAAGACCCGTCCCGAGAGAAGTGAAGGCTAATAAGATGATGTTACAGCAACACCATGATGATCTGATGAGAATAGATATAGACCTGGATTCAGATTGACTTGAGTTTAGGTTATTGCCTACGTAATGGCAAAAGGAGGGTCTGAGGTTCTGTGATTTTGCGTGCTTTTAAAGTGCACAACGTTCTTTTCTAAACATGGGTTTTTGCCATGCGTCGTGACTGCCATCTGGTGTTGCCTTTTACGTAGGCCTCAGAAGTTAGTCTGCGAGCAAAGCAGTCTGACCTTTTGTGGGTCATGTATACATTAACTAAGGTTTTCTTCGTGCGCTGGAGTTAATTTCAGAAGCTGGCCTTTCACCTGGAATTGGCCCTGTCAAACAAATTTCCCTGCAAGATTGTTATCCACTTTCCCAATCACCATTCAAGACATTTGTTAACTTTTAAGTTTGTTTACGTTTCTGTTATCTTGCACATTATCTGAAACTACTTTTCTTTACTGTTTCATCATTACATGGGTTACGCTTTCAATTAAGGGTTTGTCCGGGCCTTCCAGATTATTATTTAGATATGCCTAAATATTAACTTGTGGGTTGGGACACTGTAAAATGAGCTTTACTGTATGATGCTGTGTGATGTCATGTATTTTCTATTTCTTTGAATTTTGTTGCAGGGGCGTGCATTTTAAATGTACATTTTTGTGTATAAATAGGGATGTCTCGCCTTAGTAAAATTGAGCAGTTTCTTGAGTTGTACACCGTGTTGTATTGCTGGGATTTCTGCTACTAGCTGCTGCTAATAAATTTGATCTCTGACGCCACCTAGAAGTATTCCGTGTCTCTGTGTACCAAGGCAAGGGAACCCAGAGGACTTTGGGCGTGTCCCTGGCGCCGCTGGGTATTTGATAACCCAGTTCTTCACTGTCTTTCTTCTTGGAGGCAAGAGAGCAGAGGCTGTTTTGGGATGGCATGAAGTCGAGCAGTTTCTATCTTCCTGCTGTGTTCCACAGGGGTCTGCCCTCTCCCCTACCATGTTCAATCTTTATGTCACCCCTCTGGCCAATCTTGTCAGGAGGCATGGCTTTGCTCTGGTCTCAAACGCGCTAATGACACTCAACTTGTCATCTCTGTCATAAATCAGCCAGAGACCACAGCAGCCAGGTTCCACGCCTGTCTCACAGAGATTATGGCTTGGATGAGTCAGAGTTATCTGAAAATAAATACAGATAAGACAGAGGTGATGGTGTTTGGGTCAGGCCAGCCCCTGTGGAACCAGTTCTGGTGGCCAACTGAAGCCGGAGAATGTCCCCGCCCAGTAGGAAAGTTCAGGAATTTAGGGATCATCTTTGATGATAAATTGAATTTTGGTTCCCAGGTAAACAGCCTTACCTCATCGTGTTTTTTTCTCTTAAAAATCTTGAGAACATTTTTTCCATTCATCTCTCAAGAACTACAGAAAACAGTGGTGGTAGCTCTTTTTCTATCCAAACTGGATTACTGTAACGCTCTATTCCTGGGAATCAATAAATTCCAACTGCAAACATTGCAATCCCTTCAAAACTACGCAGCAAGACATCTACTAGGCATTCCTAGCGGACAGTCAATCTCGGCCGGAATTAAATCACTTCTTTGGCTGCCCATCAAACAGCGCATTGAATTCAAATCCCTAAGCCTTGTGCATAAGGCAATTTACGGTGCCGGTGCCGAGGACTTCCAAAAATTGCACCTTATGTCCCCTCACGTGCTCTTAGATCGGCTGGTTTAGGTCTTATTAAAACTACAAAGATAAGACGGGCGAGGTGGGGGGGGGGGGGGCGAGCTATAACACACTGTGCGGCCAAGCTTTGGAACAAATTGCCACTTCCTATGAAGCTCCAACCCAACTTTCAGCTTTTTAGAAAGAGTTTGAAAACCTGGCTGTTCACAGCCGCATAGGTTTTCAATGATAATGTTTTCCTGCCCCCATGTCCCAGCGCTAAGACGCCTCGGCATTCAAGCGCTTTACAAGCATCTAAACATAAAACATAAACATAAAACAGATGTCATTCTTCAGTTATCCTATAAGGTCTGATATTTTTGCCAGATCTCCTGCTTTCTTATTCCATTATTTGGCTCTTGAACAGTGACATAGCAAACAAACATCGACAAAGCTAAGAGTGCTGACTTATTATTAGTGAGGGTATATTGTGATGGTTATCAATTCATGTGTGTTGTTTAGTTATTGACTTTAAACATTTTTTGTAGCCACTTAATCTGCCCATTACTCAGATATTCTGACTGCTTCAAAACAGCATTCTGATCCGTTTCAGGTCTTTCTTTGCTATCACCACATATTAAGTATTGTTTATAAAAATATCGATCCAATGGGTGCAGATTTTGTATTGTTAACTACAATGGGGGTATATTTTTGTAAATTATATTTAGGGCACAATATTTGTGTCAAATATATTGTCAACAATATTCTGATATGTAATGTTAAACTAGGATTCTCTCGCCTTGGAGTCTGCGTTCTTTGGCAGCACACATTTTCAGCTGTCTATCGTCAGAGTCTGTCATTCAGCTGGTTCTTATTTGCCATCTCTCCATTTATGTATAGATTTAGATCTAAAGTAGACTTCTTAGCTGTTATCCCCATTGTTGGTCTCCTTGGCCCTACAATAACCTAAGGCAACAAATACAGCTGCAGGTATCATGAGGCTGTGCTCCTGCGGTGTTCCCATGGTAGCTGGTGCTATTATTGGTATTTTTCCAAGATTTGGATTACCCAGGACTATGAATTCTGACCTAGGGCTAACTTACTACTTCTCTACAGATTACCACCTCAGTCTAATGAGTTGGTAGAAACGTTCAAAAGGGCCCTCACGGTGATATGATATATGGAAGAGCATGCCCAGTCAGCAAGGCAAAGGATAACCTTCATGACAGCCAGGCACTATGAAAAAGATGTACATCCAGAGGGTTAAAAGTGATGTTTCCTCCACACAGCTTCTCCAGCTCTTCTTCTCTTCTTGGCAGGATTTGGAGTCTAAAAGAGTTCTAAAGTTCTGGTGTCTGTGTCCCAATACTTATGCAGCCCCACTAATTACTCCCAGGGATAGTATATATAAGGGTTTTGACGCGATCTATGCTCACTTCATCGGAGCCGCGTTGAGGGAAGGCAGGCGATTAGCCATTGCAGTAACCGTGAGTTCTGGGTGACAGAGACGAGCTTTTGTTCCATCAGTTTGGTGCATTTAGTACCGTGTTTGTTCCAACTGAATCCCGTATATTAATGTTGTTTTAGGTCATTTCTGAGCAGAAAGGAAGGATCCCCAATATACGCTTAGGCTCATGAGGTCTTATAGTTGAGAACTCTAAGTAAGACTTTTCTATCTTATTGTTTGCTCTCTTTCCATCTGAGCAGAGAGTAACTCGGTGTTTTGTATATATGTATGTCAGTATTGTGTTATGTCCATTTGTGTCTTTTTATTTCTTCACAGGGTCCCATTATTTTTGGTTTGACCTGGTGGTATTCAGAGAACGTTTTTTCTTCTCCACTGATCTGTCTGGTACAGACCCATGTATTTATCTATGCATTTCTCTACGCAGGTTCTATCGCCAATTGGGCGCAACTGCATTCACTAACACTAAAACATTGTTAGGAATATTACACATTGTGGTAATTAATTTTTAAATACACTTTTACATTCTGCATGTGAGTAAGGGGAGGGTAAGTGCATAACCCTTGTCCTGAAGAAGGAGGCTGTGACCTCCGAAACATGTTGACACTTTAAATAGTGGTTTTTGATACCTTAACTCGTATCTACTAAACCACGCCCTGCACTTCTTTTAACAATACCAGCCGGGGATTAAATTAAAAATATTTTTTCCTCCCATGTGCCAGGTATTTTTTAACTTTTCACTTTTTTTCACCTCACCTCACTCACACCTTGGTTATATACACACACCCCCACACATAGTTCACTTCTAAGTGCTCCTGCGTATCCGCGAGTCGTAGCACGCCGCATCCCGTAGAGGGGTGCGAAGGCCCCGATGATGAAGCATGACACCAAGGGGCCTGTTGGTGTGTGAGGGGCATTTAAACAACACTGTGTGTTCCCCATCACTTTAGGGATCACTATCACTTTGAGTGGATTCCACTTTGTTTATTCATACATTTAGGGAGACTGAATCCACTGACTCTCTCTCTCCCCGCTCTTGTTAAAATTCAGGTCTAACAGTTACCCTTACTAATTACCGGGCTGCTCAGAAATTGTGGATCCTGAAGTTTATTTGCCCTTGTGATTTCAGCAATAATTGTCTTTAGCCGTACAAGGTATTGAAGAAACTTTATGATGCAAACTACCTACTTTAAATAGGTGCCACCCAGGAACCTGAGTTTATTTCACATTAATAGGCTGAAAATATATCTTTGGATGGAGTATAAGTTTGTCTTTCTAATAGTCGCTAAAGAGGTTGTGAAGAACTGTGAACACCTCCCTGACTTACAATTAGAAGAGGAATACGATAACTCAATTCAGGGAATTAAGTTAACTCAGGTCTGACAACTCCACAGCAGGCAAAATATAAGGCACTTTGCCCACCTGTTTTTACTGATCCAAGGGTTGGCATCAGTCTGTGACGATGACACCAGGAACAGGTTGCATGTCAAATGCAGAAAGAACCCGGTGTCAGAGAAAGTTTAGGAGAGTATCAAGGCAGAAGTGATCCAGAAGCTAGACATTAGTTTTAAAGAGCATTTTTATAGTTTATGGTCAAAGGTCAACAAACCTGAACGTCTCCATGGATGGCCAGTGGCTGAACATCATTACTTAGATAGATGCCCATCTATCCGCTAAGTTGATGGGCTGGTGGACACTTTGAGTGCCAGTTGTATTTCAGAATATCAAGATAAAAATATTGTGGGTCTAAAATTTCGAGGACTTAATATTGAGCACCAAAATATATTGAAAGTAAGTGCATATAGGTAAGTATGGATTTACTTCTTCCTTATTCCACATCTACATACATTAATACTCTTTAGTCAATTCTGGCTGAATACCTTGGATGCTCCCAAGCCCCTTAGTGCTTTTCATCTTGCCAGTGGCTACTAACAGATTCACTCTGATGTCTTCTACCAAGGGGTGAATGGTCTTTTGCAATACTCTGGCTGTTTGTTATCAGACTCCCATAATGTCTGCAGCCAAGGAGGAGATGTTATTCTGAATTGTGCCTCTTTGGTTTAAAGAATGCCCCAGATATATTCTATAGACTAGTCAACCATGTGTTGCCTGTCGGAAGAGTACTTTGTGGCTTACTTGTTCCTTTTTTTTGTTCCTTTTTCTGTGGTGCGTGAGTGTTCAGTTGACTTGCCAGATCTATGGAAGCCTGTCTGACATTAGAGGAGCCTTTTGTGCTTTTGGACTCCCTTTATAGTTCTGTAGGTGAAATAGAGGTGTGTCTCTATCATCACCCATGGTAGTCCCTGCTGAGTGTGGAGATACACAGCTGCAGATTCAAGAGTCCCCAGATAGCAAGCTATCCTCATGTTGGGCCATCACCACCACTTTCCTTCCCGATGCCAGGAAATCCACTCTCTGAATTTAGAGACACTATCCCCTTCCTTTGCAGGTTACCAGATAAACTGACATTTGTTTGTCCTTTGTTTTCCACCGTGTTTTCTTTGTTTTAGGTGTTAGGTGTTCATGAATATTAAGGATGTGAATTTTACAGATTTGTAGCAAACTAATCATTTTCATAATGGTGTTCAGAATCCTCAATTACGAAGTATATTGATCGCAACCAGCTAATGATCACGCTACCATCGATTGTTTCCGATCTTCTTATCAGAGTTCCATGACTACACTGTTGTGATATTGTGCTTTTTGTTGCATCATTATGCTGATATTGGCAATCATCTTGTGACCCCAAGCTCTGTATGGTATGGGTAGCTATGGGCCCAAGTTTTACTCCTGTATGGTTTATACCATCATTTCATTGTGCATTCCTTATTGAAATGAAATTAAATACAAGCATTTGTAAAGTGCACAGCTACCTCCGGAGAGGTGTCCCGATGCTGGGGGCCGTTGGGAAGATTAGGCGAGCTATTGCCCAGAGTCACATGGTGCTGGGCTAACCTGACGCCGGGGATCGAACCGTGAACCCTGTGGTCCCGAGTCAGGCACCCTGGCCGCTGCGTCACACCTCTTCCATTGTACATTGTGTTGTACCCTTTCTGTTTTTTTGTATTGTAAATATATTTTATATTTTTGCATTCTTGTAATATTATTATTCAAGTGTTGTATGACCACAACTCTTGTTGGACGTTTACATCTTTATTGCAACAATTTTAACTGTGTTGTACTATACCTACAGTCAGCCCACACCGCCTCTCTTGAGCTAGCCATTCAGTGCTTGCTCACATGTACATGCAGAATCATGAAGATTTAGTGAGGACTGTTTCCACTTCACACTGGCTTCTACAGTCTTGGATAGTGGACACCCTATCATTCTCCCTTTCTAAGTGATTTGTGGCATCTATTGCTGTGGACCCTGGACAAAAATCCTGAAACCACACAGCAACTATGATACCATCCCCTGTTTAGTGAGTACATGTGCTTGATGCTTTAGGCTTGGGAAACCTGAGCTTTGAAAATGTGTGTGGTGGTAGGTGCAACCAATTCTCTAATAAGAAATATGCAAAGGTTGTGTGGTGATGAAGTCAGTTATTTTTGTCTTTGGGATGAGCATTAGTCATTCAGAGGTGCAGAGTGCTTTCAGTGTATTTGCAGTTACTTGTGAATAAAGAAGTTCTTATGCAGTTAATTGGATTTGCTTTGCGGAGGTGCAGTGAACAGTTGCATTCTTTGTGGATGCAGAAATTGTGTTAATGTTGATCAGCACCCAATGTTTAGATGAGTGGTGCAGTGAGGTTTGAAATGCCGGAGTATATACAAGGGCACACTGGGTGTGCAGGTTGATGTGTTGATGTAGAGATGGGCTTGAGGTGCTTGATCCATGAAAGCCCATTGTCACCTACATAGATTCCTAGGACTAGTGTTTACCCTTTTCTGCTGGGAGAGTGGAAAAATGGCTTTTGTTACTGCCAACCTGTCAAGGAAGCTTTACCCTGTTGCAGGTGGGAAATAAGGGCCCAATTTAGTGTTTGGTGAATGGGCACTCTGTCACAAACGAGGCAGTTATCCTGTCTGCCTTATTATAAGTCCATTAGGACATAATGCACATGTAATAAGGAGAATGGGGCCCCTGTCACCTTTGTGATGGAGTACCCAGCCACCAAACTGCAAATCAGCCCATTAGTATGTCAATTAAAATGTTTCATGGTGGAAGGATGGTTGGTAATTCTTTATCCCTGAGAATTTCAGATAACCAACAGTATATGTCTGTGGAATTAGGCACAAGACTTTGCAGGCATGCTCACTGGAGCTTCTCGTGGTACTTAATCTTCTAGATCTAATGAGGCTAGATGTTTGTGGCTTATATAAGGAAGGGCTCCTGATCCTAGTTGGATATTTACAGGGTGCTTTCTCAGCAATGAATACTTAGACCCAACCCCATAACAGTCTTCCAGAAGCACAGTGATGTTGAAATTGCCAACAACGAAGGAGCAATGGTAGCCATTCCTCTTAAAGACTCTCATTATGAGCACTGGCGTAATGTGGAAATCAGGTGCAAATATTTTCTGGGCCTAATTTTAAATTCCAAGGTGATCCCAAATAGCGCTCAGTACCAGATTTTTTTGACAAACAAAATCCTTGAGGATTTTGCTTGATCAACACAGTCTAGAAGGAAGAATACTGTGCAGTTTTAGTAGTACATTTTTTTTTTGCATGTTATTCCCTGTTTCCAGTAGGGTGATTCTGAGTCGAGAACTAAAACCATCTAGGTAAATATGGTGCTATGCAGGGACCAATTTTCTTGAGGGATCTTCTTTTAGGACTGTTTTTTTTCTATAACGAGGAAGTAGCGATCAACCAACCCTACTGAAACAGGTACCTAGTGCCATTTTAAGAGTATTGTGTGATGGTTAATCTGGAAGTCGTTAATGTCGGACTCATATTTTCAAATTATTTTTACATAAAGATCACATCATCTTTCTTGGGAAGTCTGAGGTTAATCTTTGAAATTACCTATTTCAAATTTAATTTATGAGTGAAGAACCCCTACTTCCTTTAACATTGTCATGTACCCCATTTACTTTTCCCCTATTTATATTCTATGTGAAAGGTAGTGTTCTGTTGGATCATGTTGCCTCTATCATTCGTTATACAGTGGGAATAATGAGGTTGGCATGCAATAGTTCTAATGAGAGGCATTTTTGAGATCTGGAGCTCGGTAGCTGAATGCTCTCTATACTTCTCTTCCACAGTTGGATGATGAAGAGAGAATCTCACCAACAGAAATCACATGGGGGACAGACAGGAGAAGAGTAAGGAAGAATCAACGCCTTTTTTGCCCAGAGGAGATAGCTTCTCCTCCCTACTGGTCATCTCCCGATTATGGACTTAAGGTAATTATGTTCAATGTTTGGTATTATTCTTATGCATAGGCATTCTCAAAATAGGGAAACAATTTTTTAAGATGAAAAATGCGTTGGTCTTTGGTTAGCATATGCAAGGGTAAAGGCCCAGGCCAAAAATACAAAGTCTGACAAAAACAGGAAAAAGGACGCACCATAAGGAGAGAAGGGACTCAATAAAAATATTATATGATGAAGGCGAAAGTTTAATTACATTAATAAAACATTGATATGAACATATTCATTGATACACATGATTAAAAATGAAAAGATAAAAAATAGATTTTTATAAAATAAGCTGTTACTCCAGAGAAATATATATAAGTCACAAAAACGTTATCAACCTAATGATAATGCCCAGAAAAATGTTGAGGATGCTGATTTCTGTCGACGCGTTTCGACACACCTTTTTGTGTCTTCCTCAGGACAATATCAGCAAAATTCTATGGTTTAACACCTTCGACGCTCATGACGAGCTCAGCTCGTCATGATGTACACCTCTCATACACTCATGACGAGCTGAGCTCGTCATGGAGCATGGGTTTCTGAATATTTCAGCACCCAGCGGGAATTGCTCTAGCAGCCATGGAGTTAAATAAACAAAGAGTCACAACATCTCCTTATGTCAGTCACAATTAATGCCTCTTTACTATATACAGTGGTATTACCATCTGTCGTCAGACCTGAAAAAATATACATACATATATATATAACATGATACATCGCTAGAGAGACCATTTAGACAAATATATTTCCTATATACACATATTTCTATATACATATATACATAAATTTGCACTAAAACATTTGTGTAAACAAAACAATACCTTATTTTCACTATGTTTTTTTGGTACTTACCTCTAATGGTCCATATCCCGCATTTTACAACCCCCCCACCCTGACCCTCCCCTGCCTGACGTCACCGCCCCAGTTTAACGCCCGGCAAAGGCCTTGCCTGTATTCCCCAACTTTCTTTCCGCATACCATCACTCCGCATACTTTCATTACGAAAGTACCATGACTCCGCAATGCCATTATAACGCATGGCATTACATTTTATATGCTTTTACCACGCATACATTTACAACGAAATTCGTTGTAAATGCATGAATGGTAAAAGCATGTTTTTTTTTAAATGTTTGGATAAGGTAAGTATGGGTATAGGGGTATATGTTTTGGGGTACTGAGGTATATGTTTTGGGGTGTTTGGGTATTTTAAGGGTTCAGATATAGTTTTGGGTTATGGGGTACAGGGGTAGTTTTAGGGTTTAGGGATAGGTATGGGTTTTGGGGTACAGGGGTATTTTTAGGGTTCAGGGCTAGGTTTGGGTTTTGGGGTATAGGGGTATTTTTAGCGTTCAGGGGTAGGTTTGGGTTTTGGAGTACAGGGGTATTTTAAGGGTTCGGGGCTACGTTTGGGTTTTGGGGTACAGGGGTATTTTTAGGGTTCAGTGCTAGGTTTGAGTTTTGGGGTACACAGGTATTTTAGGGTTCGAGGTAAGGTTTGGGTTTTGGGGTACAGGGTTATTTTTAGGGTTCAGGACTAGGTTTGGGTTTTGGGGTACAGGGGTATTTTAAGGTTTTAGGGCTAGGTTTGGGTTTTGGAATACAGGGGTATTTTAGGGTTCAGGGGTAGGTTTGGGGTTTGGGGTACAATGGTATTTTTAGGGTTCAGGGCTAGGTTTGGGTTTTGGGGTACAGGGGTATTTTTAGGGTTCAGGGGTAGGTTTGAGTTTTGAGGTACAGGGGTATTTATAGGGTTCAGGGCTAAGTTTGGGTTTTGGGGTACAGGGGTATTTTTAGGGTTCAGGGGTAGGTTTGGGTTTTGAGGTACAGGGGTATTTATAGGGTTCAGAGCTAGGTTTGGGTTTTGGGGTACAGGGGTATTTTTAGGGTTTAGGGATAGGTTTGGGTTTTAGGGTACAGGGTATATTTATAGGGTTAAGATGGGTTAGTGTTTAAGGGTGTTGGGGTATTTTAAGGAGTACGGGTGGGTTATGATTATGGGGTGCAGGGGTATTTAAAGGGAGCAGGGTGGGATTAGCACACGATATGAGACATGGCATGAAGGGCGGAATGTACCACACGCCCCCAACGTTTGTCACACCCCCACAGCACAACACAGACACGCCCACCAGGGACTACTTTGCTGGCACGGTTCTTTTACGTTTTAAATGTATATGGTGGGCGTCTGCATAGCCTATGTCCTTCTGCTGCAACTGCCCTTTCCAACACTGTATTGGGTGTTGTGATTGGTGCTGTGGTTCCTGAGATTACCCGCCTCAAAGGTTTGGGCTCTCTCTTTATTATATTAGTATAGATACATTGCCCCCTGTATGCAAGCCCCATATTCACAGTGTTAAAACCTTTATTACGTCAAGCTGGTTGTAAAAAATATATGCCCTCTATGGAGTTTTTACAAAGGCTTCCCTCTTTCAAAATATGTACTGGAATGTTGAATTTTATAAAGGGCACTCTGAAAATACTAAACCGTTTTGAACAGCTAAACTCCTAACAGATCTTTTTTAGCTCCATGCGCGGATTTTATTGTTCTGCTTTAAAGATTGTAATGGAATCCAGTCTTAAATTATTTTGATATTTTATTTGATGTATATAATGTATGTATGTAGTTTATTAATACACACTTTTATGTCATTTTAAGTGCATAGTAAATATAATTTGATTTGATTAATTATACTGTTGAGCCCCCTCCTTACAAAATAAAAAGACCCTCCCTCCTTTCTTCTTGTTTATTTACCAACAGTTGGACTTGATGCCGAGATTCGAACGTAGCTCCCGAGCTCTAAAGTTCGCAATTCTAGAACTTGTGGCGGGAGATGTGTCTAAAAGTGTATGTCGGTGCTGGCCATCAATGAGAGAGACATGTGCATTTTTCAAATGGGTGGTGAAAAAATATGAGTATGTTGCTGGAGATGTGGGCCGCCGTGCCACCAATGTACTTACCAGGGAGGGTAAACACCCATTATTCCGCAACTTTCTTTCCGCATACCATCACTCCGCATACTTTCATTACGAAAGTACCATGACTCCGCAATGCCATTATAACGCATGGCATTACATTTTATATGCTTTTACCACGCATACATTTACAACGAAATTTGTTGTAAATGCATGAATGGTATCAGCATGTTTTTTTTAATGTTTGGATAAGGTAAGTATGGGTATAGGGGTATATGTTTTGGGGTACTGAGGTATATGTTTTGGGGTGTTTGGGCATTTTAAGGGTTCAGATATAGTTTTGGGTTATGGGGTACAGGGGTAGTTTTAGGGTTTAGGGATAGGTATGGGTTTTGGGGTACAGGGGTATTTTTAGGGTTCAGGGCTAGGTTTGGGTTTTGGGGTATAGGGGTATTTTTAGGGTTCAGGGGTAGGGTTTGGGGTACAGGGGTACAGGGGTATTTTTAGAGTTCAGGGCTAGGTTTGGGTTTTGGGGTATAGGGGTATTTTTAGGGTTCAGGGGTAGGTTTGGGTTTTGGGGTACAGGGGTATTTTAAGGGTTCAGGGCTAGGTTTGGGTTGTAGGGTACCGGGGTATTTTAGGGTTCAGGGGTAGGTTTGGGTTTTGGGGTACAGGGTTATTTTAGGGTTCAGGGCTAGGTTTGGGTTTTGGGGTACAGGGATATTTTAGAGTTCAGGGGTAGGTTTGGGGGTACAGGGGTATTTTAAGGGTTCAGGGCTAGGTTTGGGTTTTGGGGTACAGGGGCATTTTAGGGTTCAGGGGTAGGTTTGGGTTTTGGGGTACAGTGGTATTTTTTAGGGTTCAGGGCTCGGTTTGTAACTAGCAAATGTCTCCTACAAGCCCATACACTCATCCTTATTAGGGGCCTCCCCCTAGGGTGACATATTTTATGTGACCACATGACATTAGAGGGGCTGGGTATAGGGTCTCCATCTCTGGTGCTGGACCCACACTTGGGGGACAAGACACTTCTCCACTCTAGTAAACCTGAGCCCTCAGCATCACCCACCACTCAAGAGAAGACCTTTTCCTGTGCAAGCTTCTGAAGGCCCACATGAGTAGGGCATGCTGCCTGCACCTCACTGGACTCTCCTTTAGATAGACCACTAGCAGTCAACATTTCCTGATGCTCGACAAAGGTCCAGACATAAGCACCTGATCCGCTCATGAGTGTCAAGCTTCCTCTCTCTCTCTGGAGTAGGAAGCACCGATGCAATGGACAGTGCATTCCCAGAATAAACCATTGATTCCTTGTTTGCTTTACTCTCCCTCGGTCTCTCCTCAGGAGGGATCTCCACCTCTCTAGAAGGCTGGTGGGCAGCCTGTACTCTGGTGAGCATGGGAGACGTGGTCCCGAATAGGAAAGTAATACCCGGCTTACCTGGGCTCTATAATTACATCAGTCCTACATTTTATCTCCATCTGTACCTTCAGCTACGAGAAAGCGATGTATTTGCACATTGGCAATGAGACCAAATGCCACAGAGTCTGTGATGATCTCAGTCTATTATGATACTAAGGGTGTCGTTGTCAATAGAAAGGTACCTGCCATTGATACGAGCCCTCTGACACACCCTTTTGAGTTTCTGTAGATATGTTGCAGGGCAAACAATACTCAGTGGCGTAGTAAGGTCAGGTGTTACCCGGTGCAGAACATTTCTTGTCACCTCCAGCTTGACAAAATGGCAAAAATATGTGTTTAAAACACATGTTTTTGTCATTTTGTCACCCCTCAGTGATGGCACCTGGGGAACCCCGCACCCACCGCACCCCCGTTCCTACGCCACTGCCAAGACTTATTTCACATGTGCAGAACCACTGGGTTCAGTCTCACTTAACCACACTGGTACTGTCCACCTTACTAACACATTAGTTATCATACAAGTTACTGGCACAGAGTCCTTGACTCAGCAGTCTTTGTTATAGTGTCTGCTTCCTATTGCAGGTAACTACTTTCTTCCCTCAATTCACCTTGGAGTGCTGGCTGGCTTCCCCACTCTAACCCTTAAATTACAGTTTGAAAACCATTATACTTAGCACTCCTTTCCCCTTTAGGCTTGAAGTTATGCTATTAACACCCTAGTTCACATGGTTGGCTTATCACTTGTCTGGTTCAAGTCAGTGGCATAATGAAAGTTTAAGGGACCCCGTGCAATGTACACGGAGGGGCCCTGCTCCAGATTTTATCCAGAGCGCTCAGACCTGAGTACTGTGCTGAGGGGGCCCCTTGCAGCTGGGGCCCCCGGCACTGCAGGGGATGTGCGGGCATGTGTTACGCCCCTGGTTCTGGTCTAGTTTTTAGACCATAAGCTTTGAAGGTTCTGCCGAACTTCAATCTCAGCTTCCAAGAGCCTCCAAAATGGACTCCTAATTTATCGTCATTTTCATGTATTCTTCAAGACTCCAGTCCCTTCAACAGAGACCACCTTCACTTGTCACTTCATTCTTGAGCCATGCATGTAATCTCATAACTGTTGAACCAACCCAAGATGTTAATGCTAGACATATACATTTGTATCAAATCTTTGGCAGGAGTTTATTGGGTTTGAAGGGGGAAATACTTTCCCACTTGCAAGCATCCTTATATGCCTCACCCCTGAGCATCTTCTTCTAATCAATGGCTATCATCCTGTTAAACTGAGATAGACATTCGTTTTCCAGTTTCCTTCAATTTGCAATCTTTCTCCTGTCAATTCCTTCCTTTCTCTATTTCCAACTGTTCTTTTTGTCTCTTCTCCTGGGCCCACTCTTCCTGTCAATCCATTTGCATCGACTCTTCTGCCTGAGGAGCTAACCCCAGCTTCTACTTCCCAAACTATTTGGCCTTCTTTCTGAAGGGCCAGCTGGAGCATCAGGATCTCTGGTAGACCTAACTCTCCTAAAGGTCTAACCTTCCTGAGGGGGTGATTCCTCCAACCGTGGACCAGGAGACCCTATAAATAAGAGACAGAGAATGTCTTGAGGATAATATTGGGACAACCCTTGGGGCAACCATTGGAGCAGTCTAGGCAAAGTCTACACTGAAGGGCTTTGAGAGCATTTGGCTACAGCTCTCTCCTCTGGAATCTGTTGTAATGGATGTCTCTCCTGAGCATTCTACACCCTTTTGATTATAATATGATTTCTCAATTGCAGAGTCTTGGTACTTGTTATCCCCTATCCTAATACATCTCTTTGAATATGTCCAGGGACAATGGCTAGCAGATCTCCTTCTTCTCATTTGCCACCTGCGTTTTCAAGTGTAGGATTTGAGTTAAAAGTTGGATTTATCACCTTCTATTTCGTCTCCCTGTAAATGGAATGTTGGCATCCCTCACCGTTTTTCCTTAGTTTTATTGACTGTTTGGCATGGTCAAAGGGCAACCAGGAGTTACATGACTCCAATTGTGTGATTATGGTGTTTTCTGCCTCTGTTGGTTTGACACCCCTTTTCTACTGGACCTGAAACTGAGACAGAAACTAAAAATTAAGCACCAAGTACATGTCTTCAAAACCCTCTCTTGGCCTATTTATTTTGCAAGATATTAGCAAGACTTAGACTTTGGCCTTGTTCCCAATCTAAAAGTGGACACACTGTGAAAGACATCAGCCCTGGAACTCAGCATTCAGCCAAGCCAACATCTATAAACTGCCTGGCACAGGTTGGTGGGAAATACCTGGAATACTGACTTTGAGTTTCTACCTAGTAGTTATCCTAATTTGGAAAATGCAGATGCAGATGTGTAGTTCAAGCCCATCCCTTGCATGGGTAAGCTCTGGTTTCAGGAGAGTGACAATATTTTACACAGTCTGCTCAGGCAGATCATTAGCACTTGATCCTCAAAGTGGCTATGCAGAGAGATCCGGGACTACTGTTTCATTTTTCCCTACCAAGTGGGCTGGGAACAGCCAAGGCTGAATAGGCCGAAAGCAATTATCTCTAGTAACAGCACACATTTGCATTAAATTTAGATAAAAGTAACAACACAATATATATCTTGGTAATACCAAATCTGTTTTTAATGGTAGTGATGTTTACCAAATGCTATCAGAAAAACCCTGCCTTGGTGTAATAGGCTTACTCCGATATTATCTCCTGGCTAATGATGGAGCTACCCTTGATTCAGTCTGGAACTCGTAGTCCAAGCGGTCCCCCTTCCGTAGGTGAATGAATGAAATGGAATTTATAACGCGCAACTATGCCCAATGGGCGTCAAGGCGCCTAACTCAAACAGCTAGCTGAGGGCAGTCAGATACAGGAGCTTACTGATATGCTTTAGTGAAACACCAGGTTTTCAACGCTTTCCTGAAGAGATCAAGTAAAGGCTGTGATTTGATCTCCAGGGGCAGAGTGTTCCATAACTGGGGTGCCAGAATGGAGAAGGCCTTGCTCCCCCATCTAGCCTTCTTAGCGCGTGGGACTACCAGTTGGTTTAGCTCTAGAGAGCGTAAACATCTGTTCGGGACATACCTAGTGAGCAAGGATCCCAGGGCATCAGCCGGGCCTGCCATCAGGGCACTATACGTGAGGCAGAGAAGTTTGAACGAAACTCTGGAGGGAATAGGGAGCCAATGGAGATTCTTCCTAGCCAAGGTCACAGAGGACAGCCAAGGCAGGGCCAAAACAAAACGCGCCGCCGCATTCTGTACAACCTGCAGGCGCTGCAGAAGGCCTTTGTTGGCCCCGGCATAGAGTGAATTACAATAGTCAAGCCTTGAGCCAACAAGAGCGATCACAACCTGCTTACGTGCCTGTGGGGAAAGATAATGGACAATTATTTTCAGAGTCCTGATGACACCCCAGCAGGTGGCCACCGTCCTATTGACCTGGAGTTCCATGGAGAGCCGGGTATCAAAGATGACACCTAGGTTCCTAGCAGATTGTGTAGGAGTGGGGCAGATGCCTAAAGATGGAGGCCACCACTCACCTGACCACAGGCCCTGGTCTTTGCCAAAGACCAGGACCTCTGTCTTGTCACCGTTCAACTTTAGGGAGTTGAAAATCATCCACTCTGCAACAAGTTGCATGCAGGACCTAAAGTTGGACGCGGTGACATTCACAGAGTGGGTCAGGGACAGCATAATCTGCGTGTCGTCGGCGTACGACACTACCTCCATCACCTGGGATCTTACTAGTCTTGCAAGGGGGGCCACGTAGATATTAAACCGGGTCGGACTCAATGCCGACCCCTGTGGCACCCCGCATTGCAAAGACTTAGCAGGGGAGAGGTAATCTCCGAGCATTACACGATGCTCTTGTTGATGTAGGAAGGTCAGAACCCTTTTTGCTGTAGCAACTCTCCTGTGTAAGCTTTGTATTCCCTCTATTGCCCTTTTTAGTCTTTAAAGTCAGTCACAGTTCTTTAGTTTGGTTTGGTATCTCATCCTTTGTAGCTGTTCCAGGCACTCACCCTCAGCACACCTGTTCCTCAGCTAATGCAAATGCTCCCCTAAGCATATGTGCTTAGGGTGCGGTCTTTATTCAAGAGCAACCAATACTGAAAGGAAACGTTGTATAGATTGCCTTCTTCAGCAGTGAGGGGAACATGTCTGCTTTAAGCCATTTGGGCTCCTGAGCTGTGCCAGCATCTTGTGCTACTCACAAAAATGTTACCCTTTGCCAAGCACAAACCCTCCATTCAAATGTGGTCAGAGACCCCAACCCACACTGTCTTTCACTGCCAGATCATTGGGAGGTAATTATGAGAGTGTGATAAGGGGCTATGATTGTTAAGTTTGCAACCCGATCCCTGAACAGAACAAGCCTGATATGACATGAGACCACAACTCAGTCTAATTGGTGATCATTTATGGTGATCCTGCAATTAGGGAAAGGATCCATTGCCACACACTCTAGGGTAGTGTGGCCTGTAAGGGTCAAGCAAGGTGCTATGTCCCTCCCAGCCACCAGGATAAATTCTCTCCTTCTAGCCAGTGATTACCACAGAGTAGGCTGCACGCCTACTGAGAGGCACAGTTTAAGCAGTGCAGTAGCATGGGAGATAAAAGGCAACGGTTCTGGCCAACCTGTCCCTTCCCCACCAATTCTCAAAATGTGTTGTGCCCTTGTTGCTAACCCTTCCTGCATGATATAACTGTTGTCTTAGAGGCAGCTGGACTATGGGTTCATTCTTTTGCTCTCCACCCCTGCATCTCACCTATTTAAATAAGAACATAGTGTGGTACGTTCTTTATATTTATTTCTAACAAAGTCATTTACATTTTCGAAAAAGGTGCATGTTATAGGAAAAGAGAAGCATGGATCTAGAGGATAAAGAGTACCCCATGTACCCATCAACGCTAGTTATGTGCTCTAATTCTCTTTTTTGGATTTTGGTTAGATGACATATTAACTTGAGAACCATAGGGCAATTACATTCATCTTCTAATACCTTATGATTCCAAACCTTTGTTAATCTTTACTTTAGAGCATATAAAATGCGGAAGTTCTCATTATTATTTTTCCTACATACATATCCTATTGGTAGTTCCAATCCAAAAAGCTTTATTTGACAAATAAATGCCATAAAAGCGAAATACATCTAATGAGACTCATTTTTGTTACAAAAGTTTCAGTGCAAATATTTTAAAAAGATTAATAAATATACATCAATCTTACACTTGGTTAAGATCATTTTAAACAACTAGAATAACGCATTAGATAAAAAAGTTGGACACTCAAATCGACCTGCTGTTGCTAAGGGTGCTGACAGACCCTTTTCTTCATCAACAACTTGCGGTACCCGCTTCGCGGGTCCCGCTGCGCACTTTCGCCGCCTGGGAAGGCTGGACACTGCACCTTCGCTAAGCGTGCGTTGGACAGGGCTGCGAGTGAGTGGGGCTGGACTTCAAGGTCCAGAAGCCTCTGCAACCCGCGCCTCACGCCACCTGGCCGCTCTCCCTGTCCACCACGCCCCGCCTGCACACCTGAAAAGGCTGGGGAGGAGAAGACGCCGTGGGACACTCAAATCGACCTGCTGTTGCTAAGGGTGCTGACAGACCCTTTTCTTCATCAACAACTTGCGGAACACGCTTCGCGGGTCCCGCTGCGCACTTTCACCGCCTGGGAAGGCTGGACACTGCACCTTCGCTAAGCGTGCGTTGGACAGGGCTGCGAGCGAGTGGGGCTGGACTTCACGGTCCAGAAGCCTCAGCAAACCGCGCCTCACGCCACCTGGCCGCTCTCCCTGTCCACCACGCCCCGCCTATACTCTATAGGTCCACCTATTTAAGAGAAGGTATCCACCCACGGCGCGGGAGCGCGCAGGAGCGTCCCGGGAGAAGCCCGGGACAAGGGCGGGACCGTCTAAGGCCGTCCAAGGACGATCAAGGTCGGGTCGGGAACACTCTCTTTCATCGGTGATTTGAGGACTTCCTTCCATTGACTGGTATTAAGATTTTGTATTCGTATTGGTATAGACCTATCGTCTCTTCTGTTTTTACAAATTGAATCTTTATATTCATATGATGTCCTTACGTTGAGGGAAGGGTAGGCAGGTAACTGTAAAGACGAATAATGGGAAAGCCACTGGAACCTTAGATGATTTTATAACCCGGGCAACGGGGATTTTAGAAAAAGAAATTGCCCTTACTGAAAAGCGTTTGTCATTAGACTTAATAACAGGGAAACACTCCTCTTTGGGACGAATTGGCTCAACAACTACCCCCGAAAAGGCAACAATTACCCCCGATAAGAGTACAGAAAATAATTTGGAAGCCAGTCCAACTCTTGTCGTAATTTCCGATTCCCAGCCAACTATGGTTGAAGATTTAGGGGGCTGCACAGATGAAGCCCCTATACTATCAGGTATTACGGGGGATAGCGCCCAATATTGTAATTTGAGAATTAATGGGTCTACTCCTATCCAACCCAGAGTCTTGGATTGCGACCAAGTACTCACACAACCTAATAAACGGAAAAGAGGGGGGAATCACAGGAAGGGAAGTAGAGCCAAGCTAGCTAAGACAGTTTTGGTAAATGTGCCCAAGCAAAAGGGAACCCACTTAGGTGATGTGGGACAGAAAATCTTTTCTTTCCAAAATAATAATGAGGAATTATTGGGAAAAATTGAGAAATTGGTGCAAAATCTTTTGTTGCCCCTCTTAGAGAGAACGCAAATTGTTAACTTAAAATTAGACCAATTACAACACCTCATCTCACTTAATACTCACTCTCTTGAAACATTGGCAAATAAGAGTAAATCACCTGAGACGGGGGGCAATAATAATAATAATATCATCCCAAGAAAAGGGGGCCAGAAAAATCTAAGTAAAGAACCCCAAACACCTACAATTGTGGACCCCCAGGTAGCACCCGTACCATCAGTACGGACTAAACCCGTACCATCAGTACGCACTAAATCTGCAGTGGTGGCCACAGTGGGGTCCCAAAGCCAAAATGTGGCAGCCACAGCATCAACGTCTGAGGCAACTACATCTAAGCAGGCAGTTACCTCTGGGCCTAAACCAACTCCATCGCAGGGAACTGTAGTCGATAGTGACAGAATACCCACAAAGAAATTACCTCCTGTAAATTTGCCTCCAGACTCTGCCCCTTTTATGGTAATCCTGACAGGAGTCCCTGCAGTTATGCCTAATAAATCGGAAACAAATCAGGACCTTAAAAATAAAGTAACATTTTGGCTTAATAATAATAGGCCACTTCCCCCTGACTCTAAAACAAAAATACTCAGTGTGCGAAGAGTCCCCTGGGTGGATCCAAGCGAGAAGGATCTAGAGGGGGATTGTATCCTGATTAACTTCAGGGACACCTGGGTAAAAGATATGATTTGTCGTAAACCAAGGTTTGCCAGAGTTGGAGATATCCAATGCATAGGTTTGGAATACTTTTACCCTAATCTGAATTATATCCCATCGAATCCGTACCACAAGAATACTGGGTTGAGCTTCCAGAGCAAAACCTATCCTAGGTGGTCACGGAGAAATATAGCTGCATGGCCGATTCAAAATCACCCGGGAATGTGGTACCAGGGTGATGGCTACTTTAGGGGACCACCATATAACAATGACAACTTTCTGCACCCACCCTATAATGACCCAAGACTGAGAATCCAGGGAGATGATTATCTAGGGTGGATGCCAAGTAATATTCCCCTAAGAAATCGTTTTGACCCACTTGTGGGTATGGAGGAGCTGGATTGACCACTACATAATTTTTCTGGAAATGTTTTGCCAATAGTAGAGCTGAACCAGAGGGAGGTTGGGGAAAATTGTAATGATAATTTGGTGGAGGATGTCTCTGTATGTGATGAACATATTATTAACTTCCAAGATTCAGAGGTTTGCACCATCCAAGAAAGTGAATCAAATTTAATTACCCTAAGGCAAGATCTGGTAGCACCACCAAAACTAGTTGGAGATAAAGTATGTGAATCAAGGCTGTCTCTGATTTCATGGAACATCGCTGGTCTTGCTACTAGATTGGAGGATGAGGCCAGGTTGGATTATGTGGGTGATCATGACATTCTGTGTCTTCAGGAGACATGGAGCCGAACGCCCCAGAACATTGATGGCTTTCAACCATTTAATGTCCTGGCGGTGCCATCACCAGCGGGGAGGGCAAAAGGTGGGATAATGACAGCAATTTCCCTCAAACTATGTAAACTTGTAACATCTAAGATAGTTGACACCCCATGGTATCAATTGCTAATGTTGGAAAATCTGTTTCCGGAACCGCTGTTATTGATCAACTGGTATTAAAACATCTTTGATGACAATGAGACATCTATAATATCGAGCTTGGAGGAAGCAATAGCCAAGGCACGTTGTGAACAGCCCCTACTTTTTATCATTTGGGTGGGGGACTTCAATTGCTCATTATGTAGACATGGTGATTCGAACGTGTGTGGTTTGAAGGACTCACATGAACAACCTTTAATGCACTTTAAACACACACCCCAGGGGGATGCTTTAAATAATATCATTATCTTAAACGACCTATGTATAGTGGAACCCTGGGTTGTCCCAAATTCGGCCCCAATACCAACCTTTCAGGGAAGTAGAGGCACAATAAGTTTTATTGATTTCGCAATTGTGTCTAGTGGCTATTTTCATTATGTTGACAAGCTTGAGGTAATTGCAAATGCTGCCAGTGATCACAACCCTCTAATGTTATCCCTGCTTTGTCCTGTTAAATCTAAACATCCAGTCTGGGAGCAACCCACAAAGTATAACAGGAATCAAGGCATCACCCTCAAATGGGGTAAAATAGATGCTGTTAGCCTAGAGGCAGAGATACTAAATGCCTATAGCTCTGAACTTGATTCATGTCTATCGCCTACAGCCAACCCTGAAAAGGTCATAGGGAATTTTGAAATTTTATGTGGGCACGTAGCTGAGCGTCTCAAAAAACTGATTGGGAAAAATAAACCAAGGGGCCCCAGATGGTTTGATGCCGTGTGCTCTGCATCGCAGAGATCCTTAAAAAAGGCTTTAAAACAAAAACCAAGGGATAAAGAGTTGGTTAGAACGACCAGATTGGCCTATAAAGAGGCCATTAGAATAAGGAAGCAGAATCTAAAAAACCTAGCTTGGGAAGATCTAGAGAAGGCCTCGGAATTAAAATATAGTAGGCTCTTCTGGGAAGTAATTAATCGTCCCCTTTTTACGAGCAATGGTAAGGATAATATTGTGATGCAGATTACTGGTGAATCATGGGAATCCCACTTTGGAAAAATCTTTAACCCAAATGAAATTCAAACCCAGGGACATTTGGAAGACACTAGGTAGCTGGTGGCCTCACAGACATCCTTGTCTCTGAGTTCTTCGCTTACTCTGCAAGAGGTGGAGGATGCCTTGAGGAAAGGCATATTACTAAAAGCCCCTGGCCCTGATGCAGTACCTTTGGATTTCTTTAGGCATAACGTCAAGGTTTGGGCACCTTTACTGCTAAATGTGTTTAGGGCAGTTGTTATTGGCCATATCCCGGCATTATGGAAGGAGGCAGTGGTGGTGCTGATATTTAAGAAGGGCGACAGATCTGACCCCTGATGCTATCGCCCCATATCACTAATTGATGCATCATGTAAACTGTTGGGTAGGGTCATTTTAGCTAGATTGGAAACATGGGCAGATTCGTTGGGCCTCATTGTGAATTCTCAATACGGGTTCAGAAAGGGAAAAGGGACGGTCGAACAGTGTCTGAATTTGGCACTAATCATATGCAAGTACATGAAGGCAAGGAATTCTTCCATCCACCTTGCCTTCATGGACCTCTCAAGTGCATTCGACACTGTGTGTAGAAGCAAGCTTTGGCAAATGATGGGGGATATGGGCTTTGAGGAACCCTTGGTCACTTTGCTTCGTAGAATGCATGAATCGACAACTGTAGCCATAAGGTTCGGGCCAGGGGGGGAAACGACAAAATCTATCCCCTCAACTGAGGGCGTACGACAAGGTTGCATATTAGCCCCTTTTTTGTTCCTTGTGTACACAAATGGCCTGGAAAAGTATCTGTTGGACCATTGCCGTGACTTTCCAAAGGTTAACAGCAGGAGCATACCAATGCTTTCTTATGCCGACGATACGGTACTTATGACCCTCACAGGAAATAGCATGCAGATCTGTCTTGATGCCTTTAATACCTTCATGTTGGACCTAGACCTGAAGGTAAACTTCACAAAATCTTTTGCAATGGTCTGTGGCCCAAAGGGGACTAAATCTAGAAAGTTCATGGTAAATAATTTTACCATTGAAAAGGTTGAAAATGTTAACTATCTGGGAAACCTTTTTAATAATAAATTGAGTTGGGCCCCATTAATGAAGGTCCGAGTTCAGAGCGCTAGTCGCTCTATAGAAGGTCTGTTTCGCTTCTGTGGTAAGTTAGGTCAAAAACCCGTCACACATTTAAAAACCCTGTATAGATCAAAATGTTTGTCTGTGGCCACCTATCGGGCAGGGGTTTGGGGGATTGAAAGCCCTGCCTCGATACAAGTCATGGAGAACAAATTCATAAAGCGTGTACTAGCAATTCCACCAGGCTCATCAAACAAATTTGCTCACGATGAAATAGGATTGAGCTATGTGAGTGATACCATTCGTCTTTCACCCTTATTATTATGGGGCAAAATGTGGTTATCTGAGGAACTTCAGCTCTCTAGAGACATTCTCCAGGACTGTTTAAACCTGGAAAATGGGAAGCAGATCCCTTGGTTATCATATGTTAATGAAATGCTTCATAAAATAGGTTTGGGTGATATCTATGATAACCCTGAAAAAATCCAGGGAGACATTAAAACCGTCATCAAAACAAGTTATTGGAAATCTTCACATGCTCATTCCCTGGTTAGGCCATCTGCATGTATGGTTAACTTACACCACCAGTTTTATTTAACTTTCACAACCCATGTGCAATGGCGATTTTATCTCACACGGTTTAGGCTAAACATTCTGCATTTTCTTTTTGCCTTTCCTAAACAAGGGGGTTGGTGTGAGAGGCTGCCCCCTTGTCCTTGTAATAACAAAGTTAGTCAAAGTACTATGCATGTTGTCCTCTTTTGCTCCTTATATAAGGATCCGAAACCTAGGTTTATTAAGCCTATTTTGAAGGGGAAGCAATCATGTAACTACAAAGAAGGTTATGACTACTTGTTATCATTGTCATCTTCTGGAGTGTGTTGCGCCATGCTAAATTTTATCCGAGTGTCTCTCCTGATTAGGAAACGGTATGGTTAATTTGGCCTTAGACCTTTTGTTCATGTAGAATGTTGTGTTGTGATTTTTATCTTTTTGCTCCTTTTGATGGCCATTCTAGTATGAATATTCGATGAAATAACGCCTGTTGACTTAAAGTGATCGGTACGGGCCCTATTTTCGGTATGTTTTGCCATGTCAAATTACCTGTGAATATATTAATTAATGTTTTCTTACCTGCTCAATGTGTAATTTTAGATTGTTTTCTTTTAAAATATTTCTAAATCATGTTTTGTTAAATGTTTTACTTTTATGATTCTTCTCTGAATTGAATAAAGTATTTGAATCGAATCGAATCGGATTGTAGTAGTTAAAAGTACAATAATTAATTAAACATACACATTGATTAAAAAAAAATAAGCTAAGGACATGGATGGCAGACATAAATATAGCAATTGGTTGAGAAAGATCTTGATCTTATAACCCACATCCAGCTCAGATACTTGGCTACAGCTTTTGCAATAGAAGAGAGAGTATCATTACTCAATATCCTCATTGCAGTGCTACATGTTCTGGTGGACAGCAATCTGCATACTGGAGCCAACCAAGCTTTGCGCGGAGCTGTATATGCTGGGCACACAAAAAGAACATGGGCATAGGACTCTTCACACAGCTTACAAAAAGGGCATTACTGTCGCCCTCACTTGCCCACTTAGCTGTAAAGGTTCGCAAGGGCAATGTCCCCACTCTAAATTGGAAGTACAAATTCCGGTCCTAAGGTTTGGATATAATATCCCAGTACATCTTCAATTTAGGTCGGGGTTTAACTGTTAAGAAAAGCCCTGTTTGGGATGATATATCAAATTTGTTATAAGTATTATAATAGACCATATTTCAGTATCCCATAAATTCTGCATGGCCATGTTTATCAATAATACTCTGATTTCACAAAGCCAACTTATCTTATGAAACGTGTCTGCCTTAATAATATCCCTAAGGCCTTCAGCGTATGGTAGCAGTTCTGATGTGCTCCAGACTCTGCGCCAATACAGAATGGGGCGCAACCTGACAAGATCAATCCGTGCTTTACGGTCAAGGTCTAACAACAAAGGCAGTGTTGATGTGCTTTGTGGAAGAGCAGTAATGTTCCCAAGAAAATGTTTTCAGCTACAGTGAGCTGGGGCCTGTTCTCAAGACCCCAGAGTTCTGCCCCATATAACACTGAGCTCACAACCTTCATTTCGTATATATTTGTAGAACTGGGCTAGTTGGCTTAGTCAAAGAAGCATTAAGCTCTTTTTGTAGAATACCTGACAGCTGTCGGAGCTTTAGTGTGGCAGCATCTATGTGGCAGCTCCACCACATATCTTTCTGCAACAACACACCCAGATAAGTAAAAGCATTAACTTGCTACAATAAACGGTTATCTAAAAGTATTCCTCCTTTAAAAGATCTGTGTGGATTAAATGCCATGAACTTGGTTTTAGTTACGTTAATTCGTTAATTTCCTAAACCCGAGTGGTGCAGTACTTTTCAAAGAGGTTTAATGCTTTCTGCAAACCACTCGGGGTCTTAGAAATTATCAACACATCGTCGGCGAACATCAAAATAGGTATTTTGAAAGCTGCAAGGGTTCTGGCGTCAGTGGGGACAGATGGGGACAGATGTGAGATGTCAACGTCATTAATAAAGAGCGAGAATAATGTAGGGGCCAACACACAACACTGTCGCACACCCTTCACGACAGAGAAGGGAGGAGTGACATTTCCCTGCTTTCCCCAGAATGTTTGGGCAAAGTTTTCCTCATGGAATCGAGCTATGAGAGATAACAGATTAGAAGGCATCCGTAGTTCATGGAGCACAGCCCAGAGTTTTCTCCGAGAGACCAGATCAACAAAGTCAGCGAACATGCTGCCCTTGCCTAAAACCACGGTCCGCCAGTATATTAATCTGAACCTAAATACCTGGTGTATCGTGCTGACATGCTCTCGAAAACCGGCTTGTAGGGGAGTGAGAATGCCCTGATCCTTTATCCATTCCTGTACTTTGCCTAACACCAACCATGCAGTTACTTTCTGTATGAAGTCAATTAAACTTATAGGCCTGTCGTTCCCTGGAAGGGTTTTATCACCTTTTATGTACAATGGGATAATCTCCACCCCCCTTCCAGGAATCTGGTATGGGCGCTCCACAAGCAATGGCATTAGCAATTAACAGTATATATTCATTACATTTTGTCTTGTCATGGAGGAAGATGTCGGCCGGAACGCCATTTAGCTCTGGCACTTTGCCTTTCAATATTGCCAAAAAAGCTACATTGACATCAGTAGCATGAAAGGAGTTGTTAGTATAATACCTGTGGGCAAGTGCTGGGGCGCGACCTTCCGCGGGTTCAACAGCATACTGAGATTCAAAATGGGTCACCCATTTGTCTTGTGCTTCATGATTTTGTGGCTCTGCTCGAGGGCCCTCCCTGCCCCATGTCACCAGTGTCCAGAACCTGTGGGTGTTGTTGTTAGCACATCCCAGTCTTAGATCCTGCCACCTTTTCACATCCCATTCCTTTTTTGCTTTAGCTTGGACCTTCCTATACTTTACCCTTGCTATTCAGACACTACAAGTCTCTTTAGATGCAATTGCATCCACGAGATTACTCATGGCTTCTTTCCACTTGTTGTTATACCAATGACATGAGTTTGATTTAGATGTATTTTTAGCCCTACCCTCTTTAATAAAGAAGGTTTGCAGTTTTGAGAAAAATCTATTGTGGGATGTAATTACTTCCACAAGGGGAGTGTGGCAGAATTGCAGTGACTCCAGGTCAGAAATTGCACCCTTAGTTTCAGTAGCAATGGCATCCAGAATATGTGGTTTCTCCAAGATCACTTCCCACTTAAGTCGCCTCTTATCATTGGTAGGCACCAAGTCGCTGGTGATAAGCTGTGTGTCATGGGTGCTGTTACTTGCATGGTCAGTAATTTAAAGTTTGAGCACAGTGGGTTGTGGTCACTCTCTAGGCAATCACACACCTCCATATCTACGAGTGTATGCCAGAAAAAGAAGGAGAGGCATACTGATCTTGAAAGAGCATAGGAGGAAGTGGTAAAGTCAGAAGAGAAACTAGCCCGGGCGGTATCCCCAGAAGGCCTTCACCTCCTGAGGTTGAGGCAAGATGAGTTTCACAGTATAGCTAAGGATAGAGCCAGGGCGCAGAGTAGGGAGGTCCAAAGCAGAGTATATGAGCTTGGAGACAAAGCAGGGAAGCTGATAGCATGGCTAGACAGACGTGAGTGGGCATCTAGACTGGTGCCCGAGGTACAGGGAAGAGACCCCGATACTATAACACACCTACAGGCCATAGCAGACTCTGAGGTTCCGTGATTCTGAACCCGTTTCATAAAAGTCGTCGTATCTTGACGATTTTGGTAACAACGGACCGCAAAAGACGAGTATAGTATGTACGAGTGTTTTCGTTATGTTTGAGCGATGGATTCACTACGTAATTAGGGATTTCGTTTTGAACCTTTGGGTTCCATTTTGTGTACGGCAGCCATTTTGTGGTTGCCCTCACATAGGCCGATGACTGCGGCCGAACAAGTCTCTGGGACACGTACACCTTTAGCTGACTTCTGTGTGACCTGTGCAAGCTGACTCCATTGCCCGAAGCTAAACTCGTTAGGCCAGTTCCTTGCTCGGCAGCTGGTCAAGATAGGGATCAAAGAGCAGGACATTGCTGAATTTATGGTACATGCACACAACCTTCTATCTTGCTTCTCATCTGTTTCTTTTCTTTTATGGCCTATTTATGGTTTGGGTTGAGGTCTTTTTATTATGGGTCTCGTCCGGCCTGTTCGAGCAAGAATGTTGGGCCTTCCCGTGTAATTGATGGTGGGCTGGACAACTGAAATATGTGTTTGTCATCATGCAATGCTTTGTTCGTGTACACATGGGATTGGTCAACTGTAAATAAGGAATGTTTGCCTGAAGCACAATTTTTGGTATAAAAAGGGACGACCTGCTTTGTAAAATTGAGCAGTCTCCTGAGAACATACACCGTGTTGTACTGCTAGGACCTCTGTTACTGGCTGCAGCCAATAAATTTGATCTTTGACGTCACCAAGAAGTATCCCGTGTCTCTTTATTCTAAGACAGGTGGACCTGAAGGCTTGGGGCATGCTCCTGGCGCCGCTTGGTTTAAATCCCGGTTCTTCAACACATTTGCAGACTACTACCGTACGGTATATAGCACGACTGGCAGGTTCTCTGAGCTGAAAATGCGGAGATGTTAAGAGATATAAGACTTCCCATGCTCTCAGACGAAAACAGGGACTACCTGGATTCCCCGTTGACAGAAGATGAGGTGGCCCAGGCTATCCGGGGCGTAAATTCAGTTAAAGCCACAGGGCCTGTTGGTATTCCCATCGAATTGTATAAACTGAGTCCTAATAAACTTGCCCCATATATCTGCTCTATGTTAACGGAGAGCAGAGAAAAGGGACTGCTTGCTTATGACCAATGAGTGGCTAACATAGTGGTCATATACAAAGAAGGCAAACCCCGAACTAGTTGTGCCTCTTATTGGCCAATATCACTTCTAAATGTGGAACCGAAGGTCCTTGCAAAATTACTTGCGACACGTCTGGGTAAAGTAATTACACCCGGATCAGTCAGGCTTTATGCCGCATCGTAATACGGCCCTTAACCTACGTCGATTACATGGAGTACTGAGTAGGGCGTCTACCATACTGGAGCCGGCAGTTATAGTGTCAGTAGATGCCACTATGCTGTTTGATATGGTGGAGTGGCCCTATCTGTTTGCAGTATTAGACAAATTAGGATTCAGGCAAGCATACATAGGCTGGATTGACCTCCTATACTCTGGCCCGATGGCCTGGGTAGTGGTAAATAATCGTAAATCCCCAGACTTTCAGCTCAGAAGGGGCACTCAGTAGGGCTGCCCCCTGTCTCCGCTCCTTTTTGCGTTGGCGTTAGAGCTGCTGGCAGCCTGGATTAGGCAGGACCGGTCCATCCGCGGAATGAGGTGGTCACTGGTATGGGAGGACAAGATATCTCTGTATGCAGACGATATCCTTCTTTACTTCACAAATCCAAGAGCATCACTGATCTGCATCCTCGACGTGCTGGCAATATTTTGAAGATACTCTGGATTCACCGTGAACTGGTCCAAATCAGTAGTATAAGTCCTTCAAAATGACTCACCAATAATACCACGAAACTGCCCGATCCAGATTGCATCTGAAGGGTTCCGATTAAGTGTGGGCTGAAAATCCGTTCCACTTGTGGAATTTGCAGATTTTTGTCAATTTCGCTGTACGCAAATCGCACACATTTTCCCAAAAATCCGCAATTCACAAGATGGCGGATTTTTTTGCTTAGTCGCGCTTCAAAAATACAATCTTGCACGCGCAGCGTTGACTTACCGTGATTCTGAGTTCGCCGAGTTGTTTTTGCTCCCGGTTTGCGTGCGCCGCGCCATTTTAGATCTGGCTGCGTGATCGCGCGAGAATTTTCGAACGGGAGTATGTCATAGCGGTACGCCATCTTGCACTGCGAGAGTTGCTGAACGCGAATATGTCATAAGGGCCTCCGATCACGCATCGCGGGAGTAAACAATTGTGAACATGTAGATGCGACGCGCAGCTGACTTCCGGCGGGAGATTTGAACAGCTCGCTTTCCCGAACTTGCAAAAATTGCAATTCTGCACAAGAAATCCACCGCAGGGAGCATAAACCTTCTGAAAATGATGATTTGGATCATAATAACTCATCGGCTTGACATTTGGCTGCACTTTTTTGTGCAAGGAGTCCATTTCTGGGGGGGCGTGAGGAAGGAAGTGCCCCAGAGTCTCCAACTTCCTGTTCCTGTCCAGCAGGCTCCTCCCAGTGCTTTGTCCATGTCCTGGTCACTTTTCATTTGGACCTGGAGCTGGAAGGATTACTTTTTGTGGCTGCTGCTGGATATTTGTATTTGAGGACTTTTTGTTTGGATCACTTTTGTATTTGAGATTTTACAAGTAAGTTGGTGTTGTTTGTTTGGGGCATTGCAGTTGCTGCAACTACAATTTTTAAACTTTTTCACAACTTTAAAAAATATATATTGTTGATAGGCACAGTATCCAGTAGGCCCAGGGTTAGTCATGGGTGCATGATACAACTGTTTCTGTGAGTTTTGTTGAACTTAAATATCATTTATGTCATGGAATTGAATAGCTCACTGTTATATGTGGATTTTTTTTTTCATTTTGGGGTGCGTGTAAAGCCACACTAGCCAGTAGGCCCAGGGGTACTCAGTGGTGCATGGATCAAGGCTTTCTGTGGGGTCTCTTGAATTTTTTAAACATCATTTAGGGCATGGATGGCAATGGATTGTGGTGTTTTTGTGTGTTTTTCGATTTTTTGGGGTGGTGTTGGGGCCTGGCCATGTGGGTGGGGGCCATTTTGAGGCCTGGTCCAGGCAGGGTCTGGCCATGTGGGTGGGGGTCAAGGGGCCATTTTGAAGCCAGGCAGTGTGCTTTGTGTCATAGGCCTGCACCCAGTCTGCCCTGCTTTCATCCATTAGGCCCAGGGGTACTCAGTGGTGCATGGACCAAGTCTTTCTGTGGGGTCTCTTGAATTTAAACATCATTTATGGAATGGATGGCATTGGATTGTGGTGATTTTTGTGTGTTTTTGATTTTTTTGGGTGTTGTTGGGGCCTGGCCATGTGGGTGGGGGCCATTTTGAGGCCTGTTCCTGGCAGGGCCTGGCCAATTGTTTGTGGGGTCAATGGGCCATTTTGAAGCCAGGCAGTGTGCTTTGTGCCTTAGGCCTGCACCCAGTCTGACCTGCTTTCATCCATTATGCCCAGGGGTACTCAGTGGTGCATGAAACAACTCTCTCTGTGTTATCTCCCTTCAATCAATGTAAACATCCATTTTTGATTAGAAATAATTGCAATATTTATTTTTGGTCTTTCCGTTTTTGGGTGTGTTGTAATAATAATAAATGCCTAGTTGCAAATATTAATTGAAGCACAACATATGCAATATTTATTTAATTGATGTTCCTCTGGCTTCCTTTGCTTTTAGGTGCACAAAGAGAACCACGAATCATCCTCATCGTTCATCATCAGTGCCAGGAAGAAGTCCTGCTGCGGTGTGTGCAGCACAATGTCACGTAATGTCACGTGTGGCCACAGACAACTCTGCAACTCGTGCAACTGCGGCCTGCTGTTCTGACATCTTAAGAAGATGGGCCCAAAGAAAGGTGGCCATAGTTCCTCTACCAAGCAAGTTGCCAGTGCCACTGCCAGTAAGAAGAAGCAGAAGAAGCAAGTGGCACCACTTACCAAGGAGACTGGTGTGCCCACAGACACTTTTTTAGGGAAAAAAAACTACGCCTGCAGCAGCAGTGTCCACCGGGGACCAAGCTGGGAGCAGCACCTCAGCTTCATTGGTCTCAGTGCCACCACGCCAAGTTAGGCCCAAGGCCATGAGTGCCGCAGAGGCAGCCACTTAAATTGCTCAATTACCATCGACCAGTGATGTTGGCGTTGACTCATCGCAAGAAAGTAGCATCCAATCAACGCAGGGTGTAACTCATCTGACGAGTGTTCAACCACAGCCGCAACGACAACCACAGGTGCAACAAGCAGAGGTGACAGGAGAGGCGCAAGGAGTGGCGCAAGGAGTGGCGCAAGGAGTGGCACAAGGAGTGGCCCAAGGAGTGACGCAAGTAGAGGCGCGAGTAGAGGTGCAAGGAGTGGCGCAAATAGAGGTGCAAGGAGTATCGCAAGTAGAGGTGCAAGTAGAGGTGCATAGAGAGGCGCATGGAGAGGCACAACTGCCCACAATGCTTGTTCCTCCAGAAGTAGGGGCACATCAGGAAATCGAGATTCAAGCGGAGGTATCATCCGAGCAAGGCACTCCTCCTGATGTTCCATTTTCTTCCAGATCCCCAACAAGAAAAAGGTCAAGGAGGGCTAGTACACGTTCTTCTTCAAGCCCCCTTCCTTCTGATGATCTTGATCTTGATTGAAACCCACCAATGCAGTCTGAGAGGGAGGCACGCCATGAGCCGACAAAGGTAGCTAAGCCTAAAAGGAAAGTTCCTGCAAGGCTTTCACTTATGGGTTATGATGACGAACAAGGAGTAGAAGTGGTGGATTCTGCTGCTGATGAACAGTCTGTCGATGACGACCCAGTCATCACAGTCGTCACTCCAGCCCCAGCGGGCATGCAGCAGACAGACATTTTTACCCTATCCCGAATTGCTGCTGAGCGGGATGTGGGCGGCATGGCACTGGTACCACCACCAACTCAGGTAACCACTACACCAACACGACCTACAGCTTCCATATTTTCTCATCAGAAGGGCCTGCAGGGACCTCCATCCAGCTCGACCTCCATTACCTCAAGTAGTGGTGCTGTAAGTGCACAACAAAGTCACTTTCAGCCACGCCCATCCTCCATTTCATCTGGCATTGAAAGTAGCACCTCCACCACCACCAGAAATCTCCAGTCCCCAGTTTGGGACTTCTTTAGTATTAGCAAAAAGGCGGAAAACCTATTTATTTGTTCGATTTGTAAACAAGTAGTTAGTCGGGGTAAGCTTGGTACCAACTATGGTACCAGAGACCAGAGAGGTCAACTCAAAAAACACCACATTATCCAGTGGGAGGCACACCTAAGTAACATCTGGAAAGCCAAAAGTACAAATCCAAATGTAGACATTGATATTGCATCTGATGAAGAAGAGGAGCTGATCGTGCAGGGGGGAGGTGAACAACCGAGAGACATTTTTTCTGGTAAACACAGAACCCCTGGCAGCAGCACTGCAGAGGTAGCGCCTACACCCTCCTCTACCCCAACAACATCAAGGAGGCACAGTAGTCTGATAGAGACACCAATGCGAAAAAGTACATCAATGAACCTAACTGGCTTGAAGAGGTCTGCATCCTCATCACATATGAAAACGGTCCAGACCACCATTAAAAGCATGTTTTGGTCGGAGGTGCCATTGGAACGCAACCACCCAATGGCACGTCTTTATAATGCAATGCTGGCTAAAATGTTAGCGCTGGACCTTCTCCCTTTTTCTTTCGTGGAAGGGGTGGGTTTTTGACAATTTGTGGCAACAGTCTGCCCTAAATGGAAGGTTCCTAGCCGGTCCTATTTTGCCAGAGTTGCGGTTCCAGCACTTCATCAAGATGTGCTGGAGGTGAGTGGGGCAGCTTTGCAGAAGAGTGCTGTTCACACTATCCACCTGACAACAGACATGTGGACCAGTTGCCAAGCCCTTGATTACATGTGCAACACTGCACACTGGGTCTCTTTAGCAGGTGTTAGAGAAAAGATGTCTGCAGCTGTTGACACTGCCACAATTCTTCAAGCTAGTCGGAAACATGCAACAGTAGCCATGTTTGCCATGGAGAAATCTCATACTGCAGTAAACATTTTGGACGAGTTTAACAGTAAGGTCTTTGAATGGCTGCATCCAAGAAAGCGCATGATTGGTTATGTTTCCACGGATAATGTCAGTAATATAGTTAGGGCCATGAATGATGGTAGCTATTTCAGAGTGCCGTGTTTGGCGCACAGTATTAACATTGTTGTTGACGATTTCTTGAAAAAAGAAAACACAGTCAGCAAGTTACGGACCACCTGCCGAAGAATCTGCACACATTTCAGCCATTCTTTTAAGGCCCGGAAGCAGCTGAGGAAACTTCAACATGACCGTAGAGTGCCAGTCAGAGGACTCATCCAGGAGGTGGTAACATGTTGGAACTCAACCTTCTACATGCTTGAGCGTCTGTCTGAGCAGTGCTTGGTAATCAATGAGTATGTCTTTGCACGGGGTTCTTCTATGAAAGAAATGAGGCTAGAGTTGGAGGAATGGGACGTAGTTAAAATCCTGACAGACATGCTTTGTCCTTTTGAGGTCTACATGCGTGAAGTCAGCTGGGAGGACTGTACTTGGGGCAAAGCTATCCCATTGTTGCGCATGCGAAGGCGGTGTCTTCAACGCTCAAAGATGATGCTGACAAGCAAGACGCATATCCGTTGGCGGAGAGCTTATTAACCCGCCTAGTTGACAATGAAAGGCTTAAAAAAATACATACAGAACAACATTAAATTTGTGCCACTATTCAGGATCCACGGTACAAAAAGGCACTGACCAGCAAAGCATTCATTCCTTTTACTGAAGCAGATGTTTCAAAGTACAAACATTGGCTAGCTCTGTCAGCCACTCGGTTCGAAAAAGAGCGGCAGGAAATTGAATGAAGCAGCAGAAGTACTACTGAATCAGCAGGCCATCTGGCGTCAAGGTCCACTTCTGTGGCCAAAGGCAGTCACTTTCCCTCACAGCCGTTACCTACACCAGCAACCGTATCATCATCCTCACCTGCACCAGGCCCAGCCATAATATTGTCGGAAATGGATTGGATAACTCATCAAGGGTTTGCTTGTTCCAGTGCTGATACAAAGGCCACAGATTGTACGCAAAGTGGAGCAGCCCTGGATGACCTTGAATGGATAGTGCAGGCCTATCTGGATGACCCAACAGAGATCTACATTGATCACAACCCATTGCTGTATTGGTTTGGGAAAAGGGGTCAATGGCCACTGATCACCAAGCTGGCTCTAAATTATTTGTCTTGGCCACTCGCAAGGTTGTCTTCTGAACGTGTTTTCAGTGCTGCTGGTGCCATTGTAACCGCCTCTCGCCCAAAAATGTGGGGAGGTTAACAATGATCAAGATGAATCAGCACTTCATACCACCAGATTACAAAATACGTGAATCCACGCAGGAAGAAGAGGACACCGACTTAGGTGACGGAAGTTCTACTCTGTTAGCTGACCTACTCCCGTCTCAATACACAGAGTTTGAGGATGAGCTCAACATCCCTGACCCCTAGGCCTGAAACTGACTTCCTTTTTTTCCATCCTGACTCCTTATTCACTTTTACTCCTGTGCGTCTTTCTTTGTTTTGCAACTTTTACCACAACAAAACTCTAATCACAACAAATCCATCAGCAGCACTGGCTCTGTCTTATTTCCTTAGTGAAGTTGCCGCTGTCTGCAATCCTGAAGATAACAAATTCACAACTCAGTCATGCTCCTCTATCCCCCTCCTCCAAACTCCCAATATCCATTTTCCTCAAGGCAGATGGCTGGATTACGCAGAATGAAGAAACGGTCGCTTCGCAGACGAGTCCCCTCAAAAGAAGTGGGACTGGAATTACTGACTATATGCTGATTGCTGACAGTTACTTCTGAAATTGACACAAGAGGTTGCCCTGTGGGCCTTCACTTTAAGAACAAGATGCGGACAAAAAGTGGAACAGGTAATGAATAATGAGATGGCATGCAGTGGACAGCACTGGCTGTCTGGCTCAGATGAAAGCAATTGCTGTTTGTTTGTTGTGCATGAAATGAATCATATGTCTTCTGTTATTATTTAATCTTTTACACACTAAATGTAACTCTGTTTTTTTTTACCTTGTTTAATTCAAATTGTACTGCAGGGGCCACTACTTTTCATTTTTTAATATGCAAAATGTCCTTGGACTCACTGTGTGTGTAGACTGCGACTGCATGAACAACATTGAGTTTGCCAAAATACCATGATGATGATGAGTCTTGATGATAAAAGTTACATAATATCTTTTTTCTTTACAGTCACTCACTGGGATGTATGGATCATCATCGTCGGTTTACTGAAGAACAATGGCCATTTCGTGAGTGGCAAACAGGTAAACCTGTCAACAACAACTACAGCAGAACTACATGTCTGTCTAGTCGTGGTATGGAGTGGTCGGGCCAGTATAGTGTTGTTATGCCAGAGTCCAGACAGCAGTTCATGTAAAATTGCGGCTATGTGGCTTGCTGCGTAGAATTAGATCTGCTTTGTCTGTCTGTGTCAAAGAGGTATGCTACATCAGGTTGCTTCACTCAGTGGTGCCTGCCTTGACCGTCTGCATGGCCCTGGCCTGCAGTGCTGTGTGCTAATTACTATCCTTGAAACGGAGACTCAGAGTAGGCACTTTAAAAATGATGCTTGTATGTAATACTACTGTCGCCTCTGAAACTGAAAGTGTTATTTTTGCACTACACACCGTACCTTATATTTTTTTCTCCGTGGTGTTTAATATCACTTCCTGTTTTTCCATCAACAATTACAGGCCAGCTTTTACCCTGTGCGATGGGAAAAACGATTAACTCAAGCTTACCATTAGCGATCCGCAATTCCGCATCCGCCAGGCAGGCAGTGGACAGTGTGTCTGTCGTCACCAAGATTGATCGACGGAGCGTCAGATGGAATGGAGGAGTACCGCGAATAAGAGGAATGGCTGGATGCATGCAACTTCCCAAATTGAACAGGACAACTACAACATACAGTTATAGTATCCTCTTCACTTCTCCTTATCTTTTAAATAATGTTATTGTTGTGAACTTCTATGAGTGTGACTGTGCGTTTGTTTGCTCTCTGCTTCAAATTCATCCCTCCAGCTATTTGATAAATTTCTTTGCTATTTTTAAAACTAATTTAATGTTCTAATAAGTGTTTATTCTCTCTGAGGGTAGATAGGCAAGTGAAATTGCGTAATTACTGCAGCCCTGTACTGTCAAATAATGTTTCTTCATAGTTAGTAAGTTGTAGTGAGTACTACGTTTCAGTAACCTAACCATCCATTTAGCAAACAACTTCATGCATGCAGTAGTGTACTTCCTTTTTTCCCTTAAAAGATTTATGGATATCTTTGTATCCAAAGATTTGTTTTTCTTCATTTGTTGTTTGTCCATGCTGTGTTTTTTTCCCCCTCTCCACAAAACCTTCCCAAAAACCCCCATTTCCATCCAGTTTTCAAACCCTAACCCTCTTCCCCCGGGCTGTGTGGTTTTCATTGAGGTGTGACTAAATGACAACAGTAATTCCACATACTTGCTGGGGAGGAAAGAGACAAAGCAACAGAAAATCAATTTCAAGGTTGGTGAAGGAATCCGGGGATATATTCTTACTGTGTACTGTACTATCTATTGTACTGTTCTAATGCTATGCTCAGGCCACTCAATGTTTCATTACCTTTTTTTTCATATGCTGCTACTGCCAGTGTGTACCACTACTACTACCACCACAACTATGACATTTCATCTGTCCAGGATTCCATAGTCAACCTTAATCGACGTTTGCCATGCACCCAGCCCTGTGCCTAGCCCTATTCTCAAACATGAATCACAGGTAAGATAAGCATTTTGGGGGAGGAAGAATAATGGAGTTGGAGGAGAGGAGAGACTGACGGTAGTACTAGTAAAGTAGTAGGACAATTGAATTCACTAACTCTGTCAGTGGCACTTTTGTAAAAATTTGGGCGATTAGACAATTTGAATCAACCAGCCAGTTAAGTTTCAGGAAAACAAACGTACAGTTAACCCCCCTCCCCGCATCCCCCACAAAACAGTAAAAAAAAAACGTGTATGCTATGTTTAAGTAGAGAAATAAATAAATATTGGAGCCCTAACAAAAATAAACTATCCCACAAGAAGAACCAACCCACCCCACTCCCTAACCTCAACCAATGTCCATGAATCAAATCAGTCAACAAAAAGTCCATAAAACCCATCGCCCAATTTCCATCCCCCCAAAAGTCTTTAAAAAAAGGGGAAAAGGACAGTCTCTCCTCTACTTCCTCCGGCGGTGTCCTTCGGCCAGGCAGTCACACAACTCTATTCGGAGGTCCTAGAGCAGGGCTTTCTGCCTCGCCACCTCCTGCTCAAGGTGGGACACTTTCAGGGTCAAGCGGTGCACACGCCCCTTGCACTTGCAGGTACTGTGGGGGAAAGCTGTTGTTTGTGCTGCTCGGTGGTGTCGGGTGGCTGCCGGACCGCGGCTCCGTACCGCTGGAGGTTTGCGCTGACCATATGACCCAGGGGCAGCGGAGGAGGATTCAGCTGTCGTGGATGTTGTCGACTGTGTGTGTTCCTCCTCCTGGGCCACCAGCCGCCGATATTCGGCGACAATTGCATCCAAGCTTCCGTTGCCAGGCCCGTCTGGCCAACTCCTTCCTTGTTAGTTTGGAAGGAGCATCTATTTGAAGAAAGAAAAACATACTGTAACCAATGCTCTTTAAGATTAACACAAAATAATTCAGCAGAAATTTGTGTCACAGTAGCACTAGCAACTTGCAAGCACAGTACATAACATTTGTGGCATGTATCTATCTAACCTCCCACTTCGTCAGCCTCTGCTCTAACATTAGTGGGAGTTTCAGGAATTCTACTAGTACTGTATGGACTCACTACATTAGACTCAGACAGTGCACCAGTCTTCTTTTTCTTCTCTCTTGTTTATCGAAATTGGTACGTAAACTTGTGGAAGCCGGCATAATGCCAGTGCAGTCAACTTGCACCCGAGAAAAACAGACGCAAGCCATGATGACACAGACTTGCGTTACTGTACCAGTCCAGTACATGCAGGTGGTGAAGCTCTTACTTTTCTATTACGGGTGACACTGGCCATACTCTGTTACAAGGGCTACTGCTTAATTAATTTAACTTTCACCCTGCCCTGCCCCTGACTACTACAAAAGGAACATGAATAATATAAATAATATGATCATCTATCCCTTCACAGGATGTTTGCTTACATATGGGATGAATTTAGGTGCTTTGTTTTTGATTGAGTGAACACTGATAGGCCACACATGAATGACAGAGTTGTAAAAAAAATATTAACAGAGGTAGTGAGTGGCCCCCGTAATCGCCGGATATATGCTGTGCTTGCAAACTACTGTTACTAGTCATGGTAGTATTCTGAAAAATTACAACTTCTTTCCTCTGCTTTGCTACTCTGGCACGGACGTGCGGTGTTACATGCTCTTCAAAGTAACACTCTATATCCAGTGACCGTCTACTCTGTCTACATACACCTATGCTATCTATGAGGAAGATACCATCCAGGCATCCATCCATTCAAAGTAAATGTCAATCATTCTTCTTAATGTCTCAACTGGACAAACCTTACTTTTTCTCACTGAAAAACACCCTTTTTATTTTATTTTGTAAACCGCCACTGCCGCCAGCCATGCATCTGTGCTTGAATTGCATTTGAATTTGAACCAAAGGATATATTGCGCACACATACAGTTTCTGTTTCACCCACCCAAGCAGTCCTCTTTTCTGTCTCCTTGCTTCAGCCTTCAACCGGCCATGCATCAGATTCCAATTTCCAAGCCACCTCTGGCAGCATTCAAAAACACGTATCATTCTTTGCCAGTCATTAATTTTAACTCGCTCGTCTTTCCTCACACCCTTCTTTCCCTTTTCGTTCATCCCATCCATCAATTTCTTCTCTGATCTGACTTGGCTTCTCGATAAAACTTTCACAGCTGATTTGAAGTCAAATTTAGAGGAGGCAATTGGTTACTGGTCAACTCCCTCCGCTAATGCTATTGCTATGAGAAGTCAAGGGTGACTGTCTTCTACCTGGTTGACAAAAACTTAGTTCTAAATTTGTAAGTCTTCTTAACAGTAAAGTGTACTTGTACTGTACAACATATACACCCCTGCAGAGAGCCCACTCTGCAATCTCAATAAGTAAGGAATATAATAGCTTACCACTGCCCACCACTACCGTGGCATCCTCTACAGCAGTTCCTGCTGGCTGTGGCACCGCATCCGCCCCTGGAGTGCCCTCCTCCGCGCTGGCCCCGGCACTGGTGGATGGCTGTGCCGATGGTGTTACGCCTAGAAAATACATTTAATATTTTTAGACACCATATACACCACTCCCTATTTTGTCTAGGAATAAAAAAATGTTACTAGTACTACATAAACAAAATTAATAACTTGTGACTCTCTAATCTAAACTAAAAATGTCCCTTTCTTCAGGGAGGGGTGTTTTTATTTATGCTTAGCCATTACATGTGATGCTACACTTTTTGGCACAACTGATGAATGCTTGCTTTTTAACACGCACCATTTTTCTCCTAACAGACAGAAGGTTCCCTTCAACGAACAAGAGCAAGATCATGATGATTAGTCGGAGTCGTCAACGATTCATCTCCACAAAGACTTTAAGTTCCAACCAGGAGAGGGCTCTCCCACAATTAATGTGTGAAATCGGCCACTTTTCAGTCGTTCACTGTTTATCATTCTCATATGACATTGATTTTAATAAATGTTTTTATATAATACACAATTAAAATTTTTACCGAGTACACACAGAGCTAGATGTTTTACTTTTAATAAAGCTTTAAAACTTACATAGACTCTGTGGTTTTTGGTCATGAGTGAGTGAGCGAAAGGGTTTGCAATTTGCAAGCATGGGTCCGTGACTCTGAGAGGCCGGGACTCTGACTCCGTAGTCTTATGTTCTGGGTTGTATAATCAATGGGGATCATCGCTGCATTCGGGAGCTAAATAAGGACTCTGACACACTAGCTAGTCAGTAAGGAGATTGGGGGTTCAACTTCTGTTATGACTGAGGCATGTGGAAAGTCTAACTGTGCCTATATTATCACCAATCTGCAAAAAAGGGGGGTGTCCTTTCTGTGTTTTTTAGTTTGTTTAAGACTAAACCATTTGACTAATAACAGATGAACTACTTCAGTTTACACAACACATGGTATTAATATAAGGTACTGAAAAAATTATTTGGTTTCCTCATTTCTCACATATTTATTTTTTGAAAAACAGAATAAATTTGCACAAAATACACAGGTTAAAAACAATATAAAACAATAGTCAATCAATTTCTTAGATCAAGAGGTATTTCTATACAGTTTCTAAATTGATCTATGAGTCTGTTGTTTAGCTAGGTTTATACAAATAAAACAAGCAACATTTAAATTGATACACTTTCATATACATAAAAATATTCGGTGTCCTTATGTCGACGCGTTTCGGTGCTTTAGGTTGAAATCGATTAAACACCTTCCTCAGGACAGAACGTTTGTTAAAAAACAGGTTTATTCCTTCTAAAAAAGAGCATACATTCAATTAGGCTTTGTTATTGTGTGAGAGGGAAGTCCCTATTCTCCTAGTACCATGTGGATCTCTTTCTGTTAAAATCTTTTTAAAAATCAAATGTTCAGGCTTACTTAATAAAAGTGGTGTGTTGAGCTGTCAACTAGGCTCATCAACTTTCTCCTGTTAGTTCAGGTTCTTGTGTCTCAATAATATGACCTGTTTAGGGTAAATGAGACTATTTGTCAAACATCGTTATCATGCACAGACTTAAGTGCGTCTATATTTTAAACTCTGGGATTATTGAACTTATTTTCCAGTGATTACTGTAGTTTAAACATCTGCAGCTCTTTGGACTTGATTTTCCTTTACAAACATATAATCATCGCCTCTCTTCTGACATCTGAGGAGTTAAGTACACTAAAATGGCTTTGTTGAGACTCTAGGGTGCTATGTATAGTCATGTGAACATTTGTTATTGTTAATCATGAGTCTACTTACTTGGCGGCGCACCTGCCACTGATCGCTACGGCAATGACGTTTGTTCCTTTATTATTTGAACAGTCTGTGGGGATTATTTTATTTAATCCTTTTCATAATGCCGGCTCTGTTTTGATTTTAAGTGGGGGTCCACCTGTTGGTAGAAAATTGTATAGCTTCTATGACTTCTGCATAGTTCTTAGGGTAGGACACATGTATCTTTGACATTCACATGTTCTTGGATACTGAGAGCTATTACATCTCCCCGCCTTTCTTCCTTTATTGATACCTCTAAATACGTGCCCATTCTATTTGTCAGTGACATCTCTCTATCTGTTACAGATGTATTTTATCGGCCCTCTGAGCTCGTGCTTTTATTTGCCCGCTAAGCTAATGTTTTTGTTAGTCTTATGTACTCACGACTTTCACACGATCTCTAGGTGTATCCCTCATTATAACTTAGGAGCTCTCAGGACCGTATGCTTGCACTATCTGTTTGCTGAGCGATAATACTACTGGGCTAGACAATGTTTCAAAGCCCCCCAGTTAACTAAACTCAATTATTTAATTTAAATCCCTGGTTACTGGATATTGCACATACATATACTTTCCTATCGCTCAATATAGATACTCCTGGGCTAGACACAATTTACAAAACCCCCTGGTGTCTGGAACTAAATAGTCTAATTTTAAACCCATGGTTCCTAGATACTACGCAGTCTAAGTAAGTATCAAGGACTGTTTCCCAAGTCCTTCGGCTCCAAACCGGCCTCTTACCTATTCAGGCGCCAACGTAGCGTTCTCCCGTCCTCTCCTAAGTTATAATGAGGGATACACCTAGAGATCGTGTGAAAGTCGTGAGTACATAAGACTAACAAAAACATTAGCTTAGCGGGCAAATAAAAGCACGAGCTCAGAGGGCCGATAAAATACATCTGTAACAGATAGAGAGATGTCACTGCCAAATAGAATGGGCACGTATTTAGAGGTATCAATAAAGGAAGAAAGGCGGGGAGATGTAATAGCTCTCAGTATCCAAGAACATGTGAATGTCAAAGATACATGTGTCCTATCCTAAGAACTATGCAGAAGTCATAGAAGCTATACAATTTTCTACCAACAGGTGGACCCCCACTTAAAATCAAAACAGAGCCGGCATTATGAAAAGGATTAAATAAAATAATCCCCACAGACTGTTCAAATAATAAAGGAACAAACGTCTTTGCCGTAGCGATCAGTGGCAGGTGGGCCGCCAAGTAAGTAGACTCATGATTAACAATAACAAATGTTCACGTGACTATACATAGCACCCTAGAGTCTCAACAAAGCCATTTTATTGTACTTAACTTCTCAGATGTCAGAAGAGAGGCGATGATTATATGTTTGTAAAGGAACATCAAGTCCAAAGAGCTGCAGATGTTAAAACTACAGTAATCACTGGAAAGTAAGTCCAATAATCCCAGAGTATAAAATCTAGACGCACTTAAGTCTGTGCATGATAACAATGTTTGACAAATAGTCTCATTTAACCTAAACAGGTCATATTATTGAGACACAAGAACCTGAACTAACAGGAGAAAGTTGATGTGCCTAGTTGACAGCTCAACACACCACTTTTATTAAGTAAGCCTGAACATTTGATTTTTAAAAAGAATTTAACAGAAAGAGATCAACAGATGGTACTAGAAGAATAGGGACTTCCCTCTCACACGATAACGAAGCCTAATTGAATGTATTCTCTTTTTTAGAAAGAATAAACCTGGTTTTTAACAAACGTTCTGTCCTGAGGAAGGCGTTTAATCGATTTCAACCTAAAGCACCGAAACGCGTCGACATAAGGACACCGAATATTTTTGTGTATATGAAAGTGTATCAATTTATATGTTGCTTGTTTTATTTGCATAAACTTAGCTAAACAACAGACTCATAGATCAATTTAGAAACTGTATAGAAATACCTCTTGATCTAAGAAATTGATTGACTATTGTTTTATATTGTTTTTAACCTGTGTATTTTGTGCAAATTTATTCTGTTTTTCAAAAAATAAATATGTGAGAAATGAGGAAACCAAATAATTTTTTCAGTACCTTATATTAATACCATGTGTTGTGTAAACTGAAGTAGTTCATCTGTTATTAGTCAAATGGTTTAGTCTTAAACAAACTAAAAAACACAGAAAGGAGTCCCTCCTTTTTTGCAGATTATTCACACCCAGTCCTTTCTGATTTATCTGGGTAACTCTCTTCTTTTGGAAGTTATATTATCACCAATGCCCTATTTCTTGTCCATAGTTCTGTATGTGCAGAATAGTCCCTGCAACAGTAGTAGTATGTCCTCCTATCCAATCAAAAAGTAAACCAGTATCTTATTCTTGGCGGCCATTGACATTTTATTGTTGGGAATTGTCAAAGCATAAATATTTAGATGACTTCAATAGACATTATGGACAACCCAGAGGACTGCATTCAGTACCTAGAGCTGTTGCTGAATAGGAGTTTTGTTTAACACCTTTTGCCAACTGTGCAAGCTTAGCTAGCTACACAGACAGACTAATAATAATAATGTAGTAGTAGTACAGAGAGTCATAGTAGAGGCAGGATAAGAATTTAGAAACAGTCTACAAGAAGATCAAAGACAATTTAGGAACAAATAGAATTATGAGGAACGTTTGGAATAAATAGGTGCTGTAAAAGATAGGGAAGTATAATTAATAATGTTAACAGGAAAACTTACTGGGGCCAGCAGAGGAGCCCTCGGCGGACCTATCCTGGTCTTGCTGTTCCTGCTCCCCCGGCGCCGCTACCTCCTCCTCTGTCCTCTTGCCCCTGGGGGGAGCTGATGTACAACATGAAAGAAAGACACAAACATGGATGATTGTTGTCAACCAAATCAAACATTTCAAAAAAACAATAAAATTATTTCGGGGAAATAGACGACAATTGCAGTAAATTTATTGACCTATCTGATGTGGTCTACTAGGATATTAGTATTTCTGCATTCGCGGACCGTCTACTTGGAAAGTTATGTAACTCACTAAACCAACTACAAAAAGGTTCTACTAGGGCTGGCAGGCAGCACTCCGCAGCACGCGAAGTGACAGACACAGTCCGTCATGATTGAAGACCACTAAAAAGTTTCCTACTAAATAACCAGTCATATTATACTCAAACTATCAATCCACCGGCACTATCTCTTCTTAGTGGCAGGAGTACAAAGGTAGGACTGGACTTGAGTCTCTAGTGTCTAGCATTACGCAGTTCTGTAAAGTACACTCATACATAATCATCCAGGCCAAATGAGCACAAAATTGAAAACAAGTAAGCATAGTAGCACCACCAGTGAACAGGCGAGCACCTGCAATCACAGAAGCTTTTGAAACATAATTTACCTGCAATGTAATCAATCAGCAGCATTCTTGCTCTTCGGAAAAAACAAATGTTTGCAATATCATAACGCAGAGTAGGAGAAAACAAAGTAGTGATTAAATAGCTACTACTACTCACCAAGCCCAGGCATCTCCATGCCAAGCAGGTCGAGCAGGTTGTGTTCCCGGTCCAGTATGTCGGACCACCAGTGCGTCGCCTCGTTGTAGGTGCGCCGGACCCAAGACTCCAGATACATGGCCCGGCACACCTTCCCCCATATCTGGTGACGCTCCCGGAGCTCGTACCAGGCACCGGGCCTGCCGCCTGCCGCGATGGTCTTTGGGAGGTGGCGCTGGATGAAGAAAACATCCAGTGCAGCCACCTCCACCGCGCTAAAGATCTCCCGGGCATATACATCCTCCCCCATTAGGTGCCTGCAAGGGAGCCGGCTACGGGGTGCGGGACCCTTCCCCTTAGACTTGCCGGCTCCCTTTGCCATGGTCCTGGGTGAAAGAAGAAAAGAATAGGGAAAAAAAGTAAGAAAAAGAAAAGAAAAGAGAGAGCTAAACAAAAAAGTAGTTATTAAAGTAACAAAAAGTTGAAAAAAACACAAAATATAGATGTAGAAAAAGAGAGGGATAGATAATAAGTAAAAAAGATCCAAAAAAGTTCAAACAAACAAAGGATTTGAAGAACTGGGATATCAAATACCCAGCGGCGCCAGGGACATGCCCAAAGTCCTCTAGGTTCCCTTGCCTTGGTACACAGAGACACAGAATACTTCTAGGTGGCGTCAGAGATCAAATTTATTAGCTGCAGCTAGTAGCAGAAAACCCAGCAATACAACACGCTGTACAACTCAAGAAACTGCTCAATTTTCATAAAGCAAGACATCACCTTTTATACACAATATTCTCATTATAAATGTACACCCACTGCACCGAATTCTGATCAATAGGACACATTTTCTAACTGAGTATCACTTTAACAAAAACCCAATTTACAGTAACCCAACCCAAAAGTTAATTATTAGGACTGTCCCAAATTCAATTTCCACAAGCCGGAAAAATCCATATTTGAAAGCACTACCCATGTAATGAAAGGTCGTAAGGAAAGAAACACTTTAGATATTGATTAGGATAAGATATGTGCAAGGAAACTAAAGGTTAACGAGGTCCTGAACAGTGATTGAAAAACTCAGACAACGATCAGCTAGAGAAACTGGTTTTGCAAAAGGTCAGTTTCAGGTGAAAAAGGGTCACTCTCTCTACAGTTCATTCAGAGTCAGAAAAACCCAAGTTAATATATGCACGAACTCAGAAGGCCAGGCCACTTGTTTGTTGGGCCTACTTCACAGGCCTACGTGAGGGCAAGACTAAAATGGAGTCAGGTTTGAGAATGACAGAACCACAGGCCCTCCTTTTGCCATTACGTAGGCAATAACCTAAACTCATGTCAATCTGAATCTAGGTCTATATATATTCTCATCAGGTCATCAAGGTGTTGCTGTAACATCATCTTATTATCCTTCACTTCTCTCGGGACTGGTCTTCTCACACAGATCGTAGCACAAAGACTACAAATGGCGGGACCACACTGGATGCATAAACAACACGAGAAAAGTATAGCTAACGCCATACCAAGGAACATCAGAATCTTCCATCCCCATTTGGACAGCGATTCCCATAACCATCCCATCAACGACCAGTTACCTTCGTCCACATGAATAGACTCAGAGATCTTATGTAGTCTAGAGATGGCTTGGTACACTGTCGGGGCATTATCTGGTATGAAAACGCAGCAACTAGATCTAATAAATTTGCATACCCCACCTCTATCTGCAAGTATAATATCTAAAACAAAACGGTTCTGTAATGTCATAAGGCGGTCCACTTGAAGCTCTGCTGTAATATTGCTAAGGGTACCTGCAGTCTCATTTATAGTGGCCTCAACCACTCTCGTAAGCTGACGAATATGCCTACTATTAGCCATAGGACCCCAAATGGGTAGGAAACCCTTGAAGAAGTCTCCAGCTTCTTGTGCGACAGTATCTTTCGCATCGATTATACCTCTACCATATCTTGTCTTATGGTAATCGGAAACAGCAGTGTATGTAGGGGGAAGCAAAAATGCCACGTAACATGTGCCGGAAAAATCAGATGGCAACATTGTGTATGCTCAATCGTGACAAACAAAATACGCGCCTTTAGCTGGCACAAACGGAGGAGATTTCTGGGATGTATAAACGTATGTGTGAACACACGCACTCTTACCAAGCTGAGCTCTCGGATTCTGACCATTACCTTGCAAACAGAGATGACCTCGGTGGGGTATAATCCAAATAGGAGGAGACCTTCGCTGCCTTTCTTTCTCCGTCAAGCTAACACTATATGTTGTCTTATTCCAACCGGCATATGCTCGTACCTGACTTCTAGGGATAGCGTTATACGCATCGATATCTCTAATCATATCAACTATTCCCCGTATCAAGGCATTATTACTTGCATTGTCTTTGACAGAACGTACAGAAGAGGCTTCATTCGCATAGATAAACATTGATTGGAGTGCCCAAACTGACCTGTTAGGCGAAAAAGGCAAAACCAAATATGGCATTCCCTTATCTGTAGTATGTGGCATAAGACCCCCCACCCAACAATTCGTGGTATTTATGACTAGCTGATGCTGATGCAACATCTGTATAAATGAATTGTTCACAAATTCTGATCTTCGTGTCTGTTCATGTTCAGGTAACGTATGAAACTCATGTGGCGAAACAGTAGAAACAGAAAGAGTAGGTTGGGAGGTAGATGTAAGTGGCAATTGTGTGACATAGAAAATCCAACCCACACAAGCATAAGAAAACATATTATTAAAAAACATTTGATACGAATCAATATACATATTTGGACTTTAGAATCAACTTTCCTAACACATTTATCAGATTCCAGAAACTCCATCCTCTAGCGTGCTGCTCACGGCAATTTTCCTTCTTCACTTAAGTGTGTGCCAAGATCGCACTAACGACCCTGAACCACAGACCTTGTGTCAATACGCGGCTCACCCCTTAAGAACTTCCTACCGTGACCCTGCAGTCCGGATGGTGACTCGAAAAAGGAAAAAGCAAAAAAGTCTCTTGATCTGACAAGGTGTAATTCACTATAAAAAAATATTATTTTTATTTGTCCATAGCAACAGGCTTTCTTGGCCTCAATTCGTAGCGTTCTTTATCAGGTACATTTAGATCCTTAAATAAAAGTTCCGGATTGGTGGTGTCAATCTTTAGATGAGGAGGCACAGCAGCTTGTAGAACATCATCATCCTCGCGTTCTGACCGTGTCCATGTCAAATGAGCATCACTAAAGGGAACGAATTTGGGGATTCTCTCGCAATCTTTGTCAGCTATACCATCCCTCACCCACTGATCATACGGTAAAGGCAAAGGAACATTTTTCCTATGGGTGGCATGCACCCAGTTCTTTTTACCAGCTACTCTAACAGCAGTTCTAGTGACCAGCAATACCAAATAGGGACCAGTCCATCTCGGTTCCAAATTCTTGGATCGCTGAAAATTCTTCGTCAAGATAAAATCACCAGGTTGGATCATGTGTCCTGGATCTGCAGTAGCTGTCGGCAAACTGTCATAGACCTGTTGGTGGAGAACACGTAATTTAGCAGTCAAGTCATGTAAGTAATCCACCAACATAGGGTACTCAATACTGCTGTATTCTTTAGGACGAGGCACACCCCAAACATTTGCAGGATGACCAAACACAGTTTCATACGGACTAAGTCCCACTCGAGAATGCACGGTCGTCCTTGTTGACAAAAGAGCCAACGGCAAGGCATCCGGCCATGTAAGACCAGTGCTCGCTTGCACCTTAGCTAATTTCAGCTTCAAGGTACCATTGTAACATTCAACAAGTCCAGCAGACTGGGGTGATTCGCTGCATGGAACTTCTGATTTATTCCCAAACCAGCACAAACTTTCTTCATGTTTTGACCCACAAATTCACTCCCATTGTCCGACCATACAATTCTCTGCAAACCATACCTAGGGAAGTACTCTCTCAGCAAAACCGTGGCTGTAGACAAGGCAGTATTATCGTTCAGGGGGTAGGCCTCTATCTACCTGGAAAAGGCACAAACAACCACAAGGACATACTTCAAATTATTGCATCTCTCCACATGTATATAATCTAGCTGTATCACCTCAAACGGATACGTCGGAGGAGCAAAGTGACCAGCTGGAGTTGGAGTTCCCTTACCAGGATTATACTTCAGACAAATCATTCAATGTTTCACCACGTTCTCTGCACATTTCGGAATTCCAGCATTCTGCCAAACTGGATCCAACAACTTGCATATTCCCTTCGAACTTATGTGAGCCATTCCATGTGCCATTGTAACCACTGGAAGCACATACGCATCTGGCAACAGCCATCGCTGGTGTTCTGACAACTCAACTACTCAATTACACATTGACAATAACTCTCGGAAGGCTATTTCTCAGGGAAAGAGTTTAGTTTCCCTGTATAAAGCCACAGGTAGAAGGCATTTTTCTATTCTTTTAGATGTTTTCAGAGCGAAAGTTCCGGCCTCCCTGTTATACGGAATTGAGTTAGTTGATCTAAAAAAGTGGAGTTTTTTAAACTCTGCGGAAGGGAAAATTTTACGCAGTTTAATGTCTGTAGGTACAGCAAATTCGACTGCCTCCTTGAGACAGGAAATGGGTTTACGTAGCAGCTGGGTTCAAGGTCTGGCAAGTATCATACGTTGGGTAGTAGCTTTATCTAAAGGTGAACCTAATACCTTAAGAGATCTTATAAAAAATGAATTATTAGGATCTTTTAATGATTTCTCACTGATTGTAAAAAACTTCAGATTTGCCGTGCTACAATTGAAATTGGATGAGGAGACTTTATTTCTATTGTCCTCTCATCAATTAAAAACTGTTCTGAAGTCAGCCTCCTGGGAATTGGGGTTTTGTCAGGATAGAGACTTCTGTCTAGCGAAAAAAGGTTGTACGCCTGCTATTGAATCTTATACCCTGCGGAAAGCTCAACCGTATATGTATTGGAACATCTCCCATGGCGTCAGGCGCCTTGTGTTCTTATTAAGACATAATTTGCTTCCGCTGAAAGTTCTACATGCCAGCTGGTTTGGTCATTCGGCATGCTGTGATCTTTGTCAATTGTATGATCAGGACTTAGATCACGTCATGTTTGTTTGTCCTACATTGATGTCTTGCAGGCGTAGATGGTTAAGACCAATTTGCTTACAACTCAACATATTATCTGCTTCTTCGTTTAAGGCAGCCTTGATTAACCCACCTAATGAAATGTTTGCTTTTAAACTGTACAACTTTTTTAAATGTTTTTTGGACCTGTATTAAGATGTTTCTTGTAATTGTGATGGAATAATATTTTAAGTATTTCTTGTTTTGTATGTATATGTTGTTTTATGTGGACCTCATAAAGAGTTCCTTATCATAATAAAATAAACTTGAAACTTGACAACTCAACCCAACAACCTGTCGAATCCAACATACCCGTAGTCTCTCACCAAACACTCACTTCTTTCTCAATCGCTTCAGCCTGAATCATTTTCACACTTTCTATTGTGTCTTCGCACATTCCACCAGCCATAACCCAATTAGCTGGGCCGGCAACATACATACGGCTCATCATATATTTCGCCGTTTCCTTCGCAACTTCATCTGCAAACGCATTCCCTCGACCAACATTGTCCACAACTTTCTTATGCGCGCTACACTTCATAATTGCAATCTGCTTTGGGAGAGTGAGAGATTCCAAAAGTTTATTCACCAACTGCCCATGCTGTATTTTTGTCCCATGCGAAGTAAGGAACACACGCTCTCTCCATAAACGCCCAAAACTATGGGCAACACCAAACGCATACTGGCTATCGGTGTAAACATACACTCGCTTTCCTTCTGACAACACACACCCTCAAGTCAGTGCAATCAACTCTGCTGCTTGCGCAGAATTCTGTGGTATGCGTGCTGTCTCAACAACTGTATGTAAAGTTGTAATAGCATACGCTGCAGTCGTTTCACCATTCGGAAGCCTAAAACACAAACCATCTACCCATAGGGTACCATCAACATCCGTAAGGGGAGTATCCCTCAGGTCAACTCTAGCCTTCGTTTCTTCCTCTGTACGAAGAAAACAATCATGCTGTTCCTGAGGATCCGTCTCTGTAGAGATCGGTAACAACGTAGCTGGATTCAACACATTACATCTTTTAATGTGCACATGACTAGCCAACAATGTCAACTCGTAACTTGACAGACGTGCACTAGTAAGGTGCTGTGTCTTAGTCCTGTTTAATAAGGTATCCACTGTATGTGGGACCATCACAATTAACGTATTATCCAATACCAAACCAGCAGACTGTCGGATAGAAACAGCCGCTGCAGCTGTAGCTCTCAGACAACTCGGCAACGCCTTAGCAACTGGGTCTAACGTTGCTCAAAAATACGCACATGGACGCTGCTTGTCCCCAAATGGTTGTGTCAACACTGACAATGCACAACCTTCTCTCTCGTGCACGTACAATGTGAAAGGCTTACTATAGTCTGGAGTACCCAACACAGGAGCCGAACACAATGCATCGCGTAGTTCAGAAAAACTTTTCTGACATTTCAAGTTCAAAACAACTTTATTTCGATTCATAACGAATCATAAAAAGCACATAGACAGAAATACATAATTAAGGGGTGCAATTACATCGGGTTGCAGTCACAGTTAAAATAGAGCAGTTAAAATATTTACAAAATGTTTAAAAAAAAAAGCAGCAATTTTTCAGTAATTCCATAGGGTGTTGTCAAGACTATTAAATTATCTATTTCCAGAACGTTTTTTAATGCGGAAAGCAGCTACCAAGAAGTTAGCGACATTAAACATATTTAGGGGTGAGTCTAACTTTTTTAAGTAAAATAGGGCAGGCTTGATTTGGACGAACCCCTTGTTCTTAAGCAATGGGACAATATACTTTTTCCTGGGCAGATCATATATACCACAGAAGAACATAAAATGAGCAGTGTCCTGCAGAGAAAAACCGTCACATTTGCAGGCCGCTAAGTCCTCTGGCTTGGCCCATACCTTAGAGTCATTTAACAGAAAGTGAATCTGGTTAAGTCTTAGTTTGGTTAATAACCAGCAATGTAATGGAATAGACACTACTGTTAAATAAGGTTCAATGGCCGGTGTAGTTTTAGAAATATAGTGCTCCCTCACTGTGGGTTTCGCAAGCTCACAGCTCTCCCGCTCCATTTCTCTCACTTTTAAAAAAGTCGATTTGAACCATTCCAGGTCATTCTTAACGATGCCATCTGGTGTGACATTTGTCAGACCAAGGAAGAGGATGCGGAGTATCTTTCAGAGTCAATGCTAACAGAGGTTTCGCCAACAGTGAAAAAATGGGGATCCACTGTCTACAATACGATGTAATACCTAAAAAGGCACCCACTTCTCTCTGTGTGGATGGTACATTCAATTGCGCAATTGCTTGAATTCGTTCTGGGGTCAATCTCCTTCCCTCCTTCGAAAAGAGATGACCTAAGTAGGTCACTTCTTGGCGACAATATTGCAACTTTGAAGGTGACACTTTATGATGAAGGTCAGACAAATACCGCAACAAAGAAAGAGTAGCCTTTTTACAAATCTTTTCATCATCAGCAGTAATCAACAAATCATCGACGTACAGAATAAGAGTAGCACCAACAGGTAAGACAAAACCGTCAAGCTGAGTTTTCAACCCCTGACTATAGATGGAGGGACTTTCACAATAACCTTGGGGAGCTGTCTTAAACCGGAAGCTTCGGCCTCCTAATGAGAAGCCAAAAATATCCCTGCTCTCCTCAGCAATAGGAATGCTGAAGAAAGCATTCTTCAAATCGATGACAGAAAACCAAGCTGCCGAAGCATGCATCAAAGTCAACAAAGCAGTGATATCAGGTACCACAGGAAACTGTGGCACAACAATCTTGTTTACCTCTTGAAGGTCGATCACAAACAGGTACACTGGTGGCTTAGAAGCATCAGTACGTTTAAGGACAGGCAAAACAGGACTGTTACACACATTACCTCTCGTTTCCTCAACTACACCCTTCTCAACCAAATCATAAACAATCGCTAAAAGAGCTCTCTCACCATCACTCGATATCTTGTATTGGGGAATACGAGGTAGCCTAGCATTTGACTTAAGGGTGACAACATAAGGTGGAATCTGCAAAAGACCAACATCATTTGGACCTGCAGCCCAAAGCGTGCCAGAAAGCGAACGCAATTCCAGTGGCAAACAATCCTTAGACAAATACATTGGGGAAATCACTTTCTTACCGAGGCTAAGTTGTAATCCTGAAGGAGAACAATGTAATGTTGCATATAATCTTTTCTATTTAACAACAAGGGGTGGTGATGGACAGAGTTTCTGAATTAAGCAGAATACTCTCACCCAGTCAAGAGATCAGGGCTAGATCCAACACCGTTTTTTAGCTCACTGCACCATCCCAGCTCAGAACCTGGCTATATGCAAATTAGTCTGTTCCTGTCCCAGTGCATGATGAGAACAGGGCAAACCAAACTACCAAGCCAATTCTTACGCTGGGTATGAAACAAGCTACCGGGGACCGGTTTCTGGCATTTCAGCCGTCGTCGGCCCGGCTTGCTTGAATCCTGATGGTGCAATGAACAAGGGACTCACATCTGAGTATACCCTTCCACGCTTAGGGTGGACAAAATATTTAACAACAAGGGGTGGTGATGGACAGAGTTTCTGAATTAAGCAGAATACTCTCACCCAGTCAAGAGATCAGGGCTAGATCCAACACCGTTTTTTAGCTCACTGCACCATCCCAGCTCAGAACCTGGCTATATGCAAATTAGTCTGTTCCTGTCCCAGTGCATGATGGGAACAGGGCAAACCAAACTACCAAGCCAATTCTTACGCTGGGAAGGAAACAAGCTACCGGGGAACGGTTTCTGGCATTTCAGCCGTCGTCGGCCCGGCTTGCTTGAATCCTGATGGTGCAATGAGCAAGGGACTCACATCTGAGTATACCCTTCCACGCTTAAGGTGGACAAAATATTTAACAACAAGGGGTGGTGATGGACAGAGTTTCTGAATTAAGCAGAATACTCTCACCCAGTCAAGAGATCAGAGCTAGATCCAACACCGTTTTTTAGCTCACTGCACCATCCCAGCTCAGAACCTGGCTATATGCAAATTAGTCTGTTCCTGTCCCACTCGAGATCTTGTATTTGGGAATACGAGGTAGCCTAGCATTTGACTTAAGGATGACAATATAAGGTGAAATCTGCAAAAGACCAACATCATTTGGACCTGCAGCCCAAAGCGTGTCAGGAAGCGAACGCAATTCCAGTGGCAAACAATCCTTAGACAAATACATTGGGCAAATCACTTTCTTACCGAGTCTAAATTGTAATCCTGAAGGAGAACAATGTAATGTCGCATATAATCTTTTCAGCAGGTCCAAACCCAACAGATTCTCACCACAACCAGTCGTTAGAATAAGTGGAGCTTCCAATTCACAAGGGCCAATGGAAAGGGACAAAGGACTAGAAACCGGATTACGAACTGGGGTGCCTGAAAATCCGACTGAAACATTGGTCAAGCCAGACAAAGGTGCGCCAGGAAGTTTAGAGTGCATAATAGAACTCTTTGTCGCACCAGTATCCAAAAGAAAAGGTTCTGCCACACCTGATGTAATCACTTCAACATAAGGTCCACTCTGATCTACTGGAACTGACACTACTCCCTCACTTTGTCCTTGGCTGTCCTAGTTATCATTATAACCAGAACTCTCACCTTCGACATAGTAATCCTCAACATAGTACTGGGCAGACTGACCACTCGTAACATTCTGTCTGTCAAAATAATTCGCAGAATTCTGTAGGGAAGAGGAACGCTCATTCTGAGGGATCACACCACGTCCCCTATCACTAGGTACTTGCTGAAAACGACCACAACCTCTCTGACCAGATACACCATTCGCACGCTGTAACAAAGCCGGGCAACTATTCTTGTAATGACCTTCCTCTGAAGAACTGGGATGTCAAATACCCAGCGGCGCCAGGGACACGCCCAAAGTCCTCTGGGTTCCCTTGCCTTGGTACACAGAGACACGGAATACTTCTAGGTGGCGTCAGAGATCAAATTTATTAGCTGCAGCTAGTAGCAGAAATCCCAGCAATACAACACGGTGTACAACTCAAGAAACTGCTCAATTTTCATAGAGCAAGACATCACCTTTTATACACAATATTCTCATTATAAATGTACACCCACTGCACCAAATTCTGACCAATAGGACTTATTTTCTAACTGAGTATCACATTAACAAAAACCCAATTTACAGTAACCCAACCCAAAAGTTAATTATTAGGACTGTCCCAAATTCAATTTCCACAAGCCGGACAAACCTATAATTGAAAGCACTACCCATGTAATGAAAAGTCGTAAGGAAAGAAACAATTTAGATATTGATTAGGATAAGATATGTGCAAGGAAACTAAAGGTTAACGAGGTCCTGAACAGTGATTGAAAAACTCAGACAACGATCAGCTAGTGAAACTGGTTTTGCAAAAGGTCAGTTTCAGCTGAAAATGGTCACTCTCTCTGCAGTTTATTCAGAGTCAGAAAAACCCAAGTTAATATATGCACGAACTCAGAAGGCCAGGCCACTTGTTCGTTGGGCCTACTTCACAGGCCTACGTGAGGGCAAGAATAAATGGTGCCAGGTTTGAGAATTACAGAACCACAGGACCTCCTTTTGCCATTACGTAGGCAATAACCTAAACTCATGTCAATCTGAATCTAGGTCTATATCTATTCTCATCAGGTCATCAAGGTGTTGCTGTAACATCATCTTATTATCCTTCACTTCTCTCGGGACTGGTCTTCTCACACAGATCGTAGCACAAAGACTACAAATGGCGGGACCACACTGGATGCACAAACAACACGAGAAAAGGATAGCTAACGCCATACCAAGGAACATCAGAATCTTCCATCCCCATTTGGACAGCGATTCCCATAACCATCCCATCAACGACCAGTTACCTTCATCCACATGAATAGACTCAGAGATCTTATGTAGTCTAGAGATGGCTTGGTACACTGTCGGGGCATTATCTGGTATGAAAACGCAGCAACTAGATCTAATAAATTTGCATACCCCACCTCTATCTGCAAGTATAATATCTAAAACAAAACGGTTGTGTAATGTCATAAGGCGATCCGCTTGAAGCTCATCTGTAATATTGCTAAGGGCACCTGCAGTCTCATTTATAGTGGCCTCAACCACTCTCGTAAGCTGACGAATATTCCCACTATTAGCCATAGGACCCCAAAAGGGTAGGAGACCCTTAAAGAAGTCTCCAGCTTCTTGTGCGACAGTATTTTTTGCATTGATTATACCTCTACCATATCTTGTCTTATGGTAATCGGAAACAGCAGTGTATGTAGCGGTAGCAAAAATGCCACGTAACATGTGCCGGAAAAATCAGATGGCAACCATGTGTATGCTCTATCGTGACAAACAAAATACGTGCCATTAGCTGACACGAACGGATGAGATTTCTGGGACGTAGAAACGTATGTGTGAACACACACACTCTTACCAAGCTGAGCTCTCAGATTCTGACCATTACCTTGCAAACTGAGATGACTTCGGTGGGGTATAATCAAAATAGGAGGAGACCTTCGCTGCCTTTCTTTTTCCGTCAAGCTAACACTATATGTCGTCTTATTCCAACCGACATATGCTCGTACCTCATCTCTAGGGATAGCGTTATACGCATCAATATCTCTAATTATATCAACTATTCCCCGTATCAAGGCATTATTACTTGCATTGTCTTTGACAGAACGTACAGGAGAGGCTTCATTCGCATAGATAAACATTGATTGGAGTGCCCAAACTGACCCGTTAGGCGAAAAAGGCAAAACCAAATATGCCATTCCCTTATCTGTAGTGTGTGGCATAAGACCACACACCCAACAATTTGTGGTATTTATGACTAGCTGATGCTGATGCAACATCTGTATAAACAAATTGTTCACAAATTCTGATCTACGTGTCTGTTCATGTACAGGTAACGTATAAAACTCATGTGGAGAAACAGTAGAAAAAGAAAGAGTAGGTTGGGAGGTAGATGTAAGTGGCAATCGTGTGACATAGAAAATCCAACCCACACAAGCTAATGTAATATTCATAAGCATAAGAAAACACATTATTAAAAATCATTTGCATAGCAATCAATTAACATATTCGGACTTTAGAATCCACTTTCCTAACACATTTATCAGACTCAAGAAACTCCATCCTCTAACGTGCTGCTCACGGCAATTTTCCTTCTTCACTTAAGTGTGCGCCAAGATCGCACTAACGACCCTGAACCACAGACCTTGTGTCAATACGCGGCTCACGCCTTAAGAACTTCCTACCGTGACCCTGTAGCTGAGTCCGGATTGTGACTCAAAAAAGGAAAAAGCAAAAAAAGTCTCCTGATCTGACAAGGTGTATTTCACTATATAAAAAAATCCCAGTTTCAATTTTATTTGTCCATATGCACAGTCTTTTGCGGTCTTAGATCGCAGCGTTCTTTATCAGGTACAGTTGGATCCTTAAATAAAAGTTTCGGATTGGTGGTGTCAATCTTTAGATGAGGAGGCACAGCAGCTTGCAGAACATCATCATCCTCGCGTTCTGACCGTGTCCATGTCAAATGAGCATCACTAAAAGGCACAAATGTGGGGACTCGCTCACAATCTGTATCAGCTATACCATCCCTCACCCACTGATCATACGGTAAAGGCAAAGGAACTTTTTTACAGTGGGTGGCATGCACCCAGTTCTTGTTGCCAGCTACTCTAACAGCGGTTCTAGTAACCAAAAGGACTAAGTAAGGACCAGTCCATCTAGGTTCCAAGTTCTTGGTACGCTGAAGGTTCTTGAAAAGGACGTATTGACCAGGTTGGATTGAATGTCCAGGATCTGTAGTAGCTGTCGGCAAACTGTCATAGACCTGTTGGTGGAAACACGTAATTTAGCAGTCAAGTCATGTAAGTAATCCACCAACATAGGGTACTCAATACTGCTGTATTCTTTAGGACGAGGCACACCCCAAACTTTGGCCGGACGACCAAACACAATTTCATACGGACTAAGTCCCACTCGAGAATGCACAGTCGTCCTTGTTGACAAAAGGGCCAACGGCAAGGCATCCGGCCATGTAAGACCAGTGCTCGCTTGTACCTTAGCTAATTTCAGCTTTAAGGTACCATTGTAACATTCAACAAATCCAGTAGACTGGGGGTGATTCGCTGCATGAAACTTCTGATTTATTCCCAAACCAGCACATACTTTCTTCATGATTTGACCCACAAATTCACTCCCATTGTCCGATCATACAATTCTCAGCAAACCATACCTAGGGAAGTACTCTTTCAGCAAAACCTTGGATGTAGACAAGGCAGTATTATCCTTTGGGGGTAGGCCTCTATCCACCTGGAAAAGGCACAAACAACCACAAGGACATACTTCAAATTATTGCATCTCTCCATATGTATATATTCTAGCTGTATCACCTCAAACGGATACGTCCGAGGAGCAAAATGACCAGCTGGAGTTGGATTTCCCTTACCAGGATTACACTTCAGACAAATCATACAATGTTTCACCACGTTCTCTGCACATTTCGGAATTCCAGCATTCTGCCAAACTGGAGCCAACAACTTGCATATTCCCTTCGAACTTATGTGAGCCATTCCATGAGCCATTGTAACCACTGGGAGCACATACGCATCTGGCAACAGCCATCGCTGGTGTTCTGACAACTCAACCCAACAACCTGTCGAATCCAACATACCCGTAGTTTCTCTCTAAACACTCACTTCTTTCTCAGTCGCTTCAGCCTGAATCATTTTCACACTTTCTATTGTGTCTTCGCACATTCCACCAGCCATAACCCAATTAGCTGGGCCTGCAACATACATAAGGCTCATCATATCTTTCGCCATTTCCTTTGCAACTTCATCTGCAAACGCATTCCCTCGACCAACATCGTCCACAACTTTCTTATGCGCACTACACTTCATAATTGCAAAATGCTTTGGCAGAGTGATAGATTCCAAAAGTTCATTCACCAACTGCCCATGCTGTATTTTTGTCCCATGCAAAGTAAGGAACCCACGCTCTCTCCACAAACGCCCAAAACTATGGGCAACACCAAACGCATACTGGCTATCGGTGTAAACATTCACTCGATTTCCTTCTGACAACACACACGCCCTAATCAGTACAATCAACTCTGCTGCTTGCGCAGAATTCTGTGGTATGCGTGCTGTCTCAACAACTTTATGTAAAGTTGTAATAGCATACGATGCAGTCGTTTCACCATTCGGAAGCTTAAAACACGAGCCATCTACCCATAGGGTACTATCAACATCCGTTAGGGGAGTATCCCTTACGTCAACTCTAGCTTTCGTTTCTTCCTCTGTACGAAGAAAACAATCATGCTGTTCCTGAGGATCCGTCTCTGTAGAGATCGGTAACAACGTAGCTGGACTCAACACATTACATCTTTTAATGTGCACATGACTAGCCAACAATGTCAACTCGTAACTTGACAGACGTGCACTAGTAAGGTGCTGTGTCTTAGTCCTGTTTAATGAGGTATCCACTGCATGTGGGACCATCACAATCAACGTATTATCCAATACCAAACCAGCAGACTGTCGGATAGAAACAGCCGCTGCAGCTGTAGCTCTCAGACAACTCGGCAACGCCTTAGCAACTGGGTCTAATGGTACTGAAAAATACGCACATGGACGCTGCTTTTCCCCAAATGGTTGTGTCAACACTGACAACGCACAACCTTCTCTCTCGTGCACGTACAACGTGAAAGGCTTACTATAGTCCGGAGTACCCAACACAGGAGCCGAACACAATGCATTGCTTAGTTCAGAAAAACGTTTCTGACATTCGTAGTCAATGCTAACAGAGATTTCGCCAACAGTGAAAAATTGGGGATCCACTGTCTACAATACGATGTAATACCTAAAAAGGCACCCACTTCTCTCTGTGTGGATGGTATATTCAATTGCGCAATTGCTTGAATTCGTTCTGGGGTCAATCTCCTTCCCTCCTTCGAAAAGAGATGACCTAAGTAGGTCACTTCTTGGCGACAATATTGCAACTTTGAAGGTGACACTTTATGAGGAAGGTCAGACAAATACCGCAACAAAGAAAGAGTAGCCTCTTTACAAATCTTTTCATCATCAGCAGTAATCAACAAATCATCGACGTACTGAATAAGAGTAGCACCAACAGGTAACACAAAACCGTCAAGCTGAGTTTTCAACGCCTGACTATAGATGGAGGGACTTTCACAATAACCTTGGGGAGCTCTCTTAAACCGGAAGCTTCGGCCGCCTAATGAGAAGCCAAAAATATCCCTGCTCTCCTCAGCAATAGAAATACTGAAGAAAGCATTCTTCAAATCGATGACAGAAAACCAAGCTGCCGAAGCAGGAATCAAAGTCAACAAAGCAGTGATATCAGGTACCACAGGAAACTGTGGCACAACAATCTTGTTGACCTCTCGAAGGTTGATCACAAACCTGTACACAGGTGGCTGAGAAGCATCAGTACGTTTAAGGACAGGCAAAACAGGACTGTTACAAACATTACCTCTCGTTTCCTCAACTACACCCTTCTCAAACAGATCATAAACAATCGCTAAAAGAGCTCTCTCACCATCACTCGAGATCTTGTATTGTGGAATACGAGGCAGCCTAGCATTCGACTTAAGGGTGACAATATAAGGTGGAATCTGCAAAAGACCAACATCATTTGGACCTGTAGCCCAAAGTGTATCAGTAAGCGAATGCAATTCCAGTGGCAAACAATCCTTAGACAAATACATTGGGGAAATCACTTTCTTACCGAGGGTAAGTTGTACCCCTGAAGGAGAACAATGTAATGTCGCATACAATCTTTTCAGCAGGTCCAAACCCAACAGATTCTCACCACAACCAGTCGTTAGAATAAGTGGAGCTTCCAATTCACAAGGGCCAATGGAAAGGGACCAAGGACTAGAAACCGGATTACGAACTGGGGCGCCTGAAAATCCTACTGAAACATTGGTCAAGCCAGACAAAGGTGCGCCAGGAAGTTTAGAGTGCATGATAGAACTCTTCGTCGCACCAGTATCCAAAAGAAAAGATTCTGCCACACCTGATGTAATCACTTCAACATAAGGTCCACTCTGATCTACTGGAACTGACACCACTCCCTCACTTTGTCCTTGGCTGTCCTAGTTATCATTATAACCAGCACTCTCACCTTCAACACAGTAATCCTCAACATAATACTGGGCGGACTGACCACTCGGGACATTCTGTCTGTCAAAATAATTCACAAAATTCTGTAGGGAAGAGGAACACTCTTTCTGAGGGATCACACCACGTCCCCTACCCCTAGGAGCTTGCTGAAAACTACCACGACCTCTCTGACCAGATACACCATTCGCACGCTGTAACAAAGCCGGGCAACTATGCTTGTAATGACCTTCCTCTCTGCAATAAGCACACTGATTAGGGCCAGGAAAGAATCGCTGAACATAATGCTCAGGCTTCTGTAACAATCTCTGAAATTGTGGAGGTTGCTGAAACTGAGGCTTATTCAGACGAGGCAAATAAGCTTGCTGCAGAAGAACTTTCGTCTTTAACTCTTTAGTTTTCTTCTCCACTTTATCCTTCTCATCTTTATCCCTATTCTCGTAATATTGTGCAGTAGCCAATATCTGGGCCGACGAAGAGACAGCCCATGATCTCTCAGAGTCCTTTAACTTACTAGAAAGTTCGGGAAGCAAATTAAAGACAAATTTATCCACAAACAACTTTTGACCACCCTCCGTACTCATATCCTGACCACTATGATCAATAAACGTCTCTTCAAACCTAGTAAAGAAATCAGATACACTCTCGTATTTCTTCTGCTTACATGCTGCTAACTTATCACAATTCACTCGTAAAGCGGGCATCATCGTTTTCATCAAATTAATAATTTACCAGGTAATTCTGCAACTAAAGGTTCAGGTTTGGCACCTCCTTCCTGCCGACCATCTGCAGCAACAATATTAGCCCACGTATGACCTAATTCTGCCGCATGATTCTCATGACGAATCTTCGCCCACAAAGGTTGAGGGACTACATTACCCATCAACATATCGATGTCAGCTAAATTCATAATACACGCTTCAACTGTCTGGGACAACTCCTTGTAATAACCAGCAGGATTCTTATGAGGGTCAGGTAAGGTCTGCTTAAGAGCCAAGACCTCTGCTCTCTTCCATGGAACATGTACCCATACGCGCTGGAAATGTGCCGGTACACCCTGAATACCCTGATTAACATTAGCAACAACTTCCTCTCTCCATACAGGGGGAACCTCTCTCATAGGATACTGCTTCACTTTCCTCCTAACAGAGGAATCAGGTTCATACAATGTCTGAGGCGAAAGTCTAGATCTGAAGGCAAGTATTGTCTCTACGGCATGAGTAACATCAGATTCCACTATCATCCCTTTATCAAACTCTGACTGAACATCGAGCACATCCTGCGGAATCGGACCCAACTCATTATCTTCCCATTCCTGACACAGAAAAGTACACAGTACATCAAAAACATACCTTTGCTTAGGCGGTTCCCACTGAAAGAAAGCATCCATAACTGCTGGCAAATCATACCTCGGAGCATTTAAAATCCACCTACGAGCCAACAAATCCAACACTGTCCGTTCTTCAGAACTAGGAAGCTGACTACGACTCTGTTTACGTTCCGAAACAGGGGTCATATTCAGTGACCCAAACAATGGTGACAACAGATTAACAACAGTCTCAGTCATTTGTTTTTGAGCAGAAGGGGAAGAAGTAGACATAAGAACAGGAGAATAAGTATTCTGAGGCAAAGAAGGTGTAGGGACAAGAACAGTAGAAGTCGAAGATGCAGAAGAAGAAGGCAAAGGAGTTTGAGGCAAAGCTGGTAGCAAAGCTGGTGACCCTAGAATGGGTTGCGCAGGAGAAGGCAAAACCATCTGTGGAGAACCGGGTGGCTGAACAACAGCAGGGGGTTGAACAACAAAGGGTGGAACAACCGGGGGTAATAGAGGCGCAGTAGCACCCTGCACATTGGGAGGAGGCAATCTCAGTAAATGGGAGATCAAAGGATCTTTTTCAAGGTCTTCCATCACTTTCGGAGGAGAAGATGGCAAGGCCAGATAACATTTATCTATGGCCATGCAACGCTGTCTATCTAAGACTTCACTCGCAGGCTCTTCTCCATCTTCCTTAAACTGTCTAGCAGCTTGTAGTACTGACATATTCTTATCTTTCCTATCTCTCTTTGCTTGCTTAATTTCTCGCTGTTTGGCTTCCTTACGCCAAAGGCGGAAAGAGTCAAACATTGCCGGCCGGGCAATGCCTTCCGAAATAGCCTAACTTCTAGATTGTCTAAAATCTCTGTTTCAAAACTACCATGTGGGGGCCATTGCAAAACACCATCTTTTTTTGTGTAGCGGACCCATACTTCATTATAAGTAATGGGACCCACTCCGTGTTTAGAATAGAGCTCATAAGTCGGAGTTCCAACCGGAGGTATCGGACATGAATCCTCCAATCGGGAATCCCTGTTACTACCACAAACAAGCCAATCAACAAATTTACCAAGACCAGGCATCTTGCTCACTAGTCTGGTTTCAAACTTCAAAGGAAATCAAAAAATGATACACTCGTAAATATACAAGCCCTTCGGCTTTGGGTACTGCAGCAACCAAATCAAAACCAAGGAACCAAACAAAGTCGTGGGAGCGACCCACTTATACTTAACCAAAAATCTGTCATGCCACCAGAAGACCGTCTATCGTCTCGCTTTACAAACATCAATCGGAGGGTCCAAGACAAGGCGACAGTCAGGGAAGCAGTCCTTCGTAGCCGTTGGAAAGCGGGAAGCCTTGCAGAAAAGACCTTTGGTCCACGTTGACATGCACGGGTCGATAAAGTGGGGCCCCTCCTCCAGAATTATCTCACGTGGCTCCTCACAATCTTCGGGCTTGGACCGGTACCACTGAAGTAGCCCTACGTTGGGCGCCAACTGAAGAACTGGGATGTCAAATACCAAGCGGCGCTAGGGACACTCCCAAAGTCCTCTGGGTTCTCTTGCCTTGGTATACAGAGACACGGAATAGTTCTAGGTGGCGTCAGAGATCAAATTTATTAGCTGCAGCTAGTAGCAGAAATCCCAGCAATACAACACGGTGTACAACTCAAGAAACTGCTAAATTTTCATAGAGCAAGACATCACCTTTTATACACAATATTCTCATTATAAATGTACACCCACTGCACCAAATTCTGATCAATAGGACACATTTTCTAACTGAGTATCACTTTAACAAAAACCCAATTTACAGTAACCCAACCCAAAAGTTAATTATTAGGACTGTCCCAAATTCAATTTCCACAAGCCATACAAACCCATAATTGAAAGCACTACCCATTTAATGAAAAGTCGTAAGGAAAGAAACAATTTAGATATTGATTAGGATAAGATATGTGCAAGGAAACTAAAGGTTAACGGGGTCCTGAACAGTGCTTGAAAAACTCAGACATCGATCAGCTAGTGAAACTGGTTTTGCAAAAGGTCAGTTTGAGGTGAACAGGGTCACTCTCTCTGCAGTTCATTCAGAGTCAGAAAAACCCAAGTTAATATATGCACGAACTCAGAAGGCCAGGCCACTTGTTTGTTGGGCCTACTTCACAGGCCTACGTGAGGGCAAGACTAAAATGGAGTCAGGTTTGAGAATTACAGAACCACAGTCAGTGGCACCAACGCCCAGCGGCGTGAGGGGGACACTTTAACTCCATTAGTGGCTGTTTTTCTATTATGCAAAACCACTGGATGGTGAGCCCAGTTTCCTTCCTTGCAACCTTGGTACACTACTGGGCAGAGAGTGGGAACTTGATAGATGCAAGGAAGAACTGGAAGAAGCAGGTACCAGCCACAGTAATTGAGAGAAAGTGAAACACTGATGTTTGTAAAGGAGAGGCCTGCTAAACAACACAGAGCAATACAGTCCGCCCTGTTGGCATGTCTACAGATGCAGTGCTGGTGAAACTGGTCTGTACCTTTAAATACACACGTACACCGTTTACATGCAAAGTCAGGGCAGTACTCAGTTGATACGCTCAATTATATATTCAAAGTCAGGGCAGTGACAGTATAAGCACCGAGTTTGACTCACAATCTTTTGCTGAGACTGGTGTTTTCTAGGCTCATACGCAAAAACAACAGTTGATGGACAGAATGCAGAACAATGTCATAAATTCACCCCAGGACAGAGATTTGGGCCTAAATCCATAATTTTTTTGCTCACCACACCACCCCAGTTCAGACATGGCCATATGCAAATCAGCCTTGACCCTGTGCTTCATGGGAACAGTTCAGCCTGAACTGCCAAGCCATGTCTTCCCTGACCGGAATCAAGCATCCTAGGACCAGTTTCTGGCTATCAGCCGTCTTCAGCCAGGATAGCTTGACTTTAGTGGCGTGGAGAGCACAGGACTCACGTCTGAGCATACCCATCCCACTCGGGTGATAAATGCAAAAACAACAGTTGATGGCCAGAATACAGAACAATGTCATACATTCACCCCAGTACAGAGATCTGGGCCTAAATCCATCATTTTTTTGCTCACCACACCACCCCAGTTCAGACATGGCCATATGCAAATCAGCCTTGACCCTGTGCCTCATGGGAACAGTCCTGCCCGAACTGCCAAGCCATTTCTTCCCTGGAATGGAATCAAGCATCCTAGGACCCGTTTCTGGCTATCAGCCGTTTTCCGCCAGGATAGCTTGACTCCAGTGGCGTGGAGAGCACGGGACTCACGTCTGAGCATACCCTTCCCACTCGGGGTGACAAATGCAAAAACAACAGTTGATGGACAGAATGCAGAACAATGTCATACATTCACCCCAATACAGAGATCTAGGCCTAAATCCATAATATTTTTGCTCACCACACCACCCCAGTTCAGACATGGCCGTATGCAAATCAGCCTTGACCCTGTGCCTCATGGGAACAGTCCAGCCCGAACTGCCAAGCCATGTCTTCCCAGGACCGGAATCTAGCATCCTAGGACCGGTTTCTGGCCATCAGCCGTCTTCAGCCAGGATAGCTTGACTTTAGTGGCGTGGAGAGCACAGGACTCACGTCTGAGCATACCCATCCCACTCGGGTGATAAATGCAAAAACAACAGTTGATGGACAGAATACAGAACAATGTCATACATTCACCCCAGTACAGAGATCTGGGCCTAAATCCATCATTTTTTTGCTCACCACACCACCCCAGTTCAGACATGGCCATATGCAAATCAGCCTTGACCCTGTGCCTCATGGGAACAGTCCTGCCCGAACTGCCAAGCCATTTCTTCCCTGGACTGGAATCAAGCATCCTAGGACCCGTTTCTGGCTATCAGCCATTTTCAGCCAGGATAGCTTGACTCCAGTGGCGTGGAGAGCACGGGACTCACGTCTGAGCATACCCTTCCCACTCGGGGTGACAAATGCAAAAACAACAGTTGATGGACAGAATGCAGAACAATGTCATACATTCACCCCAATACAGAGATCTAGGCCTAAATCCATAATATTTTTGCTCACCACACCACCCCAGTTCAGACATGGCCGTATGCAAATCAGCCTTGACCCTGTGCCTCATGGGAACAGTCCAGCCCGAACTGCCAAGCCATGTCTTCCCAGGACCGGAATCTAGCATCCTAGGACCGGTTTCTGGCCATCAGCCGTCTTCAGCCAGGATAGCTTGACTCCAGTGGCGTGGAGAGCACGGGACTCACGTCTGAGCATACCCTTCCCACTCGGGGTGACAAATGCAAAAACAACAGTTGATGGACAGAATGCAGAACAATGTCATACATTCACCCCAGTACAGAGATCTGGGCCTAAATCCATCATTTTTTTGCTCACCACACCACCCCAGTTTAGACATGGCCATAGGCAAAATAGCCTTGACCCTGTGCCTCATGGGAACAGTCCTGCCCGAACTGCCAAGCCATTTCTTCCCTGGACTGGAATCAAGCATCCTAGGACCGGTTTCTGGCTATCAGCCGTTTTCAGCCAGGATAGCTTGACTCCAGTGGCGTGGAGAGCACGGGACTCACGTCTGAGCATACCCTTCCCACTCGGGGTGACAAATGCAAAAACAACAGTTGATGGACAGAATGCAGAACAATGTCATACATTCACCCCAATACAGAGATCGGCCTAAATCCATAATATTTTTGCTCACCACACCACCCCAGTTCAGACATGGCCGTATGCAAATCAGCCTGACCCTGTGCCTCATGGGAACAGTCCAGCCCGAACTGCCAAGCCATGTCTTCCCAGGACCGGAATCTAGCATCCTAGGACCGGTTTCTGGCCATCAGCCGTCTTCAGCCAGGATAGCTTGACTCCAGTGGCGTGGAGAGCACGGGACACACGTCTGAGCATACTCTTCCCACTCGGGGTGACAAATGCAAAAACAACAGTTGATGGACAGAATGCAGAACAATGTCATACATTCACCCCAGTACAGAGATCTGGGCCTAAATCCATACTTTTTTTGCTCACCACACCACCCCAGTTCAGACATGGCCGCATGTAAATCAGCCTTGACCCTGTGCCTCATGGGAACAGTCCAGCCCGAACTGCCAAGCCATGTCTTCCCAGGACCGGAATCAAGCATCCTAGGACCGGTTTCTGGCTATCAGCCGTTTTCAGCCAGGATATCTTGACTCCAGTGGCGTGGAGAGCACGGGACTCACATCTGAGCATACCCTTCCCACTCGGGGTGACAAATGCAAAAACAACAGTTGATGGACAGAATGCAGAACAATGTCATACATTCACCCCAGTACAGAGATGTAGGCCTAAATCCATAATATTTTTGCTCACCACACCACCTCAGTTCAGACATGGCCGTATGCAAATCAGCCTTGATCCTGTGCCTCATGGGAACAGTCCAGCCCAAACTGCCAAGCCATGTCTTCCCAGGACCGGAATCAAGCATCCTAGGACCGGTTTCTGGCTGTCAGCCGTCTTCAGCCAGGATAGCTTGACTCCAGTGGCGTGGAGAGCAAGGGACTAACATCCGAGCATACCCTTCCCACTCGGGGTGACAAATGCAAAAACAACAGTTGATGGACAGAATGCAGAACAATGTCATACATTCACCCCAGTACTGAGATCTGGGCCTCAATCCATCATTTTTTGTTTTTTCTAGGCTCAGCCTGCCTGACCTGTATCTGCTGGGCTGAAGTGCTTTCAGGCCCAGGGCACAATCAATAAATGTGTTCTTCTTGTTTTGTGTAGAATGTTAATTAAGGAGCATCGATTCATATTGCTTTATTAACCTTCCTGCTATCTCAGATTTGCTTGAAAATGCATCATTTGCCCGAACCATAGAAGGTTCAGGCTCACTAGCTACGCTCGCTCGCAACATTGCAATATGGCTATTGTTTTACGCCTCACCACTGTAGAATGTCACCAGCCGCCACTGACTGTTAAGCAGATCTGGTGTATGCAGGCTAGCCCACCGCCTGGCCTGTCTGTTCTGTCTAGTCTGGTTATGTCATAGTTAGGGGGTAGCAGAATGTCTATGATGGGAGTAGAGGTTTCATTTAGCCAGGTTTCTGTTAGGATCATAATGTCAGGTTTGTTCATGATAAGTAGGTTAGCTATATCTGCTGCATGTCTGGAGCGGGCCTGCAGTTTAGGAGGATACAGCGTGTTGATTGGGATGGATTGTATTCGGGAGTCTGTAAGCGGGCTAACTGGACTGGAACTAACTGGAAGTTCCATGCTCAGAGGGGGGTGAGACTGATGGTACGAGCATAGGAGGGTCCCTAGATCTGAGTCAGATAGCAAGTTTAACCTCCTGATAGGGCGGGAAATGGCATTAGGGAGTGGCACTGTGCTCCAACGTGGGGAACCATGAGCTTGGCAGTTTGCAGGAAGACGTTGGATGTGATTATTGATCTTAGGGGATGGAGACGGGTTGTGCGCCTGTTTAAAGCAGGAGGACTTGGATTGTAGTAAAATAAGGTCGTGAAGGGTTCGGACGTCCGTTTTGACCTTTTGAAGGGCTGATAATATTAGGTCAAGTCTGGTGTCAGGTGTGAAAGTTTCATTATTGGATGGGTGGACAAAGGGAGTAGACTGTGTAGTGGTTTCTGAAGATAAAGGAGTGTCCAGAGCAGTAGGGGTAAGGATGGGGCTGATGGACCAATGGGAGGAGCTGTGAGTAGAGGTGGGGGGGAGGGTGAGATATGTAGATAAGGATGAGTGGTTAGGGGGTGTCTAAGCTGGGATCCAAAGGGGAATTGGAGGGGCTGTTAAGCTGAGGGGAGGTGCTGGGAGTAAAGGTGAGGGGGATGGAGGGTCCGAAAGTGCAGGGTGAGGAGGGAAGGTGAGTGAATTAGTGGTGTTACTACGTGAGGTGGTTGTAAAGTGGAGTTCGTTGTTGGGTGGGTTGTCGGTGAGGTTTGAAGGTAATGTCATGGGGGCGCTCTGGCACCAGAATGATTTCTGGGGCCAAGAAATTTGACTACATCATACCTTTTTCTTGTGGACACATTGCAACTATTTATTGCCACTATTTGTAGATAAAGCCAGAATTAAATAAAGTTTGTTTTGTATGCCTGAATACCTACAATCTCTTGAAGGTCTCCTTCAAATCTGCAAAAAAACTAACAGGCTACATGTTTTAACTCTACTTTACCTATAATTCTCCTTTTCCCATTTTCATTTTTCTCCCCACTAATCCTCTTGACTAAAATCATCCAAACGCACCATCCATTTTCTCTTCTCTATTGCTTACCATCTCCCCACCTGCCTTCAGTAGAGTCTCTTCCCTCTAATGCAATACCGCCACAGCCAGATGTTTCACCTCTTACTATGATGTTGAATTTAATGGAAGGTTTATCTTATTGTTCTTTGTGACCCATTTTATTGTAAAAAATGATAATCACCACCTTTTTGATGGTCCAATCTCTGCCCTTTGCTCCATATGTAAAGTGCACCAACGCCTATCTTAGGCAAAGTTGCACTAAACAAAAATGTGATATAAAAAATAAACAAATATTTGTACACATTTCTTACATTGAAGGAATGTCTCTTTGTTCTTTGCATCCCAGGTAATCTTTAAATCAAATATTCAGTTCAGGTTTGGCCTGGTTTCACACTACAGGTCTTTGGGAAGCATGTTTTTGCATCAGGGAAAAGAAGAACAGATGAGTATTGTATATTACATATTTATTATATTTGAGTCTGAGTTTTAAGCACTGTATGATTCAAGACATCAGACCTTCCTAAAGATTCAAAATATAACATATTCTTGTAATCTACGAGTGCCCCAATGAAATATGACTTTCAGACCAGTGACTGAAATAACAGCTGCTTTGTAAACAGCGTCTGTGATATAAACAAGAGTGTGGTCAATATTAAAAAACATACTTTTATGAGTAGGGATCATTCTTTTCATCCTGTTTGAATTGCAATTACATAGGTAAGACGTTCGAGTCCTTTTGCAGACAAAAGCCCCCCCCCCCCCCCCCCCCCCCAATCAATCATGAACATCAATGAGGGGTGGCCATGGGTTGTCCGTTGTTCAGAATTTATTCACGCAGACGGAACAGTAACTAAAGAGAATCTCCTTCTCCGATTTGTAAGTTACTTACTATAGTCGCCATGCCCTAGCCTTCCACTAGATCCTCTGAAGAAAACAGGAGGCTGTTAAAGGTCAAAAGGGGTGGACAAGCGGCCAATGCTATGATATGAATAGGGGTCAAATGGCATGTAATGGCACATCCCTAAACCCTGGCCGTTAGATGGATTAGCATCCATGCCAGCAATGCAGGATGTTAGCACCACCTGTGCCAAAATATCCCCTCTCTTAAAAAAGAAATCAACAACTCAATGTTGACCAGGTACATTTTTCAAATGTTTCTAGAGCTGCATCTGTTATAATGGAAACAGCTTTCAAAACACTCCAATACTAATTGATTGACCTTGCTGATGAATACCAATTAGCACAAAACACATGTCCAAGGACTTAGGTGGTAAACACTTGATTGACTGTGAGTATAAACATTATTGAAGACTACGGGGCATATTATCAAGAACGGCGATACAATTATCGCCGCTTTAGCGGCAGGAAACTGCCACTAAAGCGGCAATAATGGGCTTGATAATATGCCCTTGTGAATTCCCATAGCAGCCCAGGTTAACACCAGAACCTGGGCTGCTATGGGAATTCACAAGAGCATATTATCAAGCCCATTATCGCCTCTTTAGCGGCAGTTTCCTGCCGCTAAAGCGGAGATAATTTTTTCTTCATTCTTGATAATATGACCCCCCCCATCTGTTAGAATGCATTGTGAAGACTGGTGCTGACAGGCAGACATTGTGCTCCCCTCTGCCACTGTTTACATTTTGTAAAGTTCTAGCGTGTAGCGCTCCAATTGCAGCATATTTGGTAAGTGTGAATCTATTTGCACTAGAAGTATTTGTTTTTAGCTGAAAATCATGCAGCAGTTAGTGGATTGTATGGCATCAGAGACAAATCTATACAATTGAGGAAAACTAAGCAGAATCTCCTAATTCTAGAGGCCACGGCTAAACAGTAAGAACCAGTTGAACTAAGATATTGGTCGCACAAATTGGTTGCAACTTGCAACCTGACGTATTGCAACAAGTATCTAATTTTGTGTACTGACCTAGGTATCAGTTGGCAAACCATGAAATTGCAGTGTCACAGAACGACCTCCCTACTTAATATTGATAAGGCAGATTGCAATTTGAGAGCCTATATGATTGGCTGTGATGACAGGGATGGCGGCTTGCAAGTGACAGGAGACCACCATCCCTCTCACTGCATTTTAATATTAAAAACGTTTTTGTGTTTTTTAAATCAGCCTGTTTTCCTTAAAAGAAATCAGACTTAAAACAAATTTGCATTTTGACAAACATATGTGATAGTTGACAGAGGCTCCCTGGATACTAGCCTGTAGGTTGTCTATAGATTCGGGGTAACCCAATAAACCCTTGTAGGCTTGGCCAAGGTAAATGGTTAAGGTAAAGAGAAGCTACAAGGGATTTTATTTGTTGACTGAGTATACTTAATTTAACAAAAATTGAATATAGGGTGCATCAATTATTTAGACCCATAAGCATCCATGGGATAGCTGAAACATTCAAAAGTTGTACAAAACATGCATTCAATGAGTCATCAAGCAAGGAGGAATGATAAGAAGCACACAGAAAGCTAATTATGTCTGAAAAAATGTATTGTATTTGACAAAAATCAAAAGATCTGAATCACGGGGTTATACAAGATTCAATCATATAGTAAAAAGTCATGAATAGCTGTACATAAATATTAACAAATCAATTCACAACATGTCATCAGCTCCATTAGTAATAAAGGAAGAACCAATTCATAAATGTAAACAAGCATTGGAAATGCAATAGGTCTCGCATTAGAAAAGTTGGAGCTATTGGTCTTGTAAATGACAAATATTTTATTTATTTGTTGGTTTTTAAAATAGCTAAATTGATAGCTTTGTCATTTACAATGCCAATAGTTATAACTTTTGCGAATGTGACACCTATAGCATTTGGAATGCAACATTGCTAGCCATAAGTGAAGGACTCTAAAGGAGTGCAGGAGTAAGGGACCGTGAGAGAGGCTTACCGGTGGAATGAAGCTGAGAGGAGTTCAGTGCTGTATGCAAAGTATAACAAGTGTCTATAACAAGTCACAGGAGTGTAGTGTCCTCACGAATGAAAAAGCAATTCAATTTAGACTGAATTTGGAGTTTTACTGCATAACATAGCAAACTGGATCTAATTTCTGTTCGATTAATAGGCCAGTTATATCTAGAATTATCTACCTTTTATGAATTTTCAATCAGTCGATTTTAACTATGCATTTCCCTTGCATGCCAATAAATGCACTCCATTATTTTAAAAACATTCTAAATTCCCTTTAAGTTAATTTCTATTAGACGAACTGCCGTTGCAAGGAAACAAAGCGCATTGCATGAATAACTTATGTTGATTACAAACAACGCTTTATTTTCTCCCTTGCTCTGCTGGGGAATGCTCGTGTTTGCATTTCATTTTACGAGTGCAGAAGTAGCGCAGTCTGTTGCAAGCTGCCTGTACTTAAGTTTGTTTACACTTACATGCTGAGGTTTACAACGTCACGCATGCCACAGAGCGCACTGAATTTCGGGGGAAAGCCACCCCTCAGCGGGTGTTGTGATAAACATGAACACTGCAACAACAGAAGGGATAGGGGGTGTCAATATCGGGGGTGGGTCCCTGCTCACCAGGATTAGTTGCTTGCGTCACTTACCCAACCCTAGCATGGGGATTCTGAGGCCATTGGCGAGCGCAGTGGTGGGGTAACGGAAGTCTTTGGTAACAACCCTGGATGTCATGATGGGGACAGCGGGAACGGGACACACACCGAGCCGGCGAACTCTCAAACTTCCCACGGTATTCGATGTCACCGGAAGTCAACGGGAGGCGCTGATACGGTTCCGTATCCGGTGGGATTCGTTTCTTCAAATGTGTGCTTTCCCCCTTCGTTCTGCAGAATTAAATCAGAGTTTGCATCAGCGTAGTTCCAATAAGCAGGACAACGCTGTAGCCTAGATCTGGGAGGTCCAGTCTTCGGTACAATTCAGGCCAGTGTGCAGGGGGCGGAGCGGGGAGAGGGGAGAGGTGTGACACGGCAGGCAGAGTAGGAGGAGGAGGGGGGAGGAGAGTAGGGGAGGCACGGCCTAGCGGCCGTGCAATCAAGAAGTGATGGGGCGGAGCTGGGGATGCACTCCATTATTTTAAAAACATTCTAAATTCCCTTTAAGTTAATTTCTATTAGACGAACTGCCGTTGCAAGGAAACAACGCGCATTGCATGAATAACTTATGTTGATTACAAACGACGCTTTATTTTCTCCCTTGCTCTGCTGGGGAATGCTCGTGTTTGCATTTCATTTTACGAGTGCAGAAGTAGCGCAGTCTGTTGCAAGCTGCCTGTACTTACGTTTGTTTACACTTACATGCTGAGGTTTACAACGTCACGCATGCCACAGAGCGCACTGAATTTTGGGGGAAAGCCACCCTTCGGCGGGTGTTGTGATAAACATGAACACTGCAACAACAGAAGGGCTAGGGGGTGTCAATATCGGGGGTGGGTCCCTGCTCACCAGGATTAGTTGCTTGCGTCACTTACCCAACCCTAGCATGGGGATTCTGAGGCCATTGGCGAGCGCAGTGGTGGGGTAACGGAAGTCTTTGGTAACAACCCTGGATGTCATGATGGGGACAGCGGGAACGGGACACACACCGAGCCGGCGAACTCTCAAACTTCCCACGGTATTCGATGTCACCGGAAGTCAACGGGAGGCGCTGATACGGTTCCGTATCCGGTGGGATTTGTTTCTTCAAATGTGTGCTTTCCCCCTTCGTTCTGCAGAATTAAATCAGAGGTTGCATCAGCGTAGTTCCAATAAGCAGGACAACGCTGTAGCCTAGATCTGGGAGGTCCAGTCTTCGGTACAATTCAGGCCAGTGTGCAGGGGGCGGAGAGGGGAGAGGTTTGACACGGCAGGCAGAGTAGGAGGAGGAGGGGGGAGGAGAGTAGGGGAGGCACGGCCTAGCGGCCGTGCAATCAAGAAGTGAGGGGGCGGAGCTGGGGATGCACTCCATTATTTTAAAAACATTCTAAATTCCCTTTAAGTTAATTTCTATTAGACGAACTGCCGTTGCAAGGAAACAACGCGCATTGCATGAATAACTTATGTTGATTACAAACGACGCTTTATTTTCTCCCTTGCTCTGCTGGGGAATGCTCGTGTTTGCATTTCATTTTACGAGTGCAGAAGTAGCGCAGTCTGTTGCAAGCTGCCTGTACTTACGTTTGTTTACACTTACATGCTGAGGTTTACAACGTCACGCATGCCACAGAGCGCACTGAATTTCGGGGGAAAGCCACCCTTCGGCGGGTGTTGTGATAAACATGAACACTGCAACAACAGAAGGGCTAGGGGGTGTCAATATCGGGGGTGGGTCCCTGCTCACCAGGATTAGTTGCTTGCGTCACTTACCCAACCCTAGCATGGGGATTCTGAGGCCATTGGCGAGCGCAGTGGTGGGGTAACGGAAGTCTTTGGTAACAACCCTGGATGTCATGATGGGGACAGCGGGAACGGGACACACACCGAGCCGGCGAACTCTCAAACTTCCCACGGTATTCGATGTCACCGGAAGTCAACGGGAGGCGCTGATACGGTTCCGTATCCGGTGGGATTCGTTTCTTCAAATGTGTGCTTTCCCCCTTCGTTCTGCAGAATTAAATCAGAGGTTGCATCAGCGTAGTTCCAATAAGCAGGACAACGCTGTAGCCTAGATCTGGGAGGTCCAGTCTTCGGTACAATTCAGGCCAGTGTGCAGGGGGCGGAGCGGGGAGAGGGGAGAGGTGCGACACGGCAGGCAGAGTAGGAGGAGGAGGGGGGAGGAGAGTAGGGGAGGCACGGCCTAGCGGCCGTGCAATCAAGAAGTGAGGGGGCGGAGCTGGGGATGCACTCCATTATTTTAAAAACATTCTAAATTCCCTTTAAGTTAATTTCTATTAGACGAACTGCCGTTGCAAGGAAACAACGCGCATTGCATGAATAACTTATGTTGATTACAAACAACGCTTTATTTTCTCCCTTGCTCTGCTGGGGAATGCTCGTGTTTGCATTTCATTTTACGAGTGCAGAAGTAGCGCAGTCTGTTGCAAGCTGCCTGTACTTACGTTTGTTTACACTTACATGCTGAGGTTTACAACGTCACGCATGCCACAGAGCGCACTGAATTTCGGGGGAAAGCCACCCTTCGGCGGGTGTTGTGATAAACATGAACACTGCAACGACAGAAGGGCTAGGGGGTGTCAATATCGGGGGTGGGTCCCTGCTCACCAGGATTAGTTGCTTGCGTCACTTACCCAACCCTAGCATGGGGATTCTGAGGCCATTGGCGAGCGCAGTGGTGGGGTAACGGAAGTCTTTGGTAACAACCCTGGATGTCATGATGGGGACAGCGGGAACGGGACACACACCGAGCCGGCGAACTCTCAAACTTCCCACGGTATTCGATGTCACCGAGAATTAAATCAGAGGTTGCATCAGCGTAGTTCCAATAAGCAGGACAACGCTGTAGCCTAGATCTGGGAGGTCCAGTCTTCGGTACAATTCAGGCCAGTGTGCAGGGGGCGGAGCGGGGAGAGGGGAGAGGTGCGACACGGCAGGCAGAGTAGGAGGAGGAGGGGGGAGGAGAGTAGGGGAGGCACGGCCTAGCGGCCGTGCAATCAAGAAGTGAGGGGGCGGAGCTGGGGAGGGGAGCTGGGGATGAGAAATGCGACGTGCGGATGAGGGAACTGATGTGCACGCGCTTTTAAGCTCAATGCGCATGCGCATTGAGCTTAAAAGTCACGGGCACTGCAAGGAATCGCCACGATTCCTTGCAAGTTGGTTCAAGAGTGGATAAGCCCCCATAGTCTCGCAAGCTCGATGCGCATGCGCATCGACAGGCGAGACCTAAAAAGGTTTCTTTCAATGCACAAATGTCGTGGAGATGATGGATTGGTCGACGTTTCGGTCTTCCTTGTTCACATCTATGAGACCATCATCAGGACTAGAGTTTTTCACAAAGAAAGCCCCCTCAGTGAGGGAAGGCAAGATGGCCGCTAGGCTGCTGTAGAGAGTAGTCGCACCTACTCCCTCTCCTGACCCACGGAACATGTGGTTGGCAGCCTGAATAGGTATGCTGTTTCTCCAAGGATTCGGCAAGACCCAGGACGAAGGAAGCACTGGCGTAGTACGGAAATCCCTCTCAGCAATACTTGTCTTCCTCGGGAGGCACTGCAGGAATTTGTGCGCTCGAGGGGATTGAGCCAGAGCAGCCGCGAAAATGGCACACCGCTCAGGAGCAGTCTCGAAGCTCCAAAGCATGAGCAAACGATCTACTCCAGCAAACAGTACCCTCCCAAAATCCCAGCAGCTCAAGAAGGGTGAGAAGATAGAGAAAGCTGCTAAAGAAAAATCGGAACTCAAGGCAGCAGCGCAGGCAGGCGCTCCCGGCACCAAAGGACAGCAGCAGCGGCGCTCGCAATCAGACGGCGGCATGCTTTTCAAGGAAGGCAGGGGATCAAAGCAAGTGATCGCTGCTGCCAACAAAGATTCGAGGCAGCTTATCGTCTCAGAGGCTTTTGCGGGCAGAATCCAGCCGGAGAATCAGGCTTCCGAGGCTCCCATGGTAGCGAACGCTGATGCCGTATCCACCGTCCTCGAGGACGTAAGCACGGCGGTTGCCAAGCAACAGGAGCTCCTGCTGCATACGCCTCCCGCGGGAGCCGCCCTGGAAAAGGAGGACCCAGAGAGCACAGTCACGGTGAGCGGAGGGGAGCTGGAGGAGGCAGGGGCAGGCTTGGGGGGCACAGAAAACTATAACAACGCTCAAATGCTAGAAGCCTTGATGCAGGTAAACGTCGCCACCCCCCCCCCTGGAGGCAAGAATACACTACTGCAATCTGCTACTTGGGGGAGTATGAGGAGTGTGGAAAGCCATGCCTCAAAGGGACATAAGGGGGCCAAGGGAAGGAGAGTTTGATCCCCAGAAGGGGAGAAGCTCTATTCAGTGACTGAAGGTTCTGACTCCTCACAAGTGGGTACGGAGGAGGAGGGCAGCACTACAGAACTATCGTCAGAGTCAGAGTCAGAGGGATCCTGCTCTAGCACCTCTAGAGGCAAGGAAGCACAGAAGAAAAGGAGATCAGTGATAAGATGGGATAGGGACAGATCGGCATCTAGTACAAATAGGAAACTACTTTGGGACTATGGCAATACCTCTAGAGTGTACCAGGAGCAGTATATAGAAGAGGGAGCTGCTACTCATGCCACTCATGTCTCTCAGGATACTAATGCTGAATCAACATCACATGCTACACTAGATGGAATGTTTGCTATGCTGAAACAAATGCACGCAGAGGCCAGAACTGAAAGCCGGAGAGCCAGACAGGATACTAAAAAAATCCAAGCAAGTATTAGGAAAATGAATAAAAAATACGAAGAAGTGGAAGAGAGAGTTGTTCAAGTGGAAGAAAGGACTGGCAGGTTGGAGGATGAGGTAACGGACTGGCAGGCGTACAAAATGGAGCAAGTGAAGGTGGTCGAGGACTTGCAATGGAAGCTGGAGGACTTTGAGAACCGCCAGCGGCGGAACAACCTTAGACTTCTTGGCCAGGAAGAGGGGGTGGAAGAGAAGGATCCAAGAGGGTATGTGGTCAAGTTGCTGAGAGTGGCATTCCCAGAGGCGCAGTGCCAATGGGAAACTGAAGTCCAGAGAGCTCATAGATTTCCACTCACGCAGAAAAAGCCAAGAGGTGGTAGTCAGGACTCATTGCAGAGGGCTATGCTAGTCTTTTTCGGGAATTTTCTGGCTAGGCAGGAAATCATGGAGACAGCTAGGCCAGACAAAAAGAGAACATTTGAGGGGGTTACTTTTTTTTCAAGGCTTGACTTCTGTCACGCGACAGTTGAAAGGAGATGGAAACTTAGGCAATTAATTACTCCCTTTCAGCGACAGGGATCTGAAGCATACTTGATGTTTCCCGCAAAACTAAAAGTTATAACAGGGGGTCACGTCAGAATGTTCTTTTCAGAAATCAAGGCAGGCGAGTACCTTGCAGAGATCACGGAGAATCAAAGGGGGAGAAATAACAGAGATACGGAGCCAGCCAAGGAAGCATAATGCAATACTCAGGAGAGTATTGGATATGCCAGTAGACTGGGTGGAGATGGGAAGGAGGGGAGGCGACGCTACAACAGTGAGCGGTCACACATAGGTCATGGTTGACCTATTTGCCTGTAGTAGGGGGGGATAGGCAAGGGGAGGGAGGCTGACAGGGGGGTGCGGGGGGGTTGGGGGGGTGGTGATGAATCATGGACATGTACAGCACAAGAAAGGATGACATACAGGAACAAACAGGTATTAGATACACTAAGAGGAAGGCGACTGGTTAGTTCAGTTTTTAAGATCAGATGGCGTTAAGAATTGCCTCTATTAATATCTGTGGGCTAAACGAGGGCGGGAAAAGGCAGAAGGTTGCAGCTATGCTTAGGTTGCTGAAGCTGGATGTTATATGTTTTCAGAAGACACATTTGAGGGGAAATGATAAATACCTCATGGATCAGCTTGGCTTTGAGGTCTTAGCACATATGCAGCAGGATTCCAAAACAAAAGGAGTTGCTATAATCGCTAAAAAGGGAGTCATACAGGTGAAGAAGAGAAAGGAAGATGATGGGGGGAGATGGGTCTTGATCGAAGGGGAAACATCTGTGGGGTGTTACATTATTGTCTCAGTATATGACTCAAACGACGATGAACCTGAAGTATTCGACTTCCTAGATATGGAATTAGCCCTCTGGCCAGAACCTGTGATCTGCTGTGGGGATTTTAATGTTAACGGCTTGTCAGGGTTGGGTCTGTTGGGAGGGGGTTCAGGGGGATCGCAAAAAGAAAACACGTAGGGTTATTGGCAACTTAGCATATCACAATGCATTGGTAGATGTCTGGGCAGCCAACAATCCTACTGGGACAGGCAGTACTTTCTATTCTGCTCCTCATAGGGTGATAGCTAGATTAGACTACTTTTTGGTTTCCGGCTCTCTAGTTTCCGGTACACAAATAGAGAGGCTCCCCCGCGTCTTCTCAGACCATAATCCCTTAGTCTTAACTATCCCCCAGAACCCTAGGGGAGAACACAAAGAGTATAACTGGACGTTTGAGAGAGGGCTACTTAGGGAAGAAGATTACGTGTCTAGAATGAGGATATGGATTAGGCAGTTCTGGGAAGTAAATAGAGGTACGGCATCTGCGGGGATGGTCTGGGATGCTTTTAAAGCAGGGGTAAGGGGGGAAACACTGGCCTACACACTCCACAGGGGTAAAAGTGAAAAATCAGCATTAGCTAAAAGACTGAATGACCTAATGGAACTGGAAGAGCAACTTACTCGAGCAGTCATTAGTCAAGAACCACTGGAGGAGATCTTATTGGGGATTGAGTTGAAAAGATCGGAGGCTAGTGAAAGCTTGGCAAGGAAAGCTGCAAGCAACTACTTAACGAAAAAGGAAAAATGCTATGAATTTAATGAGAGGGTAGGCCATCTCTTAGCAGTCCGTATTAGACAAAATATGGCAGCTGGTGAAATAAAAGAAATTAAGGCTAGAGGGGGAAGGGTTGTGAGCAAGGTAAAGGATGTACAGGAAGTCTTTAGGGAGTTTTACTCTGATCTATATGATCAAGATCTGGGTAATGTAGATGCTGAGATAGAGGATTATCTAACAGGTATTCCACATGAGGAGTTGAGCGATGAGAGGAAAGAAGCACTGGAGATGCCACTGACACTGACAGAAGTTCAAAATGCAGTAACCAAACTCCCTTCAGGGAAGGCAGCAGGGCCTGATCAAATTCCGGTGGAATTTTATAGCACCTTTTGGGACACCCTGGGGATTGATAGGCTGGAGACATTAAGGCAAGCACAGAGGGGGGAAGCTATTCCTCAGTCTTGGGCCGGAGCGAACATTATAGTAATTTTGAAAAAAAATAAGTCACACTTGGAGCCGGGGTCGTATAGGCCAATAACACTTATGAATGCTGACGCAAAAATTTATTCTAAGACACTCTCACAAAGGTTAAGCAAGGTGATTGAGGGTTTAGTTCAGACAACACAGCACGGCTTTATATCAGGGAAAGGGACCACGCAGCACACAAGACAGATGGTCACCATACTGGATGCAGCAGGTGCCACGGGGGACCCTGTCTCGGCTATTTTTTTGGATGCGGAAAAGGCCTTCGACAGGGTCTCCTGGGGTTATCTATGGAAGGTCTTGGAATGGTTTGGTATGGGAATAGGATTTATTAAGGCCATACAGGCTCTCTATGTGGAACCTATGGCAAAAGTGAGGATAAACAGAGGGTATACTGCCGAAATACGAATAAGGCGCGGCACACGGCAGGGCTGTCCGGCCTCGCCACTTCTCTTCGCGCTATATCTGGATCCCCTACTGCACAAGCTGGAAGGGAATACCAATATTTGCCCGGTAAAACTACATAGCTATGAGTATAAAATACTCGCGTATGCAGACGACGTGGCGGTGGTCAAGCCAGATCCGGAATCGGCAATTATAGAAATAGAGCAGGAGGCCGCAGCTTTTGGTGGAGTGTCGGGCTATTCCCTAAATAAAGAAAAGACACAGATTGTACAGAATAACTTGGTCAACTACCAGGATATAAGAGTGGTTCCAGAAGTTACTTATCTAGGAGTAAAAATTACAACTGACCTAGATAGGCTAGTGGAGATAAATATGGGCCCCTTGCTGGCAAAGGTAAAAGAGAATACTGAAAGGATTAACAATCTGCATCTGACCCTGATGGGTCGTATCAACGTAATAAAGATGGTAACATTCCCGAAGTTCCTCTATCTGTTTAGAGCCATCCCGATATTTTTTGACAACAAATGGTTTAATAAACTTGAAGCGATTTTGAATAAGTTTATATGGTCTCAGGGGAAGACAAGGAGAGCCTATCGACACCTAACGGTATCCAGAGAAAGGGGCGGCTGGGGGGCACCAGACTTTAGGCTCTACTACTGGGCTGCTGCCTTGCAGTATTGACAGGGGTTGATAGGAGGGGGAGGTTCAGGTCACATAGTGGAGGGCAGCTCGGGATTCACCAATGTTTATACTACACTTTTGGGTGAGGGGGCAGAGAACGGGTTTTTAAATACAATTGATTTCAGCTATTTTAAACACACACGATTCAAGACATTAATAGCGGCCTATAGGGTATGGAAAGGGATTACAAAGAAAATTGGCCTACGAAGGTATAATAATTACACACGACTGTATACGAACTGCTCACTACCGAGGGACATTTTTAGGGATATTACTATGAGGGACTGGGATAGCAAGGGGATTGTGAAAGTAGGTAATCTATTGGATAGCCAGGGGAACATATTACAGTTTGGGGAGCTGCAAGTAAAATTTGGGCTAGAACATCGTAGCTTCTACAAGTACTTTTAAATCAGAAGCTTCTTTATGCAAAAGCAGGGTGGCCCTGTAGGGTTGGGTCAATGTAAAATCATGGAGTATATAGAAGGCTCTAATATGTGTACCATAAGGCAGTTGTATGCGGAGCTGAAAGCAAGTAAAACTGACGACAGGGGGAAATATGCTCTAAAATGGACAGAAAAACTGGGGGCAGAGCCAGAAAGCTTTCAGTTATCTCTGTATCTGGGAAGAACGGTGCTATGTTCAGCTACCTTACAATCCCAACATTTTAAGACTGTATACTCACTGTACCACACTCCGGCTAGAATAGCCCAATGGGGCGGTATGGCTGGAATAACATGCCCCCGCTGCGACTCAACTGACGCAGACATTGTACATATGTTTGCACGATGTCCTCAATTGTACACCCTAAAAAATGCCATCGAGGAGTTTTTGGATAGTACGCTTAAGATTAAGATAAAGCTTACAGATGAGCTAATTATTTTGGGGGTGGGGGATATGTCAGATGGATTGCCAGTAGAATTCATGTTTGTTTCCCTTGCGGTGTTTCATATATGCATAGCAAGAACTTGGTTGGATGAGGCTACCCCCCTGTTTCAAGTATGGATTGCAAGCCTACTTGCTATGTATAATCTAAAAAAGGCAATCTACGATAGGAAAGGTAGGAAAGCTAAGCTATTAGGTCAAAGGATATGGCAGCCTATCACAAACTGGAAAAGCCGTAGGCTAGAGATAGGACAGGCGGGGGAAGGTTGATTCCTGCTATGTAAGATCTGGCATATAAGGTGGGTTAGGTCAATACGCAAGTTGTGTACCTCTCTTTTTCCTTTATGGTTGTTTACTTTTTTTGCTTGGAATATATTGTATGTTTATTTGGGGGTCCTCTTATGATGCCATGTACTAGAAGTACGCTGTAATTTGGTTATGTTGTATAAACACCTGTTGTACCATTGTGTGCTGTAACACATACAGGAATTTTGCAGAAAAATTAAAAAATGCTTAATAAAATATTATAAAAAAAATATAAAAAAGAAAGCCCCCTATGTAGAAACAATTGTGTACAATTACTAGATGTACCCATACAATGCAATAACATCAGTAAGCTATTTACAAACTCATAGAAAAAACAGATACTGTGTGCCACATATCAAATTTATATGGTTTCAAAGAACTAGAAACAAATTGTTCCACTTCTTATTTAAATGGACAATATACTCCTTGTGAATAACACAATTTCTAGTGATATATTAATCCTTGGGCTGTATAGTCTTGTGCCCCTGATTTGTTGCCCTCAAAAGAACAAAAAGGTCCACTCACTTTAAAAGACTGAGCGCTGACGCGACTTGTCTTCAGTTTCGGATTTATGTTCATCCACTGGATCTAAAGGGATGTGTAATGGTTTAATATACGCCCTATAGGTCTTTACTCGATTACTTCAATAATAAATGCGACTTAAAGAGACATACGTGCAGTGGCGTTATTAATCGATCAGCGTTGCAGTCAATAGTACGGTTTCACCAGAATTTATGATTGGCAGGCTAAACTCGTGGTATCTGAAAAAGATATATTACATATATCTATATCACGTTCTTTTATTGAAAAACTATATTTGACAATAGTCACAAGGTGTAAAGAATTGCGAGGTGGAAAACGCTGAGAGAGCGGGGACCAACAACGCGATGCGACTAAGTGCGGGCAAATATTAGCATATTCCCGTGGTTATTAGCACCATCTCGTGATCATTAGTAGCAATAGGTAACCACGCTTGGCTGTGGCCAGTCGTGGAAACACGCATCCCACCTTATAGCTGGATGTGTAAAGGGCCAACCTTTTGATTTATATTTAAAATTAGATTTTTGGCGCAGTGTGTACATGAATACATTTTGTCAGGGATAAGGCTCTGCCATAGTTGAAAATGCCAATTGCGTTAAAGATTTAGTATAGTTGTACGGGCACCACCGTGCCGCGGACAAAAGTTATAAAGAGGCAAGGCGCCACCAATACGGATTCCGATGCTTAGTTATTGCATGGCATGGTGAAGGACATGAAACACCTTAGCAATTACGGAACTCTAATACACGCTTGGTGTGTACATCTAGCAATATTAGCATATTCTCGTGAACAACGGTATCATAGGATTAACCACGTTTAGCTGTAGCTAGTGGTGGAGTCACGCATTACCCCTTTAAGGGTTAAGATTTCGTGAGCCATCCATCATATTGTGTTTTTAACAATTTCCAGAAAGCGTAATGTAAAATTTACAGAATTAGTAAAGATGCCATTTAAAAGTCCGAGTGCTGAGCGTGATGAAAATTAGCATAATAACGCGGACACCACCGCGTCACGGACAATGCTTGTGCAAAGTCTTAAAGGTCTGATATCACAAGGCAAAGAGTGGCATCTACAGCAACTGAGCGGCATTTTAGGCAAAAAGTGATTTTTACGCCTGCTGCTTCACTTTCAAGGCGGGAGAATTTATGGAAAGAAGTGAAGCGCATGAATGCAAATAACATCAATGCTACGATAAAGTTCTAGCCTCATACAGCGTATTAATGCAGCAAAGCTCAGATTATCGTCAATAGTCCTCACAAATCGCACGGAGCACGGCCTCACAAACGCAATCCTTCAGTGTCTCGAGTTGGCGAGCAACAAGACTACTGAGGTTTGTGCCTGAATTTAAATAACATTACCCGGAAGGGGAATCAGGTCAATTCACAAAGTTTGATAAATGGAGCCATACTAAAGGATCGGCCATGTTGTAGTGATTACTGATACTCCTACAGAGGGTGCACTTAGCCCAGCCTAGTAATAGTATATAATGATATACAGATTTTCTACCAATGAAATCATTGATGATGATTTTGTAGTAGTTTTTGAATATTCATGTTCGTCTGGTGGAGCAAAAAAATTTTGGTCGATGGACATCAATTAAACATCTTACATTCATATAATCAGATTTGTGTATATTTGAACATCAACAAAACATCTGTAATTTTATAAACAATTATTCAAAAATATGTTTAAGTAACTGGGTGTTTGAAAACAAGACACTCCGCCATTAATCATAAAATTCAACAAATATAGTTCTTGCTATTACAGGTATAAATGATTACAATGAGTTAAGAACAGTCAAACATTACAGTAACCCAAATTGTGGTTTCACAAATCATCAAGTTCAACTATCGTTTTTACAGCCTAAACTAATGATTAACTTTATGTGTGAACCAAGAACAGTACACAAAATATACATATGACACCAATTTACATTCAGACTGATGTCTTAAACCCAAATGTATGAGTGGACATTTTTCATTCAATATTGCTGCCTGACAGAAAAAAAACAAATAAAATCCCTTGTAGCCTGTAGGGTGAGCACTGTTGGCCAAGCACTGTTAGCCGAATGCCTTGGGTAAGGCCCTGGAACCTAAGAAGGAAGTCAAGAACTTGGGGGTGTGGATGGACTCCTCTCTTAGTTTTTTCATTCACACTAAAAAAAAGTGGCAGGTACATGTTTCGGCCTTTTATGAGGTCTTAAACCTATCCTGAAATTCTTTGATTCGTCAACGCGCCAGCTGATAGTCCAGTCGACTATTCTTTCTCGCCTGGACTATGCTAGTTCCTTGTTATTGGGGGCTAACCAAGCTGAGATCATGGATGTAGCGTATCCAAACGCGGTGGCCAGAGCCTTAGTAGGACTTCCACGGTTCGGTCCTATTGCCAATACCATCCGGAGACTTCATTGGCTCCCTATGGAGGAGCGGATCCAATTAAGACACTATGATTTGGAAACTTGCCACACCTATTCTGCTCTGCAATTTGCTGACCCCGTATGTTCCAGCCCGTTCACTGCATTCTCTGGGGCAGCACTTGGTCACTGTCCCCCGGGTGAAGCGTTGTCGAGCGGGAAGACATTCCTTCCGCTACCTGGCAGCCAAATTGAGGAACTCTGTGCCAGTTCATATACGTGAACTGGAGGGTCTGTTGGATTTTAGAAAGGCTATTAAAACACACCTCTTTCCTCTAAAATAGTTTATTTTGGCCGCTGTTATGTTAGAGCTTCCCGCCGTAGCAATCAGTTCTAATTCTCTGTTGTTGGAAGCGCCGGGGCGTCCCTTTGCTGGGGCAGCTGAGCGCTATATAAGCCTCTATAACATAACATAACATCACCACCTACTCTCCATGAAGTTGCCAAACTGATTTCCAAAGGGGAAGGGTCTGAAGAAGACCATCTTCCTCTTTCCTTATCAGTTACTATCCCAACGTGCCAGTAAATAGATGATCAATGCTTTGAGATCTGAATTTCAGTCTCAGACCATGGATATATATATATATATATATATATATATATATATATATATATATATATATATATATATATATATATATATATATATATATATATATATATATATATATATATATATACGCTCCAAAATCCTTCCAAACTCGTAGAAGAACACAACAGCACTCGAGGGTGGAAGGTTTCAACACGCTTAGGTTTTATTTAGCGAGGGGGGTGCACACAGACGCGTTTCGGCGTTCTGCCTTCGTCAGTGTGTGATGCACTGTGTTTACTCCCGACATGTTTTTAAACATCATCTGTTCACTCCCACATTTACTAAAGCATAGACAAAGAAAGGGGACTCGCACCATACATTGAATGGAGGCGGCCATCTTGCAATGTATGTTTTGGATCACATTGATTAACATTGAACAAGAGGTAAGATAAGCGTTCAAGCCCACTAATGGGCAACAGCCATATTCTATGCATGGTATATGTCACATACTAATCCTGAATTGGACAACAACATACAACCGTGGATCGGCTAATGTCCCCTTGTATAAAGTACATAGTCAAATGCATTAAATCCAAATATGAGACTTATGTTTCAACAACATTTCAACAGCAGTTACTCATACCTAGAATGCGGGATTCCTGTAGTGAAATGCCTCACGTGCAGCAACAGAGAACATGTTAGACTAAATGTAATCTAAACATCACGTATCATTATAAGAATCAATCTCTCAGAAAAGTGTGATGAAAATCAAAGGTACAGTGAAAGAAATCATAATAATATTAATAATAATCTGCGAGAGTCTCTCTCGATAAACCCATATATAGATCCAAAGAAGGAGGGGTATTCTGCAATTCTCAAACTCGAAGTTCTTTGTACAGTCATTTTAGAAAAGTCTAAAACCGATCAAAAGATATGGGTCATTTGGCATAGAAAGGTCTCTCACAGATTTCTCATCATATGACATAGATCAAACAAGTTTCAAGAGCTTATGTATACAATGGTGTACAGTCGATCCAAAAAGATGACACTCAAGAAGTTCTAATTACAGTTTTTTTGAGAATGGACTGTCATCATGGATCAATGTGCTTCTCATATTGTTCACAGATCTTTTAAACTTACTTCCCCAGGTGAAAAGCCATCTCCTCCCCACTATTCAGACCTTTGGGGTATCTAGTTGTGAGGTCTATGATATATCTAGACTCCAGTCTCCTCAATCTACGTAGGCGATCACCGCCGCGTATATTAGGAGGTACAACATCTAGGCCAAAGTATTGGAGCTTGCTCCGATCTCGGTTGTGGGCCTCCGCAAAGTGGCGAGCCACCGGGTAAGCCTGGTCCACTTTGTCAATGGCTCTCATATGCTCGAGTATTCTGAGCTTGATCTCCTTAATCGTACTCCCAATATAGCGTAAGCCGCAAGGACACTGCAGACAGTAGACAGCATATTGCGTGCTGCAGGTGATAAATTTGTTGATATACATTTTTCTACCAGTGTCGGGTATGATGTAGGAAAGAACTCGTTTACTTCCTGCGCACGCTTTACAGCGGCCGCAGGGGTAAAAGCCTCTTTGCTCCCTTAAGGTGTTACTTTTTCGGGGCATTTTCTCGAAATGACTGGTCACCAGCATGTCGCCTATAGATCTGGCCTTACTGAAGGTTAGGAGTGGCTGGGATGATAGATCTTCTTTGAGCACAGTGTCTGTTAGGAGAATATGCCAATTCTTCCTTAACATAGCTCTAAATGTTTCGGCTCCTGATGAGTAGGGAGTTATGACTCTAAATTTTCCCTTATTATCACCTGGTATTCCTCTACGGTTTCCGTGGTCAGGATTGTTGGTCAGGAGGGTCTGTCTCTCTATTCTTCGGACTCAATTTAAGGTATTGTTCAATAATTTTTCACCATAGCCCCTGACCCTAAATCGGTATATGCATTCCGAAGCAGCCGCTTCGAAGTCAGATGTTTTTGAACAATTCCTACGGAGCCTCAACAATTCCCCTTAGGGGATACTGTTGATCAATTGGGGAGGGTGACTACTGCTGGCAAAGAGTGTTGAGTTGCCAGCAGTTTCTTTCCTGAAAAGGTTTGTGTGGAGTTGTCCTTCTTCTACATATATCTTGAGATCCAGATAGTCCGCTGCCACCATAAATTTGCACCTCCTCCCAAAGAAAGAAGCTGTGTCCCAAAGGGAGATACAAAGGAGCACTTTAATGGTCAAATGTCCCGGGCGAATGCATTTCGGCAATATCAGCCTTCCTCAGCGCCCCTCTCCAACTGCTCCTAGTGCTACGGCGTCTGTAATCCTGCCATGCTGCTGTTAACATTATCTTGCTCTGCCCCCTTGATGTAGACCGGCCTTCCTCTGTAGCCCCTCGTAGTGGAACAACATATCCCATAATGCCATAGTGTTATGCCTCATGGGATCGGAAATGCTGCTCGGGTGATATTTTCGGAGTAGATGTCCGTGGGAGGCACAGCTGTAGAAGCTCGTTGGGAGGTGGGGCATTTAAACAGTTCGGCGCCCCCTCGAGTCCCCCTTCATTTCCGCCGCTACCTCAACATCTGGAATTCTTTGCGGGGGCCAGCACAGGAATCCCGGTTGCCCAAGTAGGGGATGTGGATATCCCCCGACCGCGGTGTCAACCAGGCGTCGTGGTGGGTACTAGACTTGATTGCTAGCGCAATCCAACGAAGAAATGCTCAGCAGAGCCTGCCATGAAGTCCAGACCGCTTGTGCGGTGGGGGTACACAGGAATGCGTACTGGCTTGCCGCAAAATGTCTGAATTTGCACCTCCTCCCAAAGAAAGAAGCTGTGACCCAAAGGGAGATACAAAGGAGCACTTTAATGGTCAAATGTCCCGGGCGAATGCATTTTGTCAATATCAGCCTTCCTCAGCGCCCCTCTCCAACTGCTCCTAGTGCTGCGGCATCTGTAATCCTGCCACGCTGCTGTTAACATTATCTTGCTCCGCCCCCTTGATGTAGACCGGCCTTCCTCTGTAGCCCCGCGTAGTGGAACAACATATCCCATAATGCCATAGTGTTATGCCTCATGGGATCGGAAATGCTGCTCGTTGGGAGGTGGGGCATTTAAACAGTTCGGCGCCCCCTCGAGTCCCCCTTCATTTCCTCCGCTACCTCAACACCTGGAATTCTTTGCGGGGGCCAGCACAGGAATCCCGGTTGACCAAGTAGGGGATGTGGATATCCCCCGACCGCAGTGTCAACCAGGCGTCGTGGTGGGTACTAGACTTGATTGCTAGCGCAATCCAACGAAGAAATGCTCAGCAGAGCCTGCCAGGAAGTCCAGACCGCTTGTGCGGCGGGGGTACACAGGAATGCGTACTGGCTTGCCGCAAAATGTCTGAATTTGCACCTCCTCCCAAAGAAAGAAGCTGTGACCCAAAGGGAGATACAAAGGAGCACTTTAATGGTCAAATGTCCCGGGCTAATGCATTTCGGCAATATCAGCCTTCCTCAGCGCCCCTCTCCAACTGCTCCTAGTGCTGTGGCGTCTGTAATCCTGCCACATTGCTGTTAACATTATCTTGCTCTGCCCCCTTGATGTAGACCGGCCTTCTTCTGTAGCCCCGCGTAGTGGAACAACATATCCCATAATGCCATAGTGTTATGCCTCATGGGATCGGAAATGCTGCTCGGGGTGATATTTTCGGAGTAGATGTCCGTGAGAGGCACAGCTGTAGAAACTCGTTGGGAGGTGGGGCATTTAAACAGTTTGGCGCCCCCTCGAGTCCCCCTTCATTTCCGCCGCTACCTCAACACCTGGAATTCTTTGTGGGGGCCATATATATATATATATATATATGTAGTACCGATTTGCAATTTGGAAGAAATGCACAAAACACTCCCCTTCCAAACTGTGAATCGGTAATCATTTCTAACCCTATTTTGCGAAACAGAAATAAAAATGTAATCACTAAATCACTTAGGCCCCGATTATGAGTCTGGTGGTCCACGGACTGCCAGACTCACGGACGCGGCTTTAGCGGCGGTCTCCCCACTACCCTATTACAAAATGGGCAGTGGGACCGCCCCGCCGCAGCCGCCAGGGAACTGACGTTCCCTGGTGGTGTTGCTGCTGTGTAGAGGCATCCATAAGCTTGGCGGGATCGCCGCAGTTCTGCCAAGCATATCAGGAATTCCTCTCCACCAGGGTTGTCATGGCATTTACTCTGCCATGAAAACCCTGGTGGAGAGCAAACATAGGAGTGCCTCTGGATCCTGTGGATGCACAACATGTCCCCCCTGTGTGCATGCACACCAGTTCCTGTACTTCATGGACTTTTCAGTCCAGGAACTGTTTTTGCCATTTCCATTGGGATACCCGTTTTTAGAGGCACCGCTGTGGGGACGCCCAAAAAAAGCCTGCCAGACTGAAGGAAACTCCTAATCTGGCAGGCAGTCTGACCACAGCTTTGGCGGTGCGGTAGCGGGGTGGACCCGGCGCCGCACCGCCAAAACCATAATTAGGCCCTTATTACATCTGGCCCTATGTGCTTAAGCAGATTGGTATTTGTATTATAATTCTAAATTGAGCTTTTGTACTAATATATGTGCAAGGACCTCATTTGTGAGAGTAAACCAGCATTTATACTATATTGTTTGTAATCCTGGATGCCACCTGTGACCACTCAAGAAAGCACTACTCAACATTACTTTAATTAAAGTATAATACATACAAAGGGCAATTGCAACTATTGTAAGGTAATTGACTATATATTTTGTAAAAGCCACTGTCTGTGCGACTCTTTGTGAAAGTATACCTTCCTTTATTCCTGGACTACTTTGCAATTTAACTTTATATATTGTTGCAGGAAGGCAAGCTTGTTATGTTCTATAGCGCAATAATCTCAGAGAACGGTGATTAGATAATAAGTTTATCTGTACATGTAGACATCAGATGTCTTCGATTGAATCCATCTAATGTTATGGTTCCTGGGATGTCCCAGCTCCAGAGCCTGAAATTAGTCTTTGAATATCGTGAACTACTTGGGTGAACCAGATTCTGCTATGACTGTACCTGGTCCCAGAAGGACAATTGGCAAATAGTTCCTGGTGCACATTTACTTCGCATACTTCCATCTATGGGACGACTTATTTTGTTGGTCTCTGCCCCTTTCCGTCTTAGATCCACGCAGCGCTAAGACACCTTCAGGTATTGCGCGCTTTACAAAAGTAGCTCATTCATTTATGTGGGCCTAAACTAACACATGCAAGCATCGTGATTTAAGACAGCTCTTCCAAATGGTGTCATGTTAAAAGTACATTCAAATGCAAGACAAGTGGGCAATTTATAAATGTCTTTTTGTCTGTAAACAAACATTTACATTGAAAGTACCTCCAACTACGACAGCAAGGAATTCACCGAAGCATTTTGGGGAGGTATAAGTGGTTTTACTACTGTGGATTCCTCTTCAACGAATGAGGAGAAATCCACTGTAGTAAATCCCACCTATGGTGTATGAATTGGTTAGGGCAAGGTGGGGCTAGCCATTGTAAGTTTGAGAACGCCCACAAACAGGTATATTTGTGGGAATTCCCAAAGTCTGATCTGACCCTTTCCCACCCTACAAATGGTGGGAAACAAGGGATGAAGTGAATTTCCTCCATATATGACCCAGCCCTTAATACATACTTAATTGGTAATAGGAGCTAATGACAAGGAGCTTATGGTAAATCTATTCTTAAGTTGTAGAAGTCCTCCTGTCATCTATATGTCACAATGTCCGTATCATTCAGTGGCAGAGCAAGGGGAGGAAGTGGTGTGGGCGATCCGCCCAGGGCGGCACGTGTTTTGGGGCGCAGCCACCCCAGCTCTTCAATGTAAATGCAGGGATGGCCCCGGGCAGTCCAAGGTCTAACTATGCCACTGGTATAATTTATTATAATATTGGCAGCCCAATTAGACAACTATGCCTACATAGTACAGTAATGATATATACCCTGCTGTAGTACATTTCCAAGAATCTTGCAGTGCTGAACACAAATCAAGTGAGATTCGTAGGAGTTTACAAGCAAGAAACACTCCCAAAATGTGCTGCCCCGAATGAAAATTGAGGCAGATGCAGTCTCGCTTAATAAAATTTTGAAACTGAACGGTTTCGATTCGGATGAAGGCCTGTATTTTTTTTAACATGTGAATATGCCGTCATAACTGAGATATGAGCTATGAACATGTTATGAGTATAAATTTGTGGAATCAGTACTGTGATGCCTATTACCCTAGCTTGCGATATATTTGACATTGAGCAACTGTCTGGAAGTATGACAGATGAGGAGCGTTGATAAATAATTTTTTATGTATAAAAATGTTTCTGTTATTTGATTGATCTTTGTAAGAATGTTTTTTTTCTGGCTGTTTGCTATTTGTAATATTCATAACCCTGTCTTAATGTATGAAAGCTGGTTGTAGGCTCCTGCTTAGTCTGAAATAACAATAATTATGATTGTGCACAATACATGTTACTTGCGAGTCAATAAAACGGATTCCCTAAAAAAACAGAAACCTAAATGTTCTACTCTACCAGCCTGAGATCTTATTGAAGATACACAAGTTTTATGTGTATGTTCACTACTATGCAATTGATCAATGGTTGATGTAATTTGTTTGCTTTCTAGTAGAACCCTTAATGTTTTGTACATTGCTTTGCATTTGTGTGTCATAATCTATTGCTTTAATCTAGGTGGCACGTGAAAATAATTATTTATGCAGATTAAGTAGGAGCTAATTATTGTGATTTGTCACCTTAACAAAGAAACGTTGTTATCTGGGTGGTTGGCATCCACTCACATTTGCACCTCGAACATGCAATTTTTGGGGTTTCCCTTCCAATATTGAATCATACTTTACTACTTCTGCAAAAGGTAATAGTATTTGCTCTTATTTCAGTGTAATCCCAAAACGATGAGCAGTACCTTATGTTGATGTGATCATTCCGCTGTCATTTGCACCTTGATCCGTTGAAGGATGAGACTGAAAACCCGATCATGTCAGGCCCGTAAACACTGGGCTGGGGCTGTGGTCAGCTGGGTTGTGTAGTCCTACCCACGGTCTACTGTAGTCCGAGTGAGCATGTAATATTGCCCCAGGACAAGCACAACTGGGCCACACCCCTATCCACTCATTCAACATCCCCACAAGTAGTCCCACTGACTTTTTCCATCTCCTCAGAGCAGGTGGAAAATGTCAGATTTTTGTTTGTTGAAATGGTAAACGACCGCTCAAAAAAGCAACTGGTAAATCCGGGTGTGAGCAGTAATTCCCCCTCTTCAGGAAAACATTTTTAAAGGCTGGACTTTGAAATGGCGATACTAACTAGTAATATGATTTTGGCTGGCTGCAAAGTCCTGTCAACTCGTAATGAGGGACTTAAATACTTTCAAGGGTACAGATATACTAATTAATTGTTATATTCACACACAGATGTCAGACATTGTCCTGTCTTCTCTAAGTGCATGAATAGTTTAATAATGTGCAGGAATCATTTTGTAGTGAGAAAATTCAGGCATCCTCAATTCTTACAATACAACAGCTCTGGTGGTAGAAGTCCCTTGTTATGGAAAGTGAGGACGGACTCCTCCGTTGGTGACAGATGTGATCCACTTGGCACTGGTCCAAATGTCTGTTTGAATCAGCAAGTAATCAGGCATGAAGAAGGTCTTTCTAATAGGAGGTTGCCAGTCACCCACTCTCCTGAGATGGCGTCTATCTGATGAGCCCCAGCTTTGCATGAATCTATACATACTCTATGGGCACTTTAAATAAGTGTTGGTCAGTCTGAAAATTGTTGAGCACTGGAAGAACCATAAATGAAAGGCCTATGCACATTTTTTACTTGGCCTGGTACAATGATTCTTGCCCCCTCATCAGCAGAAACGGCAAGAAGCTTGGAGGGCACTGTTTGACTGCAATATCTCTGTTACTCCCGGGAAATTCTGTTGCTAAAATCATGTTCCACTGTCACCACCTGGTAGTGCGGATCTTAACTTTTACACAGCTCAACATGGCTACAGCACAGGCTACCCTTCCAAGCTTCTGCACACCTACACATGCAAGCATGTGCACACACACAGAAATGCATGCACGCACGCACACACACACAGACACACAATGATTTATGAATATCAAACATCTGTATATCTTTACACTTGAGAGTTCACTAACATGCAGGAAGGATTTATAAGAAAGAGATCCTAATTATTTTTAAGGAAACTTGCTAACTACACAGCAGACTCCTTGAAGTCTTGAGAGTCACACTGCTTAATTATAATACTTGTGATTGGTGGTGAGTTGCACCTTCACTACGTTGAATATTCAGCTCAATTCTCCCATTCCTTCAACCTCACAAAGATCTTGGAATCAGCTTATAGGTGGCATAGGTTACCCTACCGGAAACAGTGAGTCAATAAATGGATGCCCGCTTGAGGCAGAATAGTTCATAATGTTGTCTGTATATTCTGTGATACAGTAAGTAGATATGGGCTATTAAGTCTAAATGCTATGTTTACTGCTTTTCTGCAGTTGCATGACAGCGCGAGACTTTCACCTACAGAAATCACCAGACAAACTCAAATAAGGAGATTTAGAAAAAGTCCAAGTTGTATTTGTGAGGAGGATACGGCAGTCGTCTCTTGGCAGTCACAATATTCTAAAAAACAGGTAATGCCCTTTTATAGTGCTACTTCTTTAATGTGTAGGTGTCTTCTAATTATAAATGAATGCTCCACATCTACGTGTGTGTTACTTCAGACTTGAAACAATAGGACACACGAAAAAAGGAACTCAACATTCTCAAAATCAGGCAAATTGATCTATCAATGTACAGTCAAAATGAAGCAAATCCCTTTATTAATGTAGTACTTTTAAGAGGAAGACAAAATATATATTAATGCAGCACTCCTAAGAGGAAGGCAACATTTACTCATTAAGGCACTTTACCAGATGTCAAATGAAAGTTATAGAATAAATACACAAAGCAAGTAATAAAAACGTGAACTACATCACAGACAGAGTATCTTTCAACATACTAGCCAGCATGACTGTGGATCCAAAACAGTAAGCTTGAAGTTTCGATCGGAATCACAAAAGGTCGCTGTGCAACTCATCCATTCACCAGGCGAACTCCTGTCTAAGAGCCAAAAGTCCCAGTGTTTAACCCTTTCCGTGCTCGTGACGGACCGTTCCGTCACGAGCCTCGGGTGGGCTGTGCTGTGACGGAGCGGTTCCGTCACGGCCCGCTCGCCGCGCCTGCTCTGCGCGAATTCCGCGCCGGCGCTAACGTTCTAAAGAGCAGGCAGGGCCATGACGGAACTGTTCCGTCACAAGCACAGCCCACCCGAGGGCCGTGAGGGAGCGGTTCCGTCATGAGTACGGGAGCGCCGCGCGGCCCCGCCTCCCCCTTAGCACTGCGGCGGAATAGCCGCCGCAGCTAAGGGGTTAAAACCTTTGCTCAACTCAAGGAGAGATTTCTAGAAACCCTCAAACTAATGCAGTCAAAGCTGACAGGGTGTACCGGTCTGCATTGAGGTCACTCACAGGAGCTGGCCAGGCTTCAGTGTTTGCTCCGAGGCAGAGCAGTACATTTCCCTCTCACGATTGTGCTATATGCTGTGAAGTGCTGTGAAGAATGAAAACATTCCCACCCTGCAGCTGCACAAATGATGTCAAAATGAAGTTGTGCACGCAAAATGGAGTCAATGGTCACCATTGTACTAATTGTATTACATTCCACCCTTTGACCATTGACTCACATAACATATAGGTCTCAAATCAACTGTTCTAGGTCGAAACAGGGATATAAGATTATGCACACACTGGGCAAAGCAACAAATATAATCATAACTCATATTACTATGATTAGCCCCCATAAAATAGAATAAAGCTTACCAAAGTAAGGTAGCCACCCAAATAACCAGTCCCACCATCCTGTTTAACCCCCTTGACTAGTTCATGTAAATCAACGATGTGGGAATGAATTGATTTAGAGTGATCTGACAAAGTAAAGTAGCAAAGACCATTCAATTCAGAACATCCATGACCTTATTTTAAAAGCAAATAATCAATTGTTGCTCTATTTTGTAAAGTTACTTTCCTTGTTCCCTGCATATCTAACTCAGCTAATGCAATAGATGTGTAATTATTGCTCTTAACCCCTTCGCTGCTGATGACGAGCTCAGCTCGTCATCAGCCACGGTGGTCGTGTGCGGATGACGAGCTGAGCTTGTCATCTAACGCTGCTTTTTGAAAAAAGCTGCACAGCGGAAAAATAACCGCCGCAGCGATGCGGTTAACCATCAATCTTGCTAACTTATTTATACTCCGAGGGACTCATGCATCAGAGGTTTTTGTGATTGCAAATGGTGCGATTCGCAAAAATCGGCCGTTTGCAATCGTAAATTTGCCTTTGGAGATGCATGAAAGTGTTTCCTATGCGCAATTTAAGAATTCTCAGTTACTTGAAAATTCCTAAATTGCGATTGCATTTAAGCAATCACAATTTGCGATTTCTTTCTTTTTTTTTTAATTAATTTTTTTTATTGTAGAAAAATATATATTTACATGGAGCATACAGTATACATGGATGCGAAAAGAGGAAGATTAGAAAGGGAGAGAGAGAAGAGAAAAAAGAAGAAGCGCCCAAGCGGGGGGGGGGGTGGGGGGGGGGATGAACATAACTGTTCGAACTGTTCGCTGCCAGTCTTATTTGACGTTAGTCCGATTTGCGGTCTTTCAGTTCCGGTTTCCGAAGTCGTTCTCCACCCCTTCGTTATGCTTGGTTTACCTCTTTGGACCCTCACCCTGGGAGAGAGGACATATGGAAAGATCAAGGAGCAGATGCTGGTTGTAACCTTGTTGTGCGCACAGGACTGGCTGGATTATCCAGCTTCACCGCCTATGGGGGTTTGTGCGATGCTAGGTAGTCATCTAGGGAGCCCCACATTAGCAAAAAGAGAGAAAGGGTGGTAGTGTTCCCAAAGGGGAAATGTCCGCACACACTCTACACAAAACAATTATTTTTTCTAAGTTAAGTACACATAATGAGGAAAAAAAAAGAGTAATCAATAGGGTGCTTTAGAAACTCAAGGCACCTACCACCTAAAGATGCCGTTTGTACACACTGGAAAGTGTGTCACATGGATCCAAACAAGATAGAGAAGCTTTTAACAGCACTCCTGTGGGCCAGTAGTTATAACAGTTAGGGCAAAAGTAGAAGGCCCCTAATACATAAAACTCTAGTAGTTATAGAGTAAGCACAAAAACACTTGAAAAGGCAATGATTCAGATATAGAGTTCCAAGATATAGTCCACTTGTTATTTGTTTTCTTCAATCTTTATTCTTATAATTCCAAAACACAGGTATTCCCAGCAAAATTAGACATCACCAACACGTGTTTCGTCCTACACAAGGACTTTTTCAAGGCATAAAGAAGGCGAACTGGAATGTAAGATGGGCATCAAATGTAGGTAAGGAAAACGGAGAGGAGTAAGGGTGTTAATGTAACAATTGACAATCTTCCGGTCCAAAGTATCAATCACAGAGGTCAAATATGTTTGACTGCCTGTGTGTCTTGGATGTGTGTATATCGCTGTTATGTTGTCTGCCGCTCGTAAAAAGGTAATCCAATTAAGCCATGCTTTCGGCTTGGCTTTTGCTGTGTCTTTCCAATTACTTAGAACCATTTTGACCGCTGCAGTCAGCAATAGATCAATTAAGTCACTGTTCTCTTTAGCCGTGATTGCTGAGGAGGTGAACCCGAGTGCTAGGCTCTGGAAGTCTATGTGAATGGTTACCCCTATAATCTCGTTAATTAGCACTTCAATTTTGTCCCAGAACTCTCTAATCTTAGGGCAGCTGTAGAGTAGGTGTTCTAGGTTCCCTCCCTCCTTGCCGCAATTCCAGCATGAGTCGCTCTCCCGATCCCCATACCTGCTAGGCGGGCTGGTGTCCAGTAGGCTTTATGTATTAGCCAGAATTTGGTCTGGTTTAACGTTGCAGTTACTTTTCTCCTAGTTGTGGATCTCCATAGGTCAGCTTTCTCGCCCTCACTTAGTCCCCTGCCCGCTACTGTACCCCAAAAGTTCATGACTTTATCATTGAGTTTGGTTGATTTGGGACTGAGGGCTCTGTAAAGGTGTGCTACTTGATGGCCTAGTGTATTAAGTTTGGCGGCGTGATGTATAAGTGAAGGTGTTGGGCTCTTCAGGTTTGCCTTCCTTATAGCTACCTTGATCTTCAGGAAGTTGTATAGTTCTATGCTCTCTAGGTTGTGTTCTTCCCTTAGTGCGTCGAAAGTGAGGTGCGTGCCTTGTTTCTGAAGGTCATTGGCCGTTGATATTCCATGTCTGTACCAGGAGGGCATGTTCAGAGTCTTGTCCCTATACTTTATTGTAGGGTTGTGCCAGATTGACTCGAGTTGACTCTTCCTTATGCTTGTTTCCAACAGTTTGTCCACTCTTAGTAGCGCTATTTTTGTATTCTTAAGGACTGGGGTATCCTTGACCGCTGGGTGTTTGGTGGCTGTGAGAAGGCTAATTGGGTTCATGCCTTTTAACAGCCCCCGCTCTAGTGTGAGCCATGCCGGGGTGTAGTCTGGTCTCGGGTCGAGCCAGTGGAGCCCCTGTCTGGCAATGCACGCTTCCTGGAATCTTTTGAAATTCCGTAAGGTAAGGCCTCCCAGGTCTTTTGGCAATCTAAGCTTGCGTAGACTTATTCTGGGCTTTTTCTCCTTCCTCAGGAAGTTGTTCAGCATTTTATTGAGTCTTTTGTGGAAGTTTTCCGTGTTTATTAGTGGCAGCATGCACAGCATGTAGTTGACCATTGGTCTCAGCATCATTTTAATCGTTTCCATTCTCCCCCACCACGTCGTGAATTTGGGAGACCACCCTTCTACCCAGTACTTAATTTTCTGTAGTGGGGCTTGCTCGTTGTGTTCTAGTGTGGCTTTTAGGTCCCTCTCAAAGAGGAGGCCTAAATATTTTATGGGCTTCTGCTGCCATGTTAGCCCGGACGAGCCTAGCATCGTTTTCGTTGTGTATATGTTCAGTGGTTTGCATTCCGATTTATCCCTGTTCAGTTTGTAGCCCGAGACCTGGGGGTATTGCTCTATTGTGTCCATCAGTGCTTTGATGGATCTCTCTGGGTCTTCCGTGACTATTAGTACGTCATCTGCGTATGCCGCTAGTTTAAAGTTTTCCTCCCATACCGGTATTCCTGCAATGTCTTTATTGGCTCTGATCATTGTCAATAGTGGTTCTATCGCTAGCAGGAAAAGGGCTGGGGAGAGAGGGCACCCTTGTCTGGTTCCCATGCCCAGGTTAAGTATTTCTGTTGTGCCTCTGTTTAAAACCACCCGTGCTTTGGGGTTATTGTAGAGTGCCATTACCATCTTTCTAAAGTTGGCTCCAAGCCCAAATTTCCCCAGGCACTGATCCAAATATGGTCATGACACCCTATCAAAGGCTTTCTCCGCGTCTAGGGCAATCATAACAGCTGCGTTACTGCTTTTGGAGGAGTGGTTTATTATGTGGCATAATAATCTTGTGTTGTGGTGGGACATCCGGTTTTTGAGGTAGTCTACTTGGGAGTTGTGTATGAGCTTCGGTAGGTAAGCATTCAGTCTGGTAGCCAGTATTTTTGCGTATATTTTACAGTCTACGTTTATGAGAGAGATTGGTCTAAAATTCTTTGCCTCTCTAGTGTCCTTGCCCTCCTTTGGTATGACTATATTATTTGCTTCTGCCATTGACTGTGTCATGCGACCGTTCTGGACACAGCCCGTGAATACTTCTTGCATGGTCGGTTTGAGAATGTGTAGGTACTGCTTGTAGAAGCCAGCCGTAAAGCCGTCTGGCCCCGGTGCCTTGTTTTCTTTCAGGCTGGCCGTGGCTCTTCCTATTTCATCCTCTGTTATGGCTAGGTTGAGTACATCTTGTTCCTTTTCTGATATGCCCCTTAGTAGTTCTTCCCCTCCATCAACTTTTAGTGTGTCGTCTCTTGTGTATAGCCTCTCGTAGAAGTCTCTAAAGACTTCCAGAATGTCCTTGTTTGCAGTCTGTGAATTGTGTCTGTCTTTAATGGCCCCAATCGTGTGCTGTTTCTGTCTCCCTTTCAGGTAGGATGCTAGGTTTTTCCCTGCTTTGTTTGCAGTACACAGGTTGACTGATTTGTATTTGTTGACCCAGGTCCCTGCTCTCTCGCTCAAGATTCTGTTTAGTTCGTATTTCCGCTTGGTTAGGCTTGAGAGGGTGTTCCTATCCTCTATGTTGGCTATGTGGCCGTTCTCTAGGCTTTTGATTTCTTTTTCTAGGTCTGCAATTTTTTTATTCCTTTCTTTGTTCATCCTGCCCTTGATTGTCATGACGGTCCCTCTTATGGTGGCTTTCAGAGCGTCCCATAGGACTCCTCTGTCTGTCTCTGGAGTGTCGTTTATTGTTATGCATTCTTTTATAGCCGCCTCAATCTCCGCTTTCGCAGAGGTGTTATTGAGCAGACTGTCGTCGAAGCGCCATCTTCGGTTTGGTTTTTCATTGTGCTTCCCTGATAAGCTTAGGCGTATGTGCGAGTGGTCTGAAATAGTCCTAGGGCCAATTTCTGTGTGGTCTATGAGGTGGGTGTGTGTTTCTGACATGAGGATGTAATCAATTCTGCTGTAGGAGTTGTGGGGGTTGGAGTAAAAGGTGTATTCTCGGGCGTCTGGGTTGCATAGACGCCAAGGGGTCCTTCAGGCTGAGCTTGGAGCATAAGTTCCTTAGGATGCTACCTCTGTGTGTGGTTGAGCTCGGTCTGTGAGGGTGTTTGTCGATTGCTGGGTCTAGTACCTGGTTCATGTCTCCAGCAACCACCACGAGGTCGTCTAGTGGAAGGGTGTGTAGTTGCGCTCCTATTCCTTCCCAGAAGGGTTTATCGTCAGTGTTTGGGCCATATATGTTTGCCACGTGTATCGTCTCTCCCGCCCTCCTTAGGCTGGTCACAATAGTTCTTCCCTGGGTGTCTGCCTGTGCGTCCACTACTGTGAGTTTTGACTTCTTACTGACTATTGTCACCACCCCATTTTTCTTGTTCTGTGCTGGCGACCCTACAACATCTCCTACCCAGCTTGCTCGGAGGCGCTTATGTCCTCGGCTTCTAGTCTTGTCTCTTGTAGAACAAAAATGTCGCCCTTAAGCTTCCTGAGGTGTTCGAGCACTTTCCTCCTTTTCACCGGACTATTAAGACCTTTGAAGTTCAGTGATACTATCTTAACGTCCGCTAGGATGTTTGTTTGGGTGTTGTGCGTCATTTGTGTGGTTTCAAGCTTTGCGGTCTGTGTGGCCTCGCCTCGTAGGTTTTGCTGTGGCCCCCTTTTCTTGGTGCTTGTGCCCCCTGTCTGTGCCTGTGCTTAAGTTTCCCCTTGCGGCTCCTCGATGTGGATGTAGAAGTAGAGGTAGAAGAAAGGAAAGAGTAGTGTAGAAGATAGTGAAGAAAAGTAGCCTCATGCATGTGCTCCCCGCCCCCCCCACCCCCCGGCCCTCCCTGTCCCCCCCTCCCGTCCCTCCTTCCTCTTCCCCATACTTGCTGAGTGGGTGTGCGACGAAAAAGTTCCTTTGCGCCGCATCGTCCCTGAGGTAGAGTTTGTGTACATTGTTCGGCCAGGCCTTTGAAATTTGGCCGCGGGCAAAGTCTGTTCTGGTAGAACCCACATGACCCTTTGTTCCGGTGTAGCCCTACCCCGTTGTAGACCTTATCAGTCCCACGATATAGTACTGCATGTCTGCAAGCTAGGTACCGCCATCTGATTCCTCGTACCTCGCTTCATCAGCTTGCCTTCCTACTCTGTTCGCTGTCCATTTTGTTTGGCTTGAGATGCTGGTCCTTCCAATTGGTTGTGTTGCTTCCATTCGAAATGTGCTTGGTCATTGAGGTAGATATGTTGTCCTGTTGCGTGTTACGTGTGGAGGAAACTACTCCGATTGACCCGACAGGTCCGGGGAGGCACTCCTTTTCGCTCCCCCGGGGTTTTCATTTCTTCCATGTCTTCGGCTGGTGGCCCCTGCAGGTATCGTCTTAGGTCTTCTGGGTTCTCAAACACCATTGTTTTCCACTTGTCTATGACTTTGAACCGGGCCGGACCCACAAAGCTGAAGCAAGCGCCTCTTTTCCGCAGGGACTCCCTGAGAGCCAGAAACCCCTTCCTGATCTCGACCGTTGGCCTTGAGTAGTCCTGGGTTAGCACAATCTTGGAGCCTGACCATGTTAGATTTTGATTCTTCCTCGCGAAGGCAAAAATGGCATCAGTCTGGCACGCTCTCAGTGGGTTACATATGATCGGTCTTGGGCCTTTGCCTGTCGTTGGCTTTCCTGCCGGCACCCTGTATGCCTTCTGCACCTCGAACTGTCTTCCAAAGCTAATGCCAGTGAGTTTGGGGATCATCTCCTCGAGCATGGCTGCACACGAGCCTGCTTTGTCTTCTGTCTCCTCCGGAACGCCCAGGATCCTTATATTGCCTCTTCTGGCCCGGTCGTATTGTTCGGCTAACTGCCTTTGTATGGCCTTCGTGGCCTTCTGGCATTCCGTTATGGCTTTGTTGTTGTCTTTGGTAGCGTCCTCCACTGCACTGATTCTTCCTTCTGCTGCTTCCATTCTTCTTTTTTTTTTTTTTTTTTTTTAAAACCTTTATTTGAAAAAAGTGCACACAGCGTTTCAGCCTGACATCCCGGAGGCAAGGCCGCATAACTAGACAGGAGAACAATAGTGCAAGAATCAATGTCACAGTACAATGAAGGTTGATTTTATTATTTTGTCGTTTCATAGAGGAACATAAAGAAAGAAAAAGAAAAAGGGCGCCAGAAAAGGCGGAAAGAGAGTGGCAATGGAGTAGGAGAAACCAGCGAGGAGTCGCTAGAGGGGCAGGGGAGGAGCATAGGGAACACAAGCACGGAAACAGGAGAATAGACCAGGAGAAAGGAGGGGAGAGAGGAAAAAACAGGATAATATTTACAATGTGGTACAGTTGGTGTCACAGGCTATGGCGCTGCTTCCATTCTTAAGTTGGTTCTGTGGAGGTCTGCTCTTATCGCAGCCAGTTCAAGTTGCATGTTCTCCACTTTTAGCTTTGTCTCCTTCGCCACCTCGTTCCCTTCGTTGATTCTCTTTAGGATGGTCTCCAGGATGACTGTTTCGCCTTTTGTTTTTTTGGGGGGTCCCATGGAGTCTATTTTGGGCTTTTTTTTTTTTTGGTCCCCGACTATTTTCCCCTCGTTGTTCACCATCGTTCTGATGCCTCTCAGTGACAGAAAGTTCCCTAGTCAACCTCCTCTTTGAGTCACTGCTGGCGTGCCCGCAGGGGTTGCTTTTGGTGTAGAGGTGTGGAGTCCTTGCGCTCTATATCTGCTTGGTTCTCTAATGTGCCTCGTTCTGGTCTTGGCCTTGAGTCCTGCCAGCGTGTGCTTTGCTTCGTTTGCGGCCGCGGCTGGGTGCCGACCGCCTTGCGACTTTGGGTCGTCGTGCTGTTAGTGTTGGTGTCTGCTGAGCGAGCTCTTTTGCCGCTGATGAGCCCCCTCTCACTTGCCCTTGTACTTGTTCACCAGGGCTTGGGGTCACCGGGGTGAGCCTTATTACTTAATGTTGGCTATGCACTTCCCCCTTGAAGCCACTTCCCCTCCTTTGGTTGGCGAAGTCTGAATACTGGCCGCTGGCCGCTTGCTTCTGTGCCCATATGTGTTCAAGTGTGGTCGGGTGAGCCTCTCGGTCTTACAGCGCACTTGCTGACGGGTGGCGTGATACCGTGGCGGCCCCTTTGCCCCTTTGCGCCTCTGTGTGCTTCTGTTTACTGTCCTGCCTTTGCCTTTGCTCCGCCCTCGCTCTCCCCCTGCGGCCACCTCACCTTTAGGTGTGTCTTTCGCTCGGCAGCAGTAGCGGCAGATTCGGCTCGGCTCTGGCTCTGACGGCCTCCCGGGTATCGCCTCTGTGTGCAGCTGCACTCCGGTACTGGGTCAGCCGTCCTCCGTTATCACGCGGCTGTCTGGTAGGTGTTGGAGGTTGATGTCGACACTTGCCCTTCGCCGCGGTACTTCCCACCTTCGCACACCTCCTTTGCCGTGATCCTTATAGTGGTCGCAGCACCCTGGGCCTCTCTGCTGTCTGAGCGCTCAGCTGGGCGTGCCTCACTTCCGGCTTAGTTGTTTTGGTGGCAGCCGCGCTTCCTGTAATGGCGGCCCCTGCAAGTGGTGGTGGTTTCGGTTTCGCTTCGCTTCGATGCTGCTTCGGTTCTAATCTCTGATGTTAAAGGGGGCGCTTGGTGAGTGGTACCGCTATTCGCTATTCGGCATTCTCCTTTCTCTTGCTCCTTCCGCTAGTGCCCGCGTCTGCCTGCCGCCCTGCAGGTCGACCCGCAGCTCCGCTTCCCGAAGCCTCTGCCTTCGCTCGCACCCCCGCTGCCTATTCTCGTTCTTGCCGATCTCCATACCTCTGCATCTCATTGGGGGTGTTCAGGTGGGCCTCTCCGGCTTCGGTTGTTCAGCTGCCCTGGCTTCTCCTCCGTTTACGCGCTGGGCGCCAGCTTGGGGTCCGTGTTGTTGCTGGGGTCTCGGGAGCTGCGGAGAGCGATATCTTCGTGAAGCTTTGGCCCGACTTGTAGATCTTTGGTTCCCTTGTGGCCTCGCTCTTCCCCTGCTTAGATCTGTTTTCCTGGGTTCACACAAACTGGTATGGCGGGTAGTAATGGCCTTAGTTTGCCTCAGGGGTGCGGAGCGAGTGGACTCAGACGACCGTCCACATTGCCGTCCAAGCCACGCCCCATCACAATTTGCGATTTCTTTAATGCAATGCTAGAAGCACTGTCAAATAGCTATTTGGGACCCCCAATTTGTCTGTAATTTGCAAAAAAAATAAATAATTTTTTTTTAAAGTTTTAGGTTACACACACATGCCGTTGGGGTATGTGTGCGCAACATGGGTGCATATCACAATTTCAGGGGTGCAACAGGGTGTCATTTTGACACCCTTGCACCCTTGAAATTGCGTGAGCAATGTGCGAGTACCTACTGGTACTCCCTAATTGCGCATGCAATTTCCCATTCATTCCTATTGGCCTACAGGCCCATAGGAATGAATGGGAAGTAATTCCTTAATTGTGACTCGCAATTTGCGAGTCGCAATTAAGAAATGTTTAGGAATCGCTATTTTTATAGCTTTTCCTACATGCATAGGCTTTTGTGAGTCCTTAATTGCGATTCCTTAATAATCACTTTTTCCATCTCCTCAGAGCAGGTGGAAAATGTCAGATTTTTGTTTGTTGAAATGGTAAACGACCGCTCAAAAAAGCAACTGGTAAATCCGGGTGTGAGCAGTAATTCCTCCTTTTCAGGAAAACATTTTTAAAGGCTGGACTTTGAAATGGAGATACTAACTAGTAATATGATTTTGGCTGGCTGCAAAGTCCTGTCAACTCGTAATGAGGGACTTAAATACTTTCAAGGGTACAGATATACTAATTAATTGTTATATTCACACACAGATGTCAGACATTGTCCTGTCTTCTCTAAGTGCATGAATAGTTTAATAATGTGCAGGAATCATTTTGTAGTGAGAAAATTCAGGCATCCTCAATTCTTACAATACAACAGCTCTGGTGGTAGAAGTCCCTTGTTATGGAAAGTGAGGACGGACTCCACCGTTGGTGACACATGTGATCCACTTGGCACTGATCCAAATGTCTGTTTGAATCAGCAAGTAATCAGGGATGAAGAAGGTCTTTCTGATAGGAGGTTGCCAGTCACCCACTCTCCTGAGATGGCGTCTATCTGATGAGCCCCAGCTTTGTCTGAATCTATACATACTCTATGGGCACTTTAAATAAGTGTTGGTCAGTCTGAAAATTGTTGAGCACTGGAAGAACCATAAATGAAAGATCTATGCACATTTTTTACTTGGCCTGGTACAATGATTCCTGCCCCCTCATCAGCAGAAACGGCAAGAAGCTTGGAGGGCACTGTTTGACTGCAATATCTCTGTTACTCCCGGGAAATTCTGTTGCTAAAATCATGTTCCACTGTCACCACCTGGTAGTGCGGATCTTAACTTTTACACAGCTCAACATGGCTACAGCACAGGCTACCCTTCCAAGCTTCTGCACACCTACACATGCAAGTATGTGCACACACACAGAAATGCATGCACGCACGCACACACACACAGACACACAATGATTTATGAATATCAAACATCTGTATATCTTTACACTTGAGAGTTCACTAACATTCAGGAAGGATTTATAAGAAAGAGATCCTAATTATTTTTAAGGAAACTTGCTAACTACACAGCAGACTCCCTGAAGTCTTGAGAGTCACACTGCTTAATTATAATACTTGTGATTGGTGGTGAGTTGCACCTTCACTGCGTTGAATATTCAGCTCAATTCTGCCATTCCTTCAACCTCACAAAGATCTTGGAATCAGCTTATAGGTGGCATAGGTTACCCTACAGGAAACAGTGAGTCAATAAATGGATGCCCGCTTGAGGCAGAATTGTTCATAATGTTGTCTGTATATTCTGTGATACAGTAAGAAGATATGGGGCATTAAGTCTAAATGCTATGTTTACTGCTTTTCTGCAGTTGCATGACAGCGCGAGACTTTCACCTACAGAAATCACCAGACAAACTCAAATAAGGAGATTTAGAAAAAGTCCAAGTTGTATTTGTGAGGAGGATACGGCAGTCGTCTCTTGGCAGTCACAATATTCTAAAACACAGGTAATGCCCTTTTATAGTGCTACTTCTTTAATGTGTAGGTGTCTTCTAATTATAAATGAATGCTCCACGTGTACGTGTGTGTTACTTCAGACTTGAAACAATAGGACACACGAAAAAAGGAACTCAACATTCTCAAAATGAGGCAAATTGATTTATCAATGTACAGTCAAAATGAAGCAAATCCCTTTATTAATGTAGCACTCTTAAGAGGAAAACAAAATATATATTAATGCAGCACTCCTAAGAGGAAGGCAACATTTACTCATTAAGGCACTTTACCAGATGTCAAATGAAAGTTATAGAATATATACACAAAGCAAGTAATAAAAACGTGAACTACATCACAGATAGAGTATCTTTCAACATACTAGCCAGCATGACTGGGTATCCCACACAGTAAGCTTGAAGTTTCGATCGGAATCACAAAAGGTCGCTGTGCAACTCATCCGTTCACCAGGCGAACTCCTGTCTAAGAGCCAAAAGTCCCAGTGTTTAACCCTTTCCATGCTTGTGACGGAACCGTTCCGTCGCGAGCCTCGGGTGGGCTGTGCTGGTGACGGAGCGGTTCTGTCACGGCCCGCTCGCCGCGCCTGCGCGAATTCCGCGCCTGCGCTGACGTTCTAAAGAGCAGGCGGGGCCATGACGGAACTGTTCCGTCACAAGCACAGCCCACCCGAGGGCCGTGAGGGAGCGGTTCCGTCATGAGTACGGGAGCGCTGCGCGGCCCCGCCTCCCCCTTAGCGCTGCGGCGGAATAGCCGCCGCAGCTAAGGAGTTAAAACCTTTGCTCAACTCAAGGAGAGATTTCTAGAAACCCTCAAACTAATGCAGTCAAAGCTGACAGGGTGTACCGGTCTGCATTGAGGTCCCTCACAGGAGCTGGCCAGGCTTCAGTGTTTGCTCCGAGGCAGAGCAGTACATTTCCCTCTCACGATTGTGCTATATGCTGTGAAGTGCTGTGAAGAATGAAAACATTCCCACCCTGCAGCTGCACAAATGATGTTAAAATGAAGTTGTGCACGCAAAATGGAGTCAATGGTCACCATTGTACTAATTGTATTACATTCCACCCTTTGACCATTGACTCACATAACATATAGGTCTCAAATCAACTGTTCTCGGTCAAAACAGGGATATAAGATTATGCACACACTGGGCAAAGCAACAAATATAATCATAACTCATATTACTATGATTAGCCCCCATAAAATAGAATAAAGCTTACCAAAGTAAGGTAGCCACCCAAATAACCAGTCCCACCATCCTTTATCCACACCCCGTTTAACCCCCTTGACTAGTTCATGTAAATCACCGATGTGGGAATGAATTGATTTAGAGTGATCTGACAAAGTAAAGTAGCGAAGACTATTCAATCCAGAACATCCATGACCATATTTTAAAAGCAAATAATCAATTGTTGCTCTATTTTGTAAAGTACTTTCCTTGTTCCCTGCATATCTAACTCGGCTAATGCAATAGATGTGTAATTATTACTCTTAACCATCAATCTTGCTAACTTATTTATACTCCGAGGGACACATGCATCAGAGGTTTTTGTGATTGCAAATGGTGCGATTCGCAAAAATCGGCCGATTGCAATCGTAAATTGGCCTTTGGAGATGCATGAAAGTGTTTCCTATGCGCAATTTAAGAATTCTCAGTTACCTGCAAATTCCTAAATTGCAATTGCATTTAAGGAATCACAGTTTGCGATTTCTTTAATGCAATGCTAGAAGCACTTTCAAATAGCTATTTGGGACCGCAAATTTGTCTGTAATTTGCAAAAATTAAACAAAACACTTTTTTTAAAAAGTTTTAGGTTACACACACATGCCCTTGGGGTATGTGTGCGCAACATGGGTGCATATCACAATTTCAGGGGTGCAACAGGGTGTCATTTTGACACCCTTGCACCCTTGAAATTGCATGAGCAATGTGTGAGTACCTACTGGTACTCCCTAATTGCGCATGCAATTTCCCATTCATTCCTATGGGCCTATAGGCCCATAGGAATGAATGGGAAGTAATTCTTTAATTGTGACTCCCAATTTGCGAGTTGAATTAAGAAATGTTTAGGAATCGCTATTTTTTATAGCGATTCCTACATGCATAGGCTTTTGTGAGTCCTTCATTGCGATTCCTTAATAATCATAATTAAGGTATCGCAAAAGCCTACATTGATGCATGTGCCTGCTAGTCTTATAAATGGCTAACCCTGAAACCACTACTACAGAAACGCCTAGATTTATATATTTTGCCATGTACAACAAAGAGATCTCAGAGTTACAATCCTCATCACACGGAACTGTTTTCCTTGTACTTCAGGCATGCAATACTGTATTTAATAGAAATATCATAAGTTCTAAATGTGTGAATGCACATGGTCCTCTTGTTATGTTTGCCGGAATGTATGTGTATGTCTACTAGACAAGTGGAAACAACATCCATGATGCTTTCCATATTTGTCATTCAGTAGTATGACCTGTTGACATTTCCTTGGGGTCCATTTAGGAATTCCACCCACGCTTTGGCCCCCGGGTTCTTGTTAGTAGAATCAAACTCTCCTTCTCCTCGTATAGTACCAAGGGCTGGGACAGTACACTTTCTAACTATCCCTCCTACACTAGAATGATTATTATCTGAGCAATTCTGTCTCCTGCTTGTATTACCAGATCAGTATCCCCAGTATTCAAGAGTCCTCGGCTATTGGGCTGTGGCCCATTATAGTCAATCTGCCATATCTGTCCAGGCAATTTTCCTGTCCCCAACTGGCACCTGACCATCTGTGGGACAGATCTCTGTTGTGTGCATTGACAAATAAGACAGTGCATAATCACAGTTTTTATTAAATCCAGGGGCAAGTACATTCCTCTACTTTCTGCCCACCTGTTAGTGGCTTTCTCTCCCAGGTGTTCCCATTTTTGGTGCACCCACTTAGCCATCCCCACGAAATCAGAATTCTGTGTTCCCACTTCCACTTCCCAGATTTTGGCCTTTTCGTTTGCAAGGCAATTAAATCATCATTCTAATGAATCAGTGGGACAGTGGGCGTCTGTATTGTACTCAATGACTGTACTTTGTGATAGCATTTCCCATATTTCCTGTCACAGGTCTTTGCCCCACACTGCCTTAGATGGTATTTGCCAATTGTGTGCATCAAATGTTGGGAACCAAGCAGCCAGCGCCTAGGCAGTGGACCATGAATCAGTATAAACATGACGTCTCCCACACAACTCTTGTTTCAGAGCTTGATATACAGCATGCAGCTCTGCATATTGACTACTCTTCTCTTCTCCAGCAGTGGCAGCAGCTTCTTGGTTATAGGATGGTATGGCACTGCCTTCCAATGACTCTTGGCCCCCAAATATCTTGCTGATCCATTGGTAAGCCTCACATGCTTCCAACTCTCGGAAGACAATGAGTTAAATGGCTCACCCCACTTTACTAAACATTCCTTTACCTCTGGCATATCCAGTAACACCTGCTCACCCTCCAATGGGTTCAGGGCCATTTTCTCACGCAGAACGGCAGTTCCTACTTGGTCCACTCCTCAAAATTACATTATGCTCTATTGTCATCTGCCCAGTGCCCACCAGATGGCCATGTCTGAACTGGGGTGGCAGAGTGAGCTAAAGAACGGTGATGGATTAAACCCAGATCTGTTGACTGGGTGTGAGTGTTTGATTGGTTCAGATGTTCCGTCCATCACCACCCCCTTTTTGTACTGCAGTGCCCACCAGAGCCCAGTTACATGCTAGCAACTGCTTTTCTAAGGGAGTATACTGCTCTTCAGCATCTGCAACCTTTTAATCCACCATCTCAATATCACCTGCCCCACAGGATTACCAGTCTGGTTAAACCAATTATTACATGTTTGTACACTGGGACTGCCAAATTAATTATTTTGTTTTGCACCGATACTGTCAGCAATCCAGCCATTAAAAGGTTCACATTACCTAGAAAAACAGCAATTTTTATAAGTGGCGTAGCTTGGCCTTTTGCCGCCCATGGCTGCCCCTTCATTTGCCGTCCTGTGGCAGCTGCATGTAAAAAGAGAGGGCTGGTGAAGCCTGCATTTGCCGCCCCACAATGGCCACAGGTAAGAGCTGGGGCAGAGGCCACCGCCCCCTAAAATCATGCCGCCTGGGGTAGACTGCCCCCGCTTGCTATGCAACTGGTTTTCATCACTGAAAAATCAGATTCTCTTGTTTTTGATTTTTCACCCCTGCCTTACATCCAGCCCGGCACTATCCTTGACACCGCATATGTATAAACATGAGTAAAGTATCTAGATTGGGGCATTGTAGGCTGTGTATACATGCAGAGTCAGCGCAAAAGAACAGCTGGCATCTGCTAGGTGTTTTTCAGACAATGGTAAAGCCTCAAGTAAAGTTTGCTCAGATAGCATATCTTGTGCAGGACACGACAATTGCACAAGACACTAAGGCTGTTGGTTCTTACTGATAACTCATTTGTGTGTTCTTCCCACATCTCTATTTGTCTCTGGGCATCCCTTGTTTGTGATTTTTTGCTATAAAAACCTTTGAAACCATTGTTCAGTGTGCTTTCTCCTAGAGTATCTCTATGGTGCTTGTCGGGTGAGCCCCCATTCATGAATTCTCTTAAATGACCCTTGCTTTGTACTTCACTCCAGTGTTGATTCCTCCTTGCTTGTTAATAACCCATGGACTTAGGGTGACCCTGCACCAGTGGGGTTTTAATAATCCACTTCCACAGGGCCAGTTTGACTCTGTAGGATATTTATGACTGCACCCTTCAACAGCTTATTGTAACAGGTTAATCTGGTTGCCACCCTCGTAACTCCTAAACTGCTCCTGCACAATGGGGTCAGTGCTAAATGTGCAAAACTTTGCAGCTCTCCTCTGCCTAACATCACTCCTGACGCTCCCAAATCAAACAGTCGCACCATCCATGTAAGCAGCATTTCCCCTGGTCTCTGTCAAAATCTAAAATGTCATTATTCTCTTGCTGATTAAATCCTCTAGGGAGTCCAGTGCAACCCCATGTGGGTGTTGTGGACCAATCTGTATTTTTTGTCGATTAACTGACTGTGCATAAACAACCTTTTGCTCTTCCAACTCACGCCAAAAATGTGTTACTTCAGACTTGAAACAATAGGACACATTTAGAAAAACACTTGCATTGTGAGTTTGCCCATGGCAGGACCATAATTGTGACAGTTACCTCCAAGCAATCTCTATGACTATGAATAACTAAGTACTTGGTGGAGTCTTTGCACCACTGTAGGGGGAATTCAGAGTCACAAGGCATAGTGGCATCTGTAAGTGAGAATAATTCAAATTTACCCCAGTTGAAGGAAGTGATTCGAATAGGGTCACTAGTGACTACCTCTCGGCCTTCTAAACAAATGAAGAGTCGGTCAGACAGTAGAGAATATAAACCAAATATTTATTAGTATTGTGCTGCAGCGGAGCCCAGTCTGACCAGCCTCACTAGATGGCTGCCGAGGGACTGACTTCCCCCAACCTCAGATCCAGAACTATGCATTTCCAATTCCCCAAGAACACGCCCAGGCTGGAAATTTCCAGTCCAGGCACTAGCAAAGAGAAAGAGATACAGAAGGATAAGCTATAGTCCTGGGACCGGGTACATGTTATCTCTGCACTAAGGTTACTCTGCCCGTGCCCGCCATTTTAGAAGGTGGGAACGAGCCTATCTAACAGCAAAGGTATGCCATAATAGAGAGCACATTTGTTAGTGCAGGTGAAATCGGCCTTGGAGATACAGAAGTAAAGATGCATGGAGGCAGTTTTCTGCTTAGACAAGCAGTATGAGGCAGGAGCTTAGCTTCGATCATAAAACAAAATGGCGGCTACTAATAAAATGGCACCATGAATGCTAACTTAACACAGAACTAAATAAGAGAAATGGGACAATAACAGTTTCAATTCGAACACCCTCCTTTTAGCATTCATTGCTAAATTTTATTATTGCCATCAGGTAAGGGCCCTACAATTCTGAAGGGAGGGAAAAATGCTCAAGCATGGGTAACATTTGCTAACTCTTTTGGCAACCAACGAAAGCTAAAACTCTGTGGTATGTAATGGACAGGACACATTACAAGGCTAGGCATGCATCATTAATATTCAAAAATGCCCTCATCAATGCACATCATATCCAGGATGTCTAGCCTCATCATCGTCTTATTCATAGAGTCATGTTCCGAATGTTTGGGGTGAGGTGTCAACATGTGTACACAGCAGGCAAAACAGGCAGGAAGGAAGTATATGCACAGACAACATGTTAAAATGATACCTGCTATAGCAACCAGGAAAATGATAATCTTCCAACCCCAAGATGCGAATAGGCCCCAAATCCACCCCGTAAGAGACCATGTACCATTCTCCTGGTGTATGTCAGAGACAAGCCTATGGAGCTTTTGTATAGCAGCATATACATTCGGAGCGTGGTCCGGTATTTATACACAGCAACTACTTCTGATGATGTGGCAGGCCCCACCCCTATCAGCAAGGATGATGTCTAGCATCATCCTGTTTTGAAGGGCAACTAGTCTAGTAACCTGGAGCTCATCTGTAATAATAGTCAGGATACCAGCAGTTGTATTTATCACTCCTTCCACCACCCCAGTGAGTCTACGAATATTTAGGCTATTGGTCATAGGGCCTCAAAAGGGTATAAAACCTTTCATGGCATTGGTAAACTGCTGTAGAGTGATATCTGTATTATCTACATCTTCTGTGTTAATAACTCTCCTGACTCGGAACAGGAATGTGCTCCTACTTTGCAATCAATGGTCTTTATGGTAATTGGGTGGAGCTATATATACACAGGAGTAAGAGGTAAGAAAGATAACACCTGCCCGACCATCCCTCAGGGAGCCAATATGACCCTGGGATCCCCAAACGAAGTAGACATTAGGGGGTAGTACCAGGGGTGGACTATCTGTTGCTCTCAGCTTATATGTAGTCTTGCACCTGCTCTTCCCTACCTCTATCTTCCCACTGCCCTAGACATAGAGAGTAGCTGTGGTGTTAACCACTGACAGCAGCATTGGCTTATCCTCAGTGACATTACAAACCTGAAAGGACTGGAAATATTCTGAGGTGCAGAACCCCAGGAAATCATCTATTTCTGTACGAGACCATGTTCATTTCTTACCCCTTTGTATACATGCATGCAAGAGCTTTAGAACAATCTACGGAACAGCTCTCGACCTGTAGGAGCACCAGAAGGTGCTCAATGCTAGAAGCATACGTTGTGTGTCATGGTGCGGGGCCCAATACTCTTTCTTTCCAATGTATTAAATAGGGGAGGTGGACGTAACATACTAAACAATGCAAACCCCCCTCACAACTATTAATATAGGGCAACGGCATGGACAATAATTTCCCACTTTTATGGGTCACCGAGGGGAGTAGTCCATACACTCAATAGTTTGTTATGTTAGATGCATTATGTGTCTGGCTCAACATTTGTATAAACACATTATCCTTATAAGACTTTCGGCGTCCCCTTCGTGAGGTGCCAACTGTACAAACATATGTTCAGGGGGAGCAGGTGTTGTACCAATCAAGGAATGCACAGGATATTTTTCCTCATTATGCCACATTATTCCAAGCTTTGTTATGAGAGAAATCAGGACAATCAACATAAAAACTATTTTACTCTTTCCCGGCCAACTGGGCCAACCAACCCCATTCCATTCAATGTCAAGGAAACAGTAGGAATGAGAAAGGGTTTTCCTGCGTCCGTCTGAGCATCGCTGGCAGACTCCTATTGTTCATCTACGGTGGGGCAGCGCAATCACAGCCCATTGAAGAAATCCCACGTCGTCCAATATAGGGCGCCAATCTTCCGGGAAGACACCCTCAGCTTATCCCATTCCGTGTCTTGAACAATGCACCAATCTTCCTTTCCCTAAGCTATTGTTGGTACCGTGGACAGGGTACATACACCCTATTCTTCATCCATGCAAACCATCCCTACTAAACTGACTTTTCCTTTGGTGCCCCTTCCCTCCGTCGGGGGCACAAATTGTACTTAGCCACTCCGGGCACAGTTTGGTGAGTGAACAGGGGCTCAAATTCAGAGGGGCCAAGAGACTGAGGCTCAAGCACTTGTGGGTCAGGTGGAGGAGGATCCTGGACAGCCCTTACTTCTGGGGGGAATGCCTCATTCAACACTGCCTCGTTTTCCTCCTCTGTTTGTACCCAAGTCAGTCGGACATCCGAAAAAGGGATGAAGCGTGGCACTTTCTCCATCTCGTGATCACCTATGCCATTGATCACCCACTGGTCATAGGTGAGTGGCAATGGCACCTTGCTGCAATGGCTGGTGTGGAGCCAGTTCTTCCGACCGGTCACTTTGACGGCACTCCTGGTGGCAAGAAGTACCCACAGAGGCTCCTTACAGCCAGGGCCGTTTCTGCCATTAGGCAAGACTAGGCTGCTGCCTAGGGCGGCAAAAGGGCTCGGGCGGCAGAAGGGGGGAATTATTTTTACATTTGATGGCAGTGAGTGCATCATGTGCAAGCGCACCTGCTTGCACATGATGCGCAGCACACCCTAGCATAGTGGTGTGTGGAGTGGGCCGCCGGTACGTGTGTATACACACCTTCTCACTCCGCTCCCTGCTAGCTGCAACTTCATCCCAATGTTGGCGCAGAATCTGCTGCTCACTCTTCTCTCACTGCTCCCCATACTTCTCCCCACACTTTCACACACTCACAGACCTCGCCCCCCTCCACCTCGACCAGTAGCGCCAGTATCCGCTATTCTGCTGCGCCCACACGGAACACGGCTCCCCCATGACCTGCAGTTCCTGCGACCCGCTGAACCCGCCCTGCCTTCCTCTGCCCCAGCAGTCCACTAGGCGACAGGTATACCCCAGCCCTTCCAGCCACGGAGCTCGGCAGAGAAAGCACAGCGTTGCAGTGACAGAGGGAGCGAGAAGGGGTGCCGAAATGGGTAGCAGAGAGGCCTAGCTGTTAATTGTGGACTGGCACCGAGTCACGGAAGGGTCCAAATATAGCTCCTTTTTTTACTACACTGGGGCTGTTTTCCTTGCTCACAGTAGGCCCTTGGCACCCTTGTAAGGTAATAGTAGGCAGGAGGGGCTCTAAATGAGCAGACTAGGGCAGCAGCAAGTGGAGAAGGGTTTGCAGGTGCATGTGGGAGAGGCAGTGGGGCTCGAGGCGGTGGCAGACGAGAAAGGGGGTGAGAGAGCTGAGGAGAAAGATGAGAAATCAGGAACTGATAAATAGGGGTGAGTGGAAGAGAGCAGGCTACGCAAGATAGAACCAGGGACACATCTGGTGTATTAGGGAAGCAAGGGAGGGCAATGCAACTCGAAAGAAGCAGGGTGAGCAGAAACCACTGAAGGGAGGGAAGGCACGCACAGAAGCAGGGAGAAGAGATGGCAGGCAAGAAAGAAATGGTGAGCAGGACCTGGTGAATGGAGGACAGGGGTGCTGAAGGAAGGGACACAAGTGAGTAGCCAGAAAATTAAAAGACCGCTCACTTACCTCTTACCACTTACTTACCTCTAATCACACCGAGCTCTCAAAGCATGCAAATCCAACCCTGCTTAAAAGAGTTCCTTTCAGCTTTTCATCTTCCTACGGAGGGTCAATCCATTCCCCCTCCCTTCTACTCATCCATCCACCCCCTTCACCTTTCCATACACTAACCTCTTGCCCCATTCAGCCATACTGTTTCCATCCATCCATCTGTCATTGCATGTGTGCATCCGTCCTTTCACACATCCACCCTCTTTCCTGATATTCGCTAACGCTGATATTTCAACTTGCAGGCAGAAGAGGCCCACAAACATCGCATTAACTTTTAAGTGGGGACCAGTTCGCCATTCCATGGGGTCAGTGCTGCCTCTGCTTAAGCTGCTGGAGTGGGGGTTCCCCATGCGACTGGGGGCACAGCTGAGAGAAGCAATGAGCTCTGCGGAAAGGAGTATATTAGAGAAGCGGGGGGAGGGGTAAGTCTTGAATGAAGGCGAAAGGTGAGGACCACTGATATCAGGAAGTGCTGAAAGGTGACAGGATGGCATGGGTTAAAAAAGGGGGAATATTGAGTACTATAAGCTCAGTGGAGATAAAAGACACCAAGATGAGAGATGAAAGCGGCGATGCAGGAATCATTGAGGGACAAGGTGGTATGATAGGAAGTATCAGGAGTGCAGGGCCTGTGAACAGATGCGAGCTGGTGAAACAGGAAGGACAAGACCTTTTGAATAAGGCCAGGGCGGTGGTGGGGTGAGGGGTTAGAACAACACGGAGTGCTGGAGGGAGAGGGACAATTGAGAACGGCAGAGAGAGTAGGGGGGAGAGGCAGAGGAGAAACGCATGGGAATGAGGAACACTGGAACAATAGGTGATAGACTCAGGTTGAGTTAATGAACCAGTAGAGGGGTGAGAGGTGCAGAGTAGGGAGCTCTAAAGGGAGGGCTCGACACACGAGAGTCCATGAACTTCAGAAGAGAGAGATGCGGAGTGATGGTAGTAAAAGGGAGGGGGTGGCATTTTTCAATTCTCGCCTAGGGTGGCAAAACCCCTAGAAATGGCCCTGCTTACAGCGTGGCTCCAGGCTCCCCGTCTTTGAAAGTGCAGCACAAGGATGAGATCTCCAGGTTGGATGGTGCGCCCGGGCCCCTCTGTTTGTGGTGGGAAAGCCTATTGTATCTGTTGATGAACAGAACGCAAATATTTTGCAAATTCATAACGGTAGTCCACCAAAAGAGGATACTCAATATCAGAGAAATGCTTTGGTTACGGGTTGCCCCAAACATTTGCTGGGTGGCCAAATGCCACTTCATATGGGGACAATCCTGTCCTAGAGTGAGCCGTAGCTCTGGTTGACAGAAGAGCTAAAGGTAAAGCATCTGGCCACTTCAATCCTGTGCTTTCCTGAATTTTTGCCCGTTTCAGTTTGAGAGTTCCATAGTATTTGTCAACCAAACCTGCTGACTGGGGTGGTGTGCAGCGTGAAACTTCTGTCTAATGTGTAACCCATCACACACCAATTGGATGATCTTTGAATTAAAGTGACTGCCATTGTCAATCCAAATCAAACGAGGCAAACTGATCCGGTGAAATAACTACTTCAGGAGGGCTTTCGTCGTTGCCAAAGCTGTATTCTCCTTAGTGGAGTAAGAATCAACCCATTTACTGAATGCAAACAACCACCAACACATATTTCAAATTCTTATCCTGCTCCATCTCGATATAGTCCATCTGAAGGACATCAAAAGGGAAAGAAGGGGGTGCGAAATTGCCAGGGGGTGTAGAGGTGCCTTTCCCAGGATTGTACATCATGCATACCATACAATACTTATCCAAATGGGCAGCTACATTGGGGATGTTATCATTTTGCCACACTGGGTCCAATAGTTTTCATATGCCCTTGGCGCTAATCTGAACTAGCATGTGCGCCATAGTGACTACAGGGATGACATAGGCATCCTGCAACATCCACCTTTGCTTTCCTGACATCCTTTCAGCACTCATCTTTGTCTACATGTGCTGTGCTTTCCTGCCATACTGCTAGCTCCTCAAGTCTTGCCTCACCCTGTATTTCTTTGACACTATCCAGTGTATCCTCAAACATAGTAATTTCGGGTACCCATCTAGCAGGACCTGCTACATGTTTGAGATATCCCCTTAGCTGTTTGATCTGCAAATGTGTTTCCCTTCCCCACATCAGTAATTGCCTTGTGGGCGCTGCACTTCACTATTGCTAACTTCCTGGGGAGTGTAAGAGCTGACAAAAGCTTGTGTATCAATGGGCCATTCTGGATCTTTAAGCCGTGTGAAGTCAGGAATCCTTTCTCCGCCCAGAGCCATCCAAAATTGTGGGAACTACAAAGGCATACTGACTGTCAGTATACATTTTGACAGCCAGTCCCTCACTCAACTCACAAGCTCGAAGAAGGGTAACTAACTCTGCAGCTTGGGCTGATTGTGTGTAAGGTAGTTATGGCATATGCTGCAGTTGTGCCATCCAGTAATTTGAAACAAGAGCATTGACATATAACTCCTCTTGGGGATCAGATAGGGGGACATCAGTCAGGTCTACCCGTCCCTTCGTCTCTTCTTCAGTCCAAAAAATGCAAACATGCACGTCAATTTCCTCACTTTCAGAATGGAGGGGTAGTGGCTGTGTTCAGGGTGGCACATCTTTTGATGGTCACATGTGGTGCAAATAAGGTCAACTCATAGCCAGTCGGGTGCACACTGGTAAGGTGCTGCGTCTTTGTTCTGTTCAAAAGTGTGCCCACATCATGAGGTACCATGACTGTGAGATTGGTATCAACGACGAGCCCTGCCGAATGTCGGATAGAGAAAGCAACAGCCGTGACCGCTCTCAGACAGCTCGGGAGGGCTCTCACGACGTTATCAAGCAGAGCAGAAAAATAAGCACACAACCTTTGCTTACCTCCAAAGGCCTGTGTTAAGACAAATAGTGCGCAGCCAGCCGTCTCATATGCATACAACACGAACAGCTTCTGGTAGTGAGGCATACCAAGCACAGGCGTAGAGCAAAGCATGACCTTTAGTTGCTAAAAAGCTTGTTGGCATTTAGGCATCCAGGGCAAGGCTTTATGCACATCTGTAGAGGTTAGCTGCAACAGCGGCTTTGTTAGTAAGGAAAAGTTAGGGATCCAGTGCTGACAAAATGAAGTAATGCCAATGAAAGCTTGCACATCCCTCTGAGTCTTAGGGATGGGCATTTTAACAATAGCACTTATAAGTTCAGGTTTTTGTCTCCTTCTTTCCTTCAACAGTAGGTGACTTAGATAGGTGACCTCCTATCGACAGTATTGAAATTTGGAAAGGGACACTTTATGTCCGTGATGGGCCAAACGTAGCAACAATTTAACCGTTGCATCTGTGCAAAGGTCTTCAGTGTCGGAAGCGATCAAGAGATCGTCCATATACTGCAGTAATGCATTGCCTGGGGGAAGTGTGAGGGAACCCAATTGGCCTTTTAAAGCTTGACTATATATACTAGGACTTTCAGTATAGCCCAGAGGAGCCCGACAGAATCTAAAGCTTCTGCCGGCAAGGGCAAATCCAAACAGATGCCTACTATCTGGATGGATTGGAATGCTAAAGAATGCATTTTTCAAATCGATGACTGAAAAGAACTTAGCAGAGGAAGGAATCATAGTCGGAAGGGCAGTGATGTCGGGGACACCTGGGAACTGAGGGACCATAATCTTATTAACCTCACGCAAATCAATCCCAAACCGATAGACATCTGTATGATCATCAGAGGGCCCCGAGGGTGTCCTCTTAAGAATAGGAAGAATAGGGCTATTACACACATTCGCAGTCATCTTCTCAAAAGCCCCTGACTTAATCAAATCGTGTACAATCTGCAGTAGAGATCACTCCCCTTCTTGCGGTATTTTGTACTGAGGAATACGAGGGTGAGCAATGTTGTCCTTAACCTTGATAGAAACTGAAGGTATCTGCAAGAGCCCTACATCCGTGTCATCTATAGCCCATAAAGTAGTTGGCACTTCTTTAAACTCAGCGGGAAGTGGTTCATGTTTGGACAAACATTGCTTGGAACTCACAACATTGGGTCCTATTGTCATATAGACACCATCCAGAGAACAAGAAATGGTCGCGTGCAACTTTTTTAACAAATCCAAACCCATCAAATTTTCCCCACAATTGGATGTCAATAGAACGGGCGAATATACAGTAAAGGGACCAATAGTCAAGGCAAGTGGCTTGGAAATAGTGCTCAAAACCAAAATTCCTGAAAATCCTACAGAAACATTATTTTGGCCAGACAGGGCTGCCCCGGGGACCAGTGAATGAGAAACAGAGCTGTTCATTGCACCTGCATCCACCAAGATTTTTTTAGCTGACCCCTGCAAGTCAGCAGTAACATAAGGTCCGCGCTGATCTACAGGTATCTGACATAGTTCCGATCAGACCGACCCTGCTGTTCCTCGTTTTCCTGGTCTTCATCATGACCCCTTGCTTCATGACCCTGTCCAGGAGAACCTCGGCCCCTAGGGCAACACCATCGGGCACTCGCTGCGCCAGTGTCCCTCCACCTTACAATATGTACGCTAATTCGGCCCGGTAATTTTGCCAGTGCAAGGCAGCTGTCTGGCTGGGCCAATGCTGCATCCTCTCCCGTTCCTTCGAGATACCTGCTGTACCAAAACCTTCGTATTCAACTCCTTGTTTTTCTTCTCCACTTCCTCTTCCCTTCGTTCTCTCTATGCTCATAATACTGTGCCATACTCAATATCACTGATGGGGGGAGGTAGTCCAAGTGCTCTCCGAAGCCTGCAACCAAGTTGCGATCTCAGGAAGCAGGTTCGTAACAAATTTGTTAATGAACAATTAAACACCTCCCTCCAGCGACAGATCCTGGCCACTGAAATCCAAAAAGCCCACCTTTAAACCTAGTAAAAAATCAGATACACTTTTGACTTTCTTCTGACGACATGCTGTTAACCTGTCCCAATCTACTCTTGTAGGTGAAATTAGAGAGTGCATGCAGGTAATAATTCAACCTGGCAAAGCTAGTATCTCAGCTCTAGGCATCTCGCCAGGCTTCCTCACTTTATCCCATGCCCTGATCTCATCCCAAGTGCCACCCAACTTCACAACATGGTCCTGCGAATGCAACTGCCGCCAAATATCAATGGGCACCAACAAACTAAAAAACATCTCAATGTCTGCCAAAGTCTGCCAACGTCATCACCGTTGACAACTCAGCCTCTGTTAATCCTTTATAATATGCAGTGGGATTTTTCCTAGGGTCGGGTAACTGAGTCTTAAGAGACAAAACCTCATTCCAAGGAGTATAAACCCATTGTTCTTGAAAACGAGCCTCTACTCGCTGTCTGACGACAGCATCCTGCTGATTGATTATCCAATCAACATTGCAACATTGCTAAAGACGTCACTAGGTGCCATGTCAGCTGCAAACACACGGTCCCGGATGTCATAAATAATCAGGGGTGCGACACTATTGAAGCACTGCTCCCACAACCCAATCAGAGTAGCTGACATATGCTTGAGTTATTACAAAAAACAGTGAACCCTAGTAATTTGGGGGATCAGGGTAAGAATAGACATAGAATAGTATTTATATCCTTTGTCCAGCCGGACAGGAATTTATTTGGCCATGGCGATGCACACAATCAGAAAGTAATGTGAAGGGGGCACAGCCCGTGACCTACAGTGAACAAGACAAAACAACATGTATAGGCAAGAGCGAGCAAATCGGTCTGTATACTTATAATCAGTGAACAGACTTGATTGTAGTTTGAGTGACCATTGTACATAGCGTTCACAAGCATATTCAGTACATATGATCCTATTGTGTCGACGATGTTTCGATGCCGAAAAACAAGATAAATGGCATCATCTTCAGGCCAAATATATAAATCATGTTTGTCTTGGAATTATATAAAATTGCCTTTCATGCTACATACAATTGACATAAGTGGGGAAAAAAATGAGGGAGAGAAGGGAAAAAAAACAAAGAAAAAAACAAAAAAAAAACAATGTGAATACGAGGCCAGGCATGTTTAAAACAAAAAACACATGGTGGTGCATTTTACTGTTCGCACCTCAAGGACCGTTCTTTGCTGGCATGCTTAGTGGTGGAGCAACAATGTAATACTGTGCACTTAAACATCGTTGCCGTGATTTTGAATAGTGAAGTCTGCTCGGCGCAGGCGGTGAAAATGGAAGGAGAAGTGATGGCGCAGTGCGAAATGGTGTTGGAATTAAAAGCCCGAGTACAAATTGGGAACCTTTCAGAGAAAGGGCGATTAAAAAACAAAACGTTACATATGGCGCAGTGCGAGACAGTATCCAGAATGGAAGTGAGAGGGTCCAGAGTGACTGGTGCACTATCCATCACTACACAGTGTTGGATACAAGGTTGAATATACAGTGAGCAGTTTTGCGTAACCGGCATGGTGACATATGAAGGTATTATCACGGCAGATCTTAACCTGGTATACAATTGTCTATACAGTGAGCCGTTTTGTGTGAACGGCCGGAGGCATCCGGGGATAAACTCAATATCAAGGCTAATCTTTAAGGCGGGGACAATTATCTCTACAGTGAGCAATTTTGTGTAAACGGTGCAGTGATATTAGAGGAGAAGGGTATTACCAAGTCAGATCTTTAGGCGGGGAGGTAGTACAGGTCGAGAGGAGTGGTTCTATTAGGACCTATGGAGAAGGTGGCCTTGATAAGTATTGTGCAGTCATGGCAGATTGAGCGTAAGAAAAAAGGGGCAGAGTATAGTTACCAATGATAGCGTGGATCTCAGGATATCCCGCTTTTGAGTCAATTAGACCATCCAGATCACGGCTCACTGGCGAAAAGGAAGCACGGGCTCAGTAAAAAATGTGTGACAGTGGGGCTGGAGTAAGGTTAAGCGGGTTAGGGTGGGTGTACTTACAGTTGTGCCTGTTGCAGAATCGCAGGACGCTGCATCGCTGGCGGGGATCGCCGTTGGGCTGTTCTATGGGAGCCGGCTAAAAAGGCATGTGGTCTGGAAAAATAAACGAGGGACTAACGCTGACTGTGTGGTGGCCATATTGGAATGGCAGTCATGCAATTAGTACACGGTAGCCATCTTGGAGTGGAGAATGAGATAGCTCGGGCATTTAGTCTTGAAAAACAAAGGAGGGACTAACGCTGACTATGTGGTGGCTATATTGGAATGGCAGTCATGTAATTAGTACGCGGTAGCCATCTTGGAGTGGAGAATGAGATAGCACGGGCATGTGGTTAAAATTACCAATTATGGGACTAACGCTTAACTAAGCGGTTCAAAGGTTAACTAGGACGTGGTGGCCATCTTGGAGTGGAAAGTGAAAGGTTGTGAAGTGATAGTGGTGGTGACATAAGTGAAAATCAAGACTTTAAAACAATGTACATTCAAATTATCAAAAGGGGAGACAGATGATCACATTTTTTTTTTTGAAAACAGGTTTTATTTGTCGCATGATAGGAACACATCAAGTAATCCTCTGATATCCAGAGGCAATCACCAGAACAAATTATCGCAGGCTGTGACATGCAGACAGTTTCAAATGCAATATACAGTCGAATCAATAATCAAGGAAATGCAATATTGTACAACCCCCGACCCCTCCCCCTACCCTCAACTCCCCCCTCCGTCCCGCGCGTGCTGCTGCACATATCGTCCGTTTCGTGCTAGGCGCATTGCAATGTCCGCCATATCATAGGCCATCCGGCCATTAGAGTAGTTGTGGTGCATCCTCCTCTGGGGGTGGGTCCAGGTCCAGGCCCCTATAGTCCGCCCCCTGCTTCCATATTTTGTAACGCTTGAGCGGGCACCCCCTTGCAACATACACAGGTTGTTCCAGGCCCATACAAAAGTCCATTCCATTCTGCCAAGCCATGAAGGGAGGGGCACGGGGCGCCTTCCAGGATCTCGCAATGTCCCTTTTGGAGAGGGTCAAACCAAACAGTAGCAAGTGGCGCTTATAGCGATTGCCCCCCACCCCAGCCAGCACATGGAGGAGAGTCAATTTGGGGTCTTTCTGTAGCTCCCAGGCCGGAACCTCATTCAAACATCAAAACACTCTGTCCCAGAATTTCTGAATAACCCTGCAGTCCCACACCGTGTGCAGTAGCGTCTTCACTTCTGTGTGGCACTTAATACAATCGGGGAAGCCATCAATCCCGCTCTCCACAAGTGCTGTCTAGTGTAAGTGCGATGAAGGTACCTGAATTGTATCAGTCGCAAGCGCGTCGAGATGGCCGCTCCCCTGGGTCCCTCTAGCGCCTCCACCCAATCTTCCTCGTCTAGCTCCCCAATATCATGCTCCCACTTGGTCCTGAGATGGGCAAGGTCCGAAGCACTGTGTCGCACAAGGGTTTGGTAGATGCGGGATATCTTTTTATCCGGCAGTTCTCCCATAAAGACTTTGGCCTCAATAGGACTAAATTCTGGTACGTCTTCCACTCCCTGGAGGTACGGGGCGAGAGCGTGGCGGAATTGGAGGTATCTGTAGAACTGTAAACCAAACAGTAGCAAGTGGCGCTTATAGCGATTGCCCCCCACCCCAGCCAGCACATGGAGGAGAGTCAATTTGGGGTCTTTCTGGAGCTCCCAGGCCGGAACCTCATTCAAACATCAAAACACTCTGTCCCAGAATTTCTGAATAACCCTGCAGTCCCACACCGTGTGCAGTAGCGTCTTCACTTCTGTGTGGCACTTAATACAATCGGGGGAAGCCATCAATCCCGCTCTCCACAAGTGCTGTCTAGTGTAAGTGCGATGAAGGTACCTGAATTGTATCAGTCGCAAGCGCGTCGAGATGGCCGCTCCCCTGGGTCCCTCTAGCGCCTCCACCCAATCTTCCTCGTCTAGCTCCCCAATATCATGCTCCCACTTGGTCCTGGGATGGGCAAGGTCCGAAGCACTGTGTCGCACAAGGGTTTGGTAGATGCGGGATATCTTTTTATCCGGCAGTTCTCCCATAAAGACTTTGGCCTCAATAGGACTAAATTCTGGTACGTCTTTCACTCCCTGGAGGTACGGGGCGAGAGCGTGGCGGAATTGGAGGTATCTGTAGAGCTGTAAACCAAACAGTAGCAAGTGGCGCTTATAGCGATTGCCCCCCACCCCAGCCAGCACATGGAGGAGAGTCAATTTGGGGTCTTTCTGTAGCTCCCAGGCCGGAACCTCATTCAAACACCAAAACACTCTGTCCCAGAATTTCTGAATAACCCTGCAGTCCCACACCGTGTGCAGTAGCGTCTTCACTTCTGTGTGGCACTTAATACAATCGGGGGAAGCCATCAATCCCGCTCTCCACAAGTGCTGTCTAGTGTAAGTGCGATGAAGGTACCTGAATTGTATCAGTCGCAAGCGCGTCGAGATGGCCGCTCCCCTGGGTCCCTCTAGCGCCTCCACCCAATCTTCCTCGTCTAGCTCCCCAATATCATGCTCCCACTTGGTCCTGAGATGGGCAAGGTCCGAATCACTGTGTCGCACAAGGGTTTGGTAGATGCGGGATATCTTTTTATCCGGCAGTTCTCCCATAAAGACTTTGGCCTCAATAGGACTAAATTCTGGTACGTCTTCCACTCCCTGGAGGTACGGGGCGAGAGCGTGGCGGAATTGGAGGTATCTGTAGAACTGTGTGTGGGGCATTTCGAACTCCTCCCGCTACATGGCAAAGGACTTGAGCTTTCCCCCCGACAAGACATCACCCAATGTGGAGATGCCTATCGCATCCCAGCCCCGGAAGCCCACCAGGGCGGCTAGCTGAGGCAATCTACCATTTTGCCACAGGGGGGTCTCCAGTGTCAGAACATTCCACCAGCCAATCCTGCACAGGGCCTGTCACCATATCTGAAAGACCACCTGCGTGACGGGTGGCAGGGACCTCCGAAGAGATACAGAGTACAGCAGCGAGTGTAGGGAGGCAGAGCCCATGAGGACACGCTCCACCGCATAAGCAGGATCTCTCCTGTCTGCGTACCACCAGTCATTTAGTACTAAGAGGTGGGAAGCCTGGTTGTAGGACAGTAGGTCCGATGTAGCCAGGCCTCCTGTATAAGTGGATCGAAAGCAGGTCCGCAGCGCAACCCGCACTGCGCCCCCCTCCCATAGAAAGCCGCTCAGCGCCGCATTCAGGCGCTGGAACCAAGTTTGCGGAACCAGTGCCGGGTGATTTTGTAATTGATATAGCAAGCGCGGGAGCGCTACCATTTTAAAAATAGCAGAGCGGCCCTGAATGGAGAGCGGCATCCTGGCCTATGCCCTCAGATCTTCCCGTGTGCGGTCCCAGACAGGGGTAATATTACGCTCCATAGCCACGGATGCATCCTCCGTAAGGTACACCCCCAGATACTTCACTCCATCTACAGCCACTTGAAGCCTGTCGGCCCACTCACCTAGCAATTGCGGGCCTCCCAAAGTCCAGAGGGTGGACTTCCCGGGGTTTATATAAAGCCCAGATGTTTCTCCAAAAATCTGGAGGATCCGCAAAATGCGGGGCCCCGACCGATCCAAGTCGGTGACAAAAAACAGTACATCATCGGCGTAGAGGGCTATCCTATCCGCCACACCAGTCGACCACTGAAAGCCCCTCAATTGGGCATCAATTCGCACCCATGTAGCGAGAGGTTCCATAGCGAGTGCAAATAAATACGGGGAGAGGGGGCATCCCTGTCGAGTACCCCACTGGATGCTGAAAGAACGGGAGACTCCTCCGCCCACGCGCACCGCCGCCGTTAGCTCCGTATACAGGAGCTGTATATACACCAAAAAGCGGGGGCCTAAGTTCAGACAGCTTAGAAGGGCAAATAAATACGTCCAGCTCAAAGAGTCGAACGCCCTATCCATGTCCTCCAACAGCAGCGCTGCCCGCTCCTCCAGACCCCGCCAAGCAGAGATCGCAACTTGAGCTCGTCGAATGTTATGCCGAGTGGCTCGCTGGGGCATGAAGCCGGCCTGGTCCGGGTGGACCAGGTCTGTGATATGGGGCTTGATCCTGTTGGCGAGGGCCTTCGCCAGAACCTTGGCCTCAGTATTAAGCAGCGAGATAGGTCGGTAGGACTCATGTCTCTCAGGGGGCCTCCCTGGCTTCAAAAAAATCCACTACCTCCGCATGTCTCCAGTCAGGAGGTAGCACACCCTTCTCGCGCGCCTCCTCGATAACAGGCCGAAAGTGTGGGGACAACTGTGTCGCATATTGGCGAAAGAATTTGCACGGAAACCCGTTTGGGCCCGGTGCCTTGCCCGGATTCATGTTCTCCCAGGGCCGCAGCCAGCTCGTCGTCCGTCAGTGGCCGGTCCAGCGTGTCACGAACCTCATCCGATACGTCCCTCAGTGGGAGGTCATCTATGAACCGCTGTACCATTTTGGCATCCAGGCACTCTCGGGGAGCATATAGATTCTCATAGTAGGAGGCAAAGCTACCCGCTATCTCGCCGGGTTCCAAAAGTGGCCCCCCATCCGGGGCAGCTAACTGGGGCAGTGGCTACGCGTGCAAGATGCCCTGACACAGGCGATGAAGCATTTTACAGGACTTATCGCCCCATTGGTATATGCGGCTTCGCGTGGCCAGCCAAGCCTGGCGGGCCTCGTCCAGCAGTATTGAGGTATATTGCTGTTGCGCCAACATCAGCTGACATCTCTCTCGTTCGCCGTCCGCCCCCCGGCTCCTACGTTCTAGGTCCTCCAATTCCGCCTCCCGCCGCACTAGGTCTCTACGCTTCTCTTTCCGCGCCGCTGAGCACCACGATATATCAATGCCCTGCATAGTGGGCTTCATGGCCTCCCATAGCACTGCCGGGGATGCCACCGATCCAACATTGGTGGATAGAAAGTGCGCGAGTTCGCAAGTAATGTGGGCGCGATAGGAGGGCTGCGTTAATTGCCAAGGCGACAGGCGCCACCTAAACGGCTGCCTGGAGCGCCCCTTGTCGAGCAATACAGAGACCGGGGAGTGGTCCGACAGCGCCCGAGGCAGGATCTCTGCTGTCAGGAGCCTGTTAGCCATCGCCCGCGGAAGGAAGACGTAGTCCAAGCGCGAGAACGAGTCTCGCGTGGAGGAAAAGCATGTGTATTCTCTGCTCGCCCCTCGCTTGTATCTCCAAGAGTCAATCCAGTCCAATCCCATGACCATGGCCTTCAGTCGGGACACTTGCCCCTCCCTCCCAGCCACCTCGCCTGCAACGCTCCGCCATCTATCATTCGATACATCCATGACATCATTCCAGTCCCCCCCCACAATAGAAAGAGCTGCAGGCATATCCACCCATAGAGACATCAGCTTCTCCACCAGGGCCCATTGCAGCGGGGGCGGGGCATAAACACTACCAATGATGACTACTTAACCTCCAATCTCTCCCTGCACGAACACATACCTGCCATGCGCATCTAGCCACGTACGTCTATGTGTAAATGGGACTCTACGATGCATCAGAATGGCCACTCCCGCGACCCCCTCGTAAACCCTGAATGGAAGGCCAGCGTGAAGCCATTGCGCTGAAGACATAGCGCTCTCGTGCCCAATAGGTGGATTTCCTGAAGTAGTAATATGTCAGTTCCCCTTCTTTTAGCCCAGGTAAACACAGCCCCTCTCTTCACCTTGTCCAACATTCCTCGTACATTCCAGCTTAGTGTACGTGTCCCACAGGGACCTAGTCGCGAACCCCCAGCATCAGATGACATTTGTATAGAAGCATATAACTTAGACATGGCGTGCCACCGGTAACAAGAGCAGCACTCATCACAGATCGAAAGCAGCACAGCAAGCACAGACCCTTCCCCTGAACCAGAACAACCCCAACTCCTAGCAGTCCCCCCTCCACCCCCCCCCCCCACCCCGCACCTCCCAAACATGGAAGCACCTGTAATTGTAATTGTAATTGTAAAAATACTTGTTAAGCGCGGTTGCTGCCCGTAGGCGTCCAAGCGCTGAGTGGAAGCAGGAAGTGACTGGAGGGGAGCTAGGGGGTATCGGATTTGGCAAACAGCAGTGTCTTTAGGTTTTTACGGAATGAGAGGAGGTCTGGGTTGGACCGGAGTGAGATGGGGAGAGCATTCCAGAGCTTGGCGGTGTTCAAAGAGAACAGCCTACCCCCAGACCTGGCTCGCTTCGCTCTGGGAACAACAGCGAGGAACGCCTCCGTCGACCGAAGGTTCCTGTTAGGGTGGTAAGGGATGATAAGGTCGGTGTTGATGGCTGGGGCCGTTTTCCAGAAGGCGCGGTGCGCCAAGCACAGCGCCTTAAAGGTCACTCTCTGCCTCACTGGCAGCCAGTGGAGGCTTTTTAGAGCAGGTCTGGCTGAGTGGGTGCGCGAAATTTTCAGCAAGGTGCGTGCTGCACAGTTTTGAACGACCTGCAATTTTCGGAGGGTCATCTCAGGTGCCCCCACGTATAGGGCATTGTTCGAGTCCAGGCGGGACTGGATGAGACCTTGTACCGCCACCTTTTTGGCCTCTAGGGGAAGTAGCGGGAGAACCTTCCTCAAGATTCTCAGTAGGCCAAAGCAAGTGGCGGACAGTTTTTTGGCCTGGGTGGAGAAGGAGAGTTTGTTGTCCAGCCACACTCCCAAACTTTTGACACTGTCCTTAGGGGTGGGGGTGGGGCCCAGAGCACTGGGCCACAGGGAGGTGAAGGACACAGGGGAGGTAGGGGCTAGGAGCATGAGCTCCGTCTTTTCTTCGTTTAGTTTTAGGGAGGAGTTGGTCATCCATCCCTTAACATCCACTAGGCATTTTAGGAGGTCGGCTGAGGAGTGCCTGTTGTTCTTTGTGGCCAACGAGACCACAAGCTGGGTGTCGTCGGCATATGACACGATTTTAATGCCATATGGTTCGACAACACCCGCCAGCGGCCTCATGTACACGTTGAACAGTACAGGGCTCAGGGAGGAGCCCTGTGGCGCTCCGCAGCTCAGGGGTTTGCTAGAGGACACCGTCTCTCCGTCGAAGATCTGAAACGACCTCTCAGACAGAAAGGAGTCAAACCACCTTAAAGCGTCACCTGAAACTCCGATGTTATAGAGACGGTCCAGCAAAGTGGTATAGCTGACCGTATCGAAGGCGGCACTTAGATCAAGGAGGATCACTGCCACTGATCCTCCCTGGTCCAGTATCCTTCTAGTTTCTTCGGTGACAGCTAACAAGGCGGTTTCCGTGCCATGCTTTGGTCTGAAGCCTGTCTGGGATGTATGTAATAGAGAGTGGTCCTCCAGGAACTGGACCAGCTGCGCGTTTATGTACTTCTCTAACACCTTGCTAGCCCAAGGGAGAAATGAGATGGGGCGGTAGCTGGAGTGGTCATCTGGGTCTAGGCTGGGTTTCTTCAACAGCGCCCGTACCATGGCCTGCTTCCAAGCTATGGGGACTAAGCAAGCGGATATGGAAGTGTTTAGAAGATCCAGGATTACAGGCAGGGTGGCTTTGCTTGCTTGCATCAGGACTTCTGGAGGAGCGGGATCACAGGGGGAGCCAGACTTGACTTGTCGTGCCACCTTGCTTAAAATGTCAAGGTCCAGAGGAGGGAAGTGCTCAAGGGAAGGCTGGTCTGGGTGAAGAGGTGATCTAGGGGGGAGTGGGTTAATCACATCCGGGGTTGTGGCTGAAGTAGGGAAGGTGGAGTAAATTTTTGTAACTTTGTTGTGGAAAAAGTCCGCAAGCTCGTTGCATTGATCCTGGGTTTTGTTGGGTGGGGGTGCCGTATTGGCACTGGAACAGTGCTTTATAATCTGGAAAATTTCTTTGGGTTTAGATTTTGCTTCTAGTATTTTCTCAGAATAGTAGGTTGCCTGGGCCGTTCTGATCCCTTCTTTGTAGGCTTTGATCGCCTCTTTGTAGGAAGCCTTTTTATCTGGGAGGAAGTCTAAACCCAGGCTCTCTCTCGTTGCCTGCAGAGGCGTTTTAGCTGTCTTAGAGAGTCAGAGAACCAGGGTGCAGATTTCTGTAGTCTCTTCGAGGAGGATTTGCGGAGCGGGAGGATCGAGTCTAGTGAATGGGTGATCCAATTTTTGTAGTAGGCGTTAGCCACATTAGGGTCTAGGCAGAGTGAAGGGCGAGTGGAGTCTAGGTTATGCAGCCAGGACTCCAATGGGAGTTTAGACCAGTTCCTCCTGGTGGTGACTTGGGGAGGTGGCTGGGGGTTTTGTGTTTGACCCAAGTAAACGGGACCAAAAAATGGTCCGACCATGGGAGGGGGATGGGTTGATCAACAGTTAGATCCAGGCAGTTGCTAAATATGGGGTCAAGTAAATTGCCCTTTTCATGGGTCGGGGCTGCAACCAGTTGGGACAGTTGGAGAGCTTCCAGATCATCTAGTAATTCCTGAGCAATGTGATCTGAGGGGGAGTTGAAATGGAGATTAAGGTCCCCTAGGATCGTGTGATTAGCGGAAGAAAGAATTATTTCCGCTATGATTTCTGGAAGAGACCTGTGGAACACTTTTACAGGCTCAGGGGGGCAGTAGATCAAGGTGCCAGAGAAAGTGTTGTTAGCGTTAAACTCTATGCAGAATGCTACGCTCTCGCATTCAGGGATAGTTTCTGCTGTGGTACGTCATCGGTACTGGTTCTTCAGAATGATCGCCAGACCTCCGCCTCTCCCTACCGGTCTATCCACTCTAAGGATATGATAGGCTACGGGTAAGGCTTGAACTACGTCTGGCTCAGAGTGAGCAGTAAGCCACGTTTCTGACAGGAAAACTGCATCTGGCTTATGCTCCTCGAGCAGCATGGCAATCTGTGTGCTATGTTTAGGTAAGGAGCGGCAGTTTAGCGCGTACATACGGTACGTTTGTGCTGCGGCCGACGGGGATTTACGGAAGGAGTGTTTGCACCCCGAACATCGGGCGGGTAGCTCTAACGGAGCAAAGATGTGGGAGCACTGGAGAGTGGCAGTCCTACCTATGCTGTATAAGGCCGCTGAGCTGTAGGTCCTGCTCTGGGTGGAGTGAGAGCCAAGATTTGTGGCCCCGGGTCCCGGCTGGTCGCGGACGGGCGCAGACGGGCTTGCCTTAGGCGCGCCTTCGGCGCGCAAACGGCAGGGTCATGGTCGTGGTCAGGGTGTGTTCCCGGCCCCAACAGGGAGCCTGGGAGCACCACCTCCAATGGATCCCCTCAGCACAGCCCATGGTAACTAGACTGTGGCCCCCTCCCAACTTTGAGCAAGCGTGGCTCCCAGCCAAGCTAAAGCGCCCTGGCCAGCGCTAACAAACAGATAATAAGGTAATTTGTTCCTGTCACCCTACAGTCATGGTACTTCGTCCGTAGCCTCCTGCGTCTCCTTGTCCATGCGAGATTTGGACCGCGATTGTTAGCTGCGGTTCGATCTGGATCTGCCTCGGCGCTTACGCTGCTCTTTAGGACCCCTACCCGAAGGGCCCCCGGTCGAGGAGTCTGATTCTCCGCCTCTTGCCGTGTTTACCCGCACTCGAACAGTCTCGTCTGTCCACTGAAACACGGCTTCCGGGGTGTCGAAGAAGAAGGTACGGGACTGAAAGATAACCCGCAACCGAGCTGGGTATAGCAGCGCATAAGGTAGTTTCAGGCCCCGGAGACGGGCCTTTTCAGCAGCGAAGGATTGTCTCTGTTGCTGCACCAACTTCGTATAGTCTGGAAAGATAAGGATATGAGAGTTCTCAAACAGAAGTTGGCCTTTCAGTCTTGCCTGTTTCAGGATGGCGTCCCTGTCAGCATAATTCAGCAGTTTGGCGATCATAGGGCAAGGGCGTTCTCCCACCGGAGGTTTCTGGGTCAAGGCCCGATGGGCCCTCTCCACCACGAAGCAGCGGGAGAGAGTGTCGGCCGGCATCCATCCCTCCAGCCATTGTGTAAGAAAGCGTTCAGCATTGCCCTTTTCGCAGTCCTCCGGGAACCCCAGGAAGCGTAGGTTACTGTGCCTGGCACGACCCTCCGCCTCCTCCGCTCTCGCCACCAACCCCTTCTGCGTCCTCTCAAAGGCGACGACCCTCTTCTTCAGGGTAGTCATGTCATCTTCAACGACCGAAATGCGCGCCTCAGCGCCCGTTATGCGTTCCACGGCGTTTCGCAGGTCCTGCCGAAGGAGCATAACGTCGGAGCCCACTGCCCCAATTTTGGCGTCCAGGACATCTCTGGACTGCGTGATCGCGGCCAAGAGTGCAGCATTGTCCGGCACCGGGGATGGCGCCCCCTTCGCCCCAGCGGCTTCGGTAAATTTATCGATGGGGCCCTGTTTGCCCTGGTTGCCACTTCCACCTCGTGTCATGGTGATGTGACGAGGGGCCTTTCACCTGCCGTTCCCAGTGGAGGCCGCTCAACCGGTGCCACCCGCCACCGGGTACCTCGCAACAAGATGGCGACCCTCTGAAATAGGTCACTCTTTGCGAAGCGTGAAGAACAGTCTCATCCCCAAGCCAGCTCCCCAGGGACTCCAAGTGGAAGCATGTGGACCCGGGATCACTCACGGCCCACCATGGCCGCCCGCAAGCTCAGGTAGTGCCGTCCTCCTCGTCGGGCCCGGTGGATCGCCGTTCAAGGGTGCGGGCCAAGAGGAGCCCAGGGCCCGACTCGACCCCGATAGGGCAAAGTGGCACTACGACCTCCCCGCCTGTCGCTCCACCGGGCACCACTCTGACCTGGCTCTGTAGCAATCCCTCGCCGGGTCCCTGGCAGTCGCTCGTCAGGGCAGCGTAGCTCTCTCCACACCAATGGCGGCCCGCCTCGCGGTGAAAGATGGCGGCCGCTCTCCCCGGCCCTTCACGTCGCCCGGATCTGCCAAACCCACTCCGCAGCTGCCGCCCGCAGCGCTGTCCGGTGGGGAGCTCCTCTCCAGGGGCCCGGAGCCATCGATCTGCAGCAGCGCCGACACTCCAGCGGCACTCGGCGCGGGCGCCCTAGCAACTGTCGGCACGGCCCCTGCCGTCCGGCGGGACACTCCGAAAATCGAGGCCCCGGCTTCGCAGGCCGCAGCAACCAGCTCGCCACGCGGTTCTTCTCCGGGGCGCCTCACAGCCTCAGGATGCAGCGCAGGAGGTCCCGGCTGCGGATTGCAAATGCCCCGGGGTTCAGGAAGAGAGCAGTGCGTAGGGAGCCTCGTCAATCGGCCAGGGCTAGGATATTTAGGAAAGGATGATGATCGGCTGGTCGGAGCTCCAGCTCTACACGACCGCCATGTTTACTGGCTAAGCCACGCCCCAGACAGATGATCACATTTGAGAGAATATTTTTTATCCAAGGACAGAGACAGAACATTTCTTTGACACAGTAATTTTTCTTTGACACAGTAATTTCTAACCAGGCATATCGGGGGGATGTTTGCACCTTCAGTTAGAGGAGGGTTGTCAAATCCTCAAGGCGGTTGAGGCCCATACGGATGCTGTTGGTCCTTAGTATCCAATGGAGCTCCTCCTTGTTAAGTAGTTGTGACACATCTGCACCACATGGTGGTGGTTTGATCTGTGTAATAATTGTCCAAGTCAAGTCTCTTTCTTTGTGTGCCTTTTCCACAAAGTGTTCCATCAAGGGGGCGTTTTCCGTGTTGCATTTTATTCTGCTCCGGTGTTGCCCAATGCGAAGCTTTATTTTCTGAGTGGTTTGACCTATATATATTTTCATGCATGGACAAAAGATTGCATACACCACATTTGATGAATTACAATTGGTAAAATGTTTTCTTTCAAACTTTATTGAGCCAAATGAGAAGGTTCTGCCTTCAATAGTTGAATCACAGGCTACACAGTTGCCACATTTCATGTGGCCAGTAAGTGCGGGTAGTCCCCATACATCATTTAGCGTAACTTTGGATGTAGGTTGTGGGAGGGATGCTTGTACCAGGTGATCTTTGATATTTTTGGCCCGTTTGAAAGCAAACATGGGGCGTTCTAATTGTAGTTCCCCTGCGTTCAGTACTGCCCAGTGTTTCAGTATGCTTTTCCTTGTAGAGTTTGAAGCTGGTGAGAAGGTAGTCACACATATGAGTCTGTCTTGGTTCTTTTTAGGCTTGGGTTCTAGCAAGACCTCACGGGGGCAGTACCAAGCTCTTTTAAGAGAGCGGCGTACCAATTGTTTCTGAGTTTATCACTGAGAATTTTTGCCTCCTTAAAATAATCTTCCTTAAAGTAACAATTCTAACAATTCCTTCGGATACCTAGGAACTGGGAGTAAGGGAGGGAGTCTCTCAGGGCGCGGGGATGATGGCTGTTGTAGGTTAACAGGGTATTACGCTCAGTGGGTTTACGATGGAGACTAGTGGTCAGACGGCCATCTGTGTGTTTAATTTCAAGATCAAGGAATAGTATTGAGTCTTTACTCATGGAGAGCGTGTATTTCAGCCCCCCACTGTTGTTGTTAAGCCAGTGTAGAAGATGGGTGAGAGTGTCTGTAGGTTCAGCCCATAGTAGGACGATATCATCTATGTATCGTTTCCACAGGGCTATGCCACTGTGGCAAGGATTAGAGGAGTTCAGGATACACGATGTTTCAATGTGGTCCATGTATAGAAGGGCCAGGTTGGGAGGAAAAATAGCTCCCATGGAAGTTCCACGTACCTGGCCATAAAATACTCCCTCAAAAAGAAAAAAATTCTTAGACAGATTTCCTGTAGTTGCAAAATGAATAGTGAAGGGACATTATGTGGGCGTGGTCGTGTATTCAGGACTTTTTCAATCACCCGAAGAGACTCTACTTAAGGGATGTTAGTATATAATGACTCCTCATCCAGCGTGCACATGGTGCTGGATGTGGGGTCAAACGGATAGTCCTCAATCATGTTTATCATGGACATGCTATCTTTTATGTAGCATTGGGTGTCCGGGACAAATTGTTTGATGAAGAAGTCAATGTAATGTCCGAGGGGCTCTAGCACGGAGCCACACCCCGAGACAATCGGGCGGCCAGGTGGACTTTCGGAATTTTTGTGAGGCAGTTGATCACCGGTATTCTGGGGGCTTTTATGTTAAGGAAATCATGTTACTTTTTGGATAGATATCCTGATTTGAGTGCCTCGTTGATGACACCAAGTATCATCTTTTGTATTTCCTCTGTCAGGTTGCGTGGAAGTTTGCAGTAATGTTCTGTGTTCTTGAGCTGGCGGAAGATTTCGTTCCAATAGTTGTCCAGTTCTTGAATCATGATTCCACCACCCTTGTCAGCTGGTTTAATGACAAGGGATGGATTGTTTTTAAGAGATGCAAGGGCGTTTTTTTCAATGATAGAAATGTTATATGGAACAAATGATTTCTGTTTTTCCATAGTAGTTAGATCATTCAAAACCAATTTCTCGAAGGTGGGAATTTCAGGTGGAATCATTCCTCCAGTGGGGGAAAATTTCGAGGGTGGTTTGAAGGGCGTGTTGGCGTATTTCAAGGGTGATAGGTTCAGAAGAAAAAAAAAATATATATATCACACTCTCCCAACACACTCCATACATCTTCCATACTGTAAATTGGATTCCAGGCCCACTGGGCAGCCTGGTTAGCTACCATCTTCTTCTCTGCATCTCCCACATCAGGCCCTATCAACACCCCTCCCTTTCGCTCCCGCGCAGTCATCCAGTCGCTGTCACCCAGTCCACACACCAGCGTTCCAATTCTCAACAAGGTCAGGAAGAGGAAATGTGGGGAAGGCACAACTGTCGAAGGGGCAGGCACCAGAGCTATTAATGACTGTGTCATAGGTGTAAGCGATGGAGAGAGGAAAGAAGTTTGAACAATAGTTTTAGCAGGGAGACCTGCAGTCGCTGCAGGCATGACAGGTGAAGCCGAAGAAGAAACAGGAAGCGCCGTAGCCGAGGCAGCCAGGCCAATAGCAGGAGAGCCAGAGGCAGGGGCAGGAGAGGAGAGAAGACTGCAGCTGTGGAACAGCAGGATATACTCTCTGCGGAGCGTATGTATTAAAGGGTCGGGCATCTAACAGATCCTCCACAAATGTATTGCCTCCTTCTCGGGCAACATAGGATTTGTCACATTGCAACCTTAACTTTCAAACAGCAAACTCTATACCCTTCTCTATTCTCTCTCTGTCACACACTACTGCTTTCTGGGTAACTGTCTGCATCTTTCCTCTTCAACCTCTTTTTCTGCTCTTATTCGTCTTTGCTTAGTTCCTTCTGCCATACCTGGAGATAATCAAACATTGACTGCCTACTTTGCTTTGCAAACAATTTATCCTGCAGGAAATTCAATTTTTGTTCATCATAGGTACCTGTTGGCGGCCACTGCAACTCGGCATTTCCCCCGTATATTTGTGCCATAGTGTAATAAACATAATAGGGCCAAGGCCATGCTCAACGTACATGTCAAAGTTCAGGGTGCCTTCCAGAGGCGCAGGCGGCCTCTCTTTCAACCGAACATCAGCAGAACAACAACGGCACTTCAAACAACACAGCTTGCTCCAGGAGAGCATATTAAAAGGAAACAAGTTCACTATTCATGCCAGATGAATGATTCGCAAATATATTTCAAAAGTTTGGTCCTCAGACAGTGCCAATCAAAGAAAATCAAAAAGTCTATTCTCCGATTGCACCAAAGAGACAAACCAAAAAACCAGAAACCAGCCAGATTCCAAAGTAAGCCAAATCCATTACATTGCCTGGCAGAGTGTCCGCAGACACTCTGTACCCAAATCAGTCCGCAGACCTAACAAGTATTATTCGGGTCGGATGGGTGGATCGGGGATCCCTGCACGATAGAGCCTAGTACTCGCAGCTGCCCCGCCTGTTTGATCGGGCGGTGCCTCCCGCTTCTCTTGTATAACCTACTTCAGATTGGGGATGGCTTGTAACTGTGGTGGGAGGTGCCTGCTCCTCCTAGGCCTTCCACTAAGACTGGCTCCATGAATGACAGCTTGTTGTGCAGACCCTTCACTCCTGGTCCGTAGCACCTGGCGACCTGTAGATTTCAGCCAGGTCCAGACTTATTCAGCAGCGTCACAGAATCGTGTGTTACCATCTGAGAGCACTCGCTGCCTTGCTGGGAAGAAAAAAAAGGGTATTTGATGCCCAACTCGCCTAGGTGTTGCTTAACCACTAGAAATGACTAGAAACAACCCCCTCTGCCTCTGCACCCCTGTGGCATAGTCAGGGAAGAAAAGTACTGTGTCGTTGTCCACTTTCACCTCCCCCAGCTTGCTTTCCTCCCTCTGGATAGCTTCACAATCCCTGTAGGAGGCAGAAGAGCAATGGTCTATGATCTGTCCCTGGTGACAGATGGCTCACCGTCACTCGATGAGCCCGCTTCACTACAAAGAATGGGGAGAGTGCATATGCTGGCAGTAGGTCATGTAATTATTTCTCAGTAAATGCCACTGCACCAGCTCCTTCTGCTCCCTTCGATAGATCCACCACCCGCATGTTGTTCTGCCTGGAGCAGCTGTAGAGCTGCATCCTACACTCTTATTTCTTGTGACATCAGATGTGCCATTAGCTGCTGTACCTCCAATGCTGCATTCCCTTAATAGGGTGGACTTCGGCCAGTTCTTGCTCAATGTTGTGCACCTTGTCACTGAGATGATCTGCGCTCCAGGGTTAAGTCGACTGTTATTTTGTCTATGCTGCTCTCAAGGGAAGCATGCGTTTGTTCGAGGGAGGTACCTATTTTCTCTACAGCCGCAAGTACAGAGTCTAGTTTGGAGTTCAGGGTGTCCTCTGTCACCTGTCCTGGTGGCCAGCAACTATTAGCCAGCCCCTCTCCTCCAGTCGGTGTATGCAACCAGGAATCTTCATTCGGACGGCATCAAGGGAAATCAATCAATCAGGGACTTATATAACGTGGCTACTCCCCCATGAGGGTCTCAAGGTGCAGGGGGTGGAAGGTCTGCTGGTTTGACTGGGTGGAGGACCTTTCAAAGAGCTAGGACTTGAGGTCCTTCCTGAATTGGGTCAGCGACTCAGATTGCTGGAGGTGCAGGGGTAAGGTATTCCAGGTGTTGGTGGCAAGGTAGGAGAGTGACCTTCCTCCTGTTCTGGGCTTGTGGATCCTGGAAGCAGAGGCGAGGGCGAGTCGGGAGGATCAGAGTTGTAAGGTGGGTACATGGATGGGAGGCAGTGGTTCATGTATGCTGGTCCTTCATCATGTAGAGCATGGGTACTCACAAACTTTCTCTCGGGGGCCAAATTTACACTGTGGTTTGTGTCCGAGGGCCGCACCAGTGGGGGTGGGGTCAGTGGGGGAGGGGGCGGGCCAGAGCAACAAAAAAAAAAACTGACCATGAGGTTGATCACTGGTCCCTGCAGCGGACACCTTCGTCCATTGAGCCACCAGTCCCGGCATACACACATCTCTCTCTCTCGCTCTCTTTCTCTCTCTGTCTCCCTCCCTCTCTCTCTCACTCTCCCTTACTCTGCCCCCTCCCTCTGTCTCCTTTTCCCTCTCTCACTCCCTCACTCTGTCACTCCCTTTCCCTCCCTTCCTTTCTCTCCCTCCCTTTCCCTCTCTCACTCCCTCACTCTGTCTCCCTTTCCCTCTCTCACTCCCTCACTCTGTCTCCCTTTCCCTCTCTCACTCCCTCACTCTGTCTCCCTTTCTCTCCCTCACTCTGTCACTTCCTTTCTCTCCCTCCCTCCCTTTCCCTCCATTCGTTACCCTCCCCCTCCCTTTCCCTGAATCCATTTCCCTCTCACTCCCTCACTCTGTCTCCTTTTCCCTCCCTCGCTCTGTCTCCCTTTCCCTCCCTTACTCCCTCACTCTGTCACTCCCTTTCCCTCCCTCACTCCCTCACTCTGTCACTCCCTTTTCCTCCCTTCCTTTCTCTCCCTCCCTTTCCTTCTCTCACTCCCTCACTCTGTCTCCCTTTCCCTCTCCCTCACCCGGTCTCCCTTTCCCTCCCTCACTCCCTCACTGTCACTCCCTTTCCCTCCTACCCTTTTTCTCTCTCACTCCTTCACCCACTCTCCCTTTCCCTCCCTCACAGAGGTGGCTGGTGACATTTGAAAGTGGTAGGGTGTAAAAGTTAAGGATGACTTGTTACGAGTAGCAAGCATTCACTAAATGTTCTTTTACATCATTATTTTGAAAAAAGTATACCTCCAGCAAACCCATATGCACAGAATCACATTGCAACTGGAACACATGACCACTGCCCTGTGCGCTCTGCTGAGAGGCCAGGATTTGATGTCCATCAAGATTTCTGAACATCTTTTTCACTATTTGACAGGCACTGTGAGAAACTCGCAGTGCCCTCAGCCTAAGCTCCAGCGCTCTCAAGTGGTGCCACTCAGGTCAAGGTATGCACTGTACAAGAGTAATGTCAGACATGAAAAATAATGCATGAACAGAATCCTTAAAATAGCTAACACTTTTAGGGAATGCAACTATGCAATATTAACACATACAATGTCAACAGGAACTAAATCACTGACCTGAACGTGCTCAAGTTTCAATTAAATGTTAAAAACTATGCTCACTTTGTCTTCCTTTCTTTCCCTCTCCCTCTGTCATCTCACCCTGCCTCTGTGTCAGCCCGGGCTGAGACAGCTTCGGAGCACACACACACACATAGCTGCACCGAGCCCATTAACAGGTCTTTAAAAGATCATTAGAATGTTAATGAGGCTGTGTTCACCTCTTAGCGCCCCTGCAGCTCCACTCTAACTATGGCAGGAAGCGCCCGGCCGGCCCCCACAGAGCAGCAGAGTCTCGGAGTCGCCCTGCTGTAACTTAGTTTGCAGACACTCTTTTAAAAAAAAAAATATTTAAACACTGGTATGATGTGTACAAGGTCCGCGGGCCGCCAGGGAAGGCTTGCCGGGCCGCCACTGGCCCGCGGGCCGTACTATGAGTACCCCTGATGTAGAGCTTTGTAGGCGAGTGAGGAATTTGAAAGTGGCTCTCTTGTTGATTGGGAGCAAGTGGAGTTGTTGGATGTGTTGCATGATGTGGCTGTGGTGGGGGATATCCAAGTCCAGTCTGGCTGCAGCATTTTGGACTTTCCGTAGTTTCTTGAGCTGAATCTCTTTCAAAGCAGGGGGAACGTGTGGAAGCAGGCTGAGGAAACTGCGTTGATTTTGTGGTTCATGATGAGTGATGAGTCCATTATAATGCTTAGGTTGCATGTGTGGTCCGTCAGGCTAAGGGGAGATACCAGAGCAGCTGGTCACCAGGAGTCACACCAAGCTGAAGGGGTGGGTCACAGGATGAGTAATTCAGTCTTGTCTGAGTTGAGCTTGAGGTGGCTGTCTTTCATCCAGGTAGGAAAAGCCTTCATTAGTCTGTAGAAGTTTGTTCTGGCGGTTCTGGGTTCATTAGTGAGGTAGAGGATCATCTGGGTGTCATCAGCGTAGGAGACGATGTTGGGTCTGTGGCTACTGATGATGGTTGAGAGGGGGGCCATCTAGAGGTTGAAGAGGGTGAGGCTCAGGGAAGAACCCTAGGGTACTCCCCAGCGGATCTCTGTGGGTTCTGAGCAAAATGGCGGTAGTCTGGCTAGCTTGGCCCAACTGGTGAGGAAGGAGTGGATCCAGTCCACAACCTTGTCGCAGATGCCGGTGTTGTGGAGTCTTGTGATTAGGGTGCAGTGGGAGATGGTGTTGAAGGAGGCCGAAAGGTCTTGTAGGATGAGGGCTGTGGTCTCACCTTGGTCGAGGAGGGAGTGGATGCCGTCTGTGGCAGCGAGGAGTGCAGACTTTGTGCTGTGGTTGCTTCAGAAGCCGGATTGGGAGGTGTCCAGGTCGTGGTTCCCTTCTATGAACTTGAAGAGTTGGGCGTTGATGGCCTTCCTAATGACCTTCTCTGGGAAGGTGTGGAGTGAGATCGGTCTGAAGTTCTTGAGATCTGTTGGATCTGAAGATGGCTCCTTCAGCAGAGTGTTGATCTCTGCCTGTTTCCAGTCATTGGGGAAGGGGGCAGTTTTGATGGAGTGGTTGATGGTGTGGACATCTGGGGGGGCCATGGCGGCGGCTGCCTTGTCGAAGATGTGGTACGGGCAGGGATCTGTGGGGGGCACCTGAGTGGATGCCCTTCATGGTCTTAAACGTGTCCTCTGTGGTGACAGGGATCCAGCAGAGCACGGTCTGTTGGGGTGTGGCTTGGTTGTGTACGATGGTGGCGGGCGTGGCGCTAGATCTGGGGTGCCGAAGCTGTTGTAGATCTTCCTAATCTTATTGGTGGAAGAAGGTTCTGAAGTTGTTGCAAAGGTCTGGGGAGGGTGGGGCACAACTGTGGTCTCGCTGTTGGGGCTGGCGAACTCGTTGACGATGGCGAAGAGTTCCTTGCGGTTGTGTGCATTGGCATTGATTCTGTCTTGGAGGGCTATTTTCTTAGTGGTTTTCAGGAGGGGGTGGTGTGTGTTGACGGCGGATTTGAAGGTTGCGTGAGTTTTCAGAGTTTTGTTGTGCCTCCATTTCTTCTTGAGATGTCTGCAGGTGCGTCTGTAATTGTGGAAGGCAGGAGTGAACCAGCTGGCCTTCTTGGAGTGTTGTTTGCTTGTTATTTTCTTGAGGGGTGCCAGGATGTTGGCGGAATTTGAGATCTATCAGTGGAGGTTGTATGCTGCGGTGTTGGCGTTCGTGGGTGTTGGTGGAGTGGTTATGCTTAGCGAATTGACAATAAGTTCTTTGGTGGCCTTGATCCAGCTGCGATGAGGGGTGATGGTGATGGTGTATGGTAGACATGGTGAAGGTGAGATGTACGCAATGATGGTTGGTCCAGGAGAGTTTGTGGTGTGGCTGCAGTTGAAGTTCCCGCTAGTGGAGTAGACAGGGCTCAGCTTGTGTTCGGCAATGTGGGTCCGTGCGATGACTAGCTGCTTGAGTCCGATGTTGGTGAGGTTCTCCAGGAGGGAGGTGGTGTTCTGGTCACCGGGCTTGTCCAGTTGGAACTTGAGGTCTCCGAGTAGGATGTAGTCAGTGAATGCGGGAGCCTGGGATGGGATGAGGTCTACGATGGCGTTGGTGAAGGGGTGTCAGAGGCCGGGGGAGGCTGTGGACGAGGGTGCGTGGAGGTTGTTGTTGGGGTTTGTCTGATCTGGAAGTTAAGGTGTTCCATAGTTGCTGTTGGGTCATTAGAGTGTGTGCTCAGCCGTAGAGTGCTTTTGTGGACAATGGCAAGGCCTTCTCCTGAGCAGTCGGGGTAGTCCTTGTTGTGGGTGATTTGCCGTCATCAGGTATGGCGATGTCCGTTCCGGAGCAGAGGTGGGTCCAGGTTTCCGTGAAAATAGCGATGCCTGGAGAAGTGGCTTTGAGGAGGTCCCAGATTTCTGTGGCGTGTTTGTAGAGGGACAACACTTTGAGGAGGATGCAGTTGAGCCCATCGGGTGTGCAGTTGGTCAACTGGGTGGCAAGAAGAGCTGGTGTGTTGGCATCACAGAAGGTGCGGTTACAGTTTAGGCAGGTGAAGGGCCCAAGGGTATTATTTGGTGATCCTAGACGGCAGGAGGTGTAGTGTCCAGGGTTGAGGGCAAGGAGGGTAGTGGCATCCCAGTGGTGGAGTGTCAAAGAGGCAGGGTCCCTGGTGCTGGGCGCTGTCCAGGCACAAACAGACAGAGATGGGCTTGCCTTTAGTGCGCCTTTGGCACGGCTGCCATAAGTAGTGCTGCAGGGATGCTGGACAGCTGGGTGGCGGGAAAATTAGGAGCAGGAAAGGACACTGGAGGGGGCAGGGCTGTGGGGATTGCAGGGGCAACAAGGGAGAGGACAGGGAAAAAAAACTGGAAAAAGCACAGAAACAACAAAGCCAGACAAAGCAAATGAAATATAAACAGCAGAGGCAGAAAAGCAACAGAGAAGGGTAGAAAGAGGGACAGAAACAGCAGAAGATAGGCACAGGAGGGTAGTAAAGCAGCAGAGCAGTGACGCTCTAACACTGGACCACCATGGATGAGGCGCAGGCAGGAGCCAGTGGGTGGATGTGGGCCTTGAACCCTTGACCTCTGGGTCAGAGATACCAGTAGCACCAGTTGGGGACAGCATGAGTAGCTACTAGCCAGCGCTGTGCTATGGAAGGAGCAAGTCCAATAAGGGATAGTCCTCCGTACACTAACAGGGTGCGAGGAGAAGCAGCACCATCCGGTTGACTCCTCCAATATTAACAGTGGTGACCAGATTTCATGTATTGGCCGATCAAGCTGCGAGCCCAAGTTCATGGGGCTAAACCGCTCCCAATGCACCGGGCACCCACTGCCATCAACAGCGGATATCAGCAACTTGAGCCAGTTAGTGGAGTCCCCCACCAGTCTGGTGCGGTATCCTCGGCAATGTGGGTCTGCCGCAGCACTGGGATTGCTCATGGCACGATATGCACCACCCACAGGAGCTAGGTTTAACCCAGACACTACCCCCGGGCTTCCCCACTCCCCGTCACACATTCTTCTCACCTGGACATCGACACTGGTGCTCAATAAACAGCACTTTCTCCGAATTAGTGACTCAGCCAATAGTATGCTCAGCCAAGCCGGATTTCTCAAGTCTTGGTACACAGTTGCCTCCGAGTCCAGTGAGGAACCGCTCGATGCAGGTGATGCATCAGGGCCCTCTTAGGCGTGAAGTTGCGGTGCTCCTGGCACACAAGTCCAGCGCAGCTCAAGGGCCTCACCCTCTGGGTCTCAGACGCAGGCCTTAGAGCTGTATTTGTAGGCTCTTTTTGCCTCTAGAGGCTGAAAAGTGACTTTGGGCTGGCTGACGTGATTTTTTTGCCACTAATTGACCGGCTGTCACTTTTTTCATGCTAGGGTCAAGATTTTTATCGCCGTGATGCTTGGGTAAGCGGCAACTTTTGCCGTTGCAAGCTGATCCTGTCGCCATGTAGTGATGTATTGTAAATATGTTGCAAAGATGGCAACAGTGTTTTGCTATAGACAGAATTAAAAAAATGCCACTAACCAACCTAAAAACTGGTTAGCGGCAATTCCTGTAAATATACCCCCAAGTGAGAATAGCTCCGCCTTCTGAGAGAAAGATACTCTAGAAAAGGAGATACAGAGTGTAGATATGAGAGGCTTTGAATTAGATTTGCATGCTTTACTTAATAAGTGTGATCTATCGTAAAGCAAATCCTGGTGTTAACGGAGGACATCAGACCCACTTCCAGTATGTACCTGAGGGTCAGGAGGCCTGCTGGCAAAGTTCCAAGGACAAGAAAAACCAGAGCACTCTTAAGCCAGATTGTGAGGGATTTTATGGATGTCAAGAGACAATGGATTTACCTGTGAGCACTGCCTAGAACCGTTGTTTCTGAAATACGAATTATGGCTATGAACTCTGTTGCCCTGAGGATAGTCTTTCGGGTGAGAATGCCAGATTAAACTAGAATTGTTGCATTCAGCTTACCTAATGAACAGTCAGAGACTATGATCAGTGCTCAACGCCTACAATAGAAACACTGCATTGTGGAGTGTATGTTGCTTTGCAATTAACACCGTCATACGTAATAGTGAAAATTCCACAACATTGTTTTAATTTAACTACCACATTTTATCCTTGATTGACATTGCTCCAATTAACAACTACCCAATCAGCTTCTGTAGAACTGGTTGCGCTCACCATTAAATAGTCTGCACTCCAAGGCTTCACTGCTCAGACAGAAACGAAACTCCTTATCAGCGGAACTGTCCAGATCTTCAGCCGAAAGTTGTGAGTACATGTACCACTGCAGAGGTCACCACAACACCCAAACATGCGTACAATGGGCTCCTGACAGGAATTGGGCATTGTTAGAAATGGGATCTCTGGCTGGCCAAGGCTTGCGCCAAAGTCTGTCAGAGACCACCACTCTAAGTCAGGGCAAGGGAGTTACACGCCAAGATAACCCCTGCTCACCCTCTAGGTAACGTGACGCAAGCAGCAAGGCTAAACTTGGAGGCTATGTAGGTTAAGTGTTTGCGCGCGCACCCAGCCACAACACATAAGGCTCACCACAAAGGAAACTCCACACAAGGTTATATATAAAAATAGCCTTTGTATTATATCAAAACACATTAGTTAAAAACACACACTTTACAATGTGCCAACAGGCACGGGCAGAATTTACAGGGGATATGTACAAGACAGGGCCACATGGACCACTGTCAGGAATAGGCACTTTTAGAACTTAGCACTTAGAACATAGAATATAAAATCACTGTAGCACAAATTAGAAAATAGAGCACACTACCAGTAATCACTGGTAATAGGTAACCTACGCAACCCTAACCACCTTAGGAGAATGTCCCGCAGGGAACCAGGACCTCACTAGCAACACCTGTACTAGGAGAAAAACAACCACCTAAGTATCACCATACAGTTAGGGGTATAGGCAGGAACACACAGCACATGATGCATCAAAACACATTCAGAGGGGCAGGGAAGGAAAACACATGATGCCTAAAAACATTCAGAGGTGTAAGAACAATTGCGCAGCACTCACATAAGCCACCACCTGTGGCAGTCCCTAGGCCAACTGGCTTCGCTGGGGCTAGGACGCCCTGTGTCCCAATGTCAGGGCAGGCTGCGCAGGCAGCCAAAGAAAGATGCAGGGGCCTAAACGAAGCAGCTGCCCACTAAGTGCTGGGTAGCTGTAGATCTGGAACCTGGCACCACTGTGCCTCCTGGCTCTCCTGTGGGCTCTGCGCAATAAGGGGGCCCCAAACTCAAGGTGGGAGCCACTTAGTCTCTGAAGAACTATTGGTCCCTGGGGGAGCGGCCCGCTTGAGGTTCCGTGAATTCTGAACCCGTTTCATTAAGGTCATGGTTTCATTACGAATTTGATAGTAGTGAACCGTAACTAGTGAGTGCGGCAAGTACGAGTGTTTTCGCCATGTTAGACCGATGGATTCACTACGTATTTAGGGATTTCGTTCTGAACCCTTGGGTTCCATTTTGTGTATGGTAGCCATTTTGTGGTTTCCCTCACATAGGCCGATGACTACGGGCGAACGAGTCTTTAGTACACGTACACGTTAGCTGACTTCTGAATGACCTGAGTGAACTGACCCTGTTGCCTGAAGCTGACCTTGTTAAGCCAGTTCCTTGCCCGGTAGCTGATCGAGATTAAGGATCAGAGCACAGGAGATTGTAAAGTTTGGTATGCACACACACACCCCTTATCCTACTTCCCATCTGTTTCTGTTCCTTCTTTTATGGTCTATTTATGATATGGATTGTGGTCCTTTATTATGGGTTTGTCCGGCCGGTTTCGGAATGTTGGGCTTTCCCGCGTAATTGATGGTGGGCTGGACAACTGAAAAGTGGGTTTGTCGTCATGCGATACCTTTTGCAATGTTACCTATGATTGGACAATTCGTAAATAGTGGGTGTTTGTCCGGAATGTGATTTTTGGCATAAAAGACGATGTCTCGCCATACAAAAATTGAGCAGTCTCTGACGAACCTACTTGTGTCGTACTTCGTAGACTTCTGTTCCTGGTTGCAGCCAATAAATTTGATCTTTGACGTCACCGAGAAGTATCCCTTGTCTCTGTATTCTAAGACAGGTGAACCCGAAGACTTTGGGCGTGCCACTGTCGCCGCTGGGTTCTAACACCCGGTTCTTCAGTTGGCGCCCATAGTGGGGCGACTTCAGTGGTACCGGTCCAAGCCTGAAGATCGTGAGGAGCTTCGTGAGAAAATTCTGGAAGAGGGCCCCCACTTCATCGACCCCTGCATGTCGAACGTGGACTGAAGGTTTTTGCTGCGAGGCTTCCCGCTTTCCGACGGCTACGAAGAACTGCTGCCCTGACTGTCGCCCTGTCTTGGATCCTTCGTGACGATTTGTAGAGCAAAACGATAGACGGGTCTTCTGGTGACGTGATTGATACCTCAGTTAAGTATAAGTGGGTTGCTCCCAGTCCTTAGTTTTGGGTTTCCTTTGGATCTTTGATTTGGTACTTGCAAGCGCCAAAGCCGAAGGACTCGTATATTTACGAGACTATCGTTTTTGGTAATCCCTTGAAGTTTGAAGCTAGATTAGTGAGCGAAGATGCCTGGTCTTAGCAGAATTAGGAATTTGTTCTGTTGTAGTTGTAACAGGGATTCCCGATTGGAGGACTCGTGTCCGATACCTCCGGTTGGAACTCCGACTTATGAGCTCTGTTCTAAACATGGCGTGGGCCCCATTACGTTTAATGAAGTATGGGTCCGATACACTAGGAAAGACGGTGTCTTAAAATGGCCACAACATGGTAGTTTTGAAACAGAGATTTTAGATAATTTGGAAGTTAAGCTATTTAAGAAGAAAGCCCGGCAGGCGATGTTTGACTCTTTCCGCCTTTGGCGTAAGGAAGCCAAACAAAGAGCAATTAAACAAGCTAAAAGAGATAAAAGAGAGAAGGGTATATCAAATAATGCAAGCTGCTAGGCAGTTTAAAGATAATGAAGAAGATCAAGCGAGTGAAGAGTTGCATAGGCAACATAAAATGGTCATCCATAAATATTATCCTGCTTTGCCACCTCTTCTACATGGTGCAATGAAGGACCCTGAAAAGGATCCTTTGATGTCACATTTGTTGAGTTCACCACCCCCTTATGTGCAGAGTGCTACGTCACCTCCGCAGCCTTTAGTTGCGCAACCTCCAGTTGTTGTGCCTGCTGTTGTTGCTCAGCCGCCAGCTCCACTTCAGCTGGTTCCTCCTCCTCTGGAGCAGCCTTCTCTAGGGCTGCCGACTTTGCTATCAGTTCCGCCTCAAACTCCTACGACTTTTTCTCCTGTACTTGCTACTTCTTCTACTACTACTCCTACATTTGTTTCATCTCAGTCTGCTTTGTCTCCTGTCCTTCTGACAACTTCTCCTTCTGTTCGACAGAGAATGACTAGTACTTGTACTGGTCTTTTGTCTCCTTTCTTTGGGCCATTGAATGTGACCCCTGTTTCTGTGTGTAAACTAGGGGTGGGCGGCCAGCTACGCTCCGTGCACGGAGTGTGCGTAGTGCCGCCTACTCCGCATTTTGCGGAGCGGGCGTAGCCAGGCGGCACTACTCACGCTCCGCAGACGGAGCGTAGCTGGCCGCCACCCGCCTCCCTCCCGCCCTCCCTAAATACTTTAAATTAAAGGAATCAAATAATTTAAAATGCACTTACCTTGCCCGCCGCTGCCCGCCGCGTCCCCGGGGCTCGCTATCTTCCGTCTTCCGTCTTCTTTACTAATGCGCATGCGCGGGCGGCTGCGCATGCGCATTTTCTCATGAGAAATGTTATGGATGTCTTCCGTCAATGGGAAGCACCGAAGCAGAGGTATGTCTTCGATATCATGTGTACTTTCCTCCGTGAGGAATGGGAAGATAGTGAGTTGGGTCAGACCCCATCGGAGTTGCTCGATGTACAGTCCGAGTTTGCGAAAGGAACGATAGTGGGTTCCGATGTTGAGAAAGCAGTTGCGACGTTGCTTGCGTTTAGGAGTGTGTTTCCTTCTCAGTCGTTGTTTGAGCCTGATCCTTCTGTTAGGAGAAAAGCGAGACAGTATCCAATGAGAGAAGTTCCTCCGGTATGGAAGGAGGCAGTTCAGGCTGATGTCGCTAATGGTATTCAAGCTGTGCCAGCTCATTTTCAGCGTGTTTGGGTACATGTTCCGTGGAAGAGAGCTGAAGTTTGGGCCACTAAGCAGACTCTACCTGACCCCCGAAAGAATCCTGCAGGGTACTACAAAGAGTTGTCACAGACAGCTGACGCGTGTATTATGAATTTAGCCGATATAGACATGTTGTTTGGTAATGTGGTTCCTCAACCTTTGTGGGGAAAGATTTGTCATGTGGATCATGCGCAAGAGTTGGGTGGTACATGAGCTAACATTACAGCTGCAGATGGTCTTCAAGGTGGAGGGGCTAAACCTGAGGCTTTAGTTGCGGATTTACCTGGCAGAATTATTACTCTTATGAAGACGATGATGCCTGCTATGCGAGTGAATTGAGATAAGTTGTCTGCATGCAAGCAGAAGAAAGATGAATGTGTGTCTGATTTCTTCACTAGGTTTGAAGAGACGTTTATCGATCACAGTGGTCAAGATATGAGTACCGAAGGTGGCCAAAGGTTGTTTGTAGATAAGTTTGTTCATAACTTGCTTCCCGAGTTGTGTAATAAGTTGAAGGATTCAGAGAGTTCATGGGCTGTTTCTTCGTCGGCCCAGATATTGGCTACTGAACAATATTACGAGAATAGAGATAAAGATGAGAAAGAGAAAGCAGAGAAAAAGTCTAAAGATTTAAAGACGAAAGGTCTTTTGCAACTGGCGTATCCGCCTCATTATAATCAGCTTGAGTTTCAGCAACCTCAGCAGTTTCAGAGAGGATCTCAAAGGTCCGAGTCTTTTCAGCAGCGTGTTCCTGTAGGCCCTAATCAGTGTGCGTATTGTAAAGAAGAAGGCCACTTCAAGAATAGTTGTCCGGTTCTGTTACAGCGTACGAATGGTGTGTCTGGTGTGAGAGGTCAAGGTGTTCAGCAACTCCTAGAGATAGAGGATGTGGTGTGTTCCCCCAGAATGCACGATCCTTTCCTCCACAGAATTCTATGAATTGTTTTGATCAATAGAATGTTGCGTCTGGACAGTCCCCTCAGTATTATGCTGACGATTACTATGTTGAGAGTGAGAATACTGACGGTCATGATTGCTAGGATAGCCATAGACAAAGAGAGGGAGTAGTGTCAGTTCCAGTAGATCAGAGTGGACCTTATGTTGAAGTGATTACATCAGGTGTGTCAGAGCCTTTTCTGTTGGATACTGGTGCGGCGAAGAGTTCTATCATGCACTCTAAACTCCCTGGCACACCTTTGTCTGGCTTGACGAATGTTTCAGTAGGTTTTTCTGGCGCCCCAGTTCGTAATCCAGTTTCTAGTCCTTTGTCTCTTTCTGTTGGACCTTGTGAATTGTAAGCACCCCTCATTCTAATGACAGGTTTTGGTGAGAATCTGTTGGGTTTGGATGCGTTGAAGAGATTGTATGCGACATTGCATTGTTCTACTTCAGGAGTACAGCTTACATTGGGTAAGAGAGTGATCTCTCCGACGTATTTGTCTAAAGATTGGCTTCCATTGGAATTGCGTTCCCTCCCTGATACTCTTTGGGCTACTGGTCCTAATGATGTGGGTCTTTTGGAGATTCCACCATATGTTGTGACGCTGAAAGCGAATGCTAGATTGCCACGTATTCCACAATATAGGATTTCTTGTGATGGTTTAAGAGCGCTTTTAGCGATCATCTATGATCTGATTGAGAAAGATGTGACAGAAAAGACGAGAGGTAATGTGTGCAACAGTCCGGTTTTGCCTGTCCTGAAACGTACTGATTCTTCTCAGCCTCCTGTGTATAGGTTTGTGATCGATCTTCGCGAAGTGAACAAAATTGTTGTACCGCAGTTTCCTGTTGTTCCGGATATTACTGCTTTGCTGACTATGATTCCTGCTTCAGCTGCCTGGTTTTCTGTGATTGATCTGAAGAATGCTTTCTTCAGTATCCCGATTGCCGAGGAGAGTAGAGATATTTTGGCTTCTCTTTAGGAGGCCGAAGCTTCCGGTTTAAGCGCGCTCCTCAAGGCTATTGTGAAAGCCCATCCATTTATAGTCAGGCTTTGAAAACACAGCTTGATACAATTGTTTTACCTGATGGTGCTGCTCTTATTCAGTATATAGACGATTTGTTAGTTGCTGCTGATGATGAGGAGACTTGTAAAGAAGCTATTTTATATTCTTGTAAAGCGCCAGACTAGACCCCCGGAGGGGTATCTCCGCGCTATTGCTGCAACAGGGAGAGTTCTGAATAAATTGTGTGTCCCACCTAAAAGGAAACTACAGGGCATTATTTGTAGGGTACAGGTAGGTTTTTAAAGTTTTCCGGAAGGTCAGGTGGCTGGAGAGAGATCTTAATTCCGGGGGCAGAGAGTTCCAGAGTATTGGTCCTGCATAAGCTAATGCACGGCCACCTTGTCTGGTCTTTTTTACTCTGGGTACTTGCAGTAGCTGCTGATGACTGGAGCGCAGAAGGCGCCCAGGAACGTAGGGCTGAAAAATCGTGGTCATGTATTTTGGACCCTCCCCTGTCATACTCTTATGGATAGTGCACAGTGTTTTAAACTGGACTCGTTTCCTCACTGGAAGCCAGTGGAGTCTCATCAGCAGGGGGTGTGAGGGTGTCCTTGGGGGGGCGTTCAGGATAATCCTTGCAGCTGTATTTTGGATTACCTGCAGTTTACTGAGTTGTTCTTCGTTTGCTCCGAGGAGCAAACCATTGCAGTAATCAACCCTGCTGATGACAAGAGCCTGTACAAGTGTCTTTCTATGATGGTCCGGTATGTAGGGGAAGACACGTCTTAACATACCAATAGCCCGGAAGCAGTTTCCAGCAACTTGGTTAACGTGGCCCTTGAATGTGAGCTGCTGATCGAAAAGTACTCCCAGGTTCCTGACTGTACTCTTGGGAGTAGGGACAGGGCGCAGCTCTAATGGCCACCAATCGGATGCCCAGTGTGTCGCCGCTTGTCCAAAACACATGACCTCCGTCTTCCCTACATTACACTGCAGGCAGTTAGATGACATCCACTCTGCAATGGCTCTCATGCCATCTGCAAAAGATCTTTTTATTGCAGGTGTAAGATTTTTAAAGGGAAAAAGGAGTTGGGTGTCGTCGGCATACGACACAGGGGTGAAGCCGAAAGATCTTGCTAAGTTGGCTAGGGGGGCCACATACACATTGAAGAGTGTAGGACTCAAGCACGAGCCTTGCGGCACTCCCTTGTTGAGCTCCCTAAGGGTGGATTTGTGGGAGCCCAGCCTAACTTCTTGATAACGGTCAGTCAAAAAGCTCTTCATCCATGCCAGAGCCACTCCTTCTACTCCCACCTCACCTAGGCGGTTGAGGAGCACCGTGTGAGACACCGTATCAAAGGCGGCGGAGAGGTCCAACAGCACCAGAATCATTGAGCTGCCATCATCCAGTGCCATTTTGATGTTGTTGGTCACTGTCTGATTCTTTCTTTGTTTTGACATTTGTCAGACCTTCATCATAAAGTGTCACCTTCGAAGTTGCAGTATTGTCGACAAGAAGTGACCTACTTAGGTCATCTCTTATCGAAGGAGGTAAGAAGGTTGACCCCAGAACGAATTCAATCGATTGCGAAAATGAATGTGCAAATCACACAGAGAGAAGTGCGTGCTTTCTTGGGTATTACTTCGTACTGTAGGCAATGGAATCCGAATTTTTCGCTACTTGCCAAACCTCTGTTAGCACTTACTCTTAAGGATACTCCGAATCCTCTTCCTTGGTCTGACGAATGTCAGAAGAGTTTTTCTGAATTGCGTGATGCATTGTGTTCGGCTCCTGTGTTGAGTACTCCCGACTACAGTAAGCCGTTTACACTCTATGTCCACGAGAGAGAGTGAGAGAGGCATTGTCAGTCCTCACACAGCAGTTCGGCGATAAGCAGCGTCCATGTGCGTATTTCTCGTCGACTTTGGATCCGGTAGCTAGAGCGGTGCCGAGTTGTTTGAGAGCTACAACGGCAGCAGCTGTTTCTATTCGACAGTCTGCTGGTTTGGTGATGGATAATACGTTGATTATGATGGTTCCACATGCAGTGGATACTTTATTAAACCGGACAAAAACACAGCACTTGACTAGTGCATGATTGTCAGGTTACGAGTTGACACTTTTGGCGAGTCATGTGCATATAAAGCGATGCAACACGTTGAATCCAGCTACGTTGTTGCCGATTTCTGTAGAGACAGATGTTCAGGAACAGCATGACTGCTTTCTTAGGACAGAGGAAGAAACGAAGGGTAGAATCGATATGAAAGATACTCCTCTTGTAAAGTCTGATGGTACCTTATGGGTGGATGGCTCATGCTTTAAGCTTCCGAATGGTGATACGACTGCAGCATATGCGGTTACGACTTTGCATACGATTGTTGAAGCTTCACGTATACAGCAGAATTCAGCTCAAGCAGCAGAGTTGATTGCACTGACGAGAGTGTGTGTTTTGTCGAAAGGAAAGAGAGTGACTGTGTATACTGATAGCCAGTATGCATTTGGTGTTGCCCATAGCTTCAGACGTTTGTGGAAAGAGCGTGGATTTCCTACTTCGCATGGTACGAAGATTCAGCATGGACAGTTGGTGAATGAGCTTCTTGAGTTACTTACGTTGCCGATGCAAGTTGCGATCGTGAAATGCAGTGCACATAATAAGGTTACCAATGAAATTGGTCGTGGTAATGCGTTTGCGGATGAAATTGCGAAAGAAGCGGCGAAAGATGTGACGAGTCGAATGTATGTTGCGGGTCCAGCGAGATGGGTTCTTGATAGAGGAATGTGTGAGGATACAATAGAGGGTGAGAAGTCAATTCAGGCTGAAGCTACGGAGAAAGAATTGAGTGTATGGAGAGAAAGTACGGGAAAATTGTATTAGACTGGTTGTTGGATTGAGTTGTCGCAACATCAGCGATGGTTGTTACCTGATGCATATGTGCTTGCAGTGTTTACGATGGCGCATGGAATGGCTCACATTAGTGCGAAAGGGATTTGTAAGTTGTTGCCTCCAGTATAGCAGAATGCTGGAATTCCTAAGTGTGCAGAGAATCTGGTCAAGAATTGTATGGTTTGTCTGATGTATAATCCTGGCAAGGGAACTCCAACTCCAGCTGGTCACTTTGCGCCTCCGACATATCCGTTCGAGGTGCTGCAATTGGATTTTATACACATGGAGGGATGTAATATTCTAAAATACGTCCTTGTAGTTGTTTGTGCCTTTTCGAGATGGGTAGAGGCATACCTCCTGAAAGATAATACTGCCTTGTCCACAGCCAAAGCCCTACTCAAGGAATTTTTCCCTAGATTTGGATTGCCAAGGATGGTGTGGAGTGATAACGGAAGTGAATTTGTGGGTCAAGTCATGAAGAGAGTGTGTGAAGGTTTGGGCATTAGGCAGAAATTCCATGCTGCAAATCACCCCCAATCAGCTGGCCTAGTCGAATGCTACAATGGCACTCTGAAGCTGAAAGTAGCCAAGATTCAGGCGAGCTCTGGTCTCCAATGGCCCGATGCTTTGCCGTTGGTACTTTTGTCAACAAGAACTACAGTGCACTCCCGAATTGGTCTTAGCCCTTATGAAATAATCTTTGGCCGTCCGGCCAACGTATGGGGAGTGCCGAGGCCAACAAAGTTTAGCGAGATTAAACATCCTGTGCTGATTGACTATTTGTATGATTTGACGGCTAAATTGCGTGTCTTACACCAACAGGTTTACGATACACTTCCACAAGCTTCTGAAGATCCAGGACACGCCATTGACTCTGGTTCGTGGGTGCTCGTACTCAACTTCCAGCGGACAAAGAATGATCAGCCCCGCTGGACTGGACCCTTCCAGGTCCTTCTGTCAACGCGTACCGCAGTGAGAGTTCACGGCAAGAAGAACTGGATCCACGGTGTACATTGTAAGAGGGTATCTTTACCTCTGCCGTAAGACCAGTAGGTCCAGGAGGGTGTTGGTGATTCAGAGACTGATACAGTGCCAAGATTCGTTCCATTCAGTGATGCGCGTTTGATTGGGACAAGCTCTGAGCATGAGGACGACGATATTTTGCAAGACGCTGTGTCTCCTTCTTTGAGATTGGACACCACTGAGCCTGAGTTGGTGTTTCGATATCAAACAGTGCTTGGTAAAGACCGCTATAATTTGTGGCAAAGAAACAATGGACAAATAAAGTAATTTCTTTCTATTTTTGGAAACTACGCTCTCTCATCCGAAAAGCTGTTTTGACCTATTTTTCTTTTTCGAACCGCCATCCGTGTTCAGCTGTAGGGTCGCGGTATAAAGACTTGGAGTGTCAAGCCGTGTAGACACAAGGTCGACGGTTCTGGTTTGTTCTAGGGCATTCCCTGGACTTACAGACGTACACCTGAGTGAAGAGAACCACCTGCCGCGACAGCACGGTTAGAGGATGGAGTTTTTTGAGATCAAGAGAGCTGTTGTAGAAATTAACTTTAAGACCAGACTGTGTAAACTAATGAGTAGCAAATGTTTTTTGATAACGTGTCTTTTATTGTCACTTAGCATGACAATGCTTGTGGTTGGATATCTTGTTCTTTCTTTCCAAGTGATGTTTGCACCCACCACACAACCTATGTCTTTTCCTACTACTACTTCTTCGCATTCTTTTCATTCTTTACCTGAACAGGAATCCATTAGAAGATTGGAATTCGTTAATAATTCCTTTGTGCAACTTTTGCATCAGCATCAGTTAGTAGTGAATACCACTAATTGCTGGGTGTGTGGTCTTATGCCTCATACTACGGATAAGGGTATTCCTTACGTGGTCCTGCCATTTAGCTATAATGGATCTGTATGGGCATATAGGACGATATTTATTTATGCCCATGAAGTTTACCCGCTGCGTTCTATGAAAGATAGTCCAAGTAATAGTGCTCTAGTGAAGGGAATAGTGGATATGATTAGAGGTATTGATTCCTATGAGACTATTCCTAAAGATGAGACACTAGCTTATATTGGATGGAACGTGACCGGATATGGTGTTAGTCTGAGTGAAAAGCAGCGAAGGAAAAGGTCATCTCCGATTTGGATCGTACCCCATCGTGGTCATTTTTGTCTGCAAGGTAGTGGCAAGAATCCAAGAGCTCAGTTAGGGAAGAGTGTTTGTACTGAGACGTATGTTTTTGCGTCCCAGACTTCCCCACCATTTTTAGCAGCTAAGGGTACGTATTTTGTCTGCTATGATAGAGCATATACATGGTTGCCCCCTGATTTTTCAGGGACATGTTATGTTTCGTATCTGTTGCCCCCTACTACAGAACTAGAGTAGTTAGAGGTGTCTTCAGTAAGGAAGATACTGCAGGACAAGAGTTGGGAGATTTTCTTAAGGGTTTCCTACCGTTTTGGGACCTATGGTTAATAGTAGGAACATACGGCAATTGACAAGAGTGGTTGAGTCCACCATAGTTGAGACTGCCGGTGCCCTTAGTAACTTGACCGCTGAGCTCCAATCGGATCGTCTTATGACGTTGCAGAATCGTGTTGCGTTAGACGTCATACTTGCAGATAGAGGAGGGGTATGTAAACTGATTCAATCGAGCTGCTGCGTTTTCATTCCAGACAATGCTCCTACAGTGTACCAGGCCATTACCAAGCTACATAAGATCTCCGAGTCTGTACATGTGGACGAAGGAGATTGGTCATTGATGGGATGGTTTTGGGGATTGTTATCCAACTGGGGATGGAAGATTCTGGTGATCATTGGGATGGTTTTAGCTATTCTTTTCCTGTACTGTCTTTGTGTACAGTGTGCTCCTGCTATATGTGGCCTTTGTGCTACTACGTGTGCAAGGAGACCTGTACCTAAAGAGGTACTAAGTAATAGGATTATTCTCCAGCAACATCTTGATGATCTAATGAATATAGACCTGGATTCAGATTGACGACATGAGTTTAGGTTATTGCCTATGTAAGGGCAAAAGGAGGGTCTGAGGTTCTGTGAATTCTGAACCCGTTTCATAAAGGTCATGGTTTCATTACGAATTTGATAGTAGTGAACCGTAACTAGTGAGTGCGGCAAGTACGAGTGTTTTCGCCATGCTAGACCGATGGATTCACTACGTATTTAGGGATTTCTTTCTAAACCCTTGGGTTCCATTTTGTGTATGGCAGCCATTTTGTGGTTACCCTCACATAGGCCGATGACTACGGCCGAACGAGTCTTTAGTACACGTACAAGTTAACTGCCTTCTGAATGACCTGAGTGAACTGACCCCGTTGCCTGAAGCTGACCTTGTTAAGCCAGTTCCTTGCCCGGTAGCTGATCGAGATTAAGGATCAGAGCACAGGAGATTGTAAAGTTTGGTATGCACACACACACACCCCTTATCCTACTTCTCATCTGTTTCTGTTCCTTCTTTTATGGTCTATTTATGATATGGGTTGTGGTCCTTTATTATGGGTTTGTCCGGCCTGTTCGATAAAGAATGTTGGGCTTTCCAGTGTAATTGATGGTGGGCTGGACAACTGAAAAGTGGGTTTGTCATCATGCAATACCTTTTGCAATGTTACCTATGATTGAACAATTCGTAAATAGTGGGTGTTTGTCCGGAATGTGATTTTTAGCATAAAAGACGATGTCTCGCCATACAAAAATTGAACAGTCTCTGACAAACCTACTTGTGTCGTACTTCGTAGACTTCTGTTCCTGGTTGCAGCCAATAAATTTGATCTTTGATGTCACCGAGAAGTATCCTGTGTCTCTGTATTCTAAGACAGGTGAACCCGAAGACTTTGGGCGTGCCCCCGGTGCCGCTGGGTTCTAAAACCCAGTTCTTCACGCTGCCAACTGGGGCCGCTCTACCCTTGCAAATGCCTTTTGACTGGTGGAGCCTCTCAGGCTCTAGACAACACGGTGCCCGGGACGTTTGGAGCCCTCAGGCTCGAAAGAAATGCGGCCCAATTCTGTTGGGAGTCCCCCCTCTGGGGACTCGGAAACAAAGTATGCCCCCGGAGCCCTGTGGGCTCAAAAGATATGTGCCCCGGTTTGGAGTCCCCCCTCTGGGCTCTACAAAAAAAATACCCGGGTGAGCCTCGTGGGCTCTGAGACCAACTTGCCCCGTCGTTGGAGCCTCTCTAGGCTCGAATGGAAAATGCCTGCTGAGCCTCGTGGACTCTGATTCACAGAACTGCCTAAACGTTGAAGAAATGGTCCTCCGCTTGCGGGGAGGGGCGGGGACCGGCAATGTGCCCCGACGCCCTCCTCCTGACTAGCACCGGGCCCCACTCACCAGTTTGTAGGCTTCCTCTGGACTCCTCTGGCAGCTGGAGGCCGTCTCCTCGACACGGCCGCAGGCGGGGAGCTCCTCTGGCGGACTTGCTGGTGCCGCGGGCGGGGTTCTTCTGCACCAGAGCCTCGCTGCCGGCCGCACTCCTTCCTCCAGAACTCTTCCTCTGGACACCGGAGCGCGGGGTGGGCTCCCGTTGACTTCCGGTTTCTGGAGGCAGTACTTCCGGGTCGCCGCGGGCAGCGCGGCGGCCCCTTTCAGGCACTTGTAGGCTGGGGGATAATCAACCGAGGGGTAGGCTCCCTCGAGTTGAAGAATAAACGAGGCCAAACGAGGGGTAGGCTCCCTCTGTACTTTAGATATAAAGCGAGATGGGCACTCGCTCGGGGGAACAAAAATGGCACCAGGTCCCTGGCGGGGTGGGCACTCGCCAGGGATTCTAAACTTGCAATCTTGCGGGGAAAATGTCCTGTGGGCACCGGCTTGGAACAGAGAGCGCTCTCAAGTAAGGGTGGGCGTAGTGGGGGCTTTGCGAATCTATGCGAAGTGGGCAAAATCTACGCCCACCCACGCACTTCGCGTAGCCCCACTACGCGCCACCCGCCTCCCTCCCGCCCTCACTAAATGCTTAAATTAGCTTAAAAATGAATTATACAAAACCACGTACCTTGTCAGCTGCGTCCCTGGGGCTGCCTCTCGTAATCGCGCTGCCGGCGCTGCCGTCTTGGATACTAATGTGCATGCGCGGCCGCCCGCGCATGCGCATTTCTCGCGAGAAATGCGCATGCGTGGGCGGCCGCGCATGCGCATTAGTATCCAAGACGGTGCATGCGCAATAGTATCCAAGACGGCGGCGCCGGCGGCGCGATGATGAGAGGGAGCCCCGGGGATGCAGCGGACAAGGTAAGTGGTTTTATAATTCATTTTTAAGCTAATTTAAGCATTTAGTGAGGGCGGGAGGGAGGCGGGTGGCGGGCAACTTCGCCACGCCCAAGGAGTGGGCGTAGTGTTGCCTGCTTCGGATACTTTGCAAAGGGCGAAGTAGGCAACACTAGCGAAGTTGCCCGCCCAGGGTTACTCCCAAGGTGCTAGGGGGGAAATTACAGTGCTTCCAATCGCTAGTGGCTGAAATAAGCACTCCCAAGCGCTAGGGGACGAATCCAGCGCTTCCAGGTGCTGGAGGGGATCAACAATTAACAGCAAAGCGTTCCCTGGCGCTAGAAGCAAAATCAAGGTCAAAAATAGAAATAAAGCGCTCCCAGAGCTAGGCAGAGGATCACAGCGCTCCCAAGCGCTGAAGGGCAAGATCCAGATCCAGCAGAGTTTTTTTAGGTAGGCAGGGGGGCAAGGCTGGGCCCAGAGCCAGCTCACTGGGCCTCCAGGCAGGGAGGCAGTCCAAGCGGTGGTCCTCCTGGCGCCCAGCAGCAGCAGCAGCAGCCTCCCTTCAGATAGGATCCTGGAAGAGAACAACCTGTAAGGGGACACAGCCCCTTTTTATAAATCCTTTGTCTGGCTTCAGGGTGTGAGGAAAAACCAGTCGAAGCTGGTTTGTGAGCAATTTTGATGTGCTCATCCCCTCACTCTATTCACTGGCAGGGCTAGGGTCATTAGACGCACCACAGGGGGCGGAGCCGGCATTGTTTGGGGAAAGCCCAGCCCTATTCAGGTCCCAGTTGCATTTCTCCCCAGCCATCAGCATGCTAATCTCCACACTCACCACCTGGGCAGACCCATCCAGGCTCTTGGAGCCAGGCTCACCAGCCAGTGCCAGCACACTCACTGCACACGCACACCCATGTCTAGAAGTGGCACTTCCACACTAGACACATTCACGCAGCACACATCATTGCGCAGCATTCAATCTCACGAGTCCGCACATACCAAACTCGAGCCTGCACACCTCACGCATCAGGAACTACCAGGGACACAGACATTCCCCATGCATTCCTATGGGAGGGCAGGCCAACCTTACTCCCCGCACTCAGAGTGCGCACGCACTTTCCACTGGGACACAGTGAAAGTGAGCAGAAACCAAAAATCACTACTACCAAATTACATTCAAAAAGCAAAAAGTTTAGGGGTGAACCTGCCAGAAGGGCCAAGTCCAACAGGCATATGGGAAGGGATCACCACTAATAAACCCAGCAGTTCCCAGCAGCCACCGGTCTCCCAGGGCACAAAGAAAATGGGAAAAATAACAGGACAATATGGGCACATACTCAGCAGATGATAACAAAAAGCTGATACAGAGAAGAAAGAGGGTGATTTTTAATAAAATGGTCTGGAAGATCTGTTTTACCCATTGCCTTGCATAAAAGGGGCGGCAATTGCTGGTGGAAAAAAGCTTAATTAAAACAAGTTTTGGCTTTAAATTCGAGTCTGTTGGCATGTAGACAGTTCTTAAAATAAACAAATATAATAATCACAGAAAAAACATTTCAATATTACTCACCTAATAAAAGCTCTGGGACTTATGCACCAAGAATATTGTGCTGCATAACTAAAGACTTATAAGGTCCCAAAAGCGAGACCTATTGGCTATGCCAATGCTTGTTTTTATTACTGTATCTTTCACAGATTTTGTTTTTGCCCCTACATGGCACCACCTCGTTGTCGTACCCCTTTTACAAATGCGGTACTGGCACTTTTGTTTTAAACTTCCTAATCAAAAGCGTGGGTGCCTCATCGCTTTCAATATAAACAAATAATGTTGTCAAGCTGTGGCAGATATGGCAGTGCGGCCCGGGGACAGGTGTCCATTTAATCTGCACTGAGCCGGTGTTGCCCTAAGAACATCCAAAGGGGGAGCAATGTCTTTTATCACTATTGTGCACCGCGCAGGCCCAGATGGGGAATAAAACATGCATGGCTTGCCCACAGCCCTGAAAATGATTGCGCTCATTTACCATAAACGAAAAAAGTGCATTCAGCCAAGTAATCACCAATCATGGTGACACACGTGTGCACACTGATGAAGTTTACAGATAGAGACAATGGCTCTGATATCAATAACAGTTACAGCGGCAAGGGTTGGGCGATACGAACAGCGCAAAATAAATAGCCCATCATTTTACATTAGGCAGCCTTACACTTCCACTGCACATCAAGGGGGCTCTGCTTCGGTGCCTCGCACGGCTGCTGTTTGTCTGATCTCAGACTTGTAAAGAGAAACATTACGTCACTTATTTAAAGACGATGAAATCAGGACAAATATGTCACCTGCATTTTCTTGTGTGAGGGGATAACTTGTAATGAAAGGTAGTAGGCCTCAATCTAGGATCCTGTGGGCAGGATGAAGGCTTTTTTAGGAAGATGGGAAGAAGTCATGGCTCATGTCCCTACTTGGGCATAATATGCCCCTACAGGAATGACATCACAGGAAGACACCTTTAAACGCTTTGCCCTTTTCTTGGATATCTGAGCTGAGTGACGTAGAAGGAGAGGTTAGGATGGGTTTATAAGGTATCCAAAACAAAGGACATGTCAGGCAGTGCAGACGAGTGGGTCATGTCACGTGTCCAATAACCACCAGAGAAAGGAGCCAGTAGGCAGGAAGTATAGGGGAACCCAACGCCACCCCATTGGGGAACTGGCAGGAGTGGGGGGGGGTCAAAAGGAGTCCACAACTGCTTCGGCCTCTAGAAGAGGAACACAACCTTGTGGCACACACACAGCCATCTCAGTTAACACAACAGGGTATATCCTGTGAACAAATTCCATAGAAGCAGTGCAAACAGTAAATGCAACACTTCTGAACAGAGTGTGGATTCTCATGTGAGATCTGCTGCTGAGAGATGGGAGTGGACAGCGTGAGGCCTAAAGGAAGGTCCTGGCATCTGAGGACAGCCCTTGCGCTCACAGCCCAGCATCCACCTACTGACAGGTGGAGTCTGAAGCACAGGGATTGATCAGGTCAGACGGTGAGTAGGAAGGAGCCAGGGCTGCAGGCACTCTGAGGCCAAGGCTTCAGCCCCACCCCCGCCAGTTTTATATAACGCAAAATCGACTTTACCTCAGCAACAGTTACATTACACAAGGACAGGGATATTGAAATCAACCCGCCATTCCATGAGGTGCCCACTGGTGATGTGCGAGCTGTGGTTCCCATGTGGGGGTGGGAGGGCAAGGGGGAGGCGCACGCACGCACACACACACACGTGTCCCCCACCTGCTGAACTGCTTTGACAACGCCTAGCCCAGTGCTGCTGATAAATATGTGGGAGCGCGTAGGTGGTAAATGAATGAGCTAAAAAGAAAATGCTTTATTGCAACACAACTCAAGGTTTGAAGAACTGGTCTGCAGGGGTTGCTACGGAATGAAAGGAGAGACAGGAGAGGGAGTGTGGCTGCCCATAGAAACATGCTGTGTCAAAGGCAATGATTTGGACATTGAATAATTGAAAAAGTTTCCTCGAGTTTCAGGCAAAAACACAGAAGGTGGTAACATTATCAATAGTGCAAGTTTCCCTTGCACAAATGGAACAGGTACAGGGCAGGAGCAAGGCAAGACACGCGCCCAAAAAACACAGGCATCAGCCAAGCAAGTCAAGATGGCACACACATACTCTCTATGGTCTGGTAAAAATACACCCCTTACACCTCAAGTGACAGATGGCAGCTATTTTTTTTTCATTTAAATTTCACAGCACATATTAGCAGAAGATATGGCTTAAGATATTCTAAAAAGAGTACCCTCTCTTCTAAGAACAGTGGTGCAGGAAATAAATACTCTTTTTATAGAGAAGAAATCTATTGGTATATACTTCACAAACCTGCAGAGGGTGTCACCCGAAACTTGGCTTGTCTTCCAAAGCAACTTATTGAAAAACAACAGTGGCACAGCAATTCAAAAGTAAAATGTAGATCTTTTAAAAAAAAATCTTTTTATTTAACAAAATCAACGGAAAAAGCAACAGGTGACATATAGATACTCCTCAATCATTGAATATACATTTCCACATGGCAGAAATAAAACTTACAGAATCACATTTAGGGATTACAGGGAATCCAACGCTACTGTTACATCTCGAACAACAGGAGGGGCACAAATATCTCCCCGGTAACTATTCCCCGCTCCCCAGACCCTCCCCCATTTCGCGGGGCAGCCCCTGGTGACATAGACCGACCTCTCTCTGTGCGTGCACCAATCCAGGTCCTCCATCCACTTCTCAATCTGGGGCGTCTGACTAGCGCCCCACAACTGAGCAATATTACGCTTAGGAATCATACACGCCAGGGTCACTCACTGCTTCCCACACACGCTTAGGTCCGTGGGTTCCCAAACATTCAGGACACATCTTCTGGCCTCCAGCACCATCTCTACCCCCATCACTTCTCGCATTCTTTCGTGGATTCTAGCCCAGTGAGCCTGTATTTCTGCACAATGCCACAGAATATGCATGAAAGTTCCAGTCTCACCACACCCACTCCGGCAATCCCCATTCTCCGCCAAGCCCATGTGTACCAGTCGAATCCCCGTAACATACGACCGGTGCAGAATCTTCAGTTGCACCAGCCTGAGTCTCATCTGGATAGCCACCACTTTTGGGGAAGAAACTGCCTCCCTCCAATCCTCATCATCTAATTCAAAGCCATCAGTTCCCCACTGCTCCCTGATGGTGTTCAGTGGGTCCCCCATATGATTAATACGTTTTTTATATATTAAGGAAATGGTATTTTCGGGGAGGTGACCATCCAAGATTCGGTCCTCCAGAGGGGAGGCCTCCGGGAGCGTAGTGCTCACGGGATGTTTGCCAGAAGGGCGTGCCTAACCTGGATGTACCGCTAACGCTCACTCTCCTGTAGATGATGCTTTTTTTGGAGAGCGCCGAAGTCTAGGACAGCGTCCGTACCATAAATGTCCTTAATCTGCGAGATCCCAATTAGATCCCATTTATTGAAGCCTTTAGTTTTCCACAGGGAGCCCAACTTCTCCGAGTTCCACAGCAGGATTGCAAGGATGAGTTTTCCATCCCACTTAAGATGCCGGGTAGCCGCATGCCACACCTGTACTGCGTGAGCCGATGGACCGGCCAGGGGAAACCTGCCTGCCCTTGCATATAGAGCCCTAGTAAAGTCCCCTCCCGTCACCTGACCACGGTCCATGGCATATCTGGGGTCCGTGGGAGACTCGTAGATAGCGTGGTTTACCGCTGCTAGTTGGGAGGCCCAATAGTACTTCCGCAGGTCCGGCAGTCCAATCCCGCCATCGTACCAGGAGAGAGTAAGTTTAGATAATGCAATACGAGGTGTGCCTTCCCACAGGAGCTGCCTTTGGAGGGGCACAATTTCTTTAAAATAGGAGGAGGCTAACGGATCCATAGTGTTTCACAGGGCGTATAGAAATTGAGGGAGTGCCAACATCTTAAACAGCACCGCCGACTGAGAAGGGAGAGCGGTAACGTTCTCCACCTGACCACATCCTTCCTAAGTCTGACCAGCGGGGGACCCAGATTATTATTGAATCTCAGCCTCAGGTCCAATGTCACGTAGATGACAAGATAGCGGAATCCCACAGGCTCAATCTGCAACGGGCAGGACCTAGGGATAATCAGGGGATCTCTGCTAAGGACAAAAATCACAGATTTTGACCAAATAATGGCAAAGCCGGAGTATCTTCCAAATATCACCAGGACATCAAGGAAACAGATCAGAGATTCCCTAGGGGTGGTCAGGTATAACAAAATATCATCTGTATAAAGCAAAAACGTATCCTCCCATTCGGACATCCAGCGCAGCCCCCTAATCGATCGGTCCCAACTGACCCATGCCGCCAACGGCTGGGGAGCCAGAGCAAAGAGAATTGAGGACAGGGGATACCCCTGGCATGTGCACCTACCCAGTGAAAAGTCAGCGGACCTGTGGTTGTTCACCACAACCCTAGCAAGGGGACTCTCATACAAGAGTTGGACCCAATTTATGAACTCACGGCCAAAACCCATCTTCCCCAAGACAGCATATAAATAGGGCCACTAGACCCTGTCAAATGCCATAGTTTCATCCAAAGACACCAATACCGCCGGTTCGTGTATTTTCGAGGCACCCCCTAGTATCCCATGTAACCGTCATAAATTAAGGGCTGTATTGCAATGCGGCATAAAGCCCGATTGATCCGGATAAAAGGTAATGACCTTGGTTAACCTAGTGGCCAGTATTTTCGCAAGCACCTTAGGTTCCGCGTTAAGCAGCGAAATGGGCCGATATGAAGAGCACAGTGCCCTAGGCTTACCATCTTTGTGAATGACTACAATATTCGCTACTCTCTGATCGTAGGGGAGCTGACCCCTCTCTTTGCTCTCAACAAACATAGCTCGGAGAAATGGAGCCAGCACATTAGCATTCAGATTAGACAGCTCTACGGGAATTCCATTTGGACATGAGCACTTCCCGAAGTTGACACCTCTGACCGCTTGTGCTACCTCGTCATTCGTGAGCGGGGAGTCCAGGTATTTCCTCTCTTCCTCCGATAAAGAAGGCATAGGAATGTCCTGTATCATAGCCGCACTGTCTGCCTCGGTATAGATTCCCGCGGACGCATACACCGAACTGTAATAGGCCGAGAACTCGTCTGCGATCATTTGCGGGTCTGTCATCCTCCCTGAGCCCTCATTATGCAATTCTGGCACCAACCTAGATGCCCACTCCCCTTTTTCCAGCCAGGCGATCAATTTCCCGGCTCTGTCACAATGTTCGTATATCCTAGTCTGAGTGTCTGCATGCTGCTCTCTGGCCCTTTCCCTAGTCCCTCAGGAGTTTCAATCGGTGTAGTCCCTCAAGAGTCAACCCTTGGGACACCGCTCTTTCCATCTTAGTCAACCCCGTCTCTATCCTGTCCACCTTGGCCCGGCCCTTCTTCTTTTTCCCAGAGACTAACGATAAAACTTCCCCTCTAATAACGGTTTTGTACGACTCCCACAGCAACTGTGCAGAATCAACCGTTCCCACATTCTCAAGAAAATATCTTTCCGTGCTCTGCACAATCTCCTTCTTGGTGTCGGGGTCTCTCAAATGCCATACATTTATGGGGGCAATTCTATGGTAGGCGGGCCAACAAAAATCCACCCCCCCCCTGAGCCTCAGTGACGTTACTTCAAAATGGGTCGGCCCTCACTCACCTCTAGGTTAGCAAAACATATCAGGATTACAGTCAAGTCAAGTCAAGTCAATAAATTTGTATAGCGCGCTACATACCCAGAGGGTCTCAAGGCGCTTCGAAAAAGGGAGGGGAATTATATGTCAAATATCCACGTTTTAGGTTGCTTTCTGAATGCTAGGTGGTTCTGAGTAAGGCGAAGATGGGTGGGAAGTGAGTTCCAGGTTTTAGCTGCCAGGTAGGAGAAGGATCTACCTCCCATGGTGGTTTTGTTGATGCGAGGTACAGTGGCAAGGGCTTGGTTGGAGGATCGTAGCTGGCGGGAGGGGGTGTAGAAGGACAGTCGTGTGTTGAGGCATTCGGGTCCGATTTCGTAGAGTGCTTTGTGTGCGTGGGTTAGGAGCCGGAAAGTAATCCTCTTATTGACGGGGAGCCAGTGGAGGTTTTTCAGGTGGCCAGAGATGTGTTCTTTACGCGGTATGTCTAATATGAGCCTGGCTGAAGCGTTCTGGATGCGTTGGAGTTTTTTCTGGATTTTTGCGGTGGTACCGGCATAGAGGGTGTTTCCGTAGTCCAGTCGGCTCGTGACCAAAGCGTGAGTGACTATTTTTCTAGTTTCAGTGGGGATCCAGCGAAATGTTTTCTTGAGCATGCGAAGAATGTTGAAGCAAGATGAAGAAACGGCGTTGACTTGTCTGTTCATCGAGAGTGAGGAGTCCAGGATGACGCCTAGGTTGCGTGCGTGGTCCGTCGGGATAGGTGCTTTTCCAAGGGCCTCTGGCCACCAAGAGTCATCCCAGGCGGAGGGAGAGGTGCCTAGGATGAGGACTTCTGTTTTGTCTGAGTTCAGTTTTAGACGGCTGTGCTTCATCCATTCGGCTACTTCTTTCATACCTTCATGCAGGTTGGTTTTGGCCGTGTTCGGGTCTTTGGTGAGTGATAGGATCAATTGAGTGTCGTCGGCGTAGGAGATGATGTTGAGGTTGTGTTGGCGTGCGATGGCCGTGAGGGGGCTCATGTAAACGTTGAAGAGGGTGTGGCTGAGTGAGGACCCTTGGGGTACGCCGCAGATGACTTCAGTGGCCTCTGACTTGAATGGTGGGAGGCGGACTCTCTGGGTTCTTCCGGTGAGGAACGAGGTGATACATTCCAGTGCTTTTCCATGGATTCCGACGTTTCTGAGGCGTTGTAAAAGGGTGCTATGACAGACTGTGTCGAAGGCTGCGGAGAGGTCGAGGAGGATGAGGGCGACTGTGTCTCCATTATCCAGAAGAGTTCGAATGTCGTCTGTTGCTGCGATGAGGGCGGTTTCCGTGCTGTGCTTGGCTCGGAAGCCGGATTGTGAGGAGTCGAGGGATTTGTTGGTTTCGAGGAAGGCGGCGAGCTGGTTGTTGACCGCTTTCTCGATGACTTTGGCCGGGAATGGAAGGAGTGAGATAGGGCGGTAGTTTTTGAGTTCGGTGGGGTCAGCTGTGGGTTTCTTCAGGAGGGCGTTGAGGTCGGCATGTTTCCAGCTTTCCGGGAAGGTTGCGGAGTTGAGGGAGCAGTTGATGACGTCTCGGAGGTGCGGTGCTATGATGGAGTCTGCTTTGTTAAAGATGTGGTGAGGGCATGGGTCTGTGGGGGATCCTGAGTGGATAGAGTTCATCAGACGGATGGTGTCCTCAGTGGAGATTGGCTTCCAGTCGTTGAGGATGTTCAGGGGGGGTGGGGGTCCTGCAGGGGGTTGGGTGGGTTGGTTTTCGGGTCGGTTGTCGAAGCTGTTGTGGATGTCTGCAATTTTGTTGTGGAAGAATGAGGCTAGGGAGTCGCAGAGGGCTTGAGAGGGGGTGATGTCGTTGGAGTTGGCCGAGGGGTTGGTAAACTCCTTGACGATGTTGAATAATTCCTTGCTGTTGTGGGCGTTGTTATCTAGTCGGTCCTTGAAAGCGGCTCTCTTGGCAGTCCGGATCAGTTGGTGGTGTATGCGGGTGGCGTTTTTGAAGGCGTCCTTGGTGCTGGTGGTTGGGTCTTTTTTCCAGGCCTTCTCAAGGGAGCGGCAGAGTTTCTTGGATTTCTTAAGATCATTGTTGAACCAGGAGGCCTTCTTGCTGCCTAGTTTGATTTGTCGTTTTTTCAGTGGTGCTAAGATGTCGGCGGTGTTGGATAACCATTGGGTGAGGTTAGTGGCTGCTTGGTCTGGGTTTGAGGAGTGGGCTGGGGGGTTTTGAAGAAGCGATGAGGAGATCTGGTTGATGGTGATTTTGTTCCAGTTTCTTTGCAGAGTGGGTTGGGGGTGGTTGTTGGAAGTGGCCTTGTTGTGGGTGAAGTGAACGCAGCTGTGGTCAGTCCAGAGGAGATCCGTGGTGTGGCAGAAGGAGACATGTTTGCTGGAGGTGAAGATAGGGTCGAGTGTGTGACCTGCGATGTGGGTGGAGGTGGTGACAAGTTGTTTAAGTCCGAGGTTGGCGAGGTTGTCCAAAAGGGTGGTGGTGTTGCGGTCGTTGTTCTTTTCAAGGTGAAAGTTGAGGTCTCCCAAAAGGATGTAATCCTCAGAGGGGAGCGCGTGTGGAGTGATGAAGTCCGTGATGTCTTCACTAAACTGTGCGCGGGGTCCTGGTGGCCTGTAAAGGAGGGTGCCTCTGAGTGTGGTTTTGGGGTCGATGTGGATCTGGAAGTGAAGGTGTTCAGAGTTGGCGAGATTGACGTCCGAGCTGGTAGAGATGCGGATGGATTTCTTGTGGACGATAGCGATACCTCCTCCTGTGTGGCCGGTACGGTCCTTGCGAATGATCTTATAGCCTTCCGGGATGGCAATGGTGATGTCTGGGGCTGAAGAGGCATTCATCCATGTTTCTGTTAGGAAGGCGACGTCCGGAGAGATGGTGTCTAGTAGATTCCAGAGGTCAATGGCGTGCCTGTGGACCGAACGGGTGTTGAGCAGGATGCATTTTAGGTGGTTGGGGTCGGAGATCTGTTGTGTGATCGTAGATGAGGAGTTGTTCTTTGAGCCGTCGAACTTGCAGGAGTTGCAAGAGAAGGGTCCATGGGTGTGTCCAGGAGCGGCTTGGACGCAGTTGGGGGAACGACCGGGGTTAAGGGCTAGGAGGGTGGTGGCAGTGTAAGTAATGCGGGTGGGGTGGGCATTACGAGGACCAGGGGGTCTGGCGCTGGGCGCGGTCCAGGCGCGGACGGGCGTAGACGGGCTTACCTTTGGCGCACCTTCGGCGCGTCCGCTGCGCGTGGACGCTGCGCGTGGGACCATCTGACATTAATGGACAGTGGAGGGGGCAGGAGGCGGTAGTGTGGCTGAGGGGCGGGTCAGGGGAGATCAACAACAACAAAATGGAGGGTCCGAGGGAAGGCAGGCAGGGGTATCACATACAATAAAAATACAGCGAGTTAACAATAAGCGCAATCTGAACACAAGCGCTGATGAAATAAACACAATTACAGATAATAAAGTGAGCAGTAGTCTGGATATCACATGCGCAGACAAGCCAATAGTGAACCCAATAGCCTGAGCGAGGTCGCGCTGAGAGAAGGCAGGAAATTAATAGAGGCGCTATGCGAGTGAGGCGCTAAAATATTAAGGTAGCAGCAGTTCAGTGATCAGCGCGCTGAAAACGATACCAGGGAGTTTACCAGCTGAAGCACAGGAGGAGCGTGGTGGAGCGACCGTACTGAAGCAGGTCCAGGTGGTCACAGTTAGGCTGGGAGAGAGGAAGGCTCGATGACCGTGGGTGGGAGGGGCAGCAGGGAGGCGGTAGTGTGGCTGAGGGGCGGGTCAGGGGAGATCAACAACAACAAAATGGAGGGTCCGAGGGAAGGCAGGCAGGGGTATCACATACAATAAAAATACAGCGAGTTAACAATAAGCGCAATCTGAACACAAGCGCTGATGAAATAAACACAATTACAGATAATAAAGTGAGCAGTAGTCTGGATATCACATGCGCAGACAAGCCAATAGTGAACCCAATAGCCTGAGCGAGGTCGCGCTGAGAGAAGGCAGGAAATTAATAGAGGCGCTATGCGAGTGAGGCGCTAAAATATTAAGGTAGCAGCAGTTCAGTGATCAGCGCGCTGAAAACGATACCAGGGAGTTTAGCAGCTGAAGCACAGGAGGAGCGTGGTGGAGCGACCGTACTGAAGCAGGTCCAGTGCAAGACCCTCCCCGTCCCCCGGCCAAACCATGCAACAACTTATGTCCTGGTATCCTCATTGTACGTATTCCTATTGTTCATCCGCTTCACCTCGATCCCGATTCTCCTCCTTGTTCAAATATAGATCTTCCAACCAGTCCGACGCCACCTCAGGATTATCGAAAAACCAGGCCTTACCATTGAGTAAAATGTAGATCTTAAGTGGTGCTGTGACTAAGCCTAGGTCACATGCCACAATGTTCTATAAACTCTAAGGTTACTAACTGCACAAGCTCTGACCTCATGTCATGAGAAAGTTTTGTTTCCATTCATAAACAGTAAACTACCACATCAGTGCATTGTCCTCCTTTTTTTGTGCTGGCAGCTGCCCCACCTTCCTATTATTCCCTCTCTTTCTGTCTTGCTCCTCACTTAGTGAAAACCGTGACTGGAAGAAACGCTTCACAACCTCACTTTCCTTCTTTCATTTAGTTGCTTCCCTGTAAAATGGATCCAAAAAAGACAAGCGTGCCTAGCGCTGACGAGGAGAGGAGGAGGCAGCAGAGGGAGGGGAAGAGTGGAGGAGGCCTAGGCCGGATTCCCTTGCGGGAGTGAGCCAAAGCTCACTCCTGCAAGGGAATAGCCAACGTGCATGCGTTGCCATTGAAGGCAATGCAATGCGTGCACGTTTTTGGCAGCCAAAGTTAATCGTTGACGAAAGGTCTTTTCCCTATGCAGCGCATGCACGCTGCGTAGGCGAGTCCTACAAAAAGAGACGCAAGAAAAACAACAAATATAAGCATGGAAGATTCGAGTGGCAAACTGGACAGATTCATTGAAAATCCAATAGCTTGCAATGTTTCTAGGTAGAATGCCTCGCTATTCCTAGTCCTTTATATTGTCTTTGCCCCTCATGACCCAGAGCATGAATGAAAAGGTCAGACCCATCTTTGGGTGCCATATTTGATTGGGATCATTCTGGATCCAGACTTTACATTATAAAATGGCTGCCATCTTGGAACATGTTTCAATCAAGTGCACATTTACCCATGCTCCACTGCCAACCAAGATGTGGATGCCAGATCCTCCAACTCCCTTACTCTCTAACCTTCCATCACTACTACTCTAAACCTGATGTTGAATCAACTGATGCCTTTTCTATATCTGACGTGGAGTGTGAGTGTAAGTCCTGACATCCTCAATGTATTTTGAACCAAACTATTGTCACTGAGGAAATAGGTTGGTGTGTGAACACAATCTGGCAAACAGAGGACACTAACTGTCAAATTATACATTACACCATACTCCAGGTTTCCTCATGCATATTTATTCATATGTGTTCCTAAGTGTTTGTTGAACCCTGTTCCTGCTTATGGGGAAACAACTAAGGGGCCTATGAGGATCTTGGGCGGATTGCCACCGCCGTCCCAGCGGTGGCGATCCGCCCGCCAAATTTACCTGTGTCACCCCCGCCATATTAGTATGGCAAGGGGCACTGCGGCGGATGGAAAGACCATCCGCCGCTTTTCTGCCAGTCGGATTGCCAGCCGGGCGGAAAAGGCTAACAATATGGTGCTGGTGCCTTGCAAGCACTGCCATCCATTTTCTCATGTGCAATTCAAAAGGCCTTTCCATGGCTGCGATGCCGCCATGGAAAAGCTGGTGGAAAATGCTTTGGGGGCTGCACTTGGGGGGTACCTATGGTACCCGCCTTCATTGGTATACACAAGGTGGCAGGCACAGCGCGGTCCCTGTCACGTTTTGCATGCCAATGCACAACATGCATATTTTACATTGCGGCCGGTGCTGCCTACAGCACCGCCCGGTGCAAAGTAAAATATGTGGGATGCGACCGCCAGGTTGGCGGTCGCATTCTAATGGGCCTGGCGGGACTACCACTCCTCTGACCGTCAGTACCGTTTACCGTAACGGTGGCGGGCGGCCATGGTAATGGGGCTCTAAGTGTTGTTTTTTTAATGTGCTATCCTATTTGCATGTTGCTTGATGAGAAGACAGCTGCCTGGCAGTCACTGAGTCAGGTATTCAAACAAAGTCCCATGGTATTTACTTGTATGTACCCAGGAACTAGGTTGGATTCCAGTACCCCAGATGTACCCGTCTTTGTTCATCCCTACTTCTTTAGACTCAAGCACTATTCCTAGTAGGCACCCTGTTACTCCTTAGCCCTACCACTGTAGAAGATGCCTGTTTAGTGAACCCTCCAAGGTTATGTGATAAGTTGACTTTTCCAGAGGGAGCTTGTGAACACCTGGTAGGTGCAAATTCTGGATGCAATTTCATGAAATGCGTATCGGGCTCCCAAAGACCTCTAGAAAAGGGTTGTCAATTTACATTTCATGACATTTGGGATAAAATGGACTCTGTGGTCCTCGGTCGCTTAGACAGATAGCAAGTCCTACATTAACTTCCTTCTGAGCTTTTGTTCATACTCCTGGGCTTGCTGCATCACGCAGTGGCCAAACAACACATATGTACTGTGGGAGAAGTAGTGTTTAGAGAGGTTGGTTTATCGTGCTCCTTGTATGACTAGCAGAACTTTCTGTGAAATGCCAGCTTGTTCTAGGCAACAATATGATTGGAACCTATAAAATTAAATATTCACTTCTGCAGGTGAGAGACATTGGAACCAACAGGGAGGCGCCAACTGGACATCATAAAAAGCATCCAGTCGATGATTGTCGGAAAGAGAAAGCGCACACTTTCTTCCCATCACAGGTAAATTAGTTTTACATCCTTGAAAGTGAAATTCTGTTGATAATGTCCATAGGTTGCTTGAAATGGCTTGAGGAAAATGTGTGCATACGTATGATGAAAATTGCTTATATAGATTCATTGAATACACAGACAAAGCCTGAATTATATAATGTACCCTACTGACATCAGACACTGAGAGCTGACTGTATGTGGTATTTGACTGGCTCATAGACAAGGGCAGCAACAATTGTGAGTCGTTTTCAGGTATAGGCAACATCGGTAATTGCCAGCACCCCCACCTGGCAAGAGGTGCACTGGTAAAGTGATCTAGACGCATGACTTTTCATCAGGTACACCTCTCCACCTCACTTCTTCCCTACTTCCTCATTATGCCAAATCTCCTTCTTTCTAGCTGCCCCATTTCTCATATCTTTCTGCCTCACCTCTCTGTCTCAACCTCAGACTGATCATCCTAGTTCCCTCTCTTTCTCTCTCTCTCTCTCTCTCTCTCGCTCTCTCTCTCTCTCTTCCTCTCTCTCCCTCTCCTTCTTTCTCATCTGGCAGTTTCCATGTCTCAACCTCTCTACTCTGCGTGTCACGCCTTGACTCTGATTCTCTGCCTCTCCCATCCACATCACTCTCTACCTTTTTGTCTGTCTCTTTTTCCCTGCCTCAACTATCCTGTGCACTATCATGCCGGTCTCCTTGCATGACCTCACCCATTTTTACTTCCAAGTGTACATTGCTTTAACTTAATATTCATCTCCCCTCCTTCTATCTAACTTGCCTCTCTACCTCTTACCACTCGTTCTACCTCAACTTTCTTTACTTCACCGCTCTCTTCCTCCCTCTCTTGTTGTACCTCACCTGTCTTTCACCCACCAATCACCATGTCCTCTCCCTTCTTTCTATCTCACTTCTCTGTTAATCCCAGTCACTGTCTACTTCTCTCTCTGCTACCCTCTATCTCTCTTTCTGTGCCTCAGCTATCTATGTTTCACATACCTCTCCTCACTTCACCTCACCTCTCCTCTTCTCCCATGCCTCTTTCACTTAGTGCCATTGCTCTGTCTTTAGGTATACTCTATGTACCTGTGTTTCTCTCGGCCTCTGTCTGATCTCGCCTCTTTCTCAATACATCTTTCTGTATCTTGCTATCTCTTTCCCATGTGTTCTGCCTCTCTACCTGAAGAACCGGGTTTTAGAACCCAGCGGCGCCAGGGGCACGCCCAATATCTTCGGGTTCACCTGTCTTAGAATACAGACACACGGGATACTTCTGGGTGACGTCAAAGACCAAATTTATTGGCTGCAACCAGGAACAGAGGTCTACGAAGCACAACACGGGTGATTCGTCAGAGACTGTACAATGTAGTATTGCGAGACATCGTCTTTTATACCAAAAATCACATTCCTGACTAGCATCGATTACTTACAAACTGTCCAATCACACAGTGACATTTCAGAAGGTATCGCATAACGACATGCCCACTTTCAGTTGTCCAGCCCACCATCAATTACAAGGAAAAACCCAATATTCCTGCTCGTACAGGCCGGACAAACCCATAATAAAAAGACCTCAACCCAAACCATAAATAGGCCATAAAAGAAGGAACAGAAACAGATGAGAAGCAAGATAGAAGGGTGTGTGCGTGTACCATAAACTCAGCAATGTCCTGCACTTTGATCTCTATCTGACCAGCTGCCTAACAAGGAACTGGCTCAACAAGGTTAGCTTCGGGCAAGGGAGTCAGTTCGCTCAGGTCACACAGAAGTCAGCTAAAGGTGTACGTGTCCCAAGGACTCGCTCGGCCGTAGTTATCTGCCTATGTGAGGGCAACCACAAAATGGCGGCCGTACACAAAATGGAACCCGAAGGTTCGGAACGAAATCTCTGAATACCCAGTGTATCCATCAATCGAACATGACGAAAACACTTGTACATACGGCACTCGTCATTTGCGGTTCGCTGATACCAAAATCGCCTTGATTCGACGACCTTTATTGAACGGGTTCAGAATCACGGAACCTCACACCCTCCTTTTGCCCTTACATAGGCAATAAACCCAAACTCACGTCAGTCTGAATCCAGGTCTATATTCATCAAATCATCAAGATGTTGCTGTAGCATCATCCTATTACTTATTAACTCTCTCTGGACAGGTCTCCTTGCACACGAAGTAGCACAGAGGCCACATATGGCAGGAGCACACTGTACGCAAAGACAGAACAGGAAAAGGATAGCTAAGATCATCCCAATGACCATCAGAATCTTCCATCCCCAGGTGGATAACAATCCCCCAAACCATCCCATTAACGACCAATCTCCTTAGTCCACATGTACAGACTGGGAGATCTTATGTAGCTTGGAAATGGCTTGGTAAACTGTCAGAGCGTTGTCTGGAATGAAAACGCAGCAGCTCGATTGAATCAATTTACATACCGCTCCTCTATCTGCAAGTATGACTTCTAACGCAACTCTGTTCTGAAGAGTCATAAGGCGATCCGACTGTAGCTCAGCAGTCAAATTACTAAGGGCACCGTTAGTTTCAACTATGGTGGACTCAACCACTCTCGTCAGCTGTCGAATGTTCCTGCTTTTAGCCATAGGTCCCCAAAACGGCATAAAACCCTTCAAGAAATCTCCTAATTCTTGTCCTGCAGTATCTTCCTTACTGAAGACACCTCTAACAACATCTCGTCTTGTGGTAATCTGCCACAACTGTATACGTAGGAGGTAACAGGAACGAGACAAAACATGTGCCCGAGAAATCAGGGGGTAACCATGTGTACGCTCTATCGTAACAGACAAAATGTGTACCTTTAGCTGCCAAAAGCGATGGGGAAGTCTGGGACGCAAAAACATACGTCTCAATGCAGATACTCTTCCCTAACTGAGCTCTCGGATTCTGGCCATTACCTTGCAGACAATAATGACCCTGATGGGGTACAATCCAAATCGGAGAGGATCTTTTCGCTCGCTGGTTTCCACTCAGACTAACTCCATATCCAGTAACGTTCCATCCAATATACGCTTGTGTCTCATCTCTCGGGATAGTCTCATAGGAATTAATTCCTCTAATCATGTCGACTATACCCTTGACTAGAGCACTATTCTTTGGATTGTCCTTCACAGAACGTAGGGGGTAAACTTGGCGAGCATAGATGAACATCGTTCTGTATTCCCACACAGAACCATTATTGCTAAATGGCAGGACCAGGTAAGGAAAACCTTTATCAGTAGTATGAGGCATAAGATCACACACCCAACAATTAGTCGTGTTCACTACTAGCTGGTGTAGGTGCAGAAGCTGAACAAAGGAATTATTGGCAAATTCCAATCTTCTAATGGATTCATGTTCAGGCAGAGGGTGAAAAGAATGCGAAGAAACAGTAGGAGGAGGCATAGGTTGTGTAGTGGGTGTAAACGTCACTTTGAAAGAGAAAGTCACATATCCTATCAAAAACATCATTAAACTAAGTAGCATAAAAAGACTCAGTATTAAAAAACACTTTCTGCTCATTATTTTACACATTTTGCTCTTAAAGCTCCTTCTTTCAACAGGTCTCTCCATCACGAAAAACTCCATTCTCTAACCGTGCTGTTCGCGGCGGTTGGGTCTTCCGTGGTAAGGAATGCGTCTGTCAGTCCAGGGAACGCCCTAAGACCAACCAGAACCGTTGACCTTGTGTTTTCGGCTTGCACTCCCAAGTCTTTACACCGCGACCTTACAGCTGAACCAGGATGGCAGTTCGAAAAACAAAAATCGGTCATAACAGTTTCTCGAAGGAGAGAACATAAATTAAAAAATAGCAAAGAAAGAATTTCACTTTATTTGTCCCACGACTCTTGGTCGCAAATTATAACGGCTTTTGCCAGGCAATGTCTGTTCACGGAACAAAAGTTCAGGTTTAGAAGTGTCCAAGCGATTTGACGGAGGCACAGCTTCTTGCAGAAGATCCTCGCTTTCACGTTCAATGTTTGTCCCAATTAGATGTGCATCGCTAAAAGGCAGAAAACGAGGCACGGTTTCAGTTTCAGAGTCTGGAATACCTTTCTGGACCCACTGGTTGTACGGCAGAGGCAAAGGGGCCCTCTTACAATGTACGCCGTGGATCCAGTTCTTTTTATCGCGCACTCGCACTGCGGATCGCGTGGACAATAGCACCAAGAAGGGTCAGGTCCAGCGGGGCTGATCGTTCTTAGTCCGCTGGAAATTCTTTACCAAAACCCAGGAACCAGGTTCAATGGAGTGTCCACGATCATCAGTTGCTTGTGGCAGTGTATCATGAACCAGTTGGTGTAAAACACGCAATTTAGCCATCAATTCGTAAAGATAATCAAGCAATACAGGGTGCTCTATTTCACTAAATTTGGCCGGCCGCGGCACTCCCCATATATTTGCCAGGCGACCAAAAACAACTTCATACAGACTAAGTCCCACTCGTGAATGTACAGTCATCCTCGTTGACAGAAGTGCTAACGGCAAGGCATCAGGCCATTGTAGACCGGAGCTCGCCTGAATCTTGGCCAGTTTCAGCTTAAGGGTGCCATTATAGCATTCTACCAAACCAGCTGATTGGGGGTGATTTGCAGCATGGAATTTCTGTCGAACCATCACACACTCTCATCACTTGACCCACAAATTCACTCCCATTGTCACACCAGACCATTCTCAACTAACCAAACCTAGGGAAGAATTCCTTAACAAGGGCTTTAGCTGTGGACAAGGCAGTGTTATCTTTCAGGGGGTATGCTTCTACCCATCTCGAAAAGGCACAAACAACCACAAGCACATTTTTTAAGTTGTTGCACCTCTCCATGTGGATGAAATCCAACTGCAAAGCCTCAAATGGATACGTCGGAGGTGCAAAATGACCAGCTGGAGTTGGAGTTTCCTTACCAGGATTGTACATCAGACAAAACATACAATTCTTGACCAAATTCTCTGCATAGTTAGGAATTCCAGCATTTTGCCATACTGGAGCTAACAACTTACAAATCCCTTTCACACTGATATGAGCCATTCCATGAGCCATCGTAACCACTGGAAGCACGTACGCATCAGGTAACAACCATCGCTCATGCTCTGACAACTCAACCCAACAACCATTCGAATCCAATTTACCCTTACTTTCTCTCCATTAATTCAACTCTTTCTCTGTAGCTTCAGCTTGAATCGACTTCACACTCTCTATCGTATCTTCACACATGCTTCTATCCGGAACCCATCTCGCCGGACCTGTAACATACTTTCGACTCATCACATCTCTCGCCGTTTCTTTCGCAACTTCATCTGCAAACGCATTACCACGACCAACGTCATCAGTAACTTTCTTATGCGCACTGCGTTTCACGATCGCAACTTGCAACAGCAAAGTAATTGACTCAAGAAGTTCATTCACCAACTGACCATGCTGAATCTTAGTTCCATGCGAAGTCAGGAATCCACGTTCTTTCCACAAACGTCCAAAACTATGAGCCACACCAAACGCATACTGGCTATCAGTGTACACAGTCACTTGTTTCCCTTTCGACAACACACACGCTCTTGTCAATGCAATCAACTCTGCTGCTTGCGCTGAATTATGTGGGATACGTGCAGCTTCAACAATCGTATGCAAAGTCGTAACAGCATATGCCGCAGTCGTATCACCATTCGGAGGCTTAAAGCACGAACCATCAACCCATAAGGTACCATCACACTTTGCAAGAGGATTGTCCCTAAGATCTATTCTCCCTTTCGTTTCCTCCTCTGTCCTAAGAAAGCAATCATGCTGTTCAGAAACATCCGTCTCGACTGAAATCGGCAACAACGTAGCTGGATTCAACCTATTGCATCTCTTTATATGCACATGACTCGCTAAGAGTGTCAACTTGTAACCTGACAACCGATCACTAGTTAAGTGCTGTGTCTTGGTCCTATTCAACAAGGTATCCACTGCATGTGGAACCATCACAATCAACGTATTATTCATCACCAAACCAGCAGACTGTCGAATAGAGAAAGCCGCTGCCGCTGTAGCTCTCAAACAACTCGGCAATGCTCTAGCTACCGGATCCAAAGTCGACGAGAAATACGCACATGGACGTTGCTTATCGCCAAACTGCTGTGTCAAAACTGACAATGCACATCCCTCTTTCTCGTGGACATAGAGTGTAAAAGGCTTACAGTAGTCGGGAGTACCCAACACAGGAGCCGAACACAACGCACCACGCAATTCTGAAAAACTCTTCTGACATTCGTCAGTCCAAGGAATAGGATTCGGAGTATCCTTAACAGTAAGAGCTATCAAAGGTTTTGCAAGAAGCGAAAAATTCGGAATCCACTGTCTACAATACGACGTAATACCCAGAAAAGCACGCACTTCTCTCTGTGTCGTTGGCACACTCATTTTCGCAATCGCTTGAATTCGTTCTGGGGTCAATCTTCTTCCCTCCTTCGATAAGAGATGACCTAAGTAGGTCACTTCTTGTCGACAATACTGCAACTTCGAAAGAGACACCTTATGATGGAAATCAGACAAATGACGCAACAACGACAAAGTAGCCTCTTTACAAATCTCTTCATTGTCAGCAGCAACTAACAAATCGTCGACATACTGAATAAGGGCTGCACTATCCGGTAAGACAATCGTATCAAGCTGTGTTTTCAAAGCCTGACTATAGATGGATGGACTCCCACAATAGCTTTGAGGAGCCTTGAGGAGCGCTATTGAACCGGAAACTTCGGCCTCCTAAAGAGAAGCCAAAAATATCTCTACTCTCCTCGGCAATCTGGATGCTGAAGAAATCATTCTTCAAATCAATCACCGAAAACCAGGTAGCAGAAGCTGGAATCAAAGTCAATAAAGCAGTGATATCTGGCACAACAGGAATTTGCGGAACACCAAGATCAATCACAAACCCATACACAGGCGGTTGCGAAGAATCAGTCCTTTTCAGAACAGGCAAGACCGGACTATTGCACACATTACCTCTCGTTTCTTCAATCACACCTTTCTCGATCAGATGATAGATGATCGCCAAAAGTGCTCTTTCACCATCACTAGAAATTCGATATTGGGGAATACGTGGCAATCTAGCATTCGCTTTCAGCGTCACAACATTCGGCGGAATCTCCAAAAGACCCACATCATTAGGACCAGTAGCCCAAAGAGAATCAGGGAGAGAAGACAATTCAGCTGGAAGTCGATCTTTAGATATATACATCGGAGAGATCACTCTCTTACCTAATGTAAGCTGTACTCCTGAAGGAGAACAATGTAGCGTTGCATACAATCTTTTCAACAAATCCAATCCCAACAAGTTCTGCCAGAAGGCTCCAAACTCTTCGCAGAGGCAGTATCGATGCAAGTCCCAATCGCCCTCCCTCCAGTGTCTCCGCTTCTAAGAGCAGAGAACACCAGCGGAAGGGAAAAGGGGAAGTGGAAGAAAGAAGAGACACCTTGAACACTGTTGCCTCCTGCACGGACTGCTGGACTTCTTAATTGCGTCTGCCGTCTGTTCCAGGAAGGTGCCTAATACACAGAGGGGGGTTGGGGGGGAGAATAAACAACAACCCACCTTTTCTCAAATTCACTTTATAGAGTAAAATAAACTTATCATACCAGTGATTTTCAAGGTATTAGCTACTCTTCATGTTGTATGAGTTTCTGCTGAGGACCTTTCTTTCTGCTAAGTAAGGGACACTAACATTACTTATTGAACTACCAACTGAAACTTCTTCAAACAGTTATTTTCTACTTCTCTCTAAGTACCTGAAAAGCCTCTCACTCCTGTTTTCAATGGGTTTCTCTCTGGAACGAATTAGTGTTCTCTTATACTTGAAAAGCAGTCTCTTGGCCAATGGACTCCTTCAGAAGCGCGCAAAAAGTTGCAAGGTAGGTACAAGGGAAAGGAAAAGATAGGGCAAGCGCAAGGAGGTAGGGTAAGGCCAGTTCGCTGCTAGTTTAGAAACGCTGCCGTCTTACTGTCTGCGCTCTGTAGGCAGCTGCCTGTACCGTTCTCTGACCAGGGAGCGCTGAAAATAATTCTACTGTAGTCTTCCAAATGTTCAGTTTCTATCTTCGGGAATGCTGCCAAACGTTATGCCTCTATGCACAACCGCCGCTAAACTGTCTTTCTCCGCAAGACTAAGAGAATGGACTTCCTCAGAAAGTTCCAGAAAGCATAAACTAGGATAAACTATCGAAGAACTTTGACTAACTAATTTCTCTGCAAAACTATGAAATTTACCGGGCTTCAAGGCTCCCGTCAGGAGAATAGGCGCCGAGCCAAGGAACCCGACTGCTGCCTCAGAAACGAACTTCGTTGAAGTGCGCAGTTCGTAACTCTCGTTCTCCCTACGATCACTAGACCGTGACTTTCTAGTGTGTGCATGTCCCATGCGTCGGTCATCTTGGGAGGTTGACTATATATATAAATGAGAAAAACTAACTCTTTACATACTAAAGGTGCTTTAAAAACAGATCAAGGAAGTCTTTTTACAAGTGGCACAGAAACCACACATTTACCCGGTTGGGTTTTACAATGGCACAAGACTTAACCTGACCCATGGGAGTACAAATTGCCGCAATTTGAAGGTTCCTGACAAGTTCTCACCACAACCTGTCATCAGAATAAGGGGTGCTTCGAATTCACAAGGTCCAACAGAAAAAGACAAAGGACTAGAAATCGGATTACTAACTGGGGCCCCAGAAAAACCTACTGAAACATTCATTAAGCCAGACAAAGGTGCGCCAGGGAGTTTAGAGTGCATAATAGAACTCTTCACAGCACCAGTATCCAACAAAAAAGGCTCTGACACACCTGATGTAATCACTTCAACATAAGGTCCACTCTGATCTACTGGAACTGAAATCACTCCCTCTCTTTGTCTATGACTGTCCTAGCAATCATTACCATCCATATTATCACCTTCGACATAGTAGTCGCCCGCATAGTACTGAGCCGTCCTATTAGACGCACCATTCTGCTGATCAAAACTATTCATCGAATTCTGCGGAGGCAAGGAACACGCATTCTGGGGGAACACATCACGTCCTCTACCTCTAGGAGCTTGCTGAACACCTCGACCTCACACCAGAAGCACCATTCGTGCGCTGCAACAGAACCGGACAACTATTTTTGAAATGACCCTCTTCTAGACAATACGCACACTATTTATGGTCTACAGTAAAACGCGGTTGAGAAGACTCGAACCTTTGCGAGTTTCTCTGATACTGCTGAGGTTGCTGATAATCACGCTGATTATTACGAGGCGGATATGCTTGCTGCAAAAGAACTTTCATCTTTAACTCTGTAGTCTTCTTGTCGGCTCTATCTTTCTCATCTTTATCCCTATTCTCGTAGTACTGTGCTGTAGCCAATATCTGTGCAGACGAAGAAACAGCCCAAGAACTCTCAGAATCCTTCAACTTAGTGCACAAATCAGGAAGCAAATTATGCACAAACTTATCGACAAACAACCGTTGACCACCTTCCGTACTCATATCCTGACCACTATGGTCGATAAACGTCTTCAAACCTAGTGAAGAAATCAGACACACTTTCGTCTTTCTTCTGCTTACATGCAGACAATTTGTCCCAATTTACACGCATAGCAGGCATCAAAGTCTTCATGTAATTAATAACCCTACCAGGAAGTTCTGCAACTAAAGGCTCAGGTTTAGCACCACCAACTTGTCGGCCATCTGCCGCACCAATATTAACCCACGTATCACCTAACTCTTGTGCATGATCCGTATGACGAATCAATCCCCATAAAGGCTGTGGAACTACATTCCCAAACAACATGTCTATATCGGCTAAATTGATAACACGTGAGTCTGCAGTCTGTGATAATTCCTTATAGTACCCTGCATGATTTTTACGAGGATCAGGCAAAGTCTGTTCAAGGGCCAAAACTTCAGCACGCTTCCATGGAACATGTACCCAAACACTCTGAAAATGAGCCGGCGCAGCTAGAATACCAGCTTAAGGATTGGCCACAACGGAGTCTTTCCACACCGGAGGAACCTCTCTCATTGGATATTGTCGCACTTGTCTCCCAACAGAAGGATAAGGCTCAAACAACGGCTGAGAAGGAAACTCACTGCTAAACGACAACAATGTCGCAACTGCTCTTTCAACGTCGAGACCCACTATAGTTCCCTTCGCAAATTCGGACTGTACACGGAACAACTCAGACGGAGTCTGTCGCAAATCACCATCTTCCCATTCTTCACGAAGGAAAGTACACATCTTCTCGAAAACATACCTCTGCTTCGGTGCTTCCCATTGACGGAAGACATCCATAACAGACTCTAAATTATATCTTAAAGAATGAGTCACCCATTTACGTGCTAAATGATCCAATACTTCCCGCTCATCGGGACCAGGCAGTTGGCTATGCAACTGTGTACCAGCTGAAATAGGGGTCATACCCAATGACCCAAAGAGAGGAGAAAAAAGACCAGTAACAGTATCAGTCATTCTCTGTCGAACAGAAGGTGAAGTTGACATAAGAACAGGAGACAAAGCAGAATGAGAGGAAACCAAGGTAGGAACAGTAGCAGAAGAAGTAGCAAGTACAGGAGACAAAGTCGTAGGAATTGGAGACGGAGCAGGTAGCAAAGTCGGTGGCCCTTGAGAAGACTGCACCAGAGGAATAGGAACCAGCTGAAGAGGAGCTGGCGGTTGTAGAACAACAGGAGGCAAAGCAACCGGAGGTTGCGCAACTAAAGGTTGCAGAGGTGCTGTAGCACTCTGCATATAAAGGGGTGGCAAACTCAACAAATGTGACATCAAAGGATCTTTCTCAAGGTCCTTCGTTGCACCTTGCTGATGAGGTGGCAACGCTGGATAACACTTATCAATCGCCATTTTACGTTGCCTTTGCAACTGCTCACTCGCTTGTTCTTCTTCGTTATCTTTAAACTGTATAGCAGCTTGCATTATCGAGATACCTTTCTCTCTTTTATTTCGCTTCGCTAATTTAATTTCTTTCTGTTTGGCTTCCTTTCGCCAAAGGCGGAAAGAGTCAAACATTGCCGGCCGGGCTTTCTTCTTGAAAAGTTTAACTTCTAGATTATCTAAAATTTCCGTGTCATAACTACCATATTGGGGCCACTTTAGGACACCATCCTTCCTAGTGTATCTAATCCATACTTCATTATACGTGATGGGGCCCACGCCATGTTTTAAATAGAGCTCATAGGTTGGAGTTCCAATCGGAGGCACCGGACACGAGTCCTCCAATCGGGAATCCCTATTACAACCACAACAAAATATCTTTCCAAGTCTGCTAAGACCAGGCATCTTCGCTCACTAGTCTAGCTTCAAACTTCAAGGGAATGTCGAATACAATAGCCTCGCAAATATATGAGTCCCTCGGCTTTGGAGCTTGCAAGTCCCAAGTCAAAGATCCCAAGGGGATACCCAAAAACTAACTAAGGACTGTGAGACGCTCTACTCATACTTTTTTTTTAAATTACATTTTTATTGCAGAAAACACATAAAATACCAGCCTACAAGGAGCACTTCAGCTGAGCCGTATTATGGAGTGTCGTAATGATTAGTATGGTGTCACACGGCCATTCAGCCCACACCCCGGAGGTCGGGCGGCAAGTGTCGACCATATGCTGAAGGCACACCTACAAGAACCAGTTTAGGCATTCAAAGTCCTGTCGATATTCTGCTTTTTCTTTTAACCCCTACCCCCCCCCCCCAACTTTACATTTGAACTGAAACCAGCGCTACAGTCACGGAATTAGCCACATCATACTCTTCTGGCTGCATTCGTGGTTATTTCTCTAAATACACATGCCTACTAGTGTGCAGCCCATCCTCCCCCACCCCATCACCACCCAACATGAAACTGTACTCTTCATTTCCTTGTCTTCCCGCACTGCACTCCGATCCTCCAATGATCTCACTCAAGGCTTTATAGTCCGTTCAGTTCCATTCTAGAATGCAGTGGCGGTCTCGCACCCCCCCCCCCCCCTCTCCCCTGGTGTCCCCCCTCACTGCCCCCCCTCCAATCCATGATACTGCCTCCATTTGGCCCATACTCTGCTGAACTTTTTGGGGCAGCCTCTTGCTTTATAGGTCACCCTTTCTGCGGCCATGTAAAGGTCTAGACCCCTTCTCCACTCCTCAATGTTTGGTGTCTCTGTGGCCCCCCAGTATTTAGCGATGTCCCTTTTAGCTACCACCAGTGCTAGCACCAGGAAAATGAGCAGTGGGCGTGGCAGGTCCACCTCGTTCGTCATGCCCAGTAGGGCCAGCTTAGGGTCCTGCGATAGTTCCACCCCTGGGACTTCTCCAGTTCAGTGAAAATGTGTGACCAGTAGGTTTGTATTCTATCGCAAGCCCATATGGTGTGGTAGAAGTCCCTTTGTTGCTGGCTGCACCGAAGGCATGCCGGGTCATTTATTCTCCCCATTTTAAGGAGTCGTATTCTATCGAAATACGTTCTGTGGAGCACATTTAACTGAATGAGGTGTAGCCTTGATTTGATCGCTACTTCCCGGGGATGCATGAGGACGATCTCCCAGTCCAGATCTTCCATCACCCCCACATCTGCCTCCCATATGCCCCTAAGTTTTGTCAAGTCGCCTAGCATGTTATTAGTCAAAGTTTTGTATGTGAGGGAGACCGCCTGGCTCATTATCTGTTTCTGAAGGAGTCTGCCCTCCAGTGGCGCATATTCCGGCATTTCCGTGAGTGTGATATTTTGTGCCCTCCAAGCATGTCTCAGCTGTGTGTGTTTGAACATTTGTGTGTGGTGCAGCCCAAACTCAGTCTGAAGTGCCTGGAATGACTTCAGTTCTCCCTTTGAGATCACGTCCCCTATGCTTGATATGCCTATGTCATCCCACCTCTGGAAGCCCTTCAGTTTACAGAGTTCTTTTAACCATTGGCAGTGCCGTAACGGCGTCTGTCTGGTGGGTTTTCCCTCCCATCCCATACGTTTTGTAGCCTTGGACCAGGCTCTCAGTGTGATTACCGTCGCCAGTAGGAGTGACTTTCCCGTTGTACCACCATATAGGTAGTATAGTATGTTTTTGGGTGACATTTTGTACCTCTCGAGCGCATACGTCGGGTGATCCGCCGGAGTGTGGATCCAATCGTTTATCGGAGTCAGGTGTTCCGCCCAATAGTAGGCCTCTAGGTTGAGTAGCGAAATCCCCCCACTGTATTGGTGTCGTTGAAGCATCTGTAGGGCTATCCGCGGTTGCTTTCCTAACCACAAAAAGGTACGAAGATCCACATGGATCTTCGATATCGTCGCGGTCGGGAGTGGATAGTATTCATTTTAAAGCGCGTATAGAAACTTAGGGAGGGTAATCATTTTGTACATTGACGCCCGACCCAGAAGGGTGAGCGGCAATTGCTTCCACCTATTCATGTCCACCACCGCCTCCCCCATAATCCGCTCTATGTTTTTACTGAATGAGAGTTTCCTGTCTAGGGTAATATAAATACCTAGGTACTGAAAACCTACCGCGGTGGTGACCAGTCACTCAGGCAAGGTCCCCCACCTCTCCATCCCCTGTGGATCATATATAACCGACTTATGCCAGTTTATGGTGTGGCCCGCTCTCGCTCCAAAACTGTCCAATTCCCTAAACAACGCCGGCACCGTAGTTTCGGGTTTAGTGATGTACAGTAGTACGTCATCGGCATAGAGTGATATTTTTTCTTGCACGGTATTTGAGGCCTCTCGCGTGAAGCCATGAATATCCGGGTTCAGTCTAATCTTCGCTGCCAGGATTTCGATGGTTAGCGTGAATAGAAGGGGGGATAACGGGCACCCTTGGCGTGTACCCCGTTCAACTCGGAATTCACGGGATAATCTCCCATTCACCCTCACTCGCGCTCTCGGTGCAGTGTATAGGAGCTGTATCCACCCCCGAAATTTTGGGCCAAGGCCAAACCTTTGTAGCGCCGCCATGAGAAAGGGCCAGTGCACCGCGTCGAACGCTTTTTCTGCGTCGGGGGAAAGAAACCAGTGAGGTTCACTCCTTCCCTTGACGTCTTGCAGTCAATTGTGGGTGCGCCGGAGGTTTAACTTGGTTGCTCTATCTGGCAGAAATCCTGACTGGTCCATATGTACGAGGTCTTGGATTACAGATCTCAGGCGAGTAGCTAAGATAGTCGCTATAATCTTCACCTCCATATTAAGGAGAGAAATGGGGCGATAGGAGGCACATTTATCCTTCGGTTTGCCCTCCTTATAAATCAGGACTAGCAATAAACAAAAATGGGGTGCCAGTGCTGATGAGAATAATTTAAATAAAGAAATCACCAAACAGAACTTGAAAAATTATTCAAGAACGGGAATTGCTAATTAATAGCTTTTTATTTTGGCATTTTTTTAGAGAAATAAATTTTTACTTTTTACATTTAACCAAAGGAGCATATTCAAAAAGGACACATGAAAATTGGAAAACTAACTACTGATCATCAGTCATTCAATCTAGCAAACATATCACAGACATTCAGACACATTCAAACCACTTGGGGAACGGGACTACAAACATATGATACAATCTTAAAATATATACAATCTATACTACAAAAAGAAACAAGAAGCCACAGTCTGCAAACACAGTTTTACGATCTTGTAAACTGAGTAAATTATGTAATGTACATTCCTTTGCATTGGATTCGATGTTTGAGAAAAAAACTTTTTAAATCAATTATATTTGGTAATGTACGAGCGGCACGGAAAAAATCAATTTGAAGATCCTGTAGCTCTCGCAGACACTGTGTGGCACAAGCCTACGTGTTTCGAAACCCTCTGATTCTCCTGGGATACTCTTCAGGGCCTCATGTAGTATCTAAACAAAAAAGAAAATACAAGAACAAAAAGACAGGTACGGACACAGATTTAAGGCGTTTAATCAAAAGAAGTAGAAAGACCAAACATCAGAAAACCTGTCAGTAGTGCCCAAACACATCCCTAACGGCTTACCACTGGATGAGAAAAGCCAGGTATTGGAATGGGCTGAAGGTGATTGATGGAATATATTTTCCTAATCTGCAATTGAAAGAACACGAATCACAGTCAAATAAGATGGATTCCGATAGCAGAGGGTTCTATAAAGGCTGGAGGATCTTTATATAGCTACTTGCCTCATAGACAAATCAAGTTGGTTTCCACATAAGATTAGATGCCAGCAGGGAAGTCAATATGTGAAACCGGCAGAGGCAGTGTGAACATCTGCCTGCTTGGAAGAATAAAATAAAGCAGTCTTTTTAGAATAGGCTTGTATTAACATCTATTCAAAGTGACCGAATTCAAAATAAATCTTACCGAAAATAGTAAGTCGTCGGTTTTAGTGGAGTGAGCGGCATGAAGATATCTTGTTCGTCTAAACAAACATGGAAAGTAGAAATTACTAAATCGCACGAGCCGACGTGTTATTTGCGGTAGCACGACTGCAAATCAGTTTCTTACCTAAGTAGTTGGTAATCCGGCGGTCGAAATGAAAGTGAGTATCATAATATAGAAATGATTTAAGTTCTGGAAAAAATAAATGAAGGAATAAATAAACAATTTATCAGGAAAGGAAAAGGCAACAGTAACCGATTTCTGAAGAGGCTCAGGCGTTTACATGGCTTACCGCTTAGACTTGAATTAAGGCGACACGAACGGTTGGTGGTGAATACAGCGTTTTGATTCCTAGACCTATGGTTACATACGGAGACGTTAGCAGAATATAAAGGGAACAAGCGCTCAAACGTAGCTTATTGTTTAAAGGGACAGAACTTACCGCCCTATGCAGTGACAAACACTTATTCTTTATTGGAACGGTCTGCCAATTCGCGGAGCCATGCAGCTAACTAGGGGGATAAAGGAATGCATGAAATTAGAGGGCAGAATATCTTACAAAGGAACGGGGAGGGTGGGAAACAAAACACTTACTTCGGAGTTATTTGAGAACCGTTGAACCGCTCGCGTTCTACTCAGCACTACCCCTGGGCGCATGCGTATAGCAGGCCTGGTCGGGGTATTTTCAGGTTTATATACAGAGCACAAAAAGCGGTACCGCCTCTCTGTCATAGTGGCATAGAGGCTTCAACAAAAATCAGAACCGGATTGAGGAGCGGCTCATTCGTGAACTTGGACTAGCGGAGGAGTTTGATTGTGGGTACCTGGAGTCATATATTAGTTAGATTTGTTTCAGGCTGCAAATTGCAATTCCAGAATGAGGCAAGCAGAAGTGTGTGTTAACAAGAAACACACACAAGATTATACATGCCACGGCACAGTGGCCAACCAGCATATTATATAGCGCGGACAGTTTTTTTGACAGGGTGTTATATATCACTGCGATAGTTCTACATTGCATGTGAAGATACACATAAAGTTTTACAGTTTAAAAATTTCACTCAATTCGTTGAGTCCAGATGTCGCAGTATCAAATTTTAAAATGAGAAAAGCTTCTCTTTTCGATAGTTGTAAGTTCAAATCACCTCCACGTGGGTCTTTTTCTATTCACGACAACACCCTCCATCTGAGGTCACTGATTTTATGTTGCATTACTGTCCAATGATGCACCAGTGGAGCGTTTTCAACTTTCCTTTTGAGTCTAGACTTATGTTGAGAGATACGTTGGCGTACCTCTTGTTCGGTTTTATCTATATACAGGCGTTGACATGGGCATATTATGCCATAGACTACAAACTTAGTCTTACAATTACTGAAGGCATTGTGTTTCCAGGATATTTCATTATGCTGGAAGAGGAAACCCTCGATCGTGGACTCACAACAAAGACAAGTTCCACATTTGTGGTGTCCTATAATGGGGGGCATTCCCATCATTTGACGTAATGTTGGCGGTTTTGGGGCTGGCATAGCCGCTCGAACAATGTGGTTGGCAATGTTATTCTCCTTCTTGAAGGCGAATAGAGGTAAGTCTTTAAGGCTCTCATATAGGTTCTTAACTAGATGCCAGTTCTGTCCTATAACACGTTTCAGCTGATTTGCATTAGGGTAAAAAGTGGTGACACATACCTGTCGTTTAACATCATGCTTGTCTTTCCTTTCCAGTAGTGTTTCTCTTGGGGTCCACTGCGCTCTCTTCATGCAATTCCTTACTAATTTCTTGGGGTACCCTCTGTCACAAAGCTTGGATATTAAATTATCAGAATGGTGGTGAAAATCTTCTTTATACGTGCAGTTTCGGCGAACTCGCAGAAACTGCCCATAAGGGAGGTTTTCTTTGAGGCTTCTGGGGTGGTTGCTGTCAAATATCAAAGATTTATTTCGGTCAGTAGGTTTGACAAACAACATTGTTGCCAGTCTTCCTTCCTTTGAAAAAACCTCTACATCAAGAAATGAAATTCTACTTGTAGACTGAGTTAAGCTGAACTTTATATCAGCAGTCCTGGAGTTTAGCCATTGATGGAACAGGGATAAGGTGTCACTGTCTCCTGTCCATATCATGAACACGTCATCAATAAATCGGAGCCAAGCTCCGATATATTGATGAAATGGATTGTTGTTGTGTATATAAGTGTTCTCATACATCGACATGAAGAGTACTGCCAATTCCGGCGCAAAGGGGCAGCCCATGGCTACCCCTTTGACTTGGTAATAGAAGTCTCTATTGAAACAAAAGTAGTTCTTCTTTAAAGCAAATGATGCAAGGTCCACTAGGAATTTCGTTGGTACTCGCATTGGGCGTGGTCTTAAGTCTAGGAAATAGGACAGCACTGCCACTGCTTCATCTTGGGGAATCTGTGTGTACAGGGATGTCACGTCTAAGGTGACTAAGATATCCCTGTGTTCACAGTAGTTGATATCTGCCAATTTATTAATGAAGTCAGTAGTATCTTGTAGATAAGATCTCACCTGGCACATAAATTCCTTTACGAAACAATCTACGTATTTAGCAATTGGCTCAAGCAGAGAACCACATCCTGCCACGATGGGTCTGCCTGGCGGATGGTCTTGACTCTTATGGATTTTAGGTAATACGTAGAACATCGGGGTTTTCGGGTGTTTGATTTTCAAGTATTCCAGCTCTTTAGGGCCAACAAATCCTTGGTCGAATCCTTCCTGTATTATTGCAAAAAGTTCATTTTGAAGGTCTATGGTAGGGTCTTTACCTATCTTGCGGTAGCAACTGGGATCATTTAGCTGCTTCAACACTACTGTTGTGTAGTGATTAATGTCCCACACTACTATCGCACCGCCTTTATCGGCCTGCTTGACTATTATAGAGGTATCGTTTTTCAAGCTGTTTAATGCAGTCATCTGTTTTTTACTGGTATTGAATTTTACAAATTTTCTTTCTTTTTCCATGGCTGAGATGGCAGACAAGACGCTTTTTTCAAAGGTCACAAGTTCTTTCGGAATTTTGTTGGCAGGGGGGCAAAAAGTGGACCTGTTTCCTAAACCAGTGACTTCCACCGGATTTTTAATCGGGTTACCACTGAAGAAAAGAGTAAGTTTCAATTGTCTGCAGAATTCAATAAACTCAGATTTCATTTTGACAAAGTCAGTTCTTTCAGAAGGGACAAATGAAAGACCCTTTGCCAAGATACTTTCTTCCTCTTGAGTGAGTACCTTCTTAGAGAGGTTAAAAATAGGGGACGCTTTTAACTTTTGTAATGCTGGCGTCGTGTTTTCATTTCCCATGGGATTGTGTATCTCACCCTCCCTCTGGGGCGCGTCTGACCTCTCGATAAAAAATGGGGGTTATTTGATTTATTCTGCTGCTGTTGATTAGTGGTCCAGTTCCGATTCCTATTTGGGCGATTATAGTTGCCACTAGTCTCACTATCAGTCCCTGAAGATGACGTGTCAGAGAACGAGATGAACTGTTTCCTCGATCTCCCTTGATTGTCTGGGAGAAAGCGTCTTGATTCCGCTTTTGAGTAAAAGTCTACCTGAAGGTATGGGTATATATTTTCCAATGAGAAGCTTTTTTTGTCTTTCTCAAATTGGTTACTTTTCTGCGTTATAGTGTAGTCTTTAAACTCTTGTATCTCCTTAGCTACCTTGTCTAGCAGGGCTTTAGCATCAGCTATAGTAGGGTTAGTGCTAATTTCAGCCTCTAATTTGGCAATTTCTGCAAGCTCTTCTTTGGAAATTCTTACCGCAGTCTCAACAGTTAGGACCATAAGGTCTCTGCTGCATTTGGTTTCTATTAAAGAAAAACCTTTTTTGAAAATCGGAGCTTCTGTAAAGATTACTGGTATATTTTTAATCTGTAACTCGCCTGGAATAGTACCTTCTCTGAGGTGTTGTAATAAGAAATGGCCGTGAAGGTCTGTCCTAATTTGTTTCTTTTTTAGGCGAAGTAACTTCTCAGATTCATTGGATGATGTCGCTGTCTCACTCAAGGTAACCAAAGAGAATATGGGAGGGTCACTAAGCAGGTTCCTGATGTGGTCTTCAGTATAGGCAAATGTGTCCTTTTCTGCCATTACTCAAAAGACAGAAGAAGAGAAAGAAAAATTATAACACTTAAAACAAAAGATTTAACATATACAAAGGAGAGTATTATACAATGAACAATTACTTAAAATAGGAAGGTATGAATGATTCGACCTTCACTTCAGGGTGGATTAAGTGTACAAGATACCTCGCGGGCAGGTGCCCGCTATCATAACGGTGAAACAACTATGGGTTGGCTCTAATCAGCAAGGCTGAGCCGGACTAGCAATAAACAAAAATGGAGTGCCAGTGCTGATGAGAATAATTTAAATAAACAAATCACCAAACAGAACTTGAAAAATTATTCAAGAACGGGAATTGCTAATTAATAGCTTTTTATTTTGGCATTTTTTTAGAGAAATACATTTTTTACTTTTTACATTTAACCAAAGGAGCATATTCAACAAGGACACATGACAATTGGAAAACTAACTACTGATCATCAGTCATTCAATCTAGCAAACATATCACAGATATTCAGACACATTCAAACCACTTGGGGAACCGGACTACAAATATATGATACAATCTTAAAATATATACAATCTATACTACAAAAAGATACAAGAAGCCACAGTCTGCAAACACAGTTTTACGATCTTGTAAACTGAGTAAATTATGTAATGTACATTCCTTTGCATTGGATTCGATGTTTGAGAAAAAAACTTTTTAAATCAATTATATTTGGTAATGTACGAGCGGCAGGGAAAAAATCAATTTGAAGATCCTGTAGCTCTCGCAGACACTGTGTGGCACAAGCCTACGCGTTTCGAATCCCTCTGATTCTCCTGGGACCGTAGTTTCGGGTTTAGTGATGTACAGTAGTACGTCATCGGCATAGAGTGATATTTTTTCTTGCACGGTATTTGAGGCCTCTCGCGTGAAGCCATGAATATCCGGGTTCAGTCTAATCTTCGCTGCCAGGATTTCGATGGTTAGCGTGAATAGAAGGGGGGATACCGGGCACCCCTTGGCGTGTACCCCGTTCAACTCGGAATTCACAGGATAATCTCCCATTCACCCTCACTCGCGCTCTCGGTGCAGTGTATAGGAGCTGTATCCACCCCTGAAATTTTGGGCCAAGGCCAAACCTTTGTAGCGCCGCCATGAGAAAGGGCCAGTGCACCGCGTCAAACGCTTTTTCTGCGTCGAGGGAAAGAAACCAGTGAGGTTCACTCCTTCCCTTGACTTCGTGCAGCCAATTGTGCGTGCGCCGGAGGTTTAACTTGGTTGCTCTATCTGGCAGAAATCCTGACTGGTCCATATGTACGAGGTCTTGGATTACAGATCTCAGGCGAGTAGCTAAGATAGTCGCTATAATCTTCACCTCCATATTAAGGAGAGAAATGGGGCGATAGGAGGCACATTCATCCTTCGGTTTGCCCTCCTTATAAATCGGCACAATGGTGGCCAGTGCGAGGTCTGGTGGCAGGGTCCCTTCCTGGTATGATTCGGTGAAGAGGGTTTTAAGGTGTCGCGTCAAGAGATCAGTTGCCCGTTTAAAGAATTCCGCTGGGAACCCGAATGGTCCCGGCGCCTTACTTGTTTTCAGTTTGGTTATCGCTTCAGAGATCTCGTCCAACGTGATATCCGCTTCCAGAATCGTGCAAGTTTCTGAGGACAGTGTTGGTACCTCCGTCAGTTCCATGTAATGCAACGCCACATTGGCATCCCCCAAGTCTTTGGCCGCAGAGAAGCGTTCGTAGTGTGACGCGAATGCCTCCCCTATCCCCTCCTCATTGCACACCAGTCCCCCTTCAGCCGACTTGATTTGTTCCACCCACCTTGCCGCCCTTTCCTTCCTACTCAGCCATGCCAGGAGCCTACCAGATGTATCCCCCACATCATATAGACGATGGAGGGTCGCCAGGGACTGTGTCCGCGCCTCATTTGATACTACCTCTCTATATTGCCTTTGCGTATCAAGCAGTTGTCGCAGAGTTTCCGCGTCCTTGTGTGCTTGATATTCCTCTTCCAAGTTCAAAACTGTGGCTTCCAGGTCTGCTACCTCTGCTTGTTGTTTCCGTCGCTCCTCCCCCAACCTCCTCTGTATTCTGTCCCGTAGAACCGGCTTCATCGCCTCCCAGAAGGTGGTCCCTGAAGCGACCAATCCCAGGCCGCCAAACGCCATTCAGCACCTGTCCTCCCCCTCACCCCTCCCACCTTTGCATATAGGGGCGAGTGGTCCGAGATTCCCCTCGCTTTGTATTCTACCACATCATCTGCCGATAGGTATTGCCTTGCTACGAATATATAATTGAGTCTCGAAAAGACCCTATGTGCCCCGGAGTAAAATGAATAAGCGGTCTGTGTAGGATGTCGCCACCGCCATATATCAGTGAGTCCTATATTAGTCATCTGTTGTGACAGTGCTGTCTGTGTCCCCCCTCTACGCGTTTGCCCCGTACAATCTAGCTCTTCAGACATTACATCGTTGAAGTCGCCCCCCACTATTTGCACAGTGTCCGCTGTATCTAAGAGAATGGACGTGATTGCCTTGAGCGCACGGGCTTGGAGTTTCGGTGGTGCATAGACCAAGATTATAGTGTACCTATGTCTCCTCCACGTCCCTTGCACTCCCGCATATGTTCCTTGGGGGTCACTCCATGTGTGTGTGGTACAGAACGGGGATGACTTTTTAATTAGGATCGCTACCCCTCTGGAATCCGATGTGTACCCTGCATGTGCCAGGACCTTATGTCGACCTCTCACTATGAACGCACATTTATCCCCTCGAAGGTGTGTTTCTTGTAATAGAATGAAATCCGGTGCTGTTCTCATAAGGTATGCATTCACCAGTCCCGTTTAATTTTTGATCCCAGGCTGTTCACGTTCCACGTTAGGATAGTGACTCCCCTATCCTCCTGTAGCTGTGCATCTAATGTACCTGCCATTGTGAAGATTGATACTCAGCTATCGTTGGTACCAGTTTTGGATGCATGGAGCTGTGTGTCGAAGTGTATGGCTGTAACTCTCCCCCCACTGTTCACCCCCCCAACTTGAATTCGAAAACCTTCACCCCCTCCCACCCTCCACCCCACCTCCCTCCCCTTCCAGTCGCATCCCAACGTGGGACCAAACTATCCACGGGAGAAGGCCTGTCGCCCTCCCACACATCCCTCCCATCACAAACCAAAAAACAGTAAGAGAAACTTAAAGAATAGAGAAGGACGTGTCAACTTGCGTGCTCCCATATGTTGAGCTGCCTTCTCCAAAGTCCGAGAGCACCATTGATCATGAGTGTGAGTCTTGAGTGTCCATTACAGGCGCGCTGGACTGCCCCGAGGAGTCCTGCTCCAAATGTTGAATTTCCTTGACTAGCGGGTGGACAGAGCCCCCCACTTCCACTTCTCCTTCTCCTCTGGATGCGCGGCCATCTGAATCCTCCTCGTCATTACCTTCCGAGCGGATTCCGTTCCGCAGGCAACTGAACCTGGAGCCCGCCACTGAGTCGTTTCCTGGTGATGTTGATCTGCCTCCTCTCTTGTCACTCGCGCCATGGGTCTGGGACGGTGTCGCCGGCGTCTGCTTCCTCACTCTTCGTGATTTCCTTCGCTGTGGTTTCGGCACCTCCCAGCCCGTCCTTTCCCGCAGCGACCTATCCAGTGCTTCACGGCCCACGACCTCTCTGCTGTTCAATATAGGGCGTTCCTCGAGCCACTGCCATGCGTCTTCCGGGTGGGAGAAAAAGATGGAGTTGTCTTTGTAGAGCACCCTGAGCTTAGCGGGGAAGAGGAGCATGTATGTAATGTTCAAGGTCCTCAGCTTTGCCTTCACTGAGTCGAACGAGCTGCGCTGTTTCGAAACTTCCTTGCTATAGTCCGGGAAAATCATTATGGTCATATTCTCTAAACGGATCTCTCCCATTTTTCTGGCTTCCTTCAAAATCAGATCTCTGTTCAAGAAGCGCGCTTTGTCCGGCCTCGGTCTCGCCCCTTCCGGAGGTTTTGCCAGGAGGGCCCTGTGCGCTCTTTCGATAATAAAACACGGGGAGAACTGTGCAGTCGGGAAGGTGGTCTTCAACCAAGCGTGGAGGAATGAGGACATGTTCGTCCCCTCAATTCCCTCTCTAAATCCTACGAAGCGTAGGTTGTTGCGTCTCGATCTATTTTCCGCATCATCCACCTTCCACTGCAGCTGGCGGTGCGAGGCCTGTAACTCCGCCATGTCTTTCTTCAGGGCGGATATCGATACTTCATTTTTGCTGATTCTCGATTCAGTCGCCGTCACCCTATCGGATAGTTTCCGAAAGTCTTGCCGCAACAGTGAAACCTCGGAGCCCACTTCCCCAATCTTCACCTCCAGGGCCGCCCGAGACTCTTGTATGTCCGTTCTGGATGCCTGGATGGCCTCCATTAACAGAGCCGTGTCTGTCCGTGCTCCGGGTGCCACCGACTGCTGCTCCGCTGTGTGTCTTGGGGCCGCAAAGTTATCCATGGGGCCTTGTTTCGTGGCTTTAGGGAGCAAGTCTCTTTTCCCCATGGTTGTCCACTCCTCATGTGGGGATCCCCATCGCAGGACACACGCCTCAGACCTCTGGAGCGCCGGAACTATGGCTGGAGCCGCACGAGGTTGGGGTGTCTTTTCTTCCTCTCCTTGTGCTGGTGTATCGTGGAGGATGGAGAACCCCAGCCTCCTCTGTCGACTACCTCTCCACTAGTAGTTGGCGCAGCCCCCTCTGTATGTCCTCTACTCCGCTTTCTGGGCCCGTTCTGAGGTGTCCCTACCAGCTGTCACGGAGTGAGCGCAGTTCCTTCACGGTATCTCCCACGCCCAAGAGGGGCACAGCGCCGCCAGACGCCCAGGGCCTCCACACCAGTCTCCCCCTCTGGTACTCTGGATCCCCCTCTAGATGTCTAGGCAGCTGGGATGTCGAGCGGGCAGCGGGTGTGGGGTGGGGGGGCGGGGGTGAGCGATCTCAGATCCCCCACTATCGTCCAGATGCTCCTGTGGCAGTTAGCCCCCTCAGGCGTCCTCCGATCACCGCCGCAATGTTGGTGAAGGCATCAGGGGCTGTGCAGTGGTCCCTCCCCCAGGGATCGCCTCCTCTTGGGGATCGCACCGGAGCTCCTCCGCTCCCCAATTCCGCCGCTCTCTTGTCGTGTGGCGAGGGGGCGATGACGGTGACTGGCTCCGGCTTCCTCTTACCGGCTCTGGGTCGCGCCGGCCGCCATCTTGGTAAAGGTGGCCCATCTTCGGCGGTTCTCTGATTGCCCCCCCGTGGACCTGGCCGTCGGCACCGCGGACTGGCTCTCATGCAGCGACGTCCCAGGCAGTGGGCTCCGGTTCCGCAGAGACCCAGGCGGGATCCTAGGCGCTTCGGCGACCATCGGGCGCTGCGGCCGCCATCTTGGTCTCCCAGGGTCGCGCCAAGTCGGGAACTTTATCTTAAATTTCTGCAGACCCCAGCGTGTTTCTCACCGTAGAAGCACCCTCTCTAGCTCCCAGGGTGTTGCTGCTTCCGCTGGTCAGTTTTGGGCTTCGTGGGCAATAGTGTCACGACGGATCTAGGGGCAGCTCGACAGGAGCTCCGGCAAGGAACTTCCTAACCGGCCATGCTGCTGGCCACGCCCCCCGCTCCACTCATACTTAACTGAAATATCGATGACGTCGCCAGAAGACCCGTCTATCGTCTCGCTCTACAAATCATCAAGACAGGGTGACAGTCAGGGCAGCAGTCCTTCGTAGCTGTCGGAAAGCGGGGAACCTCACAGCAAAGACTTTCGGACCACGACGACATACAGGGGTGGATGAAGTGGCAGGCCTTCCTCCTGAATTTTCACATGAAGCTCCTCACGATATTCAGGCTTGGACCGGTACCACTGAAGTCGCCCCACATTGGGCGCCAACGGAAGAACCGGGTTTTAGAACCCAGCGGCGCCAGGGGCACGCCCAATGTCTTCGGGTTCACCTGTCTTAGAATACAGAGACATGGGATACTTCTCGGTGACGTCAAAGACCAAATTTATTGGCTGCAACCAGGAACAGAGGTCTACGAAGCACAACACGGGTGGTTCGTCAGAGACTGTACAATTTAGTATTGCGAGACATCGTCTTTTATGCCAAAAATCACATTCCTGACTAGCATCGATTCCTTACAAACTGTCCAATCACACAGTGACATTTTAGAAGGTATCGCATAATGACAAGCCCACTTTCAGTTGTCCAGCCCACCATCAATTACAAGGAAAATCCCAATCCCAATATTTTTGCTCGGACAGGCCGGACAAACCCATAATAAAAAGACCTCAACCCAAACTATAAATAGGCCATAAAAGAAGGAACAGAAACAGATGAGAAGCAAGATAGAAGGGTGTGTGCGTGTACCATAAACTCAGCAATGTCCTGCTCTTTGATCTCTATCTGACCAGCTGCCTAACAAGGAACTGGCTCAACGAGGTCAGCCACAGGCAAGGGAGTCAGCTCGTTCAGGTCACACAAAAGTCAGCTAAAGGTGTACGTGTCCCAAGGACTCGTTCGACCGTAGTCATCGGCCTATGTGAGGGCAACCACAAAATGGCTGCCGTACACAAAATGGAACCCGAAGGTTCGAACGAAATCCCTGAATACACAGTGTTTCCATTGATCGATTATGACGAAAGCACTCGTACATACCGCACTCATCATTTGCGGTCCGCTGATATCAAAATCGTCTAGGTACGACAACTTTTATTGAACGGGTTCAGAATCACGGAACCTCAGAATCTGGATTTTACAGAATCGGTAAATTTACCGAATCGGTAAATTTACCGATTCTGTAAAATTTGGCCCCCTACATCTCAATCACCAAATACCGGTCGGTAACGGCCGAAATCGGCCGTTACCGTCTGGTATTTGGTGACCTACATCTGACCCTATATCCCTTATAATGTTTACCACGTTAGACTAGGTCATCTAATTGTCATTTCAATAAAGCTTGCACAATTCCTCTCTGAATCCTGCAGTCCTGCCCTTGAGCTAATATGCCCTTTTTTTCTAACCTGATCCTTACACACTTGGAACCTGTTAACGAGTGGCCTGTAATATTCCGAACTATGCGCAAAGACCAGTTTATGCATGGGTCAAAATTACGTGTTTGAACATATTTACCCCATCCGATAATTATCGGATGCATTAAATACCTCATTCTTCATTAGCTAATCTGCCGAACTGTAACAGGGGAAAACACACGGTATTTACCATAACATGTTTAACACACCAAAATCAGCATGTTATTCCCCATGAACTAGTAATAATTGTTATACATCACACCCGATATTTCTCAGGGGTGATAATTAGTACCTCCACTTGTAATCAGGACCATAGTATGACTAAGAGTATGAGGACACTCTTTACAAACAATCAAAAGTGATAAACTCTGGATCCTCTTGTTTGCGACTGTAGATTTATTAATACAAATTGATGTTCATTTTCGTGTGTTTAAGTTAGCATAGGTAGATCGCAAAAACAAATTTACTGGTCCTCAATCTGGATGCACTAACAAACGACGAAACATGGCTAATAAAAGCTTCACAGCCTATGTGTCTTCTCTCTCTTTCTGTGTTTTTGCTTTTCACAATATAGATGAAGATGTTCTCTATTCTGTGGTGTTGTTTATTTTCGGTGCAATAACTAATGTGCTTAGGTAGAAACCTGCATGTAATGTTTCGCATCTTCAAGGTTGATGCTGCTTGCTGGTAATAATGTGCTATATACACATTTTCAGTAGTTTATTGTTTAGTAATGTCATGTCATTCCCCCTTGTATGTAGGCTGGAGATACTCATAGATTACTTATTTTTTAACCTTTCTAGTGTAAGACTGTTCTATTTAATGACTTTTCTGAAATGTTGATTGATTTCTGTCAGTGTAAGATTATTAGTAAAGCCCATGCTGCCACTTCACACCATTTAAAGGGTCTGATTCACACTCCTCTGAAACTATAAAATGTGTGCTTTCTTGGGGATATGTGCCAGACTTTTCTGAGACTTTAATCGACCATGTACCTATGACGGACTGCATGACTTTGTACTTAAATTACTTTCAAGGCTTTACACTTGACTGACGCTCATTATCGATACTGATTTGAATTGACTAATTTTTTTTTGCTTTCTGTAATGATTCATACATTTAAATAAACCTTCATGATTTGGACTTTGGATCTTTTCCTGTGTAGGTTTTCATGTGTGGACTTTCTTTTATTTGAGTAGGACCCTTGTCTTTTGGGAGTTACACGGCCTGATCTGTCCACTAAATTATTAGTGAAAGGTACCAACGTATGCTTTGTAACATACTTTCTTGAAGTGAAGGCATACTAGATCTGCATGTTAAGGTACAACGCAGGTTCTCTAGGAATCCTGATGTAGTTGCTACCACACACCATTTAAATCCTATTTGCAGTCTTCTTTATCTTCAGGTGTTTGTGAGTTTTAGGACATGAAATCCAGGAATAAATTACTCTTAAATTAGAAGTAAGACACGCTCGTGCTCGGTAAAAGTTTGTTTTGAGAATTTGGCCTCGTGTTTTGCTGAATAATCAATGAAAAGTTTGAAATAAAAAGTGTACAATTTGACTTATCAAAGTGACAATGAAAGTGCAGTATACTTATTGTCCCAGACAAGCACAGGTGCATTCAAAACATGAAGAAAAATACTGTGATTAAGAAACAAAATGAAGCCTAAAATATGGAATTTGTTTTTAGGAAACATTCCGGCATTAATAGGATCGATAACTTGCCCATGATATGCAAAAAGAAAAAAAAAGTTGAACAAATTATTAATAGAAAACACTTTTAAACAATTATCTTGGCTCACCCTCTTCATCCTGGCCCTTAACTCTTACATGAGAAACCAGACATGCATGTGATTTATACAATCCTGAGCTACCTTTCTTTATTAATAAGGCTTACTATATGCCATGTTCCACACAATACTGGATCGATCTAGCGACTTAAACCAGTCAGGAATCGACCACGTCTCAAAAAGAGGACCATATGCCTTTATGTAAGAGATGTAGGCTACTAATGATTCCCTAGACTCACATTTGGTGCTCTCTCCATATATAGATAATTTAAACATCAAGGGGGTTTCTCCCAACAATACACCACATACAAACAAACCTGTTGCAAATATATTGGATTATACTGGCCCAGTTTTTAATTTGTAAAAAAGTAAATTCCAGGGCCAGGGCTGCTTGCACCACCCTTTGGTAGTGTCAGCACTGCCAATGACAGAACCTACACAGCTACTATCATAATGCTACATGTGCAAACATTCAGACTTTTCGAGGCCCCCAAAGCTATAAAAATGGCTTTGGCAGCAGTGTATTTAAATTAATAAACAATTGTTGTCCTCTTCATCCCTAAATTATACAAAGGGCACAACTATGTGGCAGCTGTCATAAGTGCCGGTGTTGATAATTAAGTGCCGGTGCCGAGCACCAGAAACCACTGTCTCAAATTAATGACTGTACTGCCCTAGCAAAAATGTTCACCAGTCTTTCAACTCAAACAATGGTTAGCCATTCCATCATCAGTGTTGGACCATGGCATATGCACATATAGGGGCTGTTAGACCTGTCTGGCTTTTTGCGTAGTCCCTCCAAATTATCATTTATTTTGTCCCCTTTTTGCCCCTCATACCCTTAATAATTTTTGTGTCCACTAACTTTTTCTAGGTGTTGGTCAAGGGGAAAGGTGTTATTTTTCCCCTCATAGTTTTTCACCTCAGGCCCAGAGGCCTGTTCTGACAGGAAAAGTTGGAACCACAAAATGGTGGCTACCAACTGCCCTAACTGCCAAACCCAGAACTTGCCCATAGACTAGTATAGGGCGTTCCAGAACCTTCTAGTCCCTTCTGGACCTCTGAGGGTCAGCCTATAAAAGGCGGAATGCTGGGCAGCCATTTTGTCTACCTGAGAAAGTCAGCTGGAGGACAGGCTATCTTGGAAGGTGGGGGGAGGCTAGTGAAAGGATTGATCTCCTGGACTGGGAAGCAGCCTAATTAATCCACTTCTCTACTCCTCCTTTGGGATCCTTGTCTTGTCCCCGCTGTGGATGTTTAAGGGAGACCCTGGGCGCCTGTCTAATCCCTGGACTGAAAGAATAGGGAGGTGGGCAGGAGAAGGAGACTACAGCACTGTGGGGTGCAGTCCTCTGCCCAGTAAAAAGACTTCTGCTGTGATTCCCTCAAACGGAGGAGGGCTAATTCTTGTGGACCCCACCCTTTTATTTAGTCCTCAATACCATCCTGCCCTGGTTTCAGCGACTGTCCCCTCGTTTAATCACCCCACAGAGAGTCATCTCTCACCTGCTGCGGAGTGAAGCCAGCGCCTGGTGAGCTGTCCTGGTTCAGTGGTTGAGCGCCAACTGAGAGGAGCAGCGGGCGCTGAGGGAGCAGTGGCCAGGAGAGATCGGGCTGTTCTGTCCCTGTGACAGCGTGGGTATCGGCGCCGAGTTGTGGCTGAAGAGGCGATTGGAAGGTGAGGAGCGGTCCTGGAGGAAGCCCTGCGGACTTCCTGAGTGGGCGGAGTTGAGGAGAAGAGCACCGGTCGGAGAGCGCGGGCTTCAGCGGGGAGACGCTTCCCCTTCGCGCATGCCCGGTGGTGCGCTCGACTCCCTGAGGCGGAGCCAGCCGTGAAGAGCAGTGTTACCCTCCGGTCAGCGCGAGGGAGTTGTGGAGAGTGACGCCGGGAGTCCCACGTTGGTAGAGGCGAGTAGCTACTTCTTTCCCCCACTCAAGCGCCTCACGGAGGAGTCGGCGCGAGCGGGAGGGGAGAACTGAGGAGCTCGGCAGCCTGCGGTAAACAGAGATCTCTTTTCCCCGCTCGAGCGCCACTGAAGGAGCCGGCGCGAGCGGGATGGAGGAGCGAGGTGCCCTGGAGGCTGGTGAGCCTTATCAGTGCTTGGCCCCCTGTTCCCTGTCAAGCGGATCCCCCCACTCTCTGGCACCTCAAGATCACAACCACAAGTAAGGAGAGTTACGCGAGGGCAGGGGAGCGAGACTTAACAAGTAGGGGAATAAAGAGTCCCTTCCAGAGGGTGGAGCGCCCTTGGTTAATTCCTGAAGGGTCTATATGAAACGTTGCTCTGCTTGGAATAGCCACCTTTACAGTTGTCAGCAGTGAGGAGGAAGGGAAGGAGTCCCCTTTACTAGAGGAGTACAGACTCTTCTGCAAGAAAACTACTGTTCTTTGATGAAAGTGATGCTCAAGCCTGTAGGGAACTAACTTAGCTTAGTCATTGCTTGTTTCTCCAACAGTGTCATGTGATGAGGGGAGTAGCTTATGGGAGACAAGTATAGTACACTGCATAGTGACAATATCTAATCACATTCTGGAGTCTGAGTAGATGCACTATTGATGTTGATTATTGATTTAAGTAAGCAAATCTGAAAGTGTTATCACTGATTTCATGACAAAAGTAATGTACTGTTGAACCTAGATGATAAATTGCTCAGTAGTTTAAAAGTATTCTTGCTATATCCCAGACAAACTGAAGTGTAATTAGTTGTGAACTCTGAAAGTAAAAGTGCAAAGATATTATTTTTATAAACCAGTACATATTTTTCTAACAAATTGGTGTAGTGTCCTTTTTAAGTGTTATTGCGTGGATTTACTGATGGGTGGTTTGCAACCTTCACACTTGTGCCTCTAGAATTGCATGTCTTGCCCTAGGCCAGGCTACCCTAGGTGACCTGACATCCCAGGTTCCAACAGATTGGTGCCTAGCGGTGGGATCCTGACTTGGTTGCAGCTACTCAATAGTAATTCAACGTAATACACTAAACCTACACCAGGAGTTTTCTCCTTGCGGCCCTCCTAATTTGTCTTTTTATTTTTCCAAATTTGTTCCTGGTGGTAGGTGGAGGTAGCTTTAGGTTGCCCTTGCAACTCTAAAATTTCTGGTGTGTGTAATCTAGGTTTGCCTATCTCAAAATGGAGTTTGCCTTGGAAAACCTAGAGGTTTATTCTGTGGCTCAGCTGAAAGAGTTCTGCCAGCAAATGGGGGTATTTTTCAAGCATGGTGCCAGGAAGGGGGAGCTCCAGACCAGTCTCAGGGCTTGGGTGGAGGCACACCAAGAAAGGAAGGAGGAGGATGAAGGGGTAGACCGGGACACGGTGGTGGAGATAGATGGGTTATTCCACTCTGAGGGGGAAAACTTACTCCCAGGACCAGTGTCCTACTCCAGAAGGGGCAGTAGCGCCTCTGGGGGAAGCTTAACTGAAGCCAAGCTCACTGATAGGAGGGAGAAAAGACAGTTGAGATGGGAGTTGGCTAAGTTGGAGCAGGAGAAGGAGGAGAGGAGGATGGCCCATGAGTTCAGGCTGAAGGAATTAGAACTCAGAAGCCTGCAACGGGGGTCCTCTCCAGAAATGAATGGTGGCAGCGAGACAAAAGAGACAGCCAGGGAGTCCAGACCCTATTTGCCGAAAGACCTTACAGCTAGCTTCAGTCAGGGGGATGACATAGCTAAGTGGCCGGCTGCTTATGAGGTCTCCCTAAGAGCCCATGGGGTGCAGGATAAGCACTGGGGGGGGGGGGGTGGTTTGTATAAATACATGCCTCCTGCTGGTCGGGACACCTTGCTGGCCCTGGAACCAGAGGAACAAACCAACTACCCCACCATGAAGCTGGCGTTGTTAAGGAAGTTTGGGCTTACCCCAGAAAGGTACCGTCAGAAGTTCAGGGGGAGCCACAAATTAAGCACCCAGAACTGGGTGGACTTCCTTGACTACGCCAGAAAGGCCTTAGAGGGTTGGGTCAAGGGCAGTGAGGTGAAGGATTATGAGGGGCTGTATAATCTATTTTTGAAAGAGCACCTCCTCGAGAAATGTTTTCCCGAGCTGCGCCAACACCTGGTGGACAGCAAGCTGACCAATCCCCGGAAGCTTGCAGAGGAGGCGGACATCTGAGCAAGTACCCGGGTGTCCTCAAAGGGGACTGGAGGGGATTCTCAAAAAGCCGGACAGGGCGCCCCCCAGAAGAAGGAGGGGGGAGAGAAAAAGAAGGAGTTCTCTAAAGGTCTCCAAAATAATTTCCAAGGAAAGGGAGCAGGTTTCACCCCTAAGGCAAACCCGCCCAGAAACCCTAATCCTGGCCAAAGCCAGCAGCCAAGGGTTCTCCACTGTTTTGAGTGTGGTGGTGTTGGACATTATAAAGGAGATGTCAGATGCCCAAAGAGACCACCCCCTCCCACCGGAGGAAAGTCACCGGGAGTAGCTAGTGTAGCGCTCGGGGAAGAGTTGCCCTTAGATAAGGGGGGGGTGAGTGGGCGGGTGTCACCTTAGTGTCCCTGGGAGAGCGGGAGATGGTTCCAAAGATCCAAGTGCCCCCAAATACTACAAAGTATGGGCAGTGGGTCACCATCAATGGCCAGAGAGGGGAGGCTCTGAGAGATACAGGAGCCAGTATGACTATGGTGAGGAGTCAACTGGTGTCTCCAGAGCAGGTGGTTCCCAATGTACTCCACCCCGCCGCGATGGCTGACGGCAGAATGGGTCACTATCCAGTGGCTGAGGTTCCCTTTGAGTGGGAGGGGGTTGCAGGTTCACTTCGAGTTGCCATAAGCCCTGCCGTGCCAGTCGATTGTCTGTTGGGGAATGACATGGAGCACAACACTTGGAGAGAGGTGGAATACCGGACGCATTCTGCGATGCTGGGTACACCTGACTGGGCCTGTGTAAGCACACGGTCTGCGACTGCCCGGAGAGGGAGTTCGCCTGGGTTGGAGCCTGGAACAATGGCCCAACCCCCTGCTAAAAAGGGACAGACCCGGAGACAGGGAGAGCCTGCTCTGGCTTCCACACCCCATGTGACAGATCGGCCACCTGCGGTGGTGGACCAGGAGTCCATGGAGGGGGAAGTAGACTCTCTGGAGGATTTACCCATCCCTGCTGAGTGGCATGTGGAGTAAGCATGAGCGAATTTTGCGGATCTCGCGTTCGCGAATTTTGCGGATTTGCGGATTCGCAATCCGCAAAATCCGCGAATTCCCGCGAATTTGCGGATTTTTTTTTTTTGTGTGTTCGCCCGTGTTTCTGCCAGTTCGCAAGGGTTTTGTACACTTTCGCAAATTGCGAACTTACCTGTCGGGTCGCAAGTTTCGCGAACTTGTTGTTTCCAGCCTGTTTGGGACACTCTTCTTCATCACTGCCACTCTCTGTCACCACTGCCACTCTCTGACTACTCATGCCACCCTCTGGCCCACCCATGCCACCCTCTGTTTCATCACCACACCCTCTGGTTGTCCAGTGTACATTATTTTCGGCAAAGCAAAGCACACCTTCCCTGCCTCAAGTGACCTGAATTAATTTGGGGCTGATTCATGTGTCACAGAATATTTTTTTAGCTGGCACCTGCTTCCTTAGTGCGCCCTGATTAGTGATCTTTTGCACTTGCTAAGTGCTTTCATTGTTGCAAAATTAGTTACAACACCTGCCCTGCCCCAACTGACAATAATGAATTAGGGGCTGATTAATGGATTTTAACTTCCAGCCTGGCTCCTGCTTGTCTCCCTTAGCTGTAATTCAGGACCTTTGTGGCATATGTGTAACTATTCTGAGGTTCAGAGCAGGGTCACATACTAGTTTCAACTGGCAACTGAACTCTGGAGGGGCCCCTCAGGAAGCACTCCAGGAAATGGCTACTAATGATGAGCCTGAACTTTTGAACCTGGTAAGTAGTTACTTTCAGTTTTGCTAAGATCGTATTTCTGCAATTTTGCACTTATTCGCGGGGCGCGAACTCACGCGAACAGTGCGAGCAGTGCGAGCAAAATCCGCTGCTCGCGGATTTGCGGATTTTGCGGGAAATTCGCAAATCTCGCGGATTGCGGATTTCCCGAAAATCCGCAAAATCCGCGAGCGGAACGGATTTTCCGCCCACGCCTAATGTGGAGGGAGGTCCTACCAGAGAGGAATTCTGTAAGGGGCAGAGGGAGTGCCCCACCCTTGAGGGACTGAGGCGACAGGCTGAAGCCCAAGCAGCAGGTGATGTTACGGGACACTACCATATTTACTGGGAGGATGGACTCTACAGTGAACCCAAGGTACCCTTGCCTGGGTCATCAAGGGCCTTGGTAGTCCCGCAACAATACCAAGCCTTTCTGCTGGAATTGGCTCATGCTATACCCCTGGCAGGACACTTAGGCCAGGACAAGACCTTTGCACGGCTTGTCCTCCACTTTTACTGGCCTCAGATGAAAGTGGCGTCCAACACTTACTGTCGGACATGTGTAACCTGCCAGGCCAGTGGGAAAACAGGGGTGAAGCTGAAGGCTCCCCTGGAACCACTTCCAGTCGTTAGCACACCCTTTGAGAGGGTGGGCATCGACATTGTAGGGCCTTTAGATCCACCAACAACAGCTGGTCACAGGTTTATCCTGGTTCTGGTGGATCATGCCACACGGTACCCAGAGGCAATTCCTCTGAGGACAGTCACTGCACCTGTAGTGGCTAGAGCCCTAATGGGGATCTTTACCCGAGTGGGATTTCCCAAGGAAGTTGTGTCCGACAGGGGGACCAACTTCATGTCAGCTTACATGCGGGCAATGTGGAAGGAGTGTGGAGTGACCTACCGGTTCACCACTCCTTATCACCCCCAGTCACATGGACTGGTTGAGAGGTTTAATAAAACCTTGAAGGGCATGATCAGGAGTCTGCCCGAAAGCCTGCGGAGGAAATGGGACGTCCTCCTACCCTGTTTGCTCTTTTCTTACAGGGAAGTGCCCCAGAAGGGAGTGGGCTTCAGCCCCTTTGAGCTTCTGTATGGGCACCCTGTACGCGGTCCTCTCAGCCTGGTGAAGGAAGGTTGGGAGAAATCTCCCAGGAAACCCCCCCAGGATGTGGTGAGCTACATGCTGGCCTTCAGGAGCCAAATGGCGAAGTTGTGGAAGCAGGCTTCCGACAACTTGGAGGCCAGCCAGGCAGTCATGAAAGAGTGGTATGACCACAATGCTCACCAGGTGGAATTGGATCCTGGCCAGAAAGTGTGGGTGATGGAACCTGGAGAGCCTAGTGCCCTCCAGGATCGCTGGACAGGCCCCTTTGAAGTGTTGGAGAAGAAGGGTAAGGCCACATACCTGGTGGACCTTAAGACCCCTCGAAAGCCCCTACGGGTGCTGCATGCCAACCGTCTCAAACCCCACCATGAGAGGCCCGAAGTCATGTTGATGATGGTGACTGACGGGGAAGAGGAAGCGGAAAGCGAACCTCTCCCAGATCGATTCTCGTCTCAAGAGAAGGATGGGTCAGTGGAGGGAGTGATTCTCTCTCCCACTCTAACTCCTGAGCAACGGGAGGACTGCCGCCAGATCCTGGAGCAGTTCTCTACGTTGTTCTCCCTTGTCCCGGGAAGGACTCACCTGTGTACCCATGATGTGGACACAGGGGACAGCCCACCAGTGAAGTCGAAGACCTACCGGCTGTCTGACAAGGTGAAGGCTAGCATCCATGGAGAGGTAGCCAAGATGCTGGAGCTGGGAGTTATTGAACCTTCTAACAGCCCTTGGTCCAGTCCGGTGGTGCTCGTGCCAAAAGCCGCACCACCAGGCACCACACCCGAACTGAGGTTCTGTGTGGATTACCGAGGACTGAACTCAGTCACAAAGACTGATGCTCATCCGATCCCTAGGACGGATGAATTAATTGACCGGCTAGGAGCTGCCCAATATCTGAGTACCTTTGACCTCACTTCGGGATACTGGCAGATCTCCTTGACAGATGGAGCAAGGGAAAGGTCAGCCTTCTCCACGCCTGAGGGACACTTCCAGTTCTGTGTGATGCCCTTTGGGCTCAAAAACGCCCCTGCCACATTTCACCGGCTGGTGAACCAGGTCCTCTCTGGAATGGAGAGTTTCTCTGCTGCTTACCTGGATGACATTGCTGTCTTCAGTAGTAGTTGGGAGGACCATTTGCAGCATTTGCAAGCAGTTCTCCAGGTCCTGAAACAAGCTGGATTGACAATCAAGGCCAGCAAATGCCAGATTGGGCAGGGGTCGGTTGTGTACCTTGGACACTTGGTGGGTAGGGGGACTGTGCAGCCCCTGCAGGCGAAGATTGAGGCAATCATGGCCTGGGAACACCCCAAGACACAGACTGAGGTCCGAGCTTTCCTGGGCCTCACAGGTTACTACCGTCGCTTTCTGAAGGGGTATGGCACTATTGTAGCGCCCCTCACAGAGCTCACCTCGAAGAAACAACCTCGACGGGTAGTTTGGACGGGAGCTTGTCAGCAAGCTTTTGAGAAATTGAAGCAGGCGATGTGTGCGGCACCGGTCCTGAAGGCCCCAGACTTCTCCAAGGAGTTCATTGTCCGAACAGATGCATCAGAACATGGCATTGGGGCAGTGTTATCGCAACTAAATGAAGAGGGCCTGGATCAGCCTGTAGTCTTCTTATCCCGGAGACTGCTTCCCCGGGAACAGAAGTGGAGTGCAATTGAGAGGGAAGCTTTTGGGGTGGTGTGGGCTCTGAAGAAGCTGCGGCCATACCTCTTTGGCTCGCACTTCCTGGTTCAGACTGACCACCGACCCCTTCGTTGGCTGATGCAAATGAAGGGGGAAAATCCCAAGCTGTTGAGGTGGTCCATCTCCCTACAGGGAATGGACTTTCGGGTGGAACATCGGCCTGGAGTGGACCACGCCAATGCAGACGGTCTCTCCAGGTATTTCCGCCTTAGTGATGAGGACTCCCAAGGGGTTGGGTAGTTCTCCCCACTTTCAGCTGGGGGGACGCGTGTTAGACCTGTCTGGCTTTTTGCGTAGTCCCTCCAAATTATTATTTATTTTGTCCCCTTTTTGCCCCTCATACCCTTAATAATTTTTGTGTCCACTAACTTTTTCTAGGTGTTGGTCAAGGGGATAGGTGTTCTTTTTCCCCTCATAGTTTTTCACCTCAGGCCCAGAGGCCTGTTCTGACAGGAAAAGTTGGAACCACAAAATGGTGGCTACCAACTGCCCTAACTGCCAAACCCAGAACTTGCCCATAGACTAGTATAGGGCGTTCCAGAACCTTCTAGTCCCTTCTGGACCTCTGAGGGTCAGCCTATAAAAGGCGGAATGCTGGGCATCCATTTTGTCTACCTGAGAAAGTCAGCTGGAGGATAGGCTATCTTGGAAGGTGGGGAGAGGCTAGTGAAAGGGTTGTTCTCCTGGACTGGGAAGCAGCCTAATTAATCCACTTCTCTACTCCTCCTTTGGGATCCTTGTCTTGTCCCCGCTGTGGATGTTTAAGGGAGACCCTGGGTGCCTGTCTAATCCCTGGACTGAAAGAATAGGGAGGTGGACAGGAGAAGGAGACTACAGCACTGTGGGGTGCAGTCCTCTGCCCAGTAAAAAGACTTCTGCTGTGATTCCCTCAAACGGAGGAGGGCTAATTCTTGTGGCCCCCACCCTTTTATTTAGTCCTCAATACCATCCTGCCCTGGTTTCAGCGACTGTCCCCTCGTTTAATCACCCCACAGAGAATCATCTCTCACCTGCGAATGTCTGACAAAATATCGAAATTCACAATATCGACGTACCAAAATATCGGAACAAAAATATCGAAATCAAAAATATCGGCTTCGGGGGAGGAGCTTCGCGGGCAACCAAGATGGCCGCGTAAGCTCGGAGCTCCGCGGACCTTCCGATCCTCCGCAACTATCCTGCCCGTAATCCTGATCCACGAGGGTGGATACTCGTTGCTGAGGGCCACCTGAGGCGAGCACCGTTTTCAGAATTCAAATCGGTGTCTCCTACGCGGAGCTACGTCGAGTGGGACCCCGTGCCAGCTCGATGCCATTGTCTCTGCGGACTCCGCTGCTACGCCTTGCTGATCTGCGGAGTGCCAGCCTGCTTTCGTCAACGGAGAAGTGTACTGGACAGCAGTGCTATTTGGTCGACGGGGCACGCCTGGAATGGTTTCCCATTGACGTCCCGGAGATAACTTTGGGTCTCTGGGCTTGGACTTGCCTGGCATAGCCCTTTGTTCTCTGGGACCTAACATGGCGGGCAAGGGGGACCTCGACAAGCCATCTAACAGAGGAGTGCGCAGTAAACCGCAACAACAGCAGCAGAATCGGATTGAGCGCTACACTCAGCCGAAAACACCGCCTGTTACTGGTCCCTCTGCCAAGAGCATCCCACATTCGGGCTCGCCGGATGGCTCTGAGCCCACTTTGACCGACATTTTGGGAGCCATTACGAGTTTCCGGGCGGACATGCAGCAACAACATGAAGTCCTCACGCACAAGGTGGATGGCATGGCCGTTGATCTGTCCCTCATCAGAGCCGACTTGGGCAAAACCAATGACAGGGTTAAAAATCTGGACATCAAGACGGCCAGTCTCACGGAAGACGTTTCGGACTTGCAAACGGAGGTCCGGAACCTGCAGAGGACAGCGGAGCACTTCGCGAGGCGGCTGGATGATTTCGAAAGCCGGGCCAGGCGGCAGAACGTCCGCATTGTCGGCGTACCGGAGGGTTCGGAGGAGGCGGCAACTGACCTCCTCGTTGAAGAACTGATCAAGACTCATCTGGCCCCGCCTGGCCTCAGCAACTTCTTCTCGGTGGAGCGTGCCCACCGGGTACCGGGTGGCCCGCCGAAGACTGGCGCGGCACCTAGACCCATCGTGGCCCGGCTGCTTAACTTCCGCGACAGGGATGCTGTCCTGCAGGCTTCCAGGCGACATGGGCCACTTAAATTTCAAAACGCCGATGTCCATTTCTACCCAGATTTCACCAGGACGGTTCAGCGGCAGCGCCAAAGCTATTCTGGTGTGAAGCGACGACTGCGGGACCTAGGCCTCAAGTACTCTATGATGTTCCCTGCTAAGCTCCGGATAGAATACGAGGGCCGTGCCATGATCTTTGACTTCGCCGAGAACGTCAGTGACTGGCTGGACACTCTACCACCGCGCCGAGAAGGACAGGAGGACCATGAGGGTGGCGCAGCTGGCGGCTCGGACCTATGAGACTTGGTTCTGTAATGGGTGACTACTTGATTCTCTTGCTTGCCTCGGTGGCTATCTAATGTTGCTTTTAGGTACCGTATTATCTTTCCTGTGAGCACATGGAGGGTGGCGGGAGGTGTTCGCGGAGATTCCTTACTCCTCTGGGTGTCTTTTTGTAGAGTAGTTATGGGGCGACAGGCACACTGCTGGTTGGGGGGGCTTTTTAGTCACATGCAGGGGTGCAGGGTGGGGGGTGCAATTTTGCGAGTTTTGTTGATTGTTTGTTCTATCTCTTTTTCTTCCTTGAGGCAATGGACTGTGTGTTTTACTGTACAATGGACGTTTGGGTTGGATGGAGTCGGGTGGGGCGGGCTGTTCGGGGATGGGGGGTAGGAAATTAAAAGTGCTTAGCTGGAATGTCAATGGACTAGGTGATCGGGTTAAGAGAGGGGTGGTGCTCCAGCTGATAAAAAGGAACATGCCTGATATTGTGTTACTGCAGGAAACGCACTTAGTGGGTAACTCTTGTAGGGCCCTGAATCGCAAGGGTTACAAAATGGTCGCCCACTCTGGGTTCTCCTCGGGCTCCCGGGGGGGCGGGCATTCTTGTACGTACGTCCCTTCCTCTTGAGATAGACGTCACCCTGCTAGATGATAGGGGACGCTACGCAGCTGTGGCGGGAAGGTGGGAGGGACGTTCCCTGGCCCTGCTATCGGTTTATGTACCCCCTGGCCTCCAATCTAGCACCTTTTGGGACCTTGGTGGCGCCATTTTGTCCCTGCCTTCGGGCCTGTTGATCCTAGGGGGTGATTTCAACTCAGTCTGCTCTGGCGCTCTAGACCGTCAGCCACCGAGAGACCTCCCGGGTTCCCAAACGTGGCTGCCGACCTTCCTTGACTCTATGGGTCTGGTGGATTGTTGGCGGCTATTGCATCCGGCGCTTCGTCAGTTTTCATTTCTCTCCGGTGCCCATGGAAGTCTGTCCCGCCTGGATTATGTCCTCACCCTGGCGGCGCAATCGCCTGCCGTCTCTGAGGCGCGTTTTTTGGCGAGGGGCGTTTCCGATCACTCGCCGCTGTGGATCTCATTTGACTTCGGTGTCCTTTTGTCCAGCCGCCCGGCAGCGATAAATCCCTGGTACTTCCGCAACCATAACACACGAGCGCTTTTGGCCAAGGCCATCGACCTATATTTTACGGAAAATACTGGCTCAGTGAGCTCTGCGGTCACTCTTTGGGAGGCCTTCAAAACGGTGTTGCGGGGTGAAGCCCTGTCTCTCATCGCGGCGGCTAAACGAACTCGTGATGTGGATCTCATGCAAGTTGAGGAGGAGGTCTTGGATCTCGAGTCCCGTCTGGGGCCCGAGCCCGAACCCTCTCTCCTGCATGAACTCTCTCTGAAACAATCGGAGTACCACGATCTCGCCACGAACGCAGCCCTGATCCTGGCGAAGGAGCAACAAGGCCGCATCTATGATGTCGGTGACAAGGCTGGCAAATTGCTGGCCTTGCTGGACAGGCGGGAAATGGCAAGCCGGGTGGTCCCGGAGATCCTGTGCGAGGACGGAGTGGTGGTTACTGATCCGAGTGCCATCGCCGAGTCTTTTGCTGACTATTTTCGGGGGGTCTATACCTCCGGTTCGGATCGCTCCGAGGCTGACTCAGCTGAATTCCTCTCGGCGATAGACCTTCCTTGCCTCTCTGAGGAGGACAGGGTAGACATTGACCGGGACATCACTGCGGACGAGATCGCCCTGGCGATCCGCGCACTGCGTGCAGGCAAAGCAACCGGACCCAATGGCATACCGGTTGAACTATACAAGATCCGGCCGGACGTGCTCTCCCCCCACCTGAAGGATATGTTCCTCCGTGCCCGTGAGGATGGTGTCTTCCCCCTGGACCAGCGACTGGCCACTATAGTGGTTATTCACAAGGATGGCAAGCCGCGGGATGTTTGTAGGTCCTACCGCCCCATTTCTTTACTCAATGCTGAACCCAAGATCCTGGCCAAGCTGTTGGCTAATCGACTGATCAGGGTTATTAGTGACCTGGTGCACCCGGACCAGTCCGGTTTTATACCCCGCCGCAACACTGCCCTTAACCTGCGACGCTTGCACGGGGTTATGGCCAGAGTTCACGCTATTACGGAACCGGCGGTGCTGGCCTCTCTTGATGCCACAATGGCCTTTGATTCCTTGGAATGGAATTATTTGTGGGCAGTGTTGACGAAACTTGGATTTGGACCGGGTTTCCTGGGCTGGGTGCAACTCCTTTATGCCAGCCCCCTGGCTGCTGTTACGGTTAACGGTCGCATGTCTGCTCCCTTCGCGCTTCAACGCGGCACCAGACAGGGCTGCCCCTTGTCTCCGCTCCTGTTTGCGCTGGCTCTAGAGCCCCTCGCGGCGATGCTGCGCTCGCACCCTGACTTGCATGGGATCTCTTGGTCCCCGGGTTTTGAGGACAGGGTCTCCCTGTACGCAGATGACATCCTGCTCTACCTCACCTCCCCTTGCAAGTCGCTTATTGTGGCGTGTGATGTGCTCAGGCTGTTTGGGCGCTACTCCGGCCTCATTATCAACTGGGCCAAATCCTCCCTTTACATCCTCAAGGGTGACACGCCGCGCCTCCCTAGAGGTTGCAACATACAACTGGCGGGACAGGGCTTTAAGTACTTGGGGATTTACATTTCACACAACCCTAAGGCAAGGTACGACCTCAACTTGCTCCCCCCGCTCCACCGACTGAGGCGGGATGTGGAGAGTTGGCGTAAGCTCCCTCTCTCGTTGCTGGGCCGGGCGGCGTTATTTAAAATGATGTCCCTGCCCAGGTTCCTGTATGCCTTGCAGAACACTCAGGACCTTGTCCCGGCCCGCTACTTCAGGGAGGTTGAGAGCCTGCAGCGTGCCCTTCTTTGGGATGGACGACCTCGTGTCGCTGTCCGGAAGCTTACCATGCCATGGTATGACGGGGGCATTGCATTGCCAGACGTGCGGAGATACTACTGGGCCTCCCAACTTACCGCTATCAATCATGGTTTTTACGGTCCCGTGGACAGCCCTGGCTATGCCATGGACCGCTGGCTTTTACATGGAGGCAATTACTATCGCGCTCTATATTCTAGATCCTTCGATCGGAACCTCACGGGCCCGACCAAGGCGGCGGTCCATGCGTGGCGAACGGTCACTAAGATACAGGGCTGGCAGGGCAGACTGACGAGATTTACCCCTCTCTTTGATTCCGACATTTTGGGCAAGCTTTGGCACACCAAGGGCTTTGAGAAGTGGGACCTCATAGGCATCTCGAGGGTTGAGGACATGCTTTCCAGGGGGGTGGTCAAGACTTTCCCACAGCTGCAGGCGGAGTATAAACTGAGTGGAACGGAGTTCTTCCGCTACGCCCAGCTGCAACACGCAATAGCCGCCGCCAGACCGGAGGAGGGTGACATCCCCGAGAGCTCGCCTTTGGAGGACAGGGTGCTGGACGGGCATATGCCGGATAGCGCCATCTCCCTGTCCTACAAGAAGCTGATAAACGTTCAGGTGGACCTCCTCCAGCGCTTGCGGGAGCAGTGGGTGGCCGATGGGTTGGAACTGGACGATGAGGACTGGCAGAGTGCTGTGTCCTCCCCTAAGGAGGTCGCCATTTCCTCACGTCTGAGGCTGGTCCAGTTTAAAATTCTTCACCGAGTGTATGTCACCGGCCCCAGGCTTGTGCATATGGGCTTCTCGCCGGATGGCCTTTGTCGTCGTGGCTGCGGAGCCCTTGCCACCTTTCTGCATATATTGTGGGAGTGTCCCGTTATTGCCCCTTACTGGGAGAGGGTCCATAGAGTGATGCGGGAGGTGACTGGAGTGGAGTTAGCTGCGGAGGCGCGCAGGTGCCTCCTCAATGTTTGGGAGCCTAATGACTATGATACGGCGCAGACCCGATGGGCTACACTGGGCAATATGGTCGCTAAACGGGACATAGCACAAAGATGGGGTTCTAACGTGGCCCCCCTGGTGGTACAATGGAAGGCCAACATGGACTGGTGTATGTTGCGTGAAAAGACTGTGTATACTGCCAGGGGGCGGCCTCAGACATGGAACAAGGTATGGGGAGCCTGGAACGCCTACAGAGGGGATTTGTGCCTACCACCTGCACCGCTACCACGGGATGAACGCTTGTCGCCATAGACGTTGACAACAGCTATGTTACTCTTGTTCTGATTCTCCTGTTCTTCCTTCCCCCCCCGCTTCTTGCTACATTCTGCCTCAGTTCTTTCTACAACTTCTCTAGCCTCTGCCGCCTCCTACCGACTCATGGTCTCTTTTTCTTCCATTGCCTTTTCCGCGCCCTCGGGCGCTTTGTTTATGTTTCTGTGTGTAAAATAAAAAACAACCTGCATTGTTCTGACATGAATCGCGTGGCACTATGACCGTACTGATACGTTGCTGCCTTGCCTCCGGGATGTTAGGCTGAATAGCTGTGTGCTTTCCTACAATAAAGGTTTTAAAAATTAAAAAAAAAAAAAAAAAAAAAAATATTGGCTTCCTATACTTAACTAGATATATACACAAATATCGATTTTTTAATATCGATATACAAAAACATTGTTTACTTTTATATCGACTACATTAACATCGGAAACAAAAATATCGCTTTCTACAAAAAATAATGACATTAACTATAATATCGACATCAAAATATCGTGCACATCAATATCGGATTATCAGCTATATCGACTTTTTATATGCATCTGTTAGCATAATTAATTAACGTTTTATATGTTTTCACATCTAAATAAACACACAATACTTAAATTAATACTATAAACACACTATTAATTCGTAAAAAATATCCTATTGGTATAATTATATCACCTACACATATAAAAATATCCTATGCTAGTTTGTATAATTTTATAATTTTTTTGGTTTTTCACTTCTATTACAAAGTAATCACAACTGAAATTCAAATATACTAACTAACCAATCACAACCCTAATTTTTTAAATGAACCAATAGCAAAGTAATTACTACTGACACTCCCCTATATAAACAATTAAAATCTAAGCACAAACTACTTGCCAAAAGTCACTAAAGGAGATTCATCTCTATCCGAATTGCTGCACAACAACTAGAAGAACCAGACTATCAACCTACTATTACATCTTCTAAGTAAGTAAATAAAATAGAAACTGCATTATTTGCTACTACTACTTACTTACCTGCTAAATACCCAGTGCCCCTTTTCTATTCATACTACTTAACATGCTAAATAATTATATAAAACTATTTTTTTTAGATACTACGACTACTGAATATTCTACTCAAAATAACTGTGAACAAAGCATAGGAATACAGATTCTAATAACTATGTAAGTAATTTCACATTGTTTCATTATGTGCACAGAAATAATGACTTTTGCCCCACATATTTCTTTTTTTCTGTAGATTCTACTACTGAAAACTGCACTACTAATGAACTAAGGACATCAGTACTATTTCTACAATACATTTTACTAAGTAAGTATTATGCAACTGAAATAAATGTGGAAAAACCATACAAACATTTAGAACTGTTCTAATTATTTTCTATTATATATTGTTTATTTACAGAGCAAACACGACAAATAGATATACAGACATAATACAGAACTCCACATTCTGAATAATACAGATACTAATCACAAAGTAAGTATATTAAAGAACATAATTACCAGATAATCTATTAAAAAACGTACCAACATGGTGATTATTCTAACACATATGTTCCTTTTTTTTAAGATAACACTACAAACTACTCTCCAGAAGCTGAAGAAACAACTATACTGGCAAAGACCAACCTAAAAAAATATGTAAGTATCTTCACAATGTGAATCATGAAGATACACTTTTGTAGTAGAAATGAGCTCTAACATTGCAAATGTACCGAAACATTAATTAATAATATACTACTTTCATGTTTTTCATAACAGCTACAACAACATCACAAACAATTATCCCCAACTAAAGAAGCAAGCAACTCCTAATTTTGCTGTAAATTCTAAAACACGTAAGTATAAACATTCCTACTTATCACTAACATAGATTATTTATCACATTTAATTTGACATTAACTATTATATATATATTTTATAGATATACAAAGTCCAAAATGACCGAAGGAGCCGAATTTGTGACCAGCCAGTAAGGAAAACTATTACTATGCTACATGGGTTACACTTATACACAAGAAAAGCAATATGGCATGAAAGTTAATTGGAAATGTTGTAAATATTATTCTAACAAGTGCTATGGAAGAGCAACAACTAGAGAAGCTACAGTACTGTATACTAGGGAACACAATCATCCACCTAATGTTACTGAAATAGAAGTTAGAACAGCTTTGGAAAATATAAAAGAAGCTAGTACAGGTTCCCAAAAGCAAACAAATGTCATTTTAAAAGAAGCCATTCCTAAAATCTCCAAAACAGCCACAACCCAAATGCCAAATATTCTCTCCTTAAAAAGAACTATAGCACGAACTAAAAAAGCTACTACTGCTACAACACCATCTTCCAGAACATATCAGGATATAACTTTAACTGCAAACCAAATAATAACTTTAAATAAACAACCATTTATAGTTTACGACAACGAAAACAATGACAAAAGGCTTATAATTTTTGGTACCAATATGAATTTAGTTAAACTGCAGCAAAGCCAATATTGGATGATGGATGGAACATTTAACATCTGTCCCAAACCATTTTTCCAATTATACACAATACATGGCCTCTACCACAACTGCAACATACCTTTGCTATATGCACTATTGCCAAACAAAAATAATTCCACATATATGGAATTATTAAATATAATAAAACAAAAAACTAATGATTTTTCTCCAGAAAAAATCATTCTCAATTTTGAGCATGCAATGCTCTCAACTATCCTAAAAATCCACCCCCATACCTGCATTCAAGGCTGCTATTATCATTTAAACCAGTGTTTATGGAGACACCTTCAAAAAACTACCCTAAGTGTCGAATATGCTACAAACTCATCTTTTGCTTTCCAAATTAAAAAACTCATTGCACTTGCTTATGTCCCTGAATTAGATGTAGCTGAACACTACAACATTCTTATAGACAGCCCCTTCTACAAACAAAATGAAGCTAAATTAAGTCCATTTCTCGACTACTTTGAAGACACCTGGGTAGGCAGACTCCACAGATCTGGCCACAGACGAAATCCCAAATTCCTCATACCCTGGTGGAACGTTTACAAAAGTACCCTTAACGGAGAATCAAAAACTAACAATGCAGTGGAAGGTTGGCACAATGCATTTGTACAATCAACTGGCAGAACCAAACCTACTCTAGAACATTTCATTAAATGCCTACAGAAAGAACAGAGCTACCTGGAATTTAGAATGGACCAATCTGTAACTGAACTTGTCCCTAAAACATCAAAGCAAAATAAACAAATGCACAAGTACCTGGAAGAACAAGTAAAACTTTACCCTAGTACAAAAGGCATAGAATACCTAAAAACCATAGCCAAAACACTACTCTAATTAATTCCCAAAATGTTATAAAACACTAAAACTATCACCTAAGTATGCAAAAATATGTAACGTGAGCTTCTAAAGTATTTAATGTATGCAATATATAGAGATATTATTATAATATATGCACACATTAAAACTAAATAACAAGTAAAACACAATTCCATAATAAAAATAACATTACCCACCCACACAAAATAAGAAAGCAAGGACTTACCAATCATGTTGTCAATCCAATAACGTCCTTCTCCACCAAAGTAATCCAGGTAGTGCAAAATTAACCCAAAAAAAATGTAAAAATACAACTGTTCCAAAATTAAGAAATCCACGTTGTCCAGAGCCATCGAATAACCATAAAAAACCCGAAAAAGTTGAAAAATAGAAAGAATCGCTCCTGGAAAACCGAAAAATGTAAAGAAGTGTTTGTAAAGCAGTGTTGAATTAAACAAACACACACTTCCTTTAAAAAAAAATGGAACTTCCGATGTAGCGTACACCTATGACAAAAACATAGAAAACAGACATTCCCACCCACATTAATTAGCTAGTAATTAGGTACAAACATATTAAAATTGATGATTTCACTTGTAGATATACCCTAAAAGACTAAAAATCACTCTATAAATAATGAGTTAACTAACTAACACTACGTGTATATACCATAAGTAATTATCTGTTTTCGAAATCTAAAACATAACTCCCTCACATTCAACAACACTAAATATAAGGTCACTAGTCTCAAAACATCATAAAAATACACATAAAACATATAAAATAAACCTTACCTGAAGCGACGTGAAGTGTCTCCCAACCACGATCAGCCCTTCTTCCAAATAACCAAAAACGACCTAACCCGGTTACAAAATAAAGCACCCAAATGCAATAAAATAGTCCCAAGTCTAAAATATAATATCTATACTTAACTAAATAGGCAAAAATAAACATTAAGTTTCTAATATTGTAAAAAAAAATGTACTTTAATCCTACAATGATTTGATTAACAAATATGTAAATGAATGTAATAAATAAATATTATGAAGACTCCCGGGGTGGAGGGCACGGAGGAGGCGAGTTGAGGCCCCAGGAACAGCAGGAATATGGGGAGCATGAAGCCAGCAACCCAGGGATGGTAATAGCGTGGCCTTAGGCGGGTGATGGTGTGCGGGGTGGGATGGGGGGGGGGGAGTTTTATGGGTTAGCGCAGGGAAGGGGAGTTGGGGTCTAGCGCGTAGTTTAGTAGGACTATAAAAGTAGACATACACTTAATCCGGACACTAACCACTCCTCTGTATGGAACGTCAGGCATGGATGTGCAGAGGCTTCAACGCCGCCCAACCCCCGGGTTGTGGGCCGGACGGCTGTGTACTGATTGAAGAAATGTATTATATATCTGCTGACACTTATGTTGCTACTGCTATGTGTGTATTGGCCTGTACAGGTATGACTACAATAAAAATTATTTTAAAAAAAATAAAATAAAAAAAAAAAAATATTATGAAAACAATAATATTTATGTTAACAAGGTCTAGAAATATAACTACATTGTCACAAATTATAATAATTTAAAAATGTGTTAAAAATGTGTGACTTATATTATAAATATTTGATGTTTAGAAATGAAGCTGAAAAAATCATAATAGAAAAATACTTTTGATATTTCTACATTTCTTTCTGAAATTACAATATGTAAAAGAGATAATGAATAATTTTCATTTTTTTAAAAAAATTATGAAAATAATAATGCTTCTGTATAGTTGCTTATCATTGTGTTTATAAAATATGTTTTTAAAACCAAATGAAATAAAAATATTTTTGTTATGAAATAACATTTTATTTGTGAAACATAAATAAAAATAATGTTTCTACAATCATGTTGAACTATTTTTATCATTATCTTACTATAATGTAACAATCTTATTAGACATTTTGCACTGTATATTAAATGTGAGTATATGTTGGACTCTAATAATTTCATTATTAATATACCAAATCCAGTGTACATTAAATTGTAGTAGGTGCTGAACACTAATTAATTATTAAATAATATTCCAACTCCAGTCTACATTAAATTAGAGTAGGTGTAATTTTATTTTTTTGTAATTTCCTTTAATTGATTGAATTTAAATGTATTTTATTTTTACCCTGTACGACTGTACCCCAAAAACCCAAAACTGACCCTGAACCCTAAAAATACCCCTTTACCCAAAAACCCAAAACTGACCCTGAACCCTAAAAATACCCCTTTACCCAAAAACTGAAAACTGACCCTGAACCCTAAAAATACCCCTTTACCCAAAAACTGAAAACTGACCCAGAACCCAAAAAATACCCCTTTACCCAAAAACAGAAAACTGACCCTGAACCCAAAAAATACCCCTTTACCCAAAAACTGAAAACTGACCCTGAACCCAAGAAATACCCCTTTACCCAAAAACTGAAAACTGACCCTGAACCCTAAAAATACCCCTTTACCCAAAAACTGAAAACTGACCCAGAACCCAAAAAATACCCCTTTACCCAAAAACTGAAAACTGACCCTGAACGCAAAAAATACCCCTTTACCCAAAAACTGAAAACTGACCCTGAACCCTAAAAATACCCCTTTACCCAAAAACTGAAAACTGACCCTGAACCCTAAAAATACCCCTTTACCCAAAAACTGAAAACTGACCCAGAACCCAAAAAATACCCCTTTACCCAAAAACTGAAAACTGACCCTGAACCCAAAAAATACCCCTTTACCCAAAAACTGAAAACTGACCCTGAACCCAAAAAATACCCCTTTACCCAAAAACTGAAAACTGACCCTGAACCCAAGAAATACCCCTTTACCCAAAAACTGAAAACTGACCCTGAACCCTAAAAATACCCCTTTACCCAAAAACTAAAAACTGACCCAGAACCCAAAAAATGCACCTTTACCCAAAAACTGAAAACTGACCCTGAACGCAAAAAATACCCCTTTACCCAAAAACTGAAAACTGACCCAGAACCCAAAATATACCCCTTGACCCAAAAACTGAAAACTGACCCTGAACCCAAGAAATACCCCTTTACCCAAAAACTGAAAACTGACCCTGAACCCTAAAAATACTCCTTTACCCAAAATTAATTAATATTATTTAATTACCAATTAATTATTAATTAACAATAAAAATAAAGTAAATATATTAGCACATTAGCTGTAATTAATTAAATTTAATAATTAATATTATTTTTTCCAAATTAATTAACAATAACAAAAAAAAATTATATTATAAAAAAATTAAGCTAATTAATATAATTAACTAATTAATATTAATTAATTACCAATTAATTAATAATAAAAAATATGTACTAAATTATATTAATAATTAACTAATTAATTTTAATTAATTACCAATTATTTATAATTTGAAAATATTTAAAAACATATATGAATTAATTAATTATTATCCCCTATAAACCCAATAACCCGCTTCTAAAACTTGATATCTATTATTATTTTTTTATATTATTTATTTAAAAAAATGTTTTTATTTAAATATTGTTTTATATTTTTTATTATTTTAGGTTTTTTTACATACATTTTAATACACTCCCCACCCTTATCCCCTATAAACCCAATCACCCGCTCCTAAAACTAGATATGTTTTTAAAAAAAAAAAATGTATTAAATATATTTGAATTTTTTTCGATAGACCTTTTTATCAAAATTTTATGTACAATTATTTTATTTTTTCCTATACTATTTATTTTTTCCATTACTACACGATATTTTGTATTGTCGATATTTTGTCATACGATATTATTGTTTTCGATATTTATACTTACTTACCTATTACGATATTTTTGTATCCGATAATTTTGCTTCCCAATATTTTTTAACTTCGATATTTTATCTTCGATATTTTGTCTTTACGATATTTTATTTTCGATATTTTGTCTGATTACCCTCACCTGCTGCGGAGTGAAGCCAGCGCTTGGTGAGCTGTCCTGGTTCAGTGGTTGAGCGCCAACTGAGAGGAGCAGCGGGCGCTGAGGGAGCAGTGGCCAGGAGAGATCGGGCTGTTCTGTCCCTGTGACAGCGTGGGGATCGGCGCCGAGTTGTGGCTGAAGAGGCGATTGGAAGGTGAGGAGCGGTCCTGGAGGAAGCCCTGCGGACTTCCTGAGTGGGCGGAGTTGAGGAGAAGAGCACCGGTCGGAGAGCGCGGGCTTCAGCGGGGAGACGCTTCCCCTTCGCGCATGCCCGGTGGTGCGCTCGACTCCCTGAGGCGGAGCCAGCCGTGAAGAGCAGTGTTACCCTCCGGTCAGCGCGAGGGAGTTGTGGAGAGTGATGCCGGGAGTTCCACGTTGGTAGAGGCGAGTAGCTACTTCTTTCCCCCGCTCAAGCGCCTCACGGAGGAGTCGGCGCGAGCGGGAGGGGAGAACTGAGGAGCCCGGCAGCCTGCGGTAAACAGAGATCTCTTTTCCCCGCTCGAGCGCCACCGGAGGAGCCGGCGCGAGCGGGAGAGAGGAGCGAGGTGCCCTGGAGGCTGGTGAGCCTTATCAGCGCTTGGCCCCCTGTTCCCTGTCAAGCGGATACCCCCACTCTCTGGCACCTCAAGATCACGACCACAAGTAAGGAGAGTTACGCGAGGGCAGGGGAGCGAGACTTAACAAGTAGGGGAATAAAGAGTCCCTTCCAGAGGGTGGAGCGCCCTTGGGTATTTCCTGAAGGGTCTATATGAAACGTTGCTCTGCTTGGAATAGCCACCTTTACAGTTGTCAGCAGTGAGGAGGAAGGGAAGGAGTCCCCTTTACTAGAGGAGTACAGACTCTTCTGCAAGAAAACTACTGTTCTTTGATGAAAGTGATGCTCAAGCCTGTAGGGAACTAACTTAGCTTAGTCATTGCTTGTTTCTCCAACAGTGTCATGTGATGAGGGGAGTAGCTTGTGGGAGACAAGTATAGTACACTGCATAGTGACAATATCTAATCAAATTCTGGAGTCTGAGTAGATGCACTATTGATGTTGATTATTGATTTAAGTAAGCAAATCTGAAAGTGTTATCACTGATTTCATAACAAAAGTAATGCACTGTTGAACCTAGATGATAAATTGCTCAGTAGTTTAAAAGTATTCTTGCTACATCCCAGACAAACTGAAGTGTAATTAGTTGTGAACTCTGAAAGTAAAAGTGCAAAGATATTATTTTTATAAACCAGTACATATTTTTCTAACAAATTGGTGTAGTGTCCTTTTTAAGTGTTATTGCGTGGATTTACTGCTGGGTGGTTTGCAACCTTCACACTTGTGCCTCTAGAATTGCATGTCTTGCCCTAGGCCAGGCTACCCTAGGTGACTTGACATCCCAGGTTCCAACAGGGGCCTAGTCACAAACTGCATTATAGAGTACCGAAGATATTACTACAGTAGCACTACTAACAAACTACAAAATGCTGTTTACAAAGCTACACGTAGAGACCCACAACTCTGCTAATATTTGTATGCAGAGATCTCCACCAAAGTGGCCGAAATAACATAGGTAAACCTACAGCTTCATAGAAGATGTGGGAGGGTGATAACAAATGGTAAAGAGGGGTTTAGAGAAGTGCCTGCGAATTTAAACAGTCTCCTACAAAAGAGTAAGACCATCGCTATTCATGAACTACACTACTAAAGTTACTACATCCCAAAAAGTCCCTCAACAAGGCCCATTGAGTACAACATATAAACAATAAGGTCTAAGTGATTTTCTCTAAGCAAATCATTAAATCAATAAAAAAGATAAGAAAAGAGTTTCAGACAGCTAATCCACTGAGCATTCACGTGGCACTAAGGAATGTAAGTCTGGTACGCCTTGTCTCAAAAATCTAGACACAGCGGGGCCTATCTACTAGTGAAAATTACCATTCTCCAATTACTATGCAGAGAGAATCTTGATTTCATTAAAGACAACGGAGGCTAACATTATACAAAGACTTTTATTTGCTGCCCAAACATACAGCCCTTTAAGGAATACTGAGTACATTACAAAGTAAAAGAATGTTCATCTAGGCACTATAAATATCCTGTGCACTGAATCATCCTCCTCTTTTAGCTGCGCGATCACAAGTGGTAAATCACTTCCGCTTCAGTGACTGTAACGTTTTATGCATTAGAATCTATAAAAAATTAGAAAGAAATTACCACTGTAAGGAAATTTTAGTAGGAGGGAAGAAGGCAGAGAAATAATATTGACATAAACATTTAAGCTTAGTAAATATCAACAGTTAATACACAATAAGAGATATCATAACCCAAAGCCCTCGGGACAGCAGGGTGGGATAATGTTAGCCTCTGTTGTCTTTCATGAAATCAAGATTCTCTCTGCATAGTAATTGGAGAATCGTCATTTCATTACAAGACCGGAGGCTACCATTATCCTTGTTTAAAGCCACTTAAGTCTAGGTTTCTAACATGCTCTACTGACCTTAGATAAAAATTTAGAAAAGGTGCTTGCATTAGACCAGTCAGTGGCTTTAAGAATTTTGGGAAGGGATACCCCTGCCCAAACGACCTTACTAGCCATAGCTCCTCTTGAAGAGTGAGCACTGAATCTAGAAAGATCTATACCAACTTCGTTCATAATCGTGCGAATCCATCTAGCTAAGGTGGCAGTGGAGTCTGGTTTGTGGGGTTTTACATATGATAGGAGTAAATAATCAAGGCCATCAGCTCTAAGATGAACTATTTTATTGTCGTATTCTTTCATTCAATTAATCACACACAATTTTTCACAACCGTGGAAGAAAGGGTAGAATATGGATCCTGCCATAGTTTTAGTTCTCTTGCATATGTCAAAACGTACACCTTCTGCTGAATAGAACCTAATAGAAATTTCAAGAGCATTGATGTCAGAAACCCTCCTAAAGGAGATTAAGCATAATAAGGTAGCACGTTTTATGGAAATTTGTTTAAGTGAAAGCAGGGTATTGTCTTGCCAATTACAAACATTTTCAAAACTCAAATTAACTTCCCATAGTGATTTATAGCGTGATTTAGGGGGTCTTTATTAGTCTGATTCCCTTTAAAACTCTTTTGATGAAAGCATTACTTCCAATAGCTAAATTATTGATTAGGGTATGACCAGAGGAGATTGCAAATCTATATCAATTGATAGTTCTGTAGGATAGACCTGAGTCAAAAGATGTGCTAAATAGTTGGCCATTTGTTATATATGGGCTTCCACAGGATCCAAATTCCTTTCCAAGCACCAACTACACCATTTCTTCCAGACACCCATGTACCTTTTCCTAGTTCCTAGTGTCCAAGATTCCTCCAGTAAGCTTTTAGCCTCTCCTGAAAAGCCAGAATATCTTTTTGAACCCCTGAGATCCTCTAGGCAAGAAGGTTCATTTTCCCTTCTAGTATTAAAATATGTTTGTCTCCATCTGGACCCAGAAGACCCAAGGATGTTGGGATAAGGTGTGGGGTGTCTATTGAAAGTTCCATCACACCGGGGAACCACACTTGAGATTTGCAACTGTGGATATTAGAATTGTTGCTGGATTCTAGCCTTACCTTCCATAAGACTCTCTGGATCATGGAGAAAGGGGGATAGGCGTAAGCCCTCATGTTCCCCAGTCTTGAAGGAATGCTTCTATCGCTAAGGCATTCAGGTCTGGTCTCCAACTGAAGTAAGTCTGACCCTGATAAGTTAGTCTGCTGGCAAAAAGATCTACTTGAACTGGACCCCAGAGATTCTCTATCAGGGGAAAAACCTCTGGATGTAACTTCCAGTCCCTGGAGTCTCTAAGAAACCTTGAGTTCCAGACTGCCTTCACATTTGTTAGCCCTGGAATAAACTTTGCTCTGAGTGTAATTTTTTTTTTGCCAGCAGAAATACCAAATTTAAGCTGCTTCTTGGATTTGGTTCCTCCGAACCCGTTTGTGTAAGAGACAGCTGAAAAGCTGTCTAGGCGAATCAGGGTGTTCTAGTTCTTTAATTGCTCCCTGAAACTCATTAGGGCATTGTTGTACTTGGCCCTTTTTGGCTAAAGTTCCATAAATGTTTTGCTTTCCCCCTAGACCTTTTTTCTGGCATGGTGTTGCCACCTTAGATGCTTTGGGCACTTTGCCACTGCTGATCAGTGTCAAAGTGCAAGCACTCCCAGTGTAAAGTGTAATGGTAATTGGTTGCCCATAATTGGTATGTTTGCCTTACTACTAAAGTCCCTAGCAAAGTGCACTATGAGTGCCAGGGCTGGTAATGCAAATGCTACTAGTGGGCCTGCAGCACTAATTGTGCCACCCACACCAGTAGCCTTAAAGAGAGAACTCAGGCCTGCCACTGCAGTGCCTGCGCGCAGTTTGTTAAACAGCCTTGTTGTCCTGACAAGTGCACCCACTTGCCAGGCCTTACCCTTCCCTTTTTATGCACATCAGACACCCCTATGGGTAGGTCCAATGTACCACCCCCTGGGCAGGGTGTAGTGTATGTGAAAGGTGGGACATGTACTGAGGTGTGCACCATGTCCTAACAGTGAAATACACTCCATTTCGTTTTTCACTGTTGTTAGGCCATCTTGCCCATATAACAGAATGGGGAGGCTGTGTAATATGTTTCCAGCCTATCTTCCCATAGGCTTAAGATGGAGAGGTGAAGTTTAGTATGCCTGAACTCACGATTTAATAACACATATTTTGTGAAGGTAGTTTTTGCATTGTGTGTTTAGAAACCACACCTTTAGAAGTGGCTGGTTTTTTGTGTTCTAACATTTCTGTGTGTCTCTACCTGGTTGTAGATTGACTGTCTGGATTTAAATGTGATAGGCTCTGGGAAATGTATTGACCCAGGGGAGGAGGTGATTTAGCAACAGGCAGACCTGCATCTGGAGTGTAGTGGGGAGGAGTAGCCCCTGGAGGTGAAGAGGCCTGGCCTGCCGCCATAAAACAATGGCTCCATCTCCTGCTGAGTGATTGAGGATTCAGACCCCCACTAATCAAAGGAAGAAGGTGTCACTGGCAGGGAGACACCCAGAACTGGTTTGGACAGGGTGTAGTGCCCCCCCTGAACACAAAAGACTTCAAAGACATTTAGGGGTATAACTATGAGAGTCCACTTCCCAAATCAACAAAGTCGCATCGGAGGCCCAAGTCATGAGGAAAGGAGAGGAGAGTGAGGTCGCACCCCCCAGGTAACTCTTACACTTTATACATTTGCCTTGGAGATAAGCCTGGCTGCTCATGCCAAGCTACCGAGAGGGTGAGCAGGGGCTATCTGAGAAGGTGTCCTTCCTTTCCCTGACTTAGAAGCAAGGGTCCCTATTTGGCCTAAGGTACCTACCTCAGCCAACTAGAGACCCCCAGTTCTAACAGGCATTTAGACCCCCTAGCATCTCCATACAATTTATGTGAAGTGATTGTTCTTCCTATGACCATTTCCCTCCTTTTCCAGGTTTCCTAACCAGGCATCCCAAAGATGGCTTTCCCATTCCATGCTTCGAGATTCATATGCCACCAGAGAAGATCTTCTTGGGCATCTTTCGAAAGGGGAACCGTGTCCCCGTACCAAAGACCATTCCTTAAACCCCAGGCTTTCAATCTTTGAAGCGCTCTGTAATGGAGGGGGCCAGGCCAGGGCAGAATGCCTGAATCGAGGAGGCGAGAAGAGCCTGAATTCTCGCTAGGTCTCCTAAAAGAATGGAGTCTTTGGATAAGACTGTCTTTATTTCTTTCTTTATCTTTAAGACTTTCTTGCGTGGTAGGACTAGTTGTGACAGAACGGTATTTACCTGGAAGCCAAGGAATTCCAGCTCCTGAGAAGGAGTCATGACAGATTCCTCTGCATATATAATAAAGCCCAGATTTTCTAACAGATTTATTGTCCATGATTAGTGAGTCAGTACTTCGGACTTGCTCTGAGACATAATGAGAATGTCGTCCAGATATATGATGAGTTGAACTCCCCTTTCCCGCAGAAAGCTTACCACAGGTCGAACTACCTTGGTGAAGATAGGCCGAAGGGAAGACATTGGAATTGGTAAAGAATCCCCCTCTACAGGAAGCGGAAATAATTCTGACAGTACTTGTCCATAGGTATTGTAAAGTAGGCATATTTTATATACAACTTTACCAGCCAGTCTTGGGTTGGTAAGATGTCCCTCAGGAGATGGATATCTTCCATCTTGAAATGTCTGTAGTTTAAAAAGGTGTTTAAATCTTTGAGGTTTATTACTGGGAACCGACCTTTCTCCTTTTTCACTAAAAAGATAGAGCTTATGAAACCCTTTTCTAATGTTTTTTGATTTGAAACTATCTTTAATCCCCCTTTTCCTAACATTTAAGACACTTCTGAGTGTATCAATCCCTTCTGTTCTTCATCTACACTCATTTCTCTGGGAATTTTGTGTTGGACTGGGACATGCCAGAAACCTATTCTGAAACCCAATACTGTTTCCAAAATCCAGGGATCTTGTGTTATTTTCTCCCAGTTGTGGGTAAAAAACCTTAGTCTCCTTCCTACTTTTAATGATTTGTTTAAGTTAGTTTTGCTCACCTTGATGTCCTTGGTTAGAAGGTCTTGATCTTCCGCCACAGAATCTTAAGCCTCTTCTTCTTTGTGGGAAGAAATTGGAGCTCTGGCAATAACCTCTGTTGTAGTTAGAAGGACCTCTCTGGTTCTGGGGGTAGAAGTGGGACCTGTATGTCCGCAGGTGACAGCCTGTCCTCTCCTGTCAGCCTGTCCAAAAAATTGGTGTGAGCTGAAACTCTACAAATATTGGTCTGAGCCTTACTAAAGGCTGGGAAGGTAGAGACATACTTCCCTAGTGATTTAATGAAGTCGTCACCAAAGAAAAGCCCTTTGGCGTCACCCATATCCTCCTTGGAAGACAAATCAGCCAATTTTGGGTACATCCTTAGTAAGACATCTTTGCATCTTTCTGTAACTAGGTTAGTGTTGGCATCACCTAATAGGCAGATAGCGCGCTGTGACCAGCCTCTCAGGAGGTCGATATTTACAGGTGTATTATTACTCCTTGCTTCCTCAGCAATAGCTATTTAGCTACATGGTCCGTAGGCCCCCATTCAGCACTATGAGGGTGCCTAATGGTAGTGGGATTGAACATCTCCCCCTTGAGGACATTGAAGCTTGTTCTAGATAATGATCTAGCAATTCCATCAAGAATATCCTCCTGATCGAATATAAACTCGTCCATTAGCAATTCATCATCACAGTCAAGGTACAAGGTACTCCTCAGAGGAGTTATGGACATTGTTCCTTTCTCTGGTGCCACAGTGGTCACTTTGGGGCATATTATCAAGAACAGGAGATAAAATTATCGCCGCTTTATCAGCAGAAAACTGCTGATAAAGCGGCGATAATGGGCTTGATAATATGCTTTATGGAATTTCAATCGGAGCCCATGTTAGATGTCTTCACATCTAACACGGGCTTCGATTGGAATTCTACAGAGCATATTATCAAGTCCATTATCGCCGCTGTATCGGCAGTTTTCTGCCGATAAACCGGCGATAATTTTATCTCCTGTTCTTGATAATATGCCCCTTTGTTCTTTCATGCCACTGTGGATAACTCTTCTTTGTGCCCTGTAAGGGTGCCCTTTCTCTATTGTGCTGCAAGGAGCACCATTCTCTGTTGCAGCGCGATGGCTACCCGGGTTAAAGGCGTGGTTAGAGGCCTCTTCTAAGTGTTTCCTCTTTTGGGAAACCTTCCCCTGATTTTCTGGTTCCGAGGTAGAGGGGGAGTCTCTATCTGAGGGGGAGAAAAAAGTTCTCCTCGGTGGGTCTTTCCCTCTTCCTCTTATCTAATGCTGCATCCACCGCCTCTTTAACTGAGGATCCGAGTTCCTCCTCCAGGAACTTCTTAATGCTTTCCCCCATAGGATCTTTTGATTGGGTTTATTTGGTTCTGAATCCATTAAAAGGGATTCTTTAGAGAGATAAAACATGTTTTTTTAATTGTTTTCTACTAAGGCCCAAATTGGGGAGTCTGGGCGTCTGCTCGGCGTCAGTTCAGATTACTCACAGTTAGGGATTATCACTCTCTTGTGTTCCCTTAATCACGGGTAGTTCAGGTAAATATTCTTGTTGAAGTGAAAAAGAAATTAGCCACCAGAGGAGGAAGAGTGTTAAATATTGTAGAGAAATGAGAAAAATGAGAAGCGTTAATTAGTCAGTTTCAGCTCGAGCGACGAGCTGTAGGCATGGTAATGAGTCAGAGAGTGTCAATACAACAGAAAGACATACGCCTTCCCAGGAAGAGACACTCTCGTGACGTGTCACCAGAGGCCTGGATGATGGCTCCGCTAGTTAAGGCCCGGTTGCCAAGCTATGTCGTGAGTTCTCTTATTAGATGCTCTCGGCCTGGGAGGCTACCGGCAATGTTTATTTTGAAAAGAAATAGCGCGAACTAGTGCTTCCGTATAAGTGCTTCACCTACATGGTTTGCGCTCACAGTAACTAAACAAGGCTAAAATGGGATTGAAATCCGAGAGGGAAATAACCGGGGCATTTTCAAATATCGATTACTATAAAAACGGGGCATTTTCAAAATAATTCTACAATTTACCTGGCTGCGTGGTTATGATACACGCTACAAAATCAAAACATATGGAGTACAAGGTAACATAAAAAATACGAGATAACATAAAATGTTAGAGAAAACGATAACATTTAGTGTAAAGAGACAATAATTAACTATAGCCAAAGCGATTTATGACTAGAAAAGCGTTTTGCTTTAGGTAATCTTTCAGTAATTAAAATTCACTGTTCTACTTTTCTAAAATAAGGTACAAGTGAAACTGAAATACTTATCTTGCGATGGGCAGCTAATAAAAGAGGAGGATGATGCATTACACAGGAGATTTATAGTGCCTAGATGAACATTCTTTTACTTTGAGATGTACTCAGTATTCTTTATAGGGCTGCATGTTTGGGCGGCAAATAAAAGTCTTTGCATAATGGTAGCCTCCGGTCTTGTAATGAAATTTACACATAAGTAAATCTACACGTGTAAATTTAGTCTTACAATGTAGAGTCTGGGAGGCGGGGCTTGCAGCCGGCAAAGATGGTCGCAGCCTAGTGAGGCTCCTGACCCCCCGCCCGTTAATCCGCCCTTTTTATCCTTTTGCAGACCTGGGATCCCCACCGAACCTCGGGGGAACCCAGCGGACGCTCCTGTGCCTGCTCCGGTCTGGGAAGAGACTCACTGCCCCCGCGGAGAAGGGACGACCTGGCGATGGAGCTCCGCTCTGCCGGAGCATAAGATGGCGGCGATCCCGTGACCCACGAAGAGCCTCTTCACTTTCAGCCGGCCAGCCCGCCCCTGAAGATCGCCAGCGGGGACTGCTCTGCAGTGTGGCGCAGACCGGAGGACTACGCGACTGTGGTGAGACCCCTGATCCGGAGCCGTGCCTGCTGCCGCTTCGCGACCCCAGCGAGGCCCCTCCCCCCTCCTGGAACGGGTCGACTCGACACCCCGGCTTCGGAGGCCTGCGGCGGCCGGAGGTGCGGTGAGCCGAACAACGCTGATCTCCCCGGCTCCCCCCGATCCTCTGGACACCTCGAGACCGCTGGGACCGTGGGGGCACCAACCACGAATGGCGGCCCCGTCGCGGGATCGGCAGAGACGCGGTCCGCCTCTGAGTCCACGAACACCGCCCCCTCCCCACCCGCACACTTACTGACTTGGGGAAACGGCCTTTGGTGGCCTGGAGCGCCCGGGGATAGGGGGGTGCGGGCATACATTGGGTATCGAACTGCCTGAGGAGTGGGAGCCACCGGCGTGGCTCCCTGGAGCTGGGACCCGCTACACCAAATGTTCACTGGCCCACTAACGCTGCCTAGGGGGCTGCAAAACGCTGGGACAGCTTACTCAGCAGCCGCCTCAGACGACCACGAGCTTCGCGAGGTCAACACGCGACGAGGCACCCAACTTGGATTCTGGGTCCGGCCCTACTGAAGGAGCTACACCTCTGGGGCGCCTGAGACCCTCTGCCCTGCGCCTGATCCCCCGGCCATCATTCAAGGGGCCCGGGCCACCCCAGCGGGGACAACAGAGAACTGGCATTACTGTGGGTCGCTCTGGGGGAGCCCCCTTTGTCCCACCCTCCGGAGCTTGAGTGTCAGAGAAGACGCATTGGCCTACACGCCCGGACCGCTGTCTTGCCACCTGCATACACCACCTTGGGCGCTTACCACTAGTAGGAGAGCGTCGGGCCGGCATTCCCTGGCAGCCATGAGGAGTACTTTGGGGTACGACGCTGGGAGTTGGCAGCGAGGAGCGACAAGAAGAGGAGGACTCGATACCCAGGAGCTCAGTGGGGTCGGACGTCCTGCATGTGAGTCTGTCACTACTCCTGAGTTTACCGACCTATCAACCCCTACTATCTACGAGCAGCTTTCCTTTGCTGGGAAGAGCGCCAATCATCGCTCTCAGTGCTGTACTGCCCTGATCTGCGAATAATAGCCCAAGATGGGGAAACCTAGAGGCCCGAAGGGAGAGGGGGGCGCTTGAACGGAGGCTCCGGACGACACATTGCCGGCCCCACCAGATCTCCAGCAGATGCAGGACCGGATCCTAGAAGCCATCACCGCCACAAAAGACGCCCTGCATCAAGACATAGCACAAGTGGCCACGAGCCTTGGGCTCCTGCGAGCGGATCATGGGAAACTATCGGACAGAGTGAAAACTACGGAATTTGCCCTGAAAGAGCTGGTACCCGCAAAACAAATCTGTTGAAGGACAGCTAACGGACGCTCTGGACAGAATACAGGCCCTCGAGCGGCGAGCGGCGGATGCGGAAAATCGCAGCAGACGCAACAACGTGCGCCTTGTGGGCCTTCCGGAAAATAAAGAAGGCCAGGACATTGTGGGCTACCTGACCACCTGGCTACAGACAGACGTGGCACCTGAGGGTCTCTCCCCCTTCTTCACCATCGAAAGGGCTCACCGGGTACCAGCCAAACCACCCAGTACGGGACAATCACCCCGACCTGTAGTAATCAAACTACTACACTACAAGGACAGGGATTGGTTACTGCAGAGAGCGAGAACAGCGGGCCCCTTCCAAGTGGACAATTGTAGAGTGACGCTGTTTCCGGATTATACCTTTGAGACCCAGAGACTACGAGCCTCTTTCTTATCCATCAAAAAGGAACTGAGGACAGAGGGCCTGCAGTACTCGCTACTTTTTCCGGCCAGGCTGCGGGTGATAGTGGACGAGAAATCCCTGTTCTTTCCTTCCTCAGCGGAGGCGTGGGCCTGGTGGGACACGTACAAAGCCGGAACGGATGGAGCACGCATGAGAGAGGAGGATGCGCGGCTGCAGCATCCACTGCGAAGATCTCGGAGGGTGAGGGGCCGTAAAAAAACCAACGGTCTCGCAGACGGAGAGTGAACGGAAGGCTGCACTACAGGCGGTAATTGACGTGTCGGGTGCTGTCCTGACTCAATAGGATCGAGCCTCGGGGTCCGAGGCTCGAGCAACGGATTCTGAAACAGAACTATCGGAATTCGGCGGCACGAAGGGCCCGGAGATCACGCCGCAAACATCGGGAGAGATTGTTGAAGGCTAGGGAGGCTCTGCCGACCCGGTACTACCCTTTGCTGGCGGAACTTGGCTGATCTACAGGCCGGCGAAGGCAGATAATGGACGATAATGTTGTGAGTAACACTGTTTTGAGGGCGGGGGGATGGGGACGGAGGTTCCAAAAAACCCGTAGCCGACCCGCGCCTCTTAAGGCCCATAAGGCCTCCGCAGTGCAGTCTGCGGATTGGGAGGGTAGTTGGGCAAGGTTGCCCGCACATGGTTTGGATGGGAGTGACTCTAGCACAGTTAGGTCCTGTCCTGGAGGGAGGGAGGGGATCCCGAGGCAGTTGGGGTAGCCAGGGGTACAGTTGTGGGAGGGGAGAGGGGAGTTGTTGTTATGGGGGGGAGGGAATCTGTCATCATGAGTGATCCGGGGAACGGCCATAAGGCACAGAACCACACTACGTGGAACAATGACTAATGTGGGATCGATAAAGTGTGTGACTTGGAACGTGAGGGGGCTGCACACCATGTCCAGATGACACAAGATACAGGCCGATCTAGTTCGCAGAGGGGTTCATATAGCACTGCTGCAAGAGACACACTTGACGAAACAGGAGGGAATAGCACTGCAGCGTAGATGGAGGGGACACTTGTTTAATACTACATATTTGGCCTTTGCTAGAGGAGCCTTGATTTGGGTAAGGGCGGGCACCCCGTTCCAAGTTATTCGACAGGTGGTGGATCCGGAAGGAAGATTTGTGGCAGTGGAGGGTATCCTTAGAGGACGTCACATAGTGCTTTGCAGCGTGTATGCGCCGGATCACTGAAATAATATCGAGGGTCAAAATATCGACTTGCCAAAATATCGTGGACAAAATATCGACAGTCAAAATATCGAGTTTGTATCTACAAACAGGTAAGTACAAAAATATCGAGTACAAAATATCGTTAACAATAATATAGATGTAAAAAATATCGACTTTATTAAAAACAGTGTTAAATTAAATTAATATTAAATTTTAATTACTAAAATATACTTAAAAATACTTAAATTAAATTATAATAATTAAATAATAAATGAAAATAATAAAAATAATTTTTTACAATCTTATTTGTTGACCCTGAACGCTAAAATATACCCCTTTACCCAAAAACCCAAAACCGACCCTGAACCCTAAAAATACCCCTTTACCCAAAAACTAAAAACTGACCCTGAACCCTAAAAATGCCCCTTTACCCAAAAACTGAAAACTGACCCTGAACCCTAAAAATGCCCCTTTACCCAAAAACTGAAAACTGACCTTGAACCCTAAAAATGCCCCTTTACCCAAAAACTGAAAACTGACCCTGAACCCTAAAAATGCCCCTTTACCCAAAAACTAAAAACTGACCCTGAACCCTAAAAATGCCCCTTTACCCAAAAACTGAAAACTGACCCTGAACCCTAAAAATGCCTCTTTACCCAAAAACTAAAAACTGACCCTGAACCCTAAAAATGCCCCTTTGCCCAAAAACTGAAAACTGACCCTGAACCCTAAAAATACTCCTTTACCCAAAATGTATCAATATTATTTAATTACCAAATAATAATTAATTAACAATAACAATAAAGTAAATATATTAGCACATTAGCTGTAATTATTTTAATAATTAATAATCATTTTTCCCAATTAATTACTTAACAATAACACAAAATTATATATATTAAAATGTACTCTAATTAATGTAATTAACTAATTACAAATAATTAATTACCAATTATTACTAATACAAAATAGGTACAAAATTATATTAATTAATTAACTAATTATTATTAATTAATTATCAATTAATTATTAATTATAAATATTTACAAACATATATTAATTAATTAATTATTATTAAATTACTTCCCACCCTATTCCCCTATAAGCCCACAACCTGCTACAGAATTACATTACGCAATTATTAAAAAAACAAAATTCATTTAATAAAATATTTTATAACATTAATACACACTTTTCACACATATTATTACATAAAAATACACTATAAAATATTATATATTATTAAAAATTCGATATTTTTGCTATCTATATTTTATACAGTCGATATTACTTCACTTACCTGAAAAACGATATTTTTGTAGTCGATATTATGTCCAGTCGATATTTTGTCCAGTCTATATTTAAAACTCGATATTATGTCCAGTCGATATTTTGGAGTCGATATTTTGTCTGTGCACCGTATGCGCCCAATGGGGACCAGGCTGCGTATTATGTGCGGCTCTCCGGGACACTGGCTAGTTATCTAGTAGGCCCTGTTCTGTTGGGGGAGACCATAATTCAGTAATTGATGTTGACCTAGACAGATCACACCCCCCGCTACACGCTTCCCCGGTACGCAGACTGGCGAAATGCAGGTTAGACTGGCAGGGACAATGGGGGTTAACAGATGCTTGGCGCACGCAGCACCCACAGGAGCGAGATTACTCATTCCACTCTGGCCTCCACGACCTCCATGTTCGTATAGACGCCTTTTTGTGCTCTCCGTTGGTGCTCCCTGCGGTCGCCCGCACTGAATACCTAGCGCGTACGATCTCGGACCATAACCCTTTATTACTAACGCCGACTGGATGACTGAAATCTCTAAGGTCCCGACGTGGCAGCTTCGCCCGGACACATTGGACACATTGGATGACCCGCTGTTCCGCGAGGCTCTGGGGGACAGAATTGAGCAATATTTTGTGGAGAACGAAGGGTCCACCAATTCCAGAGCCACGGAATGGGAGGTGGTGGTCCGCGGGCATTGCATTGGAAAATTTGCGGGGGCCCGCAGGACATTATTAGATGACTTGGACAGGGCGGAACGCAAGCTGCGCGAGATCGAACGAGCGCGTCCGGACCGGCCTGACCTCCAGGAAGATCTCTGTGCAGCAAGGGAGGCGGTGGCGGCAGAATTAGAACATCTCCGCAGTTATGATTACAAGGCGTATTTGGTGAAAACGCACGCTGAAGAAGATAAAGCGGGGACTCTGCTGGCTTGGCTGGCCAACCCCACCAGACGCAGTCACCCGATTCTGGCCATCTCAGACGGAGAAGGCAACATGTGCACCACGCAACCGGCGATCCTGAGTAGCTTCAGGACCTATTACGAACAACTATATAGGAGCGACCTCGGCGATAAGGAGAGGGACATAGCTGCTTTCCTAGAGAACCTGCAGCTGCCGCGTTTAGACCAAGACCAGGCGAAAGCCTTGGGAGGCCCAATAGAATTAACGGAAATCAGGGGGGGGCGATAAAGCGGATGGCCCGGAATAAAACCCAGGGCCTGGACGGATTGACGATCAAATTCTATGGGCGATATATCGAACAGCTAGGCCCACGACTTCAAATTATTTATGCTGAAGCTAAGCTTAAGGGACGACTACCGTCCTCAATGCGTGAAGCATTGATGATCCCCCTACTGAAACCGAGGGGAGAGAGCACTAATACCGCGTCCTACCGACTGCTATCAATGCTGACCACCGATTATAAGATCCTGAGCACGGTGTTGGCGAACAGGCTGTTGCAGCACATGCAGACTCTCGTCCATGGTCACCAGTCCGGGTTCATACCCAAGCGCAACACCAGTCACAATATTAGGAGACTGACCCGTCTGTTGTGCAGCCCTCCGCCACAGGCAAGGGCCCCCTTGGTATTAGCAGTGGATATAGAGAAGGCGTTTGATAGCCTGGAATGGGATTACCTTTATAGAGTGCTGCGGTGCTTTGGGCTCGGAGAGGACTACATATGGTGGACGAAAGTTTTATATACTGAGGTGAAAGCGAGGGTGAGGGTGGGCACCCTGATATCAGATCAATTTGAAGTGCTTCGTGGCACCAGGCAGGGCTGCGCGCTATCTCCACTGCTGTTTGCCCTGGCGGTAGAACCTCTGGCGGCGATGGCTAGAAGGGGCGCTTACTATGGGGGACTGGCCCACAGTGGGACTCACCATTTTATCTCGCTATACGCGGATGACCTCCTTCTTTTCCTGGAAGATGCCGACGAGGCGCTGGCAGGGGCGGAAAAACTCCTGGAACGCTTTGGAGAGATATCTGGCCTGAGGGTTAATTGGGCCAAGACCTGCCTGTTTCCCCTGCGCAAGCACGAGACCCAGCCCTTCCTCCGGCCTTTACTTCGATGGGAACCCAGTTGTTTAGAATACCTAGGTGTGCATGTCTACCATGAAGAGGTGGACATGCTGGAAGGGAACGTCGGCCGTTGCATACGAGCCCTGAAGGGCAATATGTCCTTCTGGGCCACTCTCCCGCTATCGGTCACAGGACGCGTATCGCTGCTCAAGATGATAGCGTTGCCCTGACTATTGTATTACTTCCGGACCCTGCCTATTTGGGTCCCAGCCGCGTTTTTCCGACAGCTGAGAACACTGACAATCGCCTTTCTGTGGGGCACGGGTAGGCGGAGGGTGGCACTGTCTACGCTGATCCGCCCGAAGGATGAGGGCGGCCTGGCTGTCCCAGATTTTGAGCTCTATTATTTAGCGGCCCAGCTCCAAACCCTAACGCAAGAAATAGCGAGGGTCTACCGCGGCCCGGAACAGGTCCGAGACAGCGGCATCCTCCGACATGTGCTTGCCTTCATTGCCCTGCGGCAGAGGTTGCCACTGAGAGACTTATCCGTAGAGGAGCGAACTCTCCGCCTGTGCTGGAACCGCTCGGCGAAGCTCGCGGAGACTAAATGTCCATATGCGCCCGAGATCCCCCTCGGCATGGTGACGGTGCTCCCACATGGGGGAGACTGGTCACACTTACAGGGCTGGGAGGAGGCGGGACTGCAAGTGGTGGGAGACTTGTTCGAGGATGGGGCATTGGTCCCATATCAGACGCTACAGGAACGCTTCGACCTCCCACGAGGCGACTATTTATTGCATGCGGCAGTAGTGCGAGCTATACAGGGACATTGGGGCATGGGGCTCGCAGAGCCGCCGGTAGCCCAGGCCTGCCAGTACATTATGATGTCGGCAGGCACCTATAAGGCGGTTACGTGCTTATACTCGAGGATGTTGAGGGAAACACTGCAGCCGCTGAATACTTTGAAGACCAAGTGGGAATCAGATTTGCAGATGGAGATCCCGGATACCACGTGGATGCAACTGGTGGGACGGGCTAGAAAGAGCACGAGGAACGCTCGTTTCCAGCACATTCATTTCTATATTCTCCACAGAGCCTACCTTACCACGGGCAACATACAGAAATACTTTGGAGCGGAGGAGGCCGCCTGCCTATGCTGTAATACAATAGGGACGGATCTAACTCACATGCTCAGAGAATGCCCCCACCTACAGAACTACTGTAGAGAGATCGGCGACACCTTGAATGAGGCCGCGGATAGAGACCTCCAATATACTACAGCGGTCAGCATTCTTCACTGGTTTCCGCACACACCAAAAAATAAGATGTCGAGTAGGGTCATTGATATGGGCCTCCTCTTAGCCAAACGGGAATTGACAAGGGGATGGAAATCGAAAGCGAGCCCGACACACCGCAGATGGCTCGCTGAGTTTCTAAAGTGGGCGGCGAGCGAGAGCACAATTAGATACCAGTTGGCGCGCAGGAGGGCAGAGGAACGGGCCCTGGAGGCAGCTATGGAGTGGGAACTCTTAGTGCAAGCACTGCGAGATAGCGCATTAGAGGAGGAGGAGGATGAGCGGGAAGGGGCGACTGCTGCCACTAATGATCATGGGACGGCAGCACCAACGCCAATCACACACACACAGTAGGTAACTACAGCCATCTGATTGCAATCATACAGACCTGATTCCTCTCCGGGAACGAATGGTGACACTAGGGGCGGAGGGGGAGTTTTGTGGGGGGGGGGAGGGACCCCTTACCGGTAATGTCATTGGGATGTTTAGTGGTAGACACAACGGGTGGAGAGGGTTTAGGAAAAAATTAAAAAGCAGACAGTGGAACCCCCTCATGCGCTGTACAGTGGCCTCCAACTGTGAGGATTATACCGTCCTGTGATCTTGCCGCCCAACCTCCGGGATGTGGGCTGAACGGCTGTGTATGCAGAATGCGGGCTTACAACGGAAGGGGGGCTTCCATACTGATGACAATTATGCGATTGATATATTCTGTGATTTGATCTGCAATAAAAGTTGTTTACAAAAAAAAAAAACAATGTAGAGTCTGTTCACCGACCACATTTTGTACATTTAGTAGTACCACAATAGTCCTGCAATAGTACTACTTACATAATAAAAATGCTATTCACATACCAACGTGTCGAGGTCTGTGTCTCTGCATCGCCTATCTTTTCTGTGCAGAGATGTATGTGCTGGATGCGGAGACCTCTGCACTCCTAAGTATAGGTTTTAGTGGTGATAAATTTTGGAGGGACATTTTGGCGGTTCTCTTGCCAAGTGTTCACAGTTATTTGATAGTTACGATCGCGGGACGTCAGAAACGAGCAGTCCGGATAGTTTCTGCTCGTTTCTGACGTCCCGCAATCGTAACTATCAAATAACTGTGAACGCTTGGCAAGAGAACCGCGATTTGAACAAACCACCAGAATCTGTTCTTCGCAATACTGCTGTATGCACAAGTGCGTGCTACTCAAAACTGAGTCTGCACATTGCCCGCTTCTAAAAGAAATTAGCTGAGGCCGTCACTTAAGCCTAAAAGTGTCTTGATTCGGAACAAAAAAAGGGTCAACCTTGTATATATCAATATTCCGTCCTGATGATGGTCTTGTAAATGATCAAGATAAGACCGAAACGTCGACCTACCTAGTCCAATTCTGCACAGTATGATTTGTACCGACTTTTGATTTTTTCCTGATTGATAGTGGAAATCAAGTTGTCACCGTTTTAGCAGTCTGGACTGTTCTCTTGGATATATTATAGGAAAAGTAACCAATACCTTAAATATCCAGTATATATCTTTGTATGTACCCTGCTTTATGTTACTGTTCATTTTTTGTACAGAATTATTCTTTGTCTTGAATCCAAAAATAATAACTCTTCAGACAAACAAATTATCCTGGTTTCATGTTTTATTATTCATTTACTGTATTCATGATGTTAGTGTGGTAACATCCTCTGTTTCTCATTGTTAGAAACTTTTTAACTTATCTGAACAGCCGCTGTTTGAACTCAGATTTAGGTACTCTGATTGCTTTTCAACAAGTCCTAATTAGTGCTGAAACCTCATATAAATGAAATCCCTTGCTGGCCACTTCATATTATACTAAAACATTACAATCACATTACCAGGCTCGGTCCACTAGGTAGATCAGGAGCAACATGGCCGATTTTAGCTGGCTACACACCTCATCCTGACATCGAAGGGATGTCAAACGAGGAGTTACTCACTTAACTCAAAGAGTTAATAAACATTTACAGACAATATGTCCAATATGTCATGCAGACTTTCACAGTCCAACCACCATTAACCATTGCAAATCAAACCCCTCACCAGGGGAATTCACTAAAAATTACTCCACAGACTTTACACGCAGTCAAGTGTAAAATGCCCACAAAACGTGAACAAATTCCATTCTGGATAGCTCCGAAAATTACTCAAATCGAAGCAGTATTTCCTGATACTAGCCCTTATGAGAAACACAGAATCTTAATGATCTGCTTACCAATGGTGATCACACAGCATCTGGAAGACTGCACCTCTTGGGGTACAGGCTTTGCTGCGATCTACACTAAAACACATGGTGTTCCGTCTATGGCGGTAATACCTGATGACCTGAAACAAATTCAAAATGAATGTGGGGCAGAGCCTGCTCTGAATTTACGTATGAAATTACTGGAAAACTTCGACCAGGTCTCAACAATAATATTATCCAATATTAAAAGGGAGGCAGTTTCTGTGGTGATCCGCCAACGCCTAAGGGAATTTGATGTAACAGAACATCAACAAGAACTACCCAGAATAATAGAAAAATCCTAGGAAGAATTAGGCTACAACAGTTTGGATGGAAAACCTTTGAAACCACAACTATCTGGAGTTCCTGAGAAGGACTCTATTAAACAAAATCCTACATCTTCTAAAAAGAAGTGGGAAAATAAAGTCCAAAGATGATCAACACGTTCAGAAAAACAAACCAGAACCTCAATTCACCAAGAAAAAGATAGCAGGTCTAAAGATCAGACATGCAGAGAATTCTGAGAACACAACTCAAGAATGTGGAATGGGCTCAGACAATGCTGGACAGTGCAGCAGAAGTAACAATAGCTCGCCAGAACCTGAAGGAACTTCTGGAGACAGTGGACTTGAATGAGTACATCACAGTTGAAACTGTAGACACTAGGGTTAGTTCTCTACAAAGGTTATATAAAATCACACTCCGGATGGAGGGAGACACGCCAAGAAAAGTGAAAGCACTCTTTTGGGAGAGACTTTTAAACGGTTATGGTATACTTCTAGCAGAACAGGACTGGCCACCAGAATTTGTCAGGGAGTGCCCACATGGCGAAGACATTGTTATGCCAGCCTTCTTCAACCATGTTCCAGTACATTTAAAATATACTTATGCCAGCAAATGGGCAGTCACCCAGGCCCCAACATTATACAAAAATCATATAGGATGGGATGAGGACTCACCTTACCAAAAGATCCAGTTAAAAAATAAACCTACTGCACAAAGGCAGTACCCAATTAAGCAAGAAGCTAAAAAACAGGTCAGGGAGATCTTAGATCAACTTGAATACCAAGGAGTGATTGAAACATGCACCTCCTCAATGAACAATCCTATGTTTCCTGTTTCCAAACCTGACAACACATATCGTCTAGTTTTGAATTACAGACACCTGAACACTTGTTCAAAAACATTTGCAGTGCGAAATGCACATAGTACAGCATTAATGAATAACATTGTGCATAAAAATATAACACCACATTAGACATTTCAAATGGTTTCTTTTGTCAAAACATAGAACCTGAAAGTAGGTATTTGACAACTTTCTCAAAAATGGGGCCCCAGTGTCACTTTTGTCGACTCACACAAAAGTTCAAGAACAGCCCGGGGTTATTCTCAGCAAGAGTAACAGAGTTACTACAAATTTATGATGAAGAGGCATTGTCATATGTCGATGATATCTATCTGACAGACGATGACCTGGATAGGCACTTGAACAGGGTGAATACCATTATATTAGGCTTCGCCTCTGAGGGTTACAAATTCAATTAAAAAAAATCAAGAATTGCCCATCTCAATGCCCTTTTCCTAGAATATGAGCTTTCAGGTAAAGGCAAAAGGCTGACAGCCAACTTTTTAGAAAAGTCTGCACTGCTCCAACCTCCAAAAACGCTGAAAAATGTACATTTGATTCCAGGTTTCCTGAATTTTGGAAGAACTTACATTCTGACTTACCTAGAAAGGGTTAAACCTCTTGACGATTTAATCAAACCTGATTTTAAAATAAAAAAATTGGACACATGAACACACAGAAATATTGTGTTCACTTCAAGCTGACATTTTAGCAACAAATCACTTACAAACACGCGCAAACGTACGCAATCTAGTGATCCAAATTATTTAGGGTCAATGCGGATTCACCTACTTAACTTTTAATGAAGGTCAAAAAGTACCATTTGCATACAAATCACATTTGTATACACAAGCGGAAATGCGCTTTACTTCAACAGAAAAAATTCTGACAGCAGTTCAAACCATTGTAGCAAAAGAAAGAGCTCTAGCTCAGGGGAAACTCGTAATTGTCGTGACTCCAATACAAGCCTTAGAGGCGGTTACAAAAGCGAGCATTCCGAATGCAAAAGCGTTACATCCAAGATGGATATAATGGATTAATTCTCTTGCTGCAACAGATGTTGAATATGTTTTTGATCCTTATTTAAAAACACAAGCAATCCTGCAATACAAAGACGAATGCCGAATGCCCTCTGCCTATTGAGATTTTCCCTCTTGATCAGTACGAATTTATAATTTATACTGACGGATCAGCACAACCCGCTACGGTAAGTAAGCAAGCTTACAGTGCAGCATGCGCAATCGTTAAAGATCGTATGCGCGACGGTAAATTCCGACCGATGGTCACAAAAACTCAATCTCTAGGAGATTGTACAGCTCAGCGAGCTGAACTACAAGCATTCAAATTGGCACTTGAAAATACGGATCGCAAATTCTCCACCCTTATAGTGTGCGATTCTTTTTACTGTGTTCAATCAAACAATGAATATTTGCAAAATTGGCTTCAAAATGGTTTTGAAGATGCAAAAGGTGGCACAAGCAAGCATAAAATGCTTTGGGAACAAGTAGTTCAGTTGTGAGATGGACTACAAAACACTCACGTGATACACACGCTGAGTCATCAACGTGATGGCAGGGAATTCATTGGCTGATGAAGCCGCAAACGGGGCTGTGCAAACAGCTTCCGTAGCTGCGATCACTCGTTCAAAAACGAGAATAGACAGTGAGATATTATTGGCTGTCAATGCTTCAAGAAAAGGCAGTGGTGCAGCGCTACCTAAAAAGTTTCCACTCAAATACTCTTATATAATTGATGCGAACAACTTTCCGTTTGCTTGAATCCCTGGAGTGGAGTATAAGGTAATTCCAAACATGGAACGCAGATTAGGACTAATCGTAGCAGCACATGAAGGGATAGCCTCTGCCCATGCAGGGGTTTCCGCCACAGTATCGTTATTAAAACAAAGATATTGTTGGCCCGGCATTAGGAAACAGACCAAAAACTACATTTTGGAATGTGAAAGTTTTTACAGTGAAATGACCTGCGCAGAAGCCCCTGTTAATCTCAGATAAACCATTAGCTTGTGTTTACCTGGACCACTGCAGTCCCTTGCAAAGGTATGGTAACTATAAATATATCATGGTCGCAGTGGATTTGTGTTCTAGGTTCCTATGGATGTGGCCTCAGCGCTCGGCTGATGCTCGAACTGTTATAAAAGATTTGCGAGTCTTTATCTGCACATACGCATTTGGCACACTACATTCTGCCCAGGGCCCTGCATTTAGCTCTTGAGCTTACAAAGAAGCAATGGCCAGTTTGGGCATAGCATTGCGGTACTCCTCTCCGTTACATCCTGTGGGAAATTTGGTTGTGGAAAGGAAAAACCGAAACATAAAGCAGTCTATAACAGCTAGGGTATTAGGCTTGGGTGAAGGGTGGGTCAAACATCTTTATGGGGTCCAACGCTCATTAAAGAACTTGCCAAGAAGTTCTCTAGGGGGTGTCTCTCCATATGAGGTCCTATTTGGGACTAGAATGTTGGTTCTAGATCTTGAATGTGAGGGCACAGTGGTTGAAAATAAACTTTTTGATATCAAAGATCGTTTGACTGTCTTACAGGACTTAAATGAACTAAGATCGAACAAAGCAACATGTTCCTGAAGCCAACCATCACTGGGGAAAAACCAGCCATCCCAGCAAGGCCTATCTGGATCCCAAAGCTTGAAGATCTAGTCATAGAGAAGATCGTGGACAAGAAGGAATTTGGGCCTTCTTACAGACAACCAGTACCTGTCCTAGACATCCACGGATCAAGAACAGTACTGCTGCCGCCTCTTGCTGGTAAAAAGGAGAAAAGATTTGTGTCCATCAACCTCATAAAGCCACACTATGTGGCCGATACTAAGCAGTAGGCCATGTGGACTTCGACCAAGTAGCAGATGCACTCCTTTAGCAACTATCCAAGAGGTTCAAACTGAAAGACTATTCACCTTCAAGGAGTCAGAAGTGGGAAATGAAGGACTAAGCAACAATGCTATGGAACTTATTCCTCTTGAAACCCAAATGACAGTTCATCCTAAAACACCTGTCTACACCAATGTAACACATTATCAACTGGTTCCAGCGATTTTAATGAATCCTGATGCAATTCCAACCATTGACAGAACGGCCTCTGGCTATTTCATCTTTGATACGTTTTCTGAGTATCCCAGCGAACCTGAAACAACACCAGCAAAAAGAACTTGCAAAGAACAAGCACGAAACTTTTTCATCTTGTGAAAAATACTTTTCTGGTTTCACCATGGATTGAACTATGGATTTTTTATGAAATACTTTTCTTTCTGATTTGGCTAGCTTTAGTAATGACTCTGAGCATTCTGATAAATGGAAGATATATTCAAATGGACACAGCAAGTAAAAAGGTGAACTTACTTCTGAAACAACACAAATCATCCCATCGTGAAGCAAGAGACTTACCAGCTGTGAACATCACAGCCGTTCCAATACAAGATGGTATAGGTTGGGACAAAACGGATTATGATGTATTTGGCCTGTCTGAACTTTTGAAAATGTTACACTTGTTTAAAATTTCATTAAGTGACTTGATTACCTCTAGTACCTAACAAATAAGGAAATTGGTGGTTGGGTTATAATTGCGCTGGGTAACAGTGATAATAGTAAGGATGAGAAAATATATAAAAGCTCCAAGGACAAGGTTTAGACCACCAATCTAAACACAACAGGCATGAACCAGTCAATGCCCTGATACACAACACAATATTTATCCTGAGCTAGTACGAAAATTCACTTTGCAGCCAATGGACAAATCACAAATCACTGTTTGTTTTCTTCTCTTCTTTCTTTTATTTCATGCGTTGATTGTTCAAAAACCTCCTAGCCGACACGTGTTTCGTCTGATATGGCGTTAATCCACAGACTTCTTCAAGGCTTAAATTGAGTAAATTCGGCCTCTAATCTCTTGTTCAACACCCCTGCCACAACGTCATTGGGGTTCAGTTGTCCTCTTAGTCTATTTTCGTTGTTTTAGCCCGTGGGTAGTGGTTAAAATCAGTCTCTCTCCATACGGTATTAATCGGGTATTTTCCTCCTGTGACGATATCTCGTCTTCTCTAAAACCGGGTTCCTGGCGTTCAGCCAGGAACCCGGTTTTAGAGAAGACGAGATATCGTCACAGGAGGAAAATACCCGATTAATACCGTATGGAGAGAGACTGATTTTAACCACTACCCACGGGCTAAAACAACGAAAATAGACTAAGAGGACAACTGAACCCCAATGACGTTGTGGCAGGGGTGTTGAACAAGAGATTAGAGGCCGAATTTACTCAATTTAAGCCTTGAAGAAGTCTGTGGATTAACGCCATATCAGACGAAACACGTGTCGGCTAGGAGGTTTTTGAACAATCAACGCATGAAATAAAAGAAAGAAGAGAAGAAAACAAACAGTGATTTGTGATTTGTCCATTGGCTGCAAAGTGAATTTTCGTACTAGCTCAGGATAAATGTTGTGTACCTCTAGTACCTATTCTGATGATTGGAACTTCAAGACTGTTAATGACATGATGTCTGATCTATCAAAATCAGCTGCATTCACTAATCATGATTATTTAAGGCACCTACACCTATTTAAGGCGAGTCCCTTCGTAGCCTCGCCCTGACAAGGTAGCGTACTGCTGCGGTAGCGCTTCGCGCACTTTTGCTGACATTAGCATTTTAAAATACCTCTTTTACTATTTGCTTTGCTCTCAGTTTATTATCCCCTGGTTTTAATCCCCGTTACTTGCATCATAATCGGTACTTCACCGCCGCTTGTGCGGGTCCGGTTCTTGGGGTGGGTTTCCTTTTTTGACGCCATCTTGGAGTGGGGTGAGTGTTGGTGTAGGCGCCACTATCTGCGTGCGCTTTAGTGCGCAGGAGCCAGCGAGGGAACACCTATTTAAAGCTCCTCCCCTAGCGCAGCGGGATCGCGCAGCGGGCGTGCCTTCGCGTGGCCGGAGTTGTGCCAAAGTCCAGCCCGTCTGCGCCCGTCCGCGCCAGGACGCATTGGACGGGGCAGGACCCTGGCCCTCACCGCTGGTTGTGTTACTCTAGGGACACTCTATTGGCCATCAGGCTACGAAACAGGAAATGTGACGCTCCGCGGGTGGGGCCGATGTGTGGCCCTTACTCATGTGTTTGCGGGATGTTGGACCTCCCCGCCCCTTCTACATGTGTGAGCAACAACTCTGCTGCTGCTGTAAACAGCACCCGCCCTTCTTACCGCATATGGAACCTGAATGTCAGGTCGATGGTCAAACATCATCAAGACATCGCCGACCTGATAGGTAAGGAGGCGCCGGATGTTTTCTGCCTGACGGAGACCTGGCTACAAGACACGATAGGGCCGTTATCAACTTGGCCTTCCCGCCCGAGTACTCGGTGTACACTCTTAACCGAGCCTCTAGAGGAGGGGGAATAGCGCTTGTGGCTAAGTCCTGCTATCCGTGCGTCTGGCTAGGGCAAAAAATCACTGGCTGTGAAAGCGCGCTGTTTAAGATTGCCATTACACCCAACTTTGCTTTCTCGGGCCTTTTGATTTATCACCCCCCTGGTAGTGATGTGGCCTTCGGGAAGGCCCTCCCAGATGCTATCAGCACGTTGGCAGCAGGCTGTTCCAATTTTTCCATTCTCGGCGACTTAAACCTCCACTATGACAATATGTCTATTCCTGCGGTACACTGCTCTGTCGCTGATCTTGAGGCTCTTCAGCTTGTTCAGTTGGTGTTGCAGCCCACTCATGTAGGCGGTCACACCTTATATCCTTTCTTCACCAATCTAGCAGAAGCTAGTATTTCCACTCCTTCTCCGTTGGCCTGGACTGATCATTACCTGGTGTGTATCCAGTGCCCCCTGCATGAGTCGCAACTCAAACCCACGGTGCGCTCTATTCCTAGACGGCGTTGGAATAAATTGAAGCTTGATGATTTTTTCCACCTTTTGTCTACCGACCCGTTAGGTCCAGTTGAGACAGTGGATGTGGGCTACGATCGCTTTTGTGAGTGGGTCACTAGGGCCCTTGACCCCCTCATTACGATAGCCTCGTGTAAATGTGGGTCAAGGGATCCGAGTCCGTGGTACGATGATTCGCTGCGGGTGCTTAAAAGCACCTGTAGGCGTGCTGAGCGGGAATGGCGCAAAACCTATAACAGCGATAAAAAAAGTTTTGTATTTGGCCACTGTAAAACTTTACCATCGTGCAGTTTGCAGAACCCGCGCGGCTTATTACGCCTTGCAATTTCGCACCAGTACTAACCCCTCCAAAACTATCTTTACAGCCCTGAAAGATCTTATAGCCAAAAAAGTGGCTGCGACTCATCAGGCTTCCATCTCACACTGTGAGACCTTGGCGGCTTTTTTTTTGGAAAAGGTTCACGCCATCTATAGAGCCTTTCCCTCGGTTGTACCCTCTGCCGGTAGACCTCTTAAGCCCCTAACTCTGGAGGTTCTACATTCTTTCCCGAGCTTAACATCGGAAAGTTTCAGTAAACTGGCCCAGCAGGTTAAGTCAGGGTCACCGGCTGATCCTATTCGGCCAGCTCTGTTCAGAGACCTAGCATCCCACGGTCTCTCGCCGGTTTGCTCTTTGATCAACACCTCATTAGCATCCGGCGTGGTTTCAGTGAAGTGGAAACAGGCAGTGGTCATGCCCATTCTTAAGAAACCGTCTCTGGACGTCGGTAAGCCCGAGAACTACCGCCCTATTTCACTTCTCCCGTGGCCTCCCAAAGTTGCGGAGGCGCATGTCAACTCTGTCCTCTCGGACCATCTTCTCCAGGCTAACATCTTAGACAGCACGCAGAATGGATTCCGTGCTGGGCACAGCACGGAGATGGCTCTACTGTACATGGTGGAGCATTTACGCTCCGTGCTTGATGCGGGGCAACCGGCGGCGCTGGTGCTATTAGATCTGAGCGCCGCCTTTGACACCGTGTCCTACCCTATCCTTCTGCTCCGTCTGGAGGAAGCCGGTGTTACTGGCCTTGCTCTCCAGTGGTTCCGTTCTTTTCTTGCCAACCGCTCCTTCTGCGTCGCCGTCCGGCCCTATCAGTCCAAACTCCATCCTCTGGATCTGGGGGTCCGACAGGGCTCCTCGCTGAGTCCCACGTTATTCAATCTTTATGTGAGACCGCTGGCTGAGGTTGTCAGGCATTGGGGTATGACCATGGTGTCATACGCCGATGACACCCAGTTAGGGGTCACGATCAGCGGGGATGCGGATGTGGATGCCCCCAGATCCCAGCAGGGACTTCGGGCGGTCGCAAGCTGGATGACTTCCAACTGTCTCCAGCTGAACGCAAGCAAGACGGAGGTCATGATCTTTGGCAAGCAAACGGAACTCTGGAGAGACAGGTGGTGGCCGTCGGATCTGGGTCCTACGCCAACCCTGGTCGCTGAGTTAAAAAACCTTGGGGTCTGGCTCGACCCAACTCTCACCTTTGTCTGCCACACTAAGCGCACGGCAGCCTGCTGCTTTGGCTTTTTGCGTGGACTACGGCCTGTACTAAAATTTTTCGAAGCCACCACCAGGCAACTTGTGATTCAAGCAACCGTGATTTCTCAGCTTGATTACGCCAGCTCCCTTCTAGCGGGATTAAATCAGTCGGAAATCACCCGCCTGCAGCGTGTACAGAATGCCGCGGCGAGAGCTGTTGTGGGCCTACCTAGATTCTGTCCAACTGCTAACACCTTGCATATGCTGCATTGGTTACCGATTGCGCAGAGGATTCAGTTCAAGGTCCTTTGTGTAGCCTACAAGATTCTCAAGGGATGCCCTGTTATGATCCTTTCCAACCTTCTGTCCCGCTATGTTCCGGTCCGGGCTTTAAGATCTTCGGACCTAGAACTTGCGGTCGTCCCCCGCTTCAAGCGTTGCAGGGCAGGCGGCCGTTCTTTTCAAGTTCGCGCCGCAGTGTTGTGGAACTCACTTCCCCTTGCGATTCGTGCCCTTGGGGATCTGCTCTCTTTCCGCCGAGCTGTAAAAACGTTCTTGTTTCCTTAAATTCTTTCTGCTGTGTTTTGTTCCAGTTGTGTTGTGTTGCTACCTTGTCGGGCGCCAGGACGCTCCTTTGCTGGAGCATCTGTGCCCATAATAAATGAGCTTAACATAACATAACATAACATAACATTTAGAGGGTTCATCAGACTATGAACAGCTTTATTGTTATAACTACTATGGTCATCATTTCTTGCATAAATCTGCAACACCCAGAACTTTATTTATGTAAAACCAATGGGAACATTGTCCTACACCACCAAGGGGTTGCTCAAAAACGTTTGCAATGAAGTTTCCATATTTTTCAGGGTACAATACATCCAAGGGTATGCAGTTCCTAAAGTGAATGGGGGAAAGACAGGTCTTTCTTCATGATGCCCTCACATACTGTGAGGGATGTCATGCTTCATCATTGGACTTTGCGCCTCGTCGGGCCAGCGCTGCAATGCCCGACGGGCTCACCGCAAACAGGGCTCTTCGCCGAAGATCTTTTAGAAGAAGCCGTGGGGTGCGTGCGGGTAAGAGGGCAAGGTTAGTGTAGTGCACGGGAAGTGGGTCTTAAAATAAGTCTGGATCAGTCCTATTCAGAAGCAATTTTAATGGTTATGGTAGATCCAGCTTAGTTAAAAAGAATGTGGACGCCCTATGTGGATATGATGTTCCTAAAGGGCTGTTGCGGTGCAGTGGGTCGACATGTTTCTTCCCTTAGTCGCTCCTAACGAGTCGTGTGGCACTTCTACAGGACCTAAGTGTTTGTATGGTGCACAACTGGTAATCAGGCTCCTAAATTATAGGTGGGTAACCTGACGCAGTGGAGTGGGGCCCTAGTAGATCTGTACTGGGCAGCTGAAGACCTGTGGGGGGTGAAAGAAGGAGGAAGGGGGAGAACAAGAGAGGGGGAACAAACGTACAACAAGGAGATTAAAAACTGGCCAGCGCTGTACATCTTACATTAGGTAGCGCATTGCTGTGGGTATCGCCTGTGATGGCATGCACCTAGTAGTGGAATTGTTGTGTAGCATTTTAGAATCTAAACAAACTTTTCCGATTCATGCCCTTATATAGGTACAATTCACATTGCCCTTATATAGGCATAGAAATCATGCCCATGTTTAGACATAACCCATCCAGTCCAAATACAGGCATGGCTACTTCCACTAGTTCCAAAAAGCCACAACGACTTCTTGGAAAACTCAGCTTCAGCAGTCAGGGACATCCCCTTGCTTGAATATCGATTTGTCCTAGAAATCATGGAGTTTTCAAAGAACTACCATTCCCTTGGGGTTTTTTGATGACGTTATTATGTCTGACTTTATGTCAAACTAGGCACCTTCAAGGTATAAATATGCCTACACTTGCCCTAGCAAACACACAGTGGTTCAGAGCAGCTCGACTATCTACTTCCCTGGCGCAGCTCGCTACAGCAAGTGCCGAAGGAAGCCGACCCTCCAGCTGACGCACTGACAGGGGCTGCCTTTCTTTCGCTGAGAATCCAGCTCCAGTGTTTCCAAGCTCCCCTCACAGGGTGTTGGGAAATCGAGTCCGAGACAGAGATACCAGACCTCCTTCATTCTAAATCCAAGGTACGGAGCTGATTAGACCCTAAGAGAAATCTTGGATAGATTCTTGGCAAAGAAACTAAACCTATGCGACACCATACTTACTTCTTCCCTCGTACTAGACCTAGGTTAGATACATTGGGGTAGGCGTATTTTAGAAGCACCAGTAGAGTGCTTTTAGCTTTTGTTATTTATGTATGTATTTTATGGCTTATAAACCACACCATGCTTTTACAGTATTATTTTATAATACTCTTTTTGCTGTATGCATTATACTTTACTACGATTGTGGCAGTTCATTTCTTTTGCATGAGAAAGAAGACTGTTCAATAAATCTTTTTATTGAAAACGCCCATCTCTCTATTTCTCTGCACCTCTGATGGAACGAAGCATGCACGATTGACTGAGTGAAATATCTATCTATTGTTTCTGCGACTCTAGAGATACTTCTTATTCTTGGGAAACAAAGTTGTCATGTTTATGCAGTTGTCAGAAACTAATCCCTTCTTGTGTATTCGAGAAACTTTCTAGTGACCTCTGAGCTAGCTAGCACTCACAATTAAGTTTAATATATTTGATAGAGACCCAGTCAACCTAAGTCCTACGTTGAATCTATAGGATATATTATTCCAATGCGCAGAGCCTATTGGGAATATATGCCCACATGCATCAACGTCAATTGCATTCGGTGCGAATCGCAATTTTCGGCCGTTTGCGAATGCAATTGACTAATTTGGAATGCATCATGCATTTCGCAATTTTAGGAATCGCAACCATGTTGCGATTTCTAAAATTGTGATTGCATTTAAGAAATCGCAATTTCAGATTTCTTAAATGCAATGCATGATTATTTTTAAATTGCGAATTTGCACTTTGGAAGGGGTAAATTAGCATGAAGTTCAACTTCATGCTAATTTACCGAAAACTTTCAAATATGCACAAATTGCATTTTTGAAACTTTAAATTTACACACGCACATGCCCTTGGGGCATGTGTGTGTGTAAATTGCATTCAAAGTTAAATTTCAGGGGTGCAGGGAGGGGTTCTTTGGACCCCGCCTGCACCCTTGAAATTGCATTCACATTTTGCGAATCGCAATTTGAAATTCGCAAAATGGGAATGCCTTCCCATTCATTCCTATGGGCCTTTTGGCCCATAGGAATCAATGGGAAGGGTTCTCCTTAATTGCGATTCGCAAATTGTGAGTCGCAATTAAGGAAAAATACTGAATCGCAAAAAATATTGCGATTTTTTAATGCATAGCATTTTGCGATTTCTTAATTGCGATTCCTTAATTTTCGCAATTAAGAAATCGCAAAGTGTTACAATGATGCATGTGGGCCATAGGAACTACACTACATGTCGCCCAACATTTGGTAAAGCACTAATTTAATTCTAGATACTCGAGTAACTCAGTCGTGCTTTTCTCAGAGACCCCCTTTTCCCGTAAAATACTCCACCAGACGTCTGGAGTGGGTAAAAGGATAAAATATCCGCCATAACTGAGTAGGACGAAAATCCTATGTATTAGTTTTTGGTTTGTTCAACGTTGAAGGATACAGTGTTCCAAAATATTGTGCACCTTATCTTTGTTTCCTTGAAATTTGCTCTGCAAACTTTCAGACAACAAAAATGTCGGATAGCGACACCGAGAACGGTGGACCGGCAGGCAATAATGCCCGACCGGGTTTAAATATTACAGGTTTCCAAGAAACAGACCCGGATGCTATAACCATCCCGGAAAATTTAAGGAAAACCATCACTATAAAGCTTATAACAAATGTCCTTTCATCGAGAGGTGGTAGGGTATTTTTGTCATAGAGACACTTGAATATAGGCAGACAGAGGTATTCTATTCATGGATTGTCTTCCCTGAAGCAAATCCAGTAACACATGTGTTCCACTTCTACAAAGTAGAGGAACCTCCAGTGGAATACACTCCTTTTGAGGATGTTGAAATTCCACTAACTTACCAAGAGCATGCGCTCCGGTTTAAAGGCGCCCTACAACATCAAAATCACATTACCAGGCTCAGTCCACTAGGTAGACCAGGAGCAACATGGCCGGTTTTAGCCAGCTATACACCACATCCTGCCATTGAAGAAATGTCAGGTGCAGAACTATTAGTTCACCTAAAACAATTAATAAAAATACATAGACAATTGGTTCAATATGTCATGCGGACTCTAACAGTCCACCTCCTATAAGGATTCCACAACAAACCCCTCACCAGGGGAACACAAATAAAATCACACCACAGACTATACAATCAGTCATTGGTAAATTGTCTGCAAAATGGGAATAAATTCCATTCTGGATAGCTCAGAAAATCACTCAAATCGAGGCAGTATTTCCCGATACTACCCTTCACGAGAAACACAGAATTCTAACAATCTCTTTACCAATGGGGATCGCACCACACCTGGAGGACTGCGACTCTTGGGGTACAGTCTTTGCTGCAATCTACACAAAAACACATGGTGTTCCATCTATGGCGGTGATACCAGACGTCCTGAAACAGATTTAAAATGAATACGGGGCAGAGCCTGCTTTGAATCTGGGTATGAAATTACTGAAAGATTTCAAACAGGTCTCAGCTATAATGTTAGCTAATATTAAAGGATAGCAGCATCCGTGGCAATCCACCCAAAAATAAGAGAAATTGATGTAACTGAGCAACCATATGAACTGGCCAGAATAATTGAAAAATCCTGTGAAGAATTATTGAGAGATAGTTTGGGTGGGAAACCAGTCAAACCACAACTAACAGAAAGTTCTGAAAAGGTCTTTATTAAAAACACTCTCACTACTCCTAAAAAGAAGTGGGAGAACACTAAACAAATTCCTAAAGAGAAGCTTTCTCAATCCAGTGGTCCTCAAAAGGAGCCCTCTGAAAAGAGGTATAACCTCAGGAACAGGGATAATTTGAAAAAACCTGATAGATATCAAGATACTGATACACATTCCAATCGTACCTTTCAGACTTCCTCACCAAAATCGGAAAGAAGAGGACGGTCAGAACACAAGGAAGAACGCGTGAAGTCCAAAAAAGTTCAACACGTTCTAAAAACGAAGAAAACCCAATTCACCAAAAAGAAGATAGCAGGCCTAAAAATCAGACATGCCGAGGATCTTGAGGACACAACTCAAGAACGGGGAGTGGGCTCAGACAATGCTGGACAGCGCAGCGAAGTCACCATAGCTCACAAGATCTTGAAGGATCATCTAGAGACACTGGACTTGAATGAGTACATTCATGTTGAAACAGCTGATACCAGGGTTAGTGTACCCCATATGTTATATGAAGTAACGCTCCGGGTGGAGTGGGACATAGCTGGGAAAATAAGAGCACTCTTTTGGGAAAAGCTCTTTGAGGGTTATGACATTCTTCTAGCGGAACAAGACTGACCACCAAAATTTGTCAGGGAGTGCCCACATGGCGAAGACATCATTATGCCAGCCTTCTCGAATCATATTCCAATTCACTTAAAATACACCTATGCAGAAATTGGGCTGTAGCCCAGGCTCCAGCATTATATAAAACCATAAAATCCAGTTAAAAACACAACCAACTGCTCAGAGGCAGTACCCAGAAGCAAGAAGCTAAAAAACAGGTCAGGGAGATCTTAGATCAACTTGAATACCAAGGGGTGATTGAAACATGCACCTCGTTAATGAACAATCCTTTGTTTCCTATCTCCAAACCAGACAATACATATTGTCTAGTTTTGGACTACAGACATTTAAATTCTTGTTGCAAAACATTCGCAGTACAAAGTGCACACAGCGCAGTACTAATGAATAACATCGTGCGTAAAAAATATAAAACCACATTAGATATTTCTAACGGTTTCTTCTGTCAAAACATTGCACAAGAAAGCAGGTACTTGACTGCTTTCTCAATTATGGAGACACAGCGTCACTTATGTCGTCTCCCCCAGGGATTCAAGAATAGTCCAGGGTTATTTTCAGCCAGAGTAACAGAGTTACTACAAGTGTATGATGATGAGGCATTATCTTATGTTGATGACATCTACCTAACAGACGATGACTTGGATAGGCACTTGAACAGAGTGAACACCGCAATACTTGGTTTCGCATCTGAAGGATACAAATTCAACTTTAAAAAGAATTGCCCACCTCAACGTTCTATTCTTGGGATACGAGTTATCAAGTGAAGGCAAAAGCCTGGCAGCCAACTTTTTAGAAAAGTGTGCGCTGCTCTGACCTCCAAAAACGCTGAAAAACTTAGTCAATTCTAGGTTTTCTGAATTTTGAAATAACTTACATTCTAAATTACGCAGAAAGGGTTAAACCGCTCTACGAATTAATCAAACCTGATTTTAAAACAACTAATTGAACTCAAAAACACACAGAAATTTTGCGTTCAGTGCAAACAGACATGTTAGCAACAACACATTTATAGACACCCATAAACATACGCAACCTTGTAATCCAAATCATCCCAGGAAGATGCGGATTCACATACTTAACTTTTAATGAAGGTGAAAAAGTACCAATTGCTTATAAATCACACTTGTACACACAAGCTGAAATGAAAATCATTTCAACAGAAAAAATTCTGACAGTGGTTCAAACTGTAGTAGCAAAAGAGAGAGCTCTCGCATAGGGTAAACGTATAATGGTCGTTACTCCTGTACCTGCCTTAGAGGCAGTGACAAAGGCAAGCATTACGAATGCAAAGGCTTTACATCCAAGATGGATACAATGGGTTAACTCTCTTCCTGCAACATACGTTGAATACGTTTTTGACCCTTACTTGAAAACACAAGTATTTCTACAATACGAACAAGAATGTCCTCTGCCCACTGAGATTCTGCCTCTAGAACAGTACTGATGTATAATCTATACAGACGGCTCAGCACAGCCCGCAATTGTGGGTAAACAAGCTTATAGGGCTGCGTGCGCGATCGTTAAAGGTCACTGGCGCGATGGTAAATTCCGACCTATGGTCACAAAACCACAATCTCTCGGAGACTGTTCAGCTCAGCGAGCTGAACTACAGGCTTTCAAAATGGCGCTTGAAAATACCGATCGCAAATTCCCCACACTCATAGTGTGCAATTCGTATTACTGCGTTCAATCTTACAATAAATATTTGCAGAACTGGGTCCAAACGGTTTCAAAGATGAAAATGTGGCACAATCAAGCATAAGTTGCTTTGGGAACAAGTAGTTCAGTTACAAAAAGAACTACAAAAGACTCACGTGATCCTTACACTGAGTCATCAGCGTGATGGCGTTCACGTTGCAGGGAATTCATTGGCTGATGAAGCCACGAAGGCAGCTGTGCAAACGGCTTCCGTAGCTGCAATCACTCATTCTAAAACATAAATAGACAGCAAATAATGCAGACTGTCACCGCTTCCAACAAAGATACCGGTAAAACATTACCAAAAGTCTTTACACTCAAATACTCATATATAACTGATGCAAATAATGTTCCTTTTGCTCGAATCCCTGGAGTGGGGGATAGAGTAATTCCAAACATGGAACATAGATTAAGACTAATCTTAGCAGCACATGAAAGGCTCGCCTCTGCACACGCAGGTGTCTCCGCATCAGTGTCCTTATTAAAGCAAAGATACTGGTGGCAGCACAAGAGGAAACAAACTAGAAACTATGTTTTGGAATGTGAAATCTGCCAAAAAATGTAAGTTTCAACAGTGAAACGCCTGGCGCAGACGCGCCTTCTAATTTCAGATAAATCATTAGCATGTGTTTACCTGATCCACTGTGGTCTCTTACAGAGAAATGGTAACTATAAATATATCATGGTCGCAGTGGATTCATGTTCAAGATTCGTTTGGGTGTGGCCTCAGTGCTCGGCTGACCCCCGAACTGTTATAAAAGATATGCGAGTCTTTATCGGCACATACACAATCGGCACGCTTCATTCTGACCAGGGTCATGCGTTTAGCTCTAGAGCTTACAAAGAGGCTATGGTCAATCTGGGTGTTGCATTGCGGTATTCAAGTCCATTCCATCTTGAGGGAAATTCTGTAGTGGAAAGAAAAAAACGGGACATTAAGCGATCTATAACAGCTAGGGTATTAGGCTCGGGTGACGGGTGGGTGAAGCATCTAATAATTGTCCAACGTAGTTTAAATAATCTGCCAAGACATTCTCTGGGTGGAATCACTCCATATTAAATCCTTTTTGGTAATAGAATGCTTGTCCAGGATCTCGATCGACACACTTCAGTGGTAGAACAAAAACCCTTTGATTTCAAAGACCGTTTAGCTGTTTTGCAGGACTTAAATGAAAAAAGGAGAAGTCTAAGCAACACATTGCAGAAGCCAATGACCACTGAAGGGGAACCACCTGTCCCAGCAAGGCCTGTCTGGATTCCAAAGATTGGGGATCTAGTCAGAGAAAAGATCGCGGTTAAGAAGGAATTTGGGCCTTTTTACAGAAAACCAGTACCTGTGCTAGCAATCCACGGATCGAGAACAGTGTTACTGCCACCCCTTGCTGGAAGAAAGGAGACCAGGTTCATGTCCATCGATCTGGTAAAACCACATCATGTAGCCGATAATAAGTAGTAGGCCAAGTGGACTCCAAAGATGTAGCAGAAGACCAAATCTTGCTACTATCCCAGAGGTTCAAACTAAGTGACTCATCACCTTTGAAGAATCTGCAGTGCGAAAAGAAGGACTATGCAATAAAGCAATTGCACTTGTGCCTCTTGAAATCTAAATAACAGTTCGTCAAGAAACACCTGTCTGCAATGAAATAGCATCTGACTATACTAACATGATAAAGGATCCGGTAACTACAGTGATTTCAAGTAATCCTGATGCAATACCTACAATTGAAAGAACTGCTTCTGGCTATTTCATCAACTTTGATACGTTTTCCGAGGATCCCAGTGTGCCTGAAACAACGCCAGCAAATAAAACTTTTAAAGAACAAGTAACAGAACTTTTTCAGCAACTTGAAGAATCTTATCTGGTTTCACCATGGGTTGAACTTTGGATTGTGCAAGGGGTATTTTTTCTCCTACTTTGGCTAATTCTTGTATTAACTTTGGGAATGCTGATAAATGGAAGATATAGTAAAATGGACACAGCAAGTAAGAACATCAACTTGCTCCACGAGCCACACAAATCATCTCATCATGAACAAAGAGACTTGACATCAGTAAACATCACAACCTTTCCTATACCTGGTGGTATAGCATGGGACAAAACTGACTATGACATTTTTGGTCCTGTAGAGCTGTTGAAGATTCTACATCAATTCAAGGAACATCAATTCAAGGTTTCCTTGAGTGACTTTGTTTCACCCAGCACATTTTCTGATGATTGGGACTTTGAGACTGTTAATAATATGATGTCAGATTTTGAGATGTCTGCAAAATTTACACAACATGAATATTTAGAAGGTTTGTCAGATTATGATCAAATGTACTGTTATAATCACTATGGTCATCATTACTTACACAAATCTGCAAGTCCTAGAAATGTTTATACTCATAATCAATGGAAACATTGTCCAACGCCACCGAAGGGTAGCTCAAAAACATTCTATGAAAAATGTCCATACTTCTCAGGTTTTAATGTCTCAAATGCAGAAACATTTTACTTTAAAAATGTTAATAAGACAGGAATGAAAAGTATGTTGTCTAATACAAAGCAAATTTATTCTGTGGCCTTTTATGCTCAGCTGTCTTCATTAGGTTATGACTTTTGGAAAGACAACATTGAGACAAAAACAGTCTGGGGCACAAAAGACTGGCCGGTGCAGGGACTAAAGCTTTATTTCGAGCCTGCATTATCCCTGAACAAATAATGTTTTTGAATGACACTGTGCAACAGACATCCTGTCTTGGCCTGGCCAAGATAAAATACTTAAACAAATCATCCATACCTACACCTATACCTGATGGTAAAGACACTTCAGATGGAGGGGTCGACATAAAATCAATTTTACTTAGAAACAGAACTGATCCTGAAAGGAAAAAATGGTTAATCTGGCCCACAGACACGAATAACTGTCAAGATAGATTCCTGAACAAGACACAAGGGTTTACAGTAACTAGGCCAGTTCCAAGATATGCCCAGAGACAACATCCAGGGATAGTAACAACATACAGTGTAGGAAAGCTATGCCTTGAGTGGCTGCAAAAATCTACACTTACAGAGGTTAAACAACACTTATCTTTACTTAAAGATGGCGTTGATGTAAGGGACTCCTTACAAGGTCCTGCAAGACGACATCATAAATGTTTCATATACGCAGGTATATATGCCATTTATAATGAAGCTTGGAAAGCAACACAAGCAGAGACGGCAGAAAGAATATGAGAAATTGATCGTATTGATTTAACGAAAGCTCTCTCTGTAGTTGACAATGGGTTAACGACTCTGTCATCCAGAATTTATTCTTTGGACAGCATTGTAGCCTCTGCCATTGACATAATGGAACAGGACTTGCTCATACTACAGCATAGACAGTCACAATTACGTTCTATAATGCTTTTAGGCTGGACGTTACAAAATCTTTGTTCTGGGTATGTGCCATGGCGTCTAATCAACACCGCGTCATTGTTTTCTGTATTTAACCTTACAGATAAACAAATCACTCTGGCACAAAGAGGAGCGGACTATAAGGTGCTGAGCATTGAAAAACTGGAAAGATTACCATTAACTGTTTCGGAAAAACCAGCAACAGAATGGATAATACATGGGACAATCAATCTGCCTGTCACGATTTTCCACTTTCAATATTGTTTAAAACATATACCTACGGGTGTGTATGAAAGGTTGGGTAAGGAATACATAAAGTCAACCTGGGAATTAACATACACACACAGATGTTGGAGTTTGAGAAAAGAGGTATTTCTTAGTGGTAAAAATTGCAAAAGCACACTAAGCGGTACACTTTTATGTCAGGGTATTAACTTACTCGGAGCCTGCGATGGTTCTTCAACCAACTTATCCTGCCACCTGCAAGGTTCTCCAGCTGCAGTTATAGATCCAATTTTTTCAGGCAGCTTTCTAACGGGAGCTACATAATGTTGAATGATCACAGCTGTTGTGGAATGATGCCAGGAATAGCCTATCTCGTAACTGTGTCAGCCAGGGTCACTTGTTTTATGCAAGTATTGTTTCCAAAAGCTAAGACAGACGGGGAGTCACCGTTATGGCCTTCCCTGAACATCTCTTCTATACGAATTGATACTTTAACTGTGCCACTGACCTCGTCCAAAGAGATGTATGAACTACAAGTTGCAAGGCCCTCTGCAGAGATACATGTCCTTTTTATCCACAAACTACCCAATACATTTTGCAGAAATGTTAGGTCGTATCTTAAACAAGTCTGATACCAGTGGTATTGTACATGTATTTAAGACAGTTTTTCCGGGACTGTTAGCACCTTTTGAAGCAGTCCTAGGCATTTTTCCAAACTTCGTGCACTCTGTGTTCGGCGGCCTGCCTGTCATTTTGGGACTCGTAGCAGGAACACTATTCTTGTTTCTTCTGCTTCGATATGGCAAGTCCTGTCACCAGCGACACCCAGATTACCATAGAGAACACTCTCCTGGCAATGAAGTGTCGTGAGCCCACAATACAGATCTTGGGCTTGGCTCGTTTGAGAGATCCGAATACCACGTGGTTTCTATCATTTCAACCAATCTGGCAAGATTGCATCTTACCTGTTCTACGATGCCTGCTATGTGGAGAAGAATGCATGTTGGACATCTGTCTAACACTTCCATCAGCACTGCCAACGGATGTTGATACTTTCCTTGCTTCAGTAACGGCTCATGCATCGTGTTGCCCCCAGCGGCTACCAATCCTGATGACAGCATTTAGTAAGGTCTCACAGACGCAATCTGCTGACAGTGAGATACGTGGATCGACAGGCACACAGGTACCATCTCCATCTCCTCCGAACATTGCTAATGCGGCTAAAGGTGATGGGGATGCTTCACATTTTTGTGCAATCGATTTGCTTAATGAAGTGGTCCAACTTTCACCTACTGTGGTAGACAATTTTTTTGCCTGCTTAGAAGATTTGATGTTTTCTCCAAACAACGAGAATGACCTTTGAAAGTTAGCACAGAGCATTCTATGAGGCTCTGTATTCGACCTTCACTTCTCAAAACAAAACTTCAGAACTCTGTTTTTATGTGATTTGACTTTATCCAAAATTGATTTTTTTTTTCCGCACAAAGTAATCTGCTTAAAGTGGAACTATTCTTAGAGAACAAGAATTCATTGACAGACTTCCAAGTGACAATATTTTACCTTGTCCACGACCTAAACAATATATATTCTGTCATGAAATGATCTCGACTTTTTCTTTTTAAGAGCCATCTCATAAATGTTATTTCATGATTCATTCTGATAGCATTTCCAATGTCAACCTAATGTTTTGAATGAAAACATTGCTTTAAAATGTGGACAGCACAAATGCTCATTTTCGTGTACAACCACTTCAAATGCATTTTATGTATTTTGGGAGGGATTTTTTACACATCATGCTTTAGATATGTTTACAAATGCTTAGAATTTAGTAATATCGAACATAATAAAGTGCAGTGGGTGTTGTGTAGCATTTTAGAATGCAAACGTAATTTATCGATTCATGCCCTTATATAGGTACAATTCAAATTGCCCTTATATAGGCATAGAAATCATGCCCATGTTTAGACATAACCCATCCAGTCCAAATACAGGCATGGCTACTTCCACTAGTTCCAAAAAGCCACAACAATTTCTTGGAAAACTCAGCTTCAGCAGTCAGGCACATCCCCTTGCTTGAATATTGATTTGTTCTTGAAATCATGGATTTTTTGAAAGAACTACCATTCCCTTGGGGTTCTTTGATAACGTTATTATGTCCGACTTTACGTCAAACTAGGCACCTTCAAGGTATAAATATGCCACACTTGCCCTAGCAAACACACGGTGGTTCAGAGCAGCTCGACTATCTACTTCCCCGATGCAGCTCGCTACAGCAAGTGCCGAAGGAAGCCGACCCTCCAGCAGACGCACTGACAGAGGCTGACTTTCTCTCGCTGAGAATCTAGCTCCAGTGTTTCCAAGCTCCCCTCGCGGGGTGTTGGGAAATCGAGTCCGAGACAGAGATACCAGACCTCCTTCATTCTAATACCAAGGTACGGAGCTGATTAGACCCTAAGAGAAATGTTGGATAGATTCTTGGCAAAGAAACTAAACCTATGCTACACCATACTTACTTCTTCCCTCGTACTAGACCTAGGTTAGGTACATTGGGGTAGGCGTATTTTAGAAGCACCAGTTGAGTACTTTTAGATTTTGTTATTTATGTATGTATTGTATGGCTTAGAAACCATACCATGCTTTTACAGTATTATTTTATAATACTCTTCTTACTGTACACATTATACTTTACAGCCAGTATTACGATTGTAGCAGTTCATTTCTTTTGCATGAGAAAGAAGACTGTTCAATAAATCTTTTTATTGAAAATGCCCGTCTCTCTATCTCTCTGCACCTCTGATGAAACGAAGCGTGCACGATTGACTGAGTGAAATATCTATCTATTGTTTCCGCGACTCTAGAGATACTTCTTATTCTTGGGAAACAAAGTTGTCATGCTTATGCAGTTTCCAGAAACTAATCCCTTCTTGTGTTTTCAAGAACGTTTTTAGTGACCTCTGAGCTAGCTGGCACTCACAATTAAGTTTAATGTATTCGATAGAGACCCAGTCGACCTAAGTCCTATGTCAAATCTATAGGATATATTATTCCAATGTGCAGAGCCTATTGGTTATAAAGGAACTACACTACAGAATTTAGTGAACATGCCCCTGGGGGTATAGTGAAATTAACCCGCGAAGTGAAGAGGAAGTGAAGAGCCAAGCCTCTACAACTGGGCAGCGGTGGGCAATGTGTGGGCTGGTTAGGTTGGGTTCCACAGAGGTGTAATCCTCTGTAACCAAAGTGTATATTGTTCAAGTTAGTACCTGGAACATGATGAGCATTTGGCCGTGCCGTTATCGGCCATTGTAGTGAATTCATTAGTAGATACGGCCATGTTAGAGCGCCCGGGGGGCCGTTAATGCGGTATGGCAGACAGGGTAGCCGCATATTCATTGTAGAAGCTGTGCTGTGGTGGGAATGTAACCCTTGCCTGGTTCAGCAACGGGTGTCACAGCGTGTGTGCCCGATTCTATGATGCCCAGACGTTATCAAAATGCACCATGGCAATGGGGAAGCTAGTTAAACAAATAAGGAGCAGCATGCAACTAGGTCGATATGTATTCTCGCATTGGTTTTGGAAAATACGTGACAGAAAGGGTGACCGTATTTGGGTTTCCTTGAAGGTAGCAATATGCGGGATGTCACTATGTCGGCATGAAACCATTAGGGTGCAGTGAGCACTCAAGTTAATTTAAGTCTAGACTTTACCAGGAAACGGGCGTAACAGCCTCCAATCCCGAAGCTTGTGTGCCCAAAAAGTTGTAAACTGCTGATTATCAATGGGGAGGCAATTTTATTTGTCACAGCGCAGTATGCCTTCGTATGGCTAGATTACATGCAAAACCTTGCCATGGTCAAAAGCAGGCATGTCGGCGACATGCAGAGTGTCTTTTGCGGCATAGCCGATGGCAGGGGGGTTTATTTACATGAGAACTCACCCCCAGTTCTGGGATCTACGGCCCGTCGGGGACGTAACAGAGCACACTGTTGCTTTAACCCTAGAAGACAAACAATAATAGTGCCGGTTTTCACATTGTATTACACGGATTACAGTGCTCGTAAAGCTTACCAGAGGTTGCAGTTGGTATTAGGACGAGGTATACTCACTGTTGGGTGGAAGGCAACTTGCTTGTATCCTACCCTAGCTCTGAGCCCCGTAAGAGCCTCTTCCGGGAACTGCCTATTTGTGTGCAACAGGGGCGGTGACTAAAGTGCTAACTAAGGGGGCGCCATAGTGATAATGGCTACCACCGATTACAGAACACCTGCAAGTAATAGCTCTACACAGGGGGAGGTCGACGTACATACTATTTTACAAAACAACAGATCAGATCCTGAACGTGAAAAATGGTTGCTCTGGCCCATAGACACAAACAGCTGTCAGCAAACATTCCTGAACAAAATACAGGGTTTCACTATCAATAGGCCAGGCCCACGTTATGTCCAAAGACAGCATCCAGGGGTAGCAACAACATACAGTGTAGGACAGTTATGCCTTGATTGGCTACAAAAATCTACACTAGAGGATATGAAACAACACTTATCTTTACTCACAGAAGGCGCAGACCTTAGGGATTTCTTGCTAGGACCAAGAAAACCGCGTAAAAAACGTTTCATATATGCCAGCATCTATGCTGCTTATAATGAAATATGTAAGGTTACCCAAGCAGACGCCGCAGAAAGAATACAAGAAATTGATTGTATTAATTTAGAGAAATCTCTCGCTGTGGTCGACAATGGGTTAACGACTCTGTCATCCAGGATATATTTACTGGGCAACATTGTATTCTCCGCTATAGACATTGTGGAACGAGATTTGGTCATGCTGCGACAAGGCCAGTCTCAATTACGTTCTATTATGGTATTAGGCTGGACGCTACAAAACTTGCGTGCAGGCTGTGTGCCTTGGCATTTCATCAACACGTTGTCTCTGTTTTCAGAATACAATCTCACTGATAAACAGATCGAACAGGCACAAAGGGGAGCAAGGTATACAGTGTTGAGCATTGAAAAACTGAAACAATTGCCATTCACAGTAGCAGAAAAACCAGCTACAGAATGGATAATTCGTGGCAAAATAACTCTGCCTGTTACAACTTCCCATTTTCATTATTGCCTCAAACAAATGCTAGCAGGCAAATATGAAAGGTTGGATAAAGTATACATCAAAACATCCTGGGATTTACCTTACACACACAGTTGTTGGAGTGGGGGGCAAGAAGTGTTTCTTAGCGGTACACACTGTGAAAATCCACTGAGCGGCTCACTAATATGTCGGGATATTAGTTTACACGGGGACTGTAGCGGTTCTACTGCAAACCTATCCTCCTACCTGCAAGGTTCACCGGCCGCTGTAATTAATCCAATGTTTTGACAACTTTCAAATGGAAGTTACCTCATGTTGAATGATTACAGCTGTTGTGGCATGTCGCCAGGAATCCCATAACTAGTAACAGTTACTTGTTGTATGCAAGTTTTGTTCCCCGAAATAGACACCGTCAGGGAGTCGCTGTTATGGCCTTCACTCAACGTCTCTTCTATACGATTTGATAATTTAAGCAAAATTAAAGCAATTCTTTTACAACAAACCGTGCCTTTGACCTCGGCCAAAGAAACCTATGATCTACAAATTGCAAGGACTTCGGCTGAGATACAGGCTCTGTTAAGTAAAATCTGCCCTACACATTTCAACGAAATGTTGGGACGTTTCTTAAACATGTTTTATACGAGTGCTATTGCGCATGTCTTTAAGACCATATGTTCAGGACTGTTAACACCTTTTCAAGCAGTCCTCGGAATCATTCCAAACTTCGTGCACTCGATGTTTGGTGGTCTGCCGCTAATTCTAGCACTCATTGCAGGAATCCTGTTTTTATTCCTACTGCTATACTATGGCTAGCCAGTCTACCAGCGTCACTCCCAGCACCTTGGAGAAGGCTCTCCTGGAAAGGAAGTGTTGTGAGCGCAAAACTTTGGGTTTACCTCGTCTACGAGAATTAAATACCACATGGTTTCTGGCATTCAGACCAATGTGGCAAGATTCCATCTTACCTGTTCTAAGCTGCCTGCTTTGCGGTGAAGAATGTGTGCTAGACATCTGTCTAACACTCCCATCAGTCATGCCAATGGATATCGATACTGTTGTACCCGATAATGGCCCATGCTCTGTGTTGTCCCCACAGGCTACCAATCCTGTTGACGGCATTTATTGAGATCTCACAGACGCAGATTTCTACTGCTGAGGTATGAGTGGAATCAACGGGCACACAGGTAACATCGGAAACGAACATTGCTGTTGCTACCAATGCTGAAGGCGATGGCTCGCATCTATGTGCAGTTAATCTTCTAAAAGAGGTATTCCAATTATCACCTACATCGGTTGACAATTTTTTGTCTACAAGAATAGAGGATTTCATGTTTTCTCTATCCCCATACACTGACTTTTGATTCAGCACAAAGTGTACCGGGAGGACTCTAAAATTTGGCCTTTATTTTTCATAAACAAAGACAAAACCTTGGAACTTTTTTCCTATGATTTTTTTTTCTAAATTTGTATTTTTCTTTTTTATGGCAAAGTAATCTTCTTACAGTACAACTATTCATAGAGAACAGACTTCTTTGAACACTTCCAGAGACAAATTGTCACCTTTTCACAACAATTTCATTTATGTACCATGACATGAAATGGCTTTGAACTTTTTCTTCTGTAATCATGAACCATTGCATCATATGTATATATATATGTTCATTCGTTTAGCATTCACTGTAAATATATGCTTAGAATGAAACATTGCTTTATTATGTACAGCACCTTTGCATTTCATGATTAGCAAAAACTTGTTTTTAGTATGCTTTTACAAATGTTTTAGCAAGCTATGGTCCTCACTTGTATATGTTTAGCATTAGCAGTTTTAGCATTTAGTAATATCGATCATTCGAAATTGGAGTGGGTGTTGTGTTTCGATTTAGATACCCGTACATAGGTTTCCTGAATCATGTCCTAATATAGCCACAACTCACATTGTACTTATTTAGGCATAGAATCCCAGTCCTTATTTAGGCATTAGCCATGCTATCCAAATACAGGCATGGTCACCTACATCTGTCCTCCCACGTCACAACGAGTTCTTAGAAAGTAGACCCTTAAGCCTTTGGGATTTTCCCTGCTTGGCTTATTGATTTCTCTAAGAACTCATTTATTATGCATGAACTACTATTCCTTAGGAGTTCATTCATAATGTCTTCCTCTGGCCGACTTTACATCAATGCTAACATTCCTAGCCACCTACTATGTATAAATATCCCTTCCCTTACCAAGGCAAGCCATGGCTCGGCTGCAAGTCACGGCACAGCACCCCTCGGCAAGTTCGGAAGAAACCACAACTCCAGGAGAAGTCATATCCCAGCCTGATGCACTGACCAGGTGCTGTCCTCCCTACTCGCAGAGAATCCAGCTTCCAGTGTTCTGACTTCCTTCGCAAAGTGTTAGAGTTTGAGATCCAGGGAAAGAGATTCCAAACTCTCTCTCATTCTAAGGTATGGAAACGACTAGAACCTAGAGGGACTCTTGTCATACAAACGTAATACTAACCTAGTATTTACCATGCTATAGAAAGCAGCACCTACTTCTTACCTCGTACTACACTTAGGTTAGGTACACTGCGGTAGAACTATTTAGAAGCACCAAACGAGTATCCATATTTTAGCCTGTGTTATTTATGTATGTATATATGTATATATTTCATATCTAAAAGACCATGCTATTGCAGTATTACTTATTCTTACTGCTCGCGCTGTACGTATTGCGATTGTAAAAGCTCATATCTCTTGCACGAGAAATAAGACTGCACGATTGACTGAGTGAAACTGTCATCTATTGTTTTTCACGATTCTGAGACTGTTCCGATTCTAAGGGAAACAAAGTTGTTATGTTTATACGGTTGTCAGAAACTACTCCCTTCTTGTTTATTCGAGAAGGTTCTAGTGACCTCTGAGTTAGCTGGCACACAAAGTAATTAAGTTTAATATACTTGATAGAGGCCTACTGACCTCAGTCCTATGCAAAAACTATAGTATATATTATTCCAATGCGCAGAGCCTATAAGGGAAATAGGAACCACACTACAATCCCAGCTTCTTTCCCTACTGCTTCTCATACTTATCTTCTTCGTCCCCACTGTCACTGTTACTCCAGTTGTGTAAACGACCACATGCTGCCATTTTAGGTTCCATTTGGCTCATTTCTTTTGTTGTGGAAGGAAAAGAGCTAATTTGTCCCTTAGAATAGGTCTACAGTAACTAAAATAGGCAATATAACAATAATCTAAAGCTTTGTCATCTGTCTTTAGATTTAAAAAAATTGCTACTTCCCCTTAATATCACAAAGGCTGTTCTATTATGACTGACTGTATAATTTAAATTGTGGTAGTAACTGATTCCCAAATGGGAAGCCGTCCCAGGGGATAGTTCCCCCATCAAGAGTCAATGTGAGCAGCCTCGGAAGGCGCTGACAGTGATCTCTAATACCACTGTATTCTCCCCTGACGTGTACCTTCCTAGAAACATTTTTTTAATGGGCGCCTGTCCCTTTAAGGGACATGAGTTGCTTTTTAAAAACATGGGGGCTTATTTGCAAGCCCTTGCACCACTGGTGCGTCACTTTTAATATGGGAAAAAGTGATGTACCGGCAACGCGAGGGGCTTGTAAATAAGCTAATGAAAATGCTGGGATGGAGGTTTGACGTCTCTTATATTATAGGCTTCCATTATGGCTTTCACCGCCATTTGCAGGGGGTTTGAAAATTCCCCCTACCTCATTAATACTGAAACAGGAAGTTTCAAGATCTCCTACAAAGAAACATTTTGTGTTGTGAGTAATTACTACCCCAGCAGTATACAACACAGTACCAAGCTGTTTATGTCTGAGCACAGCAGCAGGATATAGCATTCGAAATACTGGACAGTGGGTTTCGTGGGTTTCGTTTATAGCAGGTCTACTACATATAAGAGAACCTGTTCAAAATGTAACTATAAAACATTAGGCACAAACCTTCCTGTGAGCAAATCGGTTATATCCTTCTTTGCCCTGGGAAATATAAAAATTGACAGTGGTGCAGATGGTGCAGTCTTCAAAAGTGAAAGTATTGTGCATTGTATAATAAGGTACACATATACATTCAGGGATGTCCCCTATCCAACAGTGGATCAAGTCCATTCTACTTCTATCACTTTTACTTTTGAGCACTGCACCATCAGTATTATTACGTTTAGCTGTACCAGTGGGCACCCTGAATAATGTCTGGATATCTTTGGAGTAATTGGTGTTCTGAACCATGTCTAGTAACTAGTGCTATTGGCACCAAGTTGGAAACTGTGTCACACTGGATAGCCTTGAACTGAAGTCTGTGTATAGTTCCCTCTTTGCCAGCCTGTGGCACATCTTTTCCAGTGGTTTGAGATACATTGCAGCGGCTTTGGTAGGTGACTGGGTTTTATGTGTGGTCACTGCCACACTGGCTACGGTCTACTGAGCTGTCCCCTTGAACTCTGCAATGCTGAGAAATTATGACAAAGTGCAAACATATCATAGTACCTTAGTTGCAATGTTCCAACTCATTGACTGAACAGTAATTGATAGATCTGGAATAGTCCGGAGGCTACCTAACGGCAGAACATTTAACTAATAAAAGCCTTTGCTGATCAGGTTGAAGTCCAGTAAAATATTGCTTTTAGCGCACATGGTTAGAACTTCTAAGCGCTGACCAAAATTTTAAATTGTATCTTTCATGTGTTGTCACTGCCACACTGGCTATGGTCTACTGAGCTGTCCCCTTGAACTCTGCACGGATGGGAAATTATGATCAGGTTGAAGTCCAGTACAATATTGTTTTTAGTGCATATGGTTAGAATGTCTAAAAGCTGACCAAAATTTGGAATTGTATCTTTGGCCCTTAATAGGCTTGGAAAATCTGTTTGTTTTGAGTACATCTTGGATTTAGCTATTTTATCAAAATATATAGCATTGCCTGGGCATCAACCTTTATTTGTGTTATTACTTTGGGTCACACTGTATCTTAGTTCCATCTACTGTACGACTTCGCTGCTCAGGCATGCTCCCTTGAAGGAAATAAGAATTAAATTGCAGTGCAATATTGTTCAAGGGATGTTCAGACAAAAAATTGAGGGCCTAATAGAAAGTTCCTCAGCACTTACAGCGGGGGTACTGCACTTGTGGCAGGACCTCCATATTGCAATTTCTCATTGCAGAGGTCCCACGACGAGTGCGTTCCCTGCCACAATTGCAGGGCCTTCACCATGAGTGCGGAGTGCCATCTTTTATTTGGTATGTAATATCATTAAAAAAATATTGTTCTTTTTAATGTCGTTTTTCTTTTAGCTAGTTGTAAAAATATTGTTTTTTAATTAATTTAATATGTTTTAGTTACTATAATAATTTTAGGTGTTAGCATTGTAAGTATAATTATTGGTATTTGTATAAAATATAGTTTGTAATTTTATTTGTTTTAGTAATTCATTTTTAAATGTAACTAGTAATTTATTGTGTAATAACTAGTTGCTGCTTGTGTAGGGCAATAAGGTGGGAAGTTAATTAAATTATAAACAATATCAATTTAATGGTGATTAGTTTTTTTATTGTAAATTAATTATTTAATTGTTCATTATGTAAATGATTCAATTGTTACAAAATATTTTAGCTTAATTTCTTCATGTTAAGGTATGTTTTAATTTTATTGTTAGTAAAAGTGAGTTTATGTTAGGAGCGTGTTTTTGGATTTGAAGGGGAATACGGTAGGAAGTGAATGATATAATAAGTAATTTTAATATGTTGATAATTTTTTTATTGGAAAAAAAATATTTTATTGAATACTAATTCTGTAAATTATTCACTTGTTATAGTATATTTCTTCCTTTATTTTGCTGATTTTAATGTATATATTAATGTTTTATTAGTAATAGTAAGTTATACTTTAGTAGAGGTTGTTGGGTTTGTATGTGAATGAGGTGGAAATTGAATTGAATTGAAATTGTATTTATATAGCGCTTACTACCCCTGATAAGGTATTGAAGCACTTTGTGGTGAGTTGCACGGCTACCCGTGAGCAGCTCGCTCCCTGTGACCCAAAATTATTAGCCAATGCATTGGTTATCGTTTAGTCTTGCAATTAAATGATATCATTCCATGCATTTACTTCAATTTCTTTATGGTATTTAGTGACATAAGTGTGATCATTAGAGAGGGCTACATATGAAGAAACTGGTTTAGGTTTAAAAGAAAAAGGAGCTTATGAATGAAAGACATGAGATTTAAAGTAATGTTTATACAGAAGAGGCATGCAGAAGAGAAGCAGAGGTGCATTTAAAATAAACAAGGAAGAAAAAAAGTAGGTAAAAGTTTCATACAAAGCCCAGTTTTTCATGCAAGATTTTAAGGAATATATCACATGATTTCTTTTTACATGCAATCTGTGGATGTAATCCTATTGAAAGAAACAGTTATAAAGGCTTCTCTAAACTAATTTCTAGAGGCAAAGTGGTGGCACATACTTCCTGCACTGCAAAAGGAAGCCCAGTGTTTTTTTTAACAAACATTTTATTTTAAGTTTCAAATGGCACACAGGCCAAATACAATGGAAAGGCTTGATTAATTACATACATTACATTGATTGTAAGAGATCAACAAGGGGTAATGGTCTGATAGGTAACATGCCAAATAGGAAATATTGACCACATCCTGGGCCATTCTATCAGACACCAAGATGTAGTCCTAGTGGCTATGGTTTCCCATTGCCGGGGTGAAACGTGAATAGGCACAACTCTGAGGGTGGTGCATTCTCCACACATCCTGTAACCCTAGTACTCCCATGACCTCCCAAATGGTGCCTGTCATGGCAGTTTTTGTGTTTGTTCTCAGTGGGAAATGGTCCACATTACCAACCAGCACACAAGTCAGATCACCGGCCATCATCAACTCTGGACCTAGATACTAGGCTGTCACTCTCCTCACCGCCCCATAGTATTTGGCATCATCCTCAATAAGAGCACAAATTTGCACAAAAAGAATGTCTCTTGCATCCAGGGTACCCAATACTATCACATACCTCCCTTCTGCGTCTACTTTCACACCTTTAGCCAAGAACAGAGTCCAAGGTGCCACCCAGATCAATCCCTCTTTAGCATAGCTTGAATAGAAGGTGGCGTATAACTGTTCCCTCCACCTACATCTCAACTGACCAATAAAGTCCCCCCAGGTGTGTGTCACTTGTAAAAAGGCCACTGACTATCAGCTCAGATATGAATACACCCTGTGCTCTTATTAAGCTGGCCCAATCCACAAATTTTCCAGGTGAGGAACTTTCGTACGGAGTCCATTCTACGAATCATGTCCACTCAACTCTCTGCCTGCTCTCCTCTCCCCCACAGCCACACTTGACATACACATAGCTTGTCCAGTCCCTGCACCATGAGCAATACCAGACCCCTTGATCTCACAGCAGATATCAACATAAACTCCCTGAACACCCCTCCCCACCCACAGGTAGTTAGCCCAAACAACTCTGGCATGTAACTTCTGGGCCAACAACAAGTAACCACCGCTTAATCCATCCCTCAGATGCTGAATCATTAACTCCCCCCACACCTCCCCAACTGGTTCAGCACTGAAGGCCTATCATCCCACTTGGACAGCAAGGCCAAAGGCGCTTAAACTGCCCCTATGGGCCCATAGCTATCTGTAGTAACCTGCCAGCATGTCTGCTAAGGACCACAGCATGTGTAACATATGAAAAGAATATACTGAGTTCCCCCCATGCTTTAGTGTCAACATAACCTTAGTGTCTCTCCCCAATCCAGAACAGATCTGCTCAGGTTCCAGAACCAATAAAATACATCACTTTAGTCTGCAAATGAAAACAGCAAATCAGCAGTTTCTGTGAACCACCTCATACATCTCCCTCCTCCAGTTTACTGTTGTTCAGGTGTGTATCATCTTGTCCCCGGTTGGCCCTCACAGCACCAGAACATCATCCCTGCAGTTCCCACCTCCGGTAGCTCAGATCCGTGCTATTGCTCTGGGAGTCTCAGTCTCCTCTGCATCTCAAGAAGGAGTCTCTAGTATCAAGCAAACAGTTGAGTCTTCAAATGTACCATCTGGATGGCCCAGGATTCTCCCCATCTGCTGCATCCCAGGACTGACCACTGTGATAACCGAAGGCCTCCCTATACAAGCAAACTGACGGCTAGGGCCTCTACCATGGGCCCTGCTATTACAAGGTTGCTTTTGCTTTCTCCACCAAGAGAATCTAGCCAGTTGCCTGCTTTGCCGAGTACAGTGAAAAAGAAAGCCTTTCCATTGTGTTGCACCAGAATTTTCATCAGGAACCTCAGGCTATATCGAAGGTTCAGGTTGCATGTTTTCTTTTTAACAGGCAGAAAGTCTATATGGTGTTGTTGCACTTTCCAGGTCTAATCCAGGAAGGCCATGATTTTCCTGCCCTCATGGACCCAAGCATGTTGCAGGAGGGCCTCTTGGTCTCTACAACTGAAGAGGTGGACAATTATGGCTCGTGGTGCCCCCGGTCCGGGTACCGGTGCCAATGCACAATGGGCCGCTCAGTGGTGAAGAACTTGGAGAGCTTCCTTGGTTTCAGAGTGTTCATGATCCAGTCTTCTAGGAACAGCTTGGCTGATTGCCCTTCTGCTCATTATGGGAACCACACACATCTAAGGTTATTCCTATGAGAGCGTCCATCCAAATCCTCAATCTGCTCCCCCATTTGTGTATATAAGGACTTAAACCCCCAGTCCTGATGAATTGCATAGATCCTTCTGGACGATATAGGGCATAAAACATGTCGACCGCCTTCACACCACATAGATCACCTTGAGCTCAAGCGGATATAATTTCCCCTCTTCAGCCACGACTCTATAGATGGTTGCCTTTTACTCATAGCACAGGAACCCAGCTAATACAATTATTTTTGGGTATTCCGGTAGCTATTTTTAAACCACACTCATCTTTTCCCATCCCTACTCACTACACAAACGCCCCACCACTAATTTTTAGCTTCATGTCAGCAACCAGAGAAGACCTCTGGAAAAGAGCCCACCTGCGGGGTCAGTTGGGCATTGCAGTGCCGGCACAACGAGGAGCTGCCGATGATGAAGCATGACACCCTTCGGGGTGTGTGAGGGCTCTTGCTCCTAATTGGAGCTATTCCATCTCCACCTTTTCTTACGAACACCTAGTATTTACATATAAATTCCTCTTCCCACCTCTTCCCACCTCCCCTTAGGAACTGCATACCCTTGCTTTTTTTTAATCCTAATTATCAACTATACCCTAACCTAGCCCTTTCCTTGAATCTAGAACTATAAATAGTTTATTTCTTTGTACTGTCATTGTTATAGGAAATATAAAAGAGGAGCACACTGCAGAAAGTATAAAACACATACACATAGTGCTACGACTAGCCCAAGATACACCACAGCTGAAGGAAAAAAACTGCAGAGTATTATGGTACAAACACTTGCAATGATGTTCCCCAGGAATATTGCCTGTTTAATGATGCTCAGTTGTTTTTTGGGCGCATCCTGCCATTTGTTCAAGCTAAAGCAACAGCTCACTGGCTCCAAATCATGAGGAAAGAGCTCCTCAATATCGTCAACACTAACAACGATAGCTTCAATGCCAGAAAGGAAAAACTTTGTGCTATTAAGAATGATGGTACTGCAGTACAGCTATGAACTAAATCGCATGACGGCCATGTAAGGAGGGCACGAGTAAATCTTTATTGTTTCAGTTAATAAAAAACATCCAATACTGAAAGAACTAATATTCTCTTTTTCTTAAAATTTTGGAACAGATTTCAAGAGATTGTATAAAAATGATTTCATACATAAATATACAGTGTTAATTACTTTTTGGCTAAAACAGAACAATCCTTTAAAAACCTAATCTATAAAAACCAACATACCTAAACCAATATATATTTACCAAAGATCAGGGCTTCCATTGCTACTTGTTTTAGTCCCAATATTAAGGTCAATGATGCAGTCCCTACTAACAGTTCATATTAATACTTGCCAAACACTACCCCAGAAATGACGTGGCGGTTTTGTTATCCTTTTTCATTATTATCTGTTCATACTATATAAAAAATTTCATAATCTTACAACTTAGACGGGAATCCGTTGCATCCAAACCCTTGATTACTGCGATTCTACAAGACCTAATGCCTCTCTCAATAAATATCTTTTTCAAAAGCCACACCCGGGTCTGCCTTAAGCAAGGGCATATACAAATAAGATGAATAAGGTCTTGCTTTTCGGTGCCTCATAGTGTACATGATGTAGGCCCATTGTATCTCTATTTGGGCTGATCCGCTAAACTTGGTAATAACCCAAATCTGGTGGCCATAAGTTTCCTTTTTAGTATGAGTATGTTGTACTCAAATATTCTGCCGGATGTAATTTTGTATAGGACTGTATTACCATCCAAGCGTGAGACATCTTTGCAAATGTATTTTTATCCTCTATTACTGCATGTATTTTCATCATTTTGTTTACCACTTTACGAAAAATGGGAAAGGAGGGGGACTGTGTCCAAAGTTCTTCAGACTTTGTTTCTTCCATGGCCAATTTAAAAAACTTGCCATAAATGGAGTGCTGATCTTCCTCCTGGCATCATGTAAAACGTTGGCTTGACTCAACCGGATTTTATACCAACTCTTGACATATGCATAGTTTCTTCCAATCCCTTGATGGATGAGGCCAAATTCCAACCTCACCTGTGCTGGTGACGCATTCTGCGGTAACTTAAAGACCCTTTGTATGCTCTTACTTGAATCTTATCCAACAGTTCAGCATCTGTTCCATGTAGAACGACGCTTTCGTACTCCACTGTCGGCATCAATTTGGCGGCCATTACATCTAGTAAAGGCTTTAACGATGGACCCTTTAGCTTTTTTGAGAGGGCACAAAATGCGTATATTAAACCATTCCCTTTTGCTTCCAAATATTGTTTATGTTTTTGGAAATTTAAACGATCATCAATGCACAGACCTAGATATTTGTAGTTCTCCAGTATTACATCTTTCATAGATTCACATGCTTGTATCTTCCCCGTCGTCATGGTGGGAGTCTCACGGTAACAGAATGACCAAGCAGTATCATAGAGAAGAAAAACTGCATAGAAAATCCCCATAGGGACTGTATTATTTGGTAACCAGACCATTTCTTTGTTTGGTCCAAAAGCCAGCCAATCAGCATTGCTGCCCTGCCCTCACACTCCCCAGCAGAAGCTTCCTGCCTCAGATTTCCAACCGCCTTCGTGTGAGAAAGGAGTCTCCCTGAGCTCTGCTCAGTTTTCTGTTCCTGTGTGAACTTTTGACCCTTTGGAATCTTATTTTCTATCTGCTGGATTGAGGTATTGTGTGTACTTATTTTTCTCATGATGGCTGAAAGCTCTAAAAAGAGGCTGTTCAGGCCTTGCAGGTCCTGTGGGAAGGCCAGACTTTTCTCTGAGGACCCACATGAGGACTGCCTTTACTGTCTCTATCCTAAACACTTGGTGAAAGACTGTAAACTCTGTAGAAAATTTTCTGACAAAACCAAAAGAGACAGAGAGGCTAGATTACTGTTATGGCTTCAGAAGAAGAAGGCCACATCAGGCTCAGATTCTGAGGAGGAATCTTCTCATTCAACTCCCAAGAAAAGAAAGGCCTCTGTTTCTGTGGAGAGAGTAGAGTCTAAAAGGAGTAAATCTAAGGAGAAATCAACCTCATCTCTTCCTATTACTCCTCTGGAAAAGCAGTCAAGTCTTAAAGGGCCTGGGTCTGCACCTTCGTCCAGCTCCCTAGCTTCTGCTCCAAAACCTGTGGTGAAGACTTCAGCTCCGTTGACGACTTCACCGTCGACGACGACTTCGTCGACGACGACGGCTTCATCTACGATAGGATCTAAAGCTACGTCGACGGCTACAACGTCGACGACAACAACATCGACGAGTAAAATTTCACTGTCGACGAAAAGACCGTCGATGACGACGACGACGACTCCGTCGACGACAGGTTCGATGTCGAGGATGTCGACGGGGGCCCCGTCGACGATGGTCGCGTCGACGAAGGCTCCGTCGACGAAGGTACCGTCGACGAAGGTCCCGTCGACGAAGGTCCCGTCGACGAAGGTCCCGTCGACGATGGTTCCGTCGACGATGGTTCCGTCGACGATGGTTTCCTCGACGATGGTTCCGTCGACGGCGCCGTCGACGAAAATCGTGCTATCATCTGCAAAAGCATTCAAATCACCGCAGTCGAAGACCATGATCTCGATACGGTCTTTTCAGTCGACCAGGGGTTCGGCTACTATCAGTAAATCTGCAGAGTTCACCTCATGGACAAAGATTTCTCCTTTGCCGCCATCCTCATTGCTGGAGCAGGACTCAGATGGAGAGGAGTCCTCAGGTGCCGCCTACAGCCCTTCTCAGCTTCAGATAAAGAGCCCAGACACGGACGAGGAGGAAGTTTATTCCTTCAGGGACAGACCCCAATCCTCCAGATATGAGTCATTTCAGGAATCTGGTGATTATGATGAGGAGGAGGAGCAGCATGAGGAATCACGGGAGGAGGAACGTCAAGAGACGGTTTCCATACCTCTCACTCTTGTGTCTGACCTTAGATTGATGTTAAACGACTACTACCGTCGTTTCCCAGAGGCGAATTCCTCGCAACAAGCTTCGCAGACGCCTTCCTCGCAGACGCCTAAAGCACCTGCTTCACAAGAGCAAGGGGTGAGATCACCGCAGGTGGTTACTATAAGGGATGACCTAACGGAATCCGACGAAGATGAACAGCCTGAAGAAGGAGAGCTTGTTCATGATGCTTCGGGGCGGGAATGGGACGAATACATTTTACCATCGGCTTCGTCACCTGTCCCTCTGCCGTCTACCTCTCCTCCTCAAGACATCGGAGGTTTCCATGATATCATGGAGAGAGCGGCCAAGAGATTCAATCTGGATGTGGAAGTGCAAGAGACGGATTGTTTCTTGTACGATTTCAAAGATGATAACAAAAGATCGCTTCGCTCAATTCCGATTATCCCTCACATCTGGGAGGAGGGCCTAAAGATTCTGAAAACACCGGCGTCTATAGCGGTTTCAGTTCCCCGAATTGAAAAAAAGTACAGAGCACCAGAGTCCACAGCGGCCTGTCTCATTGAGCACCCCAGGCCGGAATCAGTCGTGACACAGGCGGCGCAAAGAAATTCAAAGAACCCGGTGGCTACTTCCCTAGTGCCACCAGACAAGGAAGGAAGGAGAATGGATGGAGCAGGTAAGAGGTTTGCGGTCATGGCAGCCTCTACCATTAAAGTGGCAAATGCTATGGCACTGCTTGGCCGTTACAACAGACAAATATGGTCCGATCTTGCACCCATACTTTCTGCACTTCCGGAAGATAGAAAGGAGGAAGCGGCAGCCCTCCTCAAAGAAGGAGCTAAATCTGCTGCCGAATCTATCGACATCGCCATGGATGTCTCGTCTATGGCCTTCAGGCAGATGGCTGGAGCGGTTTCGCTTCGCAGGCAGGGCTGGCTCAAGGCAACTTCTTTTCGTCCAGAGGTGCAGGTGAAAATTGTCGATATGCCTTTTGACGGTGAAAATTTATTTGGGAAGCATATTGATGAGGCGTTGCAAGGCATAAAGTCGGACACGGATACAGCTAGAGCGCTGGGATCTCTTCAGCAGGGAAGGTTTCAGTCCTTTCGAAAGAGGGGTGCAAGAGGTCAATTTAATCAAAGACCCTCTTTTCAGTCCAATCGATATCAACCGTATAATCAACAGGGATATCGACAGTATAATACCAGCAACCAGTTCAGGTCCTCCAACTCCTCTTACCTACAACAGTCCAGAGGTAAACCAAACGCCAGGGGGAAAAATCAACAGTCTAATAGACGTCAATGATTTCAGGGCGGCGCTCCCCACACAACAGATCCCGGAAAACGACCACTATCTGTCTCAATATTACACCAACTGGATGTCCATAACATCGGACAAATGGGTTCTAGATGTCATAAGCAGGGGCCACACTCTGGAATTTGTGGAAATACCACTGGATCATCCCCCAGTACTCAGGCTCAACCAACATCGCCAGGAAATGCAGAAAGAAGTACACTCGCTTCTGCAAAAGGGAGCCATAGAGGAAGTGCCGCAACATCTCAGAGGGAGAGGCTTCTATTCGCATTTCTTCCTCATCAAAAAGAAACAAACCCTGAAATGGAGGCAGGTACTGGATTTGAGGGATCTCAATCAATACATAAAGAAGATACCCTTCAGAATGCTATCGTTGCAGGAGATTCTGTTAATGATAAAGGAAAAAGACTACATGGCGTCCTTGGATCTCATGGACGCTTACTTCCATATTCCCATTCACCGGAAGCACAGGAAGTATTTGAGATTTGTTGTGGAGAGTCGCCACTTTCAGTTCAAGGTCCTGCCATTCGGACTCAAATCGGCACCAAGGGTGTTTACCAAATGCATGGCCCCGGTGGCTGCCCATTTAAGACTGCAAGGGCATTAAATTTACCCATATCTGGACGACTGGCTGGTGACAGGTCCATCTTTCAAGGACGCAGCAAGGTCTCTTCAGGGCTGCATTCAGCTGTTCCAACGCTTGGGTCTGAGGACCAACTTGGAGAAATCCTCGCTGACTCCGGCCCAAGGCATCCAGTTCTTGGGGGCATGGATATGCACCAGAGCAGGGAAAGCCTATCCTTCCGAAGATCGAAGGAGAAAGATCATGGGGCTAACGGCATCACTGCAAACAAAAAAGTCCACTTCCGTGAGACTGTACAAGTCCATGTTGGGGATGATATCATCCTGCATCCCACTGGTGCCAAACTGTCGTCTTCGAATGAGACCTTTGCAGGAACAACTAGACGAGCAGTGGGTCCAATCCAAAGGAACCTTCGAGGATCGCATTATCATCACGAACCGTATGAAGGTGGCCATGTCATGGTGGAAGGTTCAAAAGAACTTGGACCAAGGCTTGAGCTTTATTCCTCAAGATCACCAATTCGTGATGACAACGGACGCTTCGCTGAAAGGATGGGGTGCGCATCTTCAGGAGCTAGAAATTCAGGGCCTTTGGTCAGATTGGGAAGCTCAGCTTCACATAAATATGTGGGAGCTAAAAGCGGTGTTTCTGGGGCTTCAAGCATTCCTTCCCAGAATACGCCAATCGTCAGTACTTATCCAGACGGACAGCACCACGACAATGTTTTACTTGATAAAACAGGGTGGAACGAGATCCAAACAGCTGTCGACATTGGCGCAAAGAATCTGGAAATGGCTGATATCCAACGGCATCTCAATTCAGGTCCAGCATATACAGGGAGTCCTCAACACACGGGCGGACGCCCTGAGCCGCACTTCTAAGGTGACGCACGAGTGGGAACTGCACGACACTCAGGTTCGCAACTTGTTTCAAAGGTGGGGCACCCCCACATTAGACTTGTTCGCAACAAAGAACAACTCAAAGTGTGTCCAATTTGCGTCCAGGTACCATCAACAAGGTTCCAAGGGAAATGCATTTCTCATGGACTGGACAGGAAGATTTGCCTACGCCTTCCCTCCGTTTCCGGTGATACCGCGAATCCTGCGCAAGATGAGATTCGAACCCTGCCATGTCATACTGATAGCACCAGCCTGGCCAAGACAAGCATGGTTTTCAGACCTACTCCAAATGTCGAAGGGCAACAAGATCCAGCTTGCGACATTTCAGAACCTCATCTCCATGAAAGAAGGGCAGATTCTGCACCCGGATCTGCAATCGCTAAAATTATCAGCATGGAACCTCACGAGCGGGAATTTCAAAATATAGCCATTCCGCAGGAATGCAAGCATATTCTTTCGCAAGCCAGAGCTACATCTACAAACAAAACATATGCAGCGAAATGGACCCGCTTTTGCCACTGGTGCAGCAGTCAAAACTTGCATCCGTTTGAGGTACAACCAGAAGGTGTCTTACCTTACCTACTGTCACTTTCTAAGGCAGGTCTCTCACATGCTTTGGCCAAGGTTCACCTGGCAGCGATATCACGCTTCAGGCGGAAGCCAAATGAACCATCTCTCTGGTCTTGCAGGATCATAAAAGAATTTATCAAAGGACTTTTTCGAGTTTTCCCACCCATCCGGCGCCCACCAGTACCGTGGCACCTCAATACAGTCCTATCGCAGCTTATGAGGCCGCCTTTCGAGCCCATACACAAAACAGACTTACAGTTCCTGTCATGGAAAGCAGCCCTTCTGCTCGCACTGACATCAGCAAGGAGGGTTAGCGAAATCCAGGCCTTTTCAGTGGAGGAACCCTTCTTACAATTCCGTCAGGACAGGGTTATATTAAGGACAAATCCAACTTTTATTCCCAAAGTGACGACGTCTTTTCACCTCAATGAGCCTATTATTTTGCCTACTTTTTTCAGCAATCCCTCATCGGAAGCAGAAAGGGACGTACACTCTCTAGACATCTCCAGATGCCTAAAATTCTACATTGAACGGACAAAAACGTTCCGCAGGTCCAAGCAATTATTCATTGCATTCGAAGGACAAAGGAAAGGCCTTCCTTTGTCAAGACTGAGTATTGCCAGATGGATATCCTCAGCTATCCAGAAATGTCATGAAAAAGCGGGAAAGCCGCTATGTTCTAAGGTGCATGCACATTCCACGAGAAAGATGGCAACTTCAATGGCCTTGTTCGCAGGAGTGTCGCTGCCTGACATCTGCAGAGCAGCAACGTGGAAGAGCGTGCATTCATTTACAAGACACTACTGTCTAGACACTGCGTGGAAGGAGGACACGGCAGTGGGACAAGCTGTTCTGAAACGTCTATTTCAGTAAGGTATGATCTAATGGCATGATTGCTTTTCTATACAATACTTTGACTTATATTTAAACATGCATTTATCGTATTGCTTATATATTGATATGTATTGTTATATCATTGCTTTGCGGCAGAGCTTCCTTCTGAGTTCTGTCCTGGAAACGCTACAAATGTTGTGAGCACTGCTTACTACTCTGATACAAGCATGTGAATCTATGAAAGATGTAATACTGGAGAAGGAATTAGTTACTTACCTGTACACTATAGTTCTCCAGTATTATCTTTCATAGATTCACATGCGCCCGCCCGCCTCCCCGTTTCTCAGGCAGAACCTGTTTCTCGGTATTTATCCATGTCTCTCACTCGGGGACGGAAATCTGAGGCAGGAAGCTTCTGCTGGGGAGTGTGAGGGCAGGGCAGCAATGCTGATTGGCTGGCTTTTGGATCAAACAAAGAAATGGTCTGGTTACCAAATAATACAGTCCCTATGGGGATGTTCTATGCAGTTTTTCTTCTCTATGATACTGCTTGGTCATTCTGTTACCGTGAGACTCCCACCATGACGACGGGGAAGATACAAGCATGTGAATCTATGAAAGATAATACTGGAGAACTATAGTGTACAGGTAAGTAACTAATTCCTTATTAACTACCCCTAATTTTATTTCTCCCAGCCTGACAGGGATTTTGCATCCTGCCCGCTTTGCAATAGTCATCGTCTTTGTTTTCTTTATATTGATTTCCAACGCGTTGACCTTCGCAAATGTCGCTAGCTCATTTAGTGATCTTTGTAAGCCAACTCGTGTCTGGCTGAGTAGGACTATATCATCAGCGTAACAAAGATGTGTTATCGTCGATGCACCTAGGCGAGGGGGATGAGCATTTGTCTCATTTAGTTTTATAGAAAGATCCGCCATAAAAAGATTAAATAAGTGAGGGGCTAAGACGCAGCCTTGCTTTAGCCCTATTGCAGTGTAGATTTTCCTTGAAATTCTCGTACCATTTGCAATTTTTATTCGTATCCATGTTCCCTTATACAATTAAATAATGGCACGCAGTAGTACCTCTGGGAGACCCATTTTCTTCAATTTACACCACAATAGTCCTCGCTCTATGCTGTCAAAAGCTGCTTTAAAATCAATAAAGCAGACCTGTAATTTTAAATTCAAACGTTTACACCTTTCTGCAATCATGGTTAAAGCAAGTATATTAGTTGTTGTACCGAACCACTTTCGAAATCCGGTTTGAATAATCGGAATCAGCTTATTTTTAGTAGACCATTCTACTAGGTCCTCCAGGATTAGTCAAGCGTAATATTTCGCTTCCACATCCATTAGAGCTATGAGCCTATAATTTGCATGATCCGATCTGTCTTCGCCCTTGAAGATTGGGTTGATTATTGCACCTTTCCAACTCATCGGCAGATTATTTGTTAGTTTTGCCTACAGGAACAGTCCTGACAACGGGCTCACCCAGTATTCGTAGTCACCAGAGAAGATGGCCTGCGGTATTCTATTAGGCCCCGGTGCCCCGTCCCTTCGACCTGATTTTATTAATTTCATTATCCTGTCGGCTACCTGGCAATCCGGCGTTATTTGGGAGCCCCTAATTTTATACTGTTCCTTAGGTGTATCTGGCGGCTTACATTCCAAACCAATATAACTATTTTTATTTTCACCACCTATATCTTTCTTAAAAGTACTTCTCAAGTAGTGTATCCAGTCGGACTCAGTCACACAAGGGCCATTTATGGTTTGGGAGGGTCCGGACGTTCCATTTATTATTTTCCAAAACGCTTGATTATTAGATTTTTTGGCGCAAAAAAGCAGCCTTATCCAGAACTGCCCCTGGTTTAATTATTGATCTGTCCAAATTAGTTTTTTGTATAATCTTTTCAGATTTTTTATATCATTCCATGAAGTCACATTGTTATTTATCTTGTTCTTTCTAACCGCCTTTCTAATTTCTTTCCTTAATGTTAGTACATTATTTGACAGTTTCGCCGTCTCCCTACGTCTTTTATATTTTATGTGCCTCGGGAACTTTGTAGTGAAAGTTGCCCAGTTTTCAACTTAGTTGTTTTCTGTAGCTGTGTTTGATTCTAATACCTCCTTTGCTAGCTTTGTTATCTCAACTAGATTACCTGCCGAACATCTGATACGCTTCAAATTAGTTGTTGATAGATTACCTATTCTTGTGGGGGCTCCCTGATGCTTATTACAATTAATGATTATTTCCAGATGCTGAAATGAATGGTCACTTTGTGTTGTAAACTTAACCATTAATTTCCTCACTTTATTCAGTAAGGGTAAAGACAGAATTGTAAAGTCTATTATTGACTGGTCATTTATTTCTTGATATGTCCAAGCTGGAGGCCTGTCATCTTGCGTTCTTCCATTTATTATTCTTAGACCTAGATGTTCCAGGGCAATAACTGTTTTTTGCCAATTAAATCCCTGCGTTTTACCATTGAAGATGTTTGTACTGGTACCGACCAGAAAACATTTTGAGCAGTTATTAACTCATCTTCCTCCGGGGTGTAAATAAGCTTGGTATTGAAATCCCCTGTTATTATGATTTCCCACTCTGGGTGCGTCAGTCTGTATTCTGTGATTATTGAGAATAGTTTATCCAACTGCTGTTGTTTTTTTCCTACATTTGGGTGCAAATAAACATTTATTAATAATATTGTTGTTAAATCATGTGTTGACAAATTGTCTAATTTGATAACCTCTATGTCTGAAGTGGTTGTATTAAGTTGCTCCAAGCCAATGGCAAATGCCGTTGAAATATATACCGCAAGGCCTCCCTTTGCTCTCCCATAGCGGTTTGATCTTACAGCGTTGACGTAATGAAGTTTATAATTAGCTACTTCCTGCGGTATTAACAACCAGGTCTCTTGTAATACAACAATGTATTTATTTATTTATTTGCAGGTTTGTACCGCGCTAGATTAGACTCCCTAAGGAGTATCTCCGCGCCTTTAGGCATCTACAGCATATGTTTGGGGAAGAACCAGTTTAGCAGCCGTTCTAGTGTTGGAATAAGAAGGTCTTAAGTTGTTTTCTAAATGGAAGATGTTCTACACATAGCCTGAGAGACTTTGGGAGACTATTCCATAGGGAGGGTCCTGCCACTGATAACGCTTTGGTTCCATGTCTGGCTTTTTTTGCTCTAGGTACACAGAGGAGGCCTTGCTCGCTCGACCTAAGTGACCGAGAAGGTACATATGGAACGAACTTTTTAGTCAGGTATGCTGGACCCAGCCCGTTAAGGCTTTTGTGTATTGTGCAACATACTTTGAACTTGGCCCTCTGTTTGACTGATAACCAGTGCAACTTTGTCAGCAGTGGTTTGGAGGGCGTACGAGGGGGGGGCGTTCAGAACCAGGCGAGCTGCCATGTTCTGAACCTCTTGGAGTCTTGTCATGACTCCCTTGTTAGCAGACAGGAGCAGGCCATTACAATAGTCTATTCGACTCAGGACCAGTGCCTGTACCAACGTTCTTCTAGTTGCATCCGGTAGTAAGAGGAAGATTTTTCGTAACAGGCCAATAACATGATAGCAGGCTCCCACCACCTGGTTGCCATGCTGTTTGAGTGTAAGTTCTTGATCTAATCGGACTCCCAAATTTTTAACTATTTGTTTGGGCTCGGGTACTGGGCCCAGATCTTGTGGCCACCAGTCCGGAGTCCAGAGGACTTTAGCTTCACCAAACAGCATGACTTCTGTCTTTCCAACGTTGCATTGCAAGTAGTTGGACGACATCTAGTGTGCCACTGCTTTCATACCCTGGGAAAAGGAGTTCCTAACCTCGGTGGTAAGGGACTTGAAGGGAAAGAGGAGTTGAGTGTCATCCGCGTAGGATACCGGGATAAATCCATAAGTTCTCATGATGTTAACCAGGGGTGCCACATAGATGTTAAAGAGCGTAGGGCTCAAACAAGAGCCCTGTGGCACCCCTTTGGAAATTTCAACCTCCTCTGACCGGTAAGCACCCATTGTCACTCGCTGGGTGCGGTTTGTTAGGAAACTCCTCAACCATGCCAGTGCCTCGTGCTTCAGGCTGATGTTAGCTAGCCTGGCAGTCAAGATGGAATGTGACACGGTGTCGAATGCCGCAGACAGATCCAACAGTACCAGGATAACAGAGTGGCCTTTATCCTGGTACATATGTAGATCGTCTGCGACAGACATCAGGGTAGTCTCTGAACTGTGTTTTGGCCTGAAACCCGATTGTGAATAGTCTAGCCCTCCTGCAAATTCGATGTAATTAGACAGGTGTCTATTAACAAACTTTTCAATAAGTTTGCCTAGAAAAGGGAGCAGGGATATTGGCCTAGGGTTGGCTAGCTCAGTCCAGGGGATTGCTGTGTTTTTCCTGAGCGGCCTAACCAACGCCTTCTTCCATCCTAGCGGAACCTCTGCTGTACTTAGCGAGAGGTTTACTAGCCTCTGGATCGCAGGTCCCAATTCATTCGCAAGTGTAGGCATAATACGCGCAGGAATAGTGTCCATTGGACAGCCACTCTTTATCTGTGTGATAAGTGATAATACCTCCTCAATCGAGATAGGGGGGAATATAGAGAGAGAGTGAATAGCAGGAGATTGTACTTCCATACTTAAAAATGGGGCATTATCATTCCTACTGGTTTGGTTAGAATGAATAATTTTGTCATAAATTGCATTGATTTTTTTTGTAAAGAACAGAGAGGTGTCATCCCATAGTTGCTGCGATGCCACTTCTGGACTCTCACAAGCTGCTGGTTTCGTGAATGTCTGTAAGATTTGATACAATACTTTCGGGTTATTGCCAGCCGCCGATAATTGTGATGCAACATGATTTTTTTGCGCAGGGCGAATAGCTTTGTGATATACTGTCAAGGAGTTCCTGTAAAGTTGTTTGTCTCTGTCTTGACGGGAAGCCCTCCATTTCTTCTCTAATTTCCTAGTAGCCTGTTTGAGCGACCTTAGATGCTCCGAAAACCAGATTTCCTGTTTGTGTGCAGGTCTGGGCTTAAAGGTTTTTAATGGAATGATCTCATCTATAGTTTCAAGTACCATCCCTTCATACTTGCTCAGAGCGTTTTCAATACTCTCACTAGCGCTGGGAGTAGGGGCTACGTATATCTTTTTAAAGGCTTCCTGGGTTAGTTTATGCCATGGTCTTCTTTTACTGGGTAAGGCAATCTGTCCAGTACCATGCGAAATGGGAGTGGGAGTATAAAATTCAATGATAAAATGGTCTGTCCATTCTACTTGATAGGGGGGCAAACACTCGACCTGTGGGGAGTTGGTTAAGACTAAGTCTAAGGTGTGTCCCGCCTTAATGTGTTGGGCCACTATTTATCTGCTTTATGCAGTATCTGCAATCTGCAATATCATATTTACTTCAATATATTGGTGCATCATCCCCCTGAATTTCACTGTTAGCCCCCACTATATTCCAATACAGAAGCTTAATACAATTGTGACAGAGACTATTATCTTGATTGACAAGTCATTCTCTTGTCGGAGCATTAAGTGTCGCTGCTAACCATCTGCATTGCATTGGACCCTGTCCCTGTGTTTGTTTAATAGTGCCATTACTGAAGACATCCTGTTTACTGCTAGCATTTTGTAATACTGAAAACACCTGACTTTTGTCACTCTCCAGTGAACGACACTTCATGAGCTTCATCGACGGTGATGGGTAACAAGGCCTTAGGGGTTTGTCCAATAAGATGCCCCAAGCTTCGAACTGATGTCTGCCATTCATAATGGCTTACACTATTTCCTAATTTCTCCATGTCGCAAGTGTTCATTCCATCTGTTTCTTTTCGTTACATGTTCTTTCAATCTGGTTCTTTTCTTCTTGCGGAATAAATTTAATGGACAATAAGTCTCATTGAGACAGGTTTTTTAGCGCCTGAATTTCTGCCAGTAATCAGATTATATTTCCTCTATTGAGAATATCTTGCTGTCCTTGTGAGATGTATTTTGGTGTTAGGATAATCTGCTTGCTCCAACTATCCACTTGATTTGACTCTGTAGAGACGTTTAATTCTGGACTTAATTCTTGTCGGAGTTCCTGACCCATTCCTATACTGTCTTGTGAAGCTACTTGTGATACTCTTTGATCTTTTTCTTGCTTGTATTACCCTTTGATCTTTTTTTTACAGTTGCTGTCACATTTTTGTGCCGGATGTCTGTATACTTTATTTGTTTTGTTAACTTCTTCTATTTAATTATTGTAGTTTTTTTATTTCATATTTCCTGATTTGTTTTGCTTGAAATCGATGACTCCTCTAAATTTATACTATGACTCGTTGAATTGCACAAGGGGTGTGGCTCGTTGATTAAATCATTCCCATCTTCCCTTTCAGGGTGTGTAGATTTGTTTATTTGTACTAATTGTTTTTTATCGAAGATGAAGAACATTCTTTTTTTGCCGTTATTGCTCTTCCTGGCTTTCCTTGGCCGTTTATTTTGCCTCTTTGGTGGTTTACTTAACTTTGAAGCCTCTAGGACAACTTTCATTGATTTTTGTTGTTTTGAGTGTTTCGTATTATTGTTTTTGACTTCTACATCCCCCTCTATTTGATTCCCATGGTTTTGATTGCTCATCGATTGAAGTTCGCTGGATATCTTTAGCGGCTTCATCTTTATGGATCAAATTTTTTGGTTGCTCCAGGTCATTAGTTTGTCTTGCTATTAAGTTGTTTTGTAAAATTGCTGGTACGGTGCTCAATTTGTCGATTAAGGGTCCACATGCACACTCGCTGAACGTTGCTGCCTTTGAACTTTTTCCAGCAGTTATTAGATATGTAAGATTTTCCAATTTGGAATTTATTCCAGCGATGTAGGTGGCTATTATATTCATTAAATCGATCTGAATGTCTAATTTGTCCGACTGCATGTTAAACATAATTATTGCTGTTTCTAGCATTTTTAGCAGCGAGGCAGACGCAGCTGTGTAGTCCCCTCTCTTTGTATCTCCCCTTTTTTCGGGGTCGCCTTTCGAAGTTCTTGTATTGGTATTTCATTTTCCTTTATTTTTTCTGTTGTTTCTGACACTGTGTTACTTGTTTGCTTTACACTATAATACAGCTCTGTTGCTGCCTTAATTTCATTTTCCTCTTGTTTTCTCTCTGTCCCTTGTGCAAGATGCTCCAGCGTACTAGATATTTCTATTATCGGCTGACTATGGGCATGATTCACAGAATTAACTTAAGACAAAATCCTAAACTTACTACTTTTGGTATTTTCAGAATGCACTCAAAAATTTTGGTATTCACAGAATGCACTTACTACTTCTGGTATTCACAGCATGGATTTACGACTACTAACTTTACGTCCGCACTCGGGCTGGAGATTCAGGCTCGGAGGTGGAGCTTCCGGCTTGGAGGCGGGACTTTTGGCCCGGAGGTGGAGATTTCGGCCATGGCTAAATCTCCACCACCAGCCGGAATCACCATCTCCGGGTCGGAAGCTCCGCCTCTAAGCCAGAAGCTCTGCCTCTAAGCTGGAAGCTCCGCCTCTGGGTCAGAAGCTCCGCCTCCAAGCCAGAAGCTCCACCTCTGGGCAGGAAGCTCCACCTCTGGGCCGGTAGCTCCGCCTCCGGGCCAGAATCTCCGGTCCGAGTGCGGACGTAAAGTTAGTAGTCATAAATCCATTCTGTGAATACCAAAAGTAGTAAGTGCATTCTATGAATACCAAAAGTAGTAAGTGCATTCTGTGAATACCAAAAGTAGTAAGTTTAGAATTTTGTCTTAAGTTAATTCTGTGAATCGGGCCCAAAGTTCATGTGTTATAGTGCTCTTTGAATTTTCCGTCAGTTTCTTTGATAGGAGATCCCTATTTTCTGAAAGAGATAATGAGTAAAGCCATGATTTGTTCTGCTCTTCCTGTGAGACATGGGTAATTTTTGAGACAACATTTGAGACGTCGCAATGATATTCCTCCTGTTTTTGCACTAGAAGATCCCTCTTTCACTATACATTTGGGGGTTGAATGTGAGCGATCCGGGACATGTATTTGTGCTTGAATTGTTATCTGCTTACTGGTTAATGTGGGGTCAATGGATTTGGTAATCCCACTGTTTCACCTGTCTGAATAAATCGCTGCAGTGCGATCCTTTAGAAACCTAAATGTTTTACTAGGCAAACCTTTACCAAAAATTGAATATGTTGATGAAATTAGTGTACTTGTGGATGCTTGGCTACTTTTTCCTGGTGAATTCCTGGTGAAACCAATACCTCCTTGGTTTTCTTAATGACTTTTTTCCCCCGTTTTTTTCACCATGTAAAGAGGGGTAAACACAAAAATAGGGACTGCTTTCTGCACATATATGACAGAAAACAGTGCAGACAATGGAACTTTTTCAGAGACAATACAGACATTGCATAACCTACAAAAGAAAATGATAGATGAAGGAGGTGCCCCAGATAGTTGGTTCAGTGGTTGGGTTATATCACTGCCATCGTGGATGTCGGGCTGTTGGGGGCTTTGTTACCAACAATAGTGTTCCTATTACTAATATATTTTGTGATACAATTGGTTCTAGCATGTTGTATTTGAGTAGGCGCCAAGCCAGGAGGGATGTTTTTACAGTTAGGAGACCAACACAAGTAGTGGATTCCAAGGGTAACTTGTACCACATAGTGCCAAATCCAGACAAGGATCTGAAGAAAGAAGTTAAAGTATCAACTAGAGGGGGGAATTTGTAGGAAATATAAAAGATGAGCATACTGCAGAAAGTATAAAACATGAAAATATAGTGATACAACAAGCCCAAGTAGAAACCGCACAGTTGTTTGAGGTAAAAAAAAAAAAAAACCTGTTTAGGCCCAAATCCCCCACTGACACGAGTAAGGTGAAAAGGTCACCTGAGAATACTTGGATTAGGGCACTTAAAACGATTTTCAATTAAAAGCCAACTCATGTTCAAAAGGTCTAAAAGCATTTACGATTCTAACACAAGTCCAGTGGCATGCACCTCAGGCCTTCAAACAGATCGTGGCTTGATGGGAACAGGTAATCGAATTAGCCCAGAGCACACGGAAATTTAAGGTACCTGATTAGACATTGGGTGCAGGGAAGTAAATTAGTTCTGAGCACACTGAGGTCTTGGATGCACAATACTGCAAGCATGCACTTCACTTAAATTACATTTACCATAAAGTGCACATGCATTCACAACAGAAGAATACTCGTTTGCCAAGCATTTTTGAGAGTATAATAAAAAATGTGTCATAGACTGGGTTAGAATTCGGGGTTATAAGGTCACATGTCTTCAAGTATTTTTCCATGTTAAATCTGTAACTTGCAAGTCAACCCTTATTTACTTTCAGTAATAAACCTTTGTAATGTGATGTATAAAAATGGCATGTCTGCGAACTGGAAATGGAGAAAGCCTGAGTAGGACTGAGGTGCAGTCCGTGTTGTGTGAAGAAGGTCTTTCTCCTTTTCATGACAGTTAGTAAATACTGTTTTTGCATTGCCAAGAAGAGTCTGTGTGGTTATTTCATTTTGGATGGTCCAAAGTTGGCCTGCAACATTATGTCTGTGTTAAACTATCAATTCCATTACCCCATACTAACTGATTACTGCATTTTTCCGGTGCAACTATTTATATTTACAGTTTTTCATGTCAAAATGATCCTGCTGCAACTTCAATAAGTAAATGAAAAAGTGGACAATGGGGAGGTTTGCTGTATGTGTGTTTTTTAAGCTGTCCCTTTGCATTTATAACTGCAGTGTTGCCTTTACATTCTGAAATGTTACACCCCAGGTCCAGAATAGAAACTGAGAGAGGATTACTGCGGTAGAATGACTTGATACCACTTATAGGCGCTATCCTTCACACACAGGTATGCACCAAGAATAATCCTAAAAGACTTATCCCCTGTTTCATATTGTCTTGCTCCCTATTACAAAGAGAGGAATACAATGCTGGTCTAAAATTTTCATCCCACATTCTACCTCGTGGAGTCACATTGTGTCCTTCCGGGAGGGTGTTGGGCAAATGGTGAGGTTGGCCTGAGAAGGTGGTTTTAGGTGGGCATAAAACCCCACTGATGGTTATGCCCACATTATTTTGGTGGTGTGGCAATACATTCTTGTAGCTACAACCCTACTGGCGCATTTTGTGTCCATCAGTGCGAAAATACACTTGAACAGCTCCCACAAATGCATCCAAATAATATTATCAACAACCCAGACACAATAAATAGGATGTCTGAGAAAATTATGTTTCACCAGGAAAAATCAGTGATATGCCCTAATGAGCACAACAATTAAAGGACGAATCGTACATAGCCAATTTCAAATCCCATATGATCATCCCAGAGTTGTTCCACGTATTCCATATTAATACCATATGCTGTTATCACATATTTATATCTTCTTTTCCTTCAGTATATATTAAGGAAAGGCTCATTTAAACAATGTACGTTAGTGTATCATTATTGCTCCCTGCCTTTTGCATTGCAAGAATAGTCTCTGTGGTTATTCCATTTTGGATGGTCCCAAGTTAGCCTGCAACATCATGTCTGTGTTTGCCATGTATTTCTTTTTTGCTCATCTGTGCAATCCTGTCCCTCCTTCTCTTTTTGGGGTGTAGTGTTGAGTTTACATCTGTGTGATCACTAACAGAAACAGCATTCTGGCCTATATATGCGAAGGCTTCTCATACCCTGCACTGATATGGGCTATGCTACTGGAAAGCTTCATTCTCTGTTGGGTTGTTCTTCTGTAGGGTGGCGACAATGAACTCACCAGGGATATTGCAATTCGAACCACCATAAATGATCCTAGAGATGATCGACTCGTGAAGAAACCATGTATCTGCCCTTCGCTGGATGGTAGGAAAGAGGTACAGCCATTCTATACATTGGGACCCTCCTGACATGAATGTTTACCATTTGAACAGAGGCACTCTCATGCCCATAGAAATGAATGCTGCCCCCAGCACTCAATAGTTAGTGCTTAAATGTGACTTGTATGATAAATTATTTTTCATTTCGAGTTTCGTTTCACCTAGTCAAAATGTAATAAAGCCATTTACATTGTGATGTACTTTTTAGGATCTTTGTAATCGATAATAAAGTGATAATGATGATGATGATGATGATGATGAACAAAGCCATTTAATAGAAACTATCTCTAAATAATAGTGAAGTGGCCACAACATTAGAATTAAATCTTTCCGATTTGCTCAGTACTTAAAGATATTGGTTTCCCCATGTATGGCAAAACTGGATTTTGTGTTTTCGATGCCTTTTATTTTGTGGGGGGACAGGGAGCGGGAGACTGGTGTCTCATTGTTGTCCGCTGTGACTGGAAAGGTGCATCACTTGCATGTGACTAGCTAGGTTAGAGTGACACTTCACATCATCTGCTGTATTTTTTTGCTTTGGGTTCCCTGACGTTTGTCATAGATGCCTATTTTTATTCCGGTAAATCCTCAAAACTGTGGTGACCCCTTCAGATGGAAAAGGCCAGTCACTCAGGCCCACTGAACGATCTGCACACATTGAAGTTTTGAAGTTAGTGACTACAGGTAGACCCATAAATAACCACCTATCATCTCAGATGTTCAGATGCATCAGAGGGTTTGGTAGCTATTAAAATGACCTGTACTGGGTTTTGTTAAACTGTACAATAGGCTGATAAGGGAGTGATTATTCTATACTAATCAATTGAACCACCGCACATCTCATTCTTATTAACACCATTATAAACCACGCATGCCTTGCCAACATAGTCTTAACAATGACTGCGCCTTTACCATGCATGCCTTTACAACAAATGTCATTGCGAAGGCATGATTGGTAAGGTTTATGTGTTGTAAAGATCACACGTCAGCCCCCTACCCTGAGGCCTAAAACCCAACCCCAAGCCCTGAAAACAACTGTGACCCCCTACCCTGAGCCTTGAAACCCAGCTACAGCCCACCAAACTACCCTGACCCCAGCCCCCCCTCCCTGAGCCTTAACACTGGCACCAGCTCTGAAAACTGATCCTTCCCCTGGGCTGGACCGGGAACCAAAACCGACCCTGGCAAAGTGCTAGGCCGGCTCCCTGCAAGTGGGGGGGGGAGGAGGGGAGGGGGGTTGGCGGTGCGGCCGAGTTGTTTTCCAGGACTGATTTCGGACGATTTTGTTACAGGGGCCGATATTGTAGCTATGCTGCAAAAATAGCCCTGTAACAAAAACGGCACCCTGGGGGCCAAAACCGGCCCCCATCCTGGTGACCCACAGAGGAAATGCCTGGTGCCCACTACGGCCAGTCCGGCCCTGTCCTTCATCCCCTGTCCTGAGCCATGAAACTCAGCCCCCAGGCCTAAAATCTATCCTGCTCCCTGGCCCCCACCCGTAGCCCTAAAACCGGTCGCCAGCCCTAAAAACGACCCCAAACCCCTGGCAACTACACTACTTACCAAGCTGTGTCCCTGTCCTTCCTGTCCCGATCCTTCCTGTTCCACTCCCCGCCCATCGGCTCTGCAGCTAGAACACTGATTTTCCTAACCACGCTAATGCGCGGTTAAGGCAAGCGTTGTTCCACTTGCATTGAAACAGCACACGTGATTAAGCCCACATTTTAAATGCAATTTCCCCCACCAGCAATTGGAGGAAAACCCACAGCTGTCTTCTTTTAAGGATTTTCAGGGTTTGCAACTTCAATTACCTATTGTAATCCATATATATGTGGGGACTGAATGTTATCTATGTAGGATGCCTAAGAGCTTTGGTGAGTATGAGGGCATGTCCAATGCATGGAGCATCATTGCAACAATTTGACAGTAACCCCAAAACATCATGTGGGCCTGAAGGCAGAGTAACTGTGTTGGAACTGGAGGGGACTAGATGGTGGTGGCACCCCACCTACATTTTACAACCATGCTTTGTCCCATGGTCCTTTGAAGACTGTCCTGGGCTAGGATCATATGTGTATGAGTACATGGCAATGTGTGTGAGTATGTGTCTTCTATGTGTGTCTGTGTTTTTGGGTGAGAAAGTCTTTGTAGGCATTTGATTGTGTATGTGTTCCTCAGGCCTTACCTTTTCAGGCTGGTGAAAAACCTGGTTACCCCTCCCACCCCTGTACTATAGTCATTTCTGGCTTGACGCAGCCGGCTCCTTACTTAAGGGCAGGCATTCTTTTTACATTGTGATTACGGTTTGCATTATAGTAGACCAGCCCACCCTAGCATAATGCAGACCACAGACATGCCTGGCTTATTGTGGGCTTTCATGGGATGATAATGCACACCTGTTGTATAATACTGGCCCTGGCACTATGGTGGTGATTGCTGGCACATTGTATCATTCCATATCTGGCATAATGACGGACCTGGCAGTATGGTGGTATACATTACATACTTTGAGAATCTATGGCACAATGGTGCAAACTCTTGTAAAGGTTTCATCTGGCAATGACTTCGTTTTCCTAGTCAGTCTCCAGTGCTGCTGAGTGTTTGCAAACACGGTCATGAGGCATGGACAACCTCAATATGAGGTGCTTGTTTGCATGCCTGATTCTGCTGCCTACAGCTTTTCTGGCATTGCTGTGACTGTGCCTGTTCCAGAGTTTCTATTGTGTGCATACTCTTATTTCTTCAGCAAATCTTTTCATTTTTCCTTATGATTATGTTTAATTTCATTGATTAGACCATTGCCCGTCAGGGTGGCTAGTATGTTTTTTTGCTAATAGTAAGGAATTAATGGTTCACAGCTGCACTGCCACCATGGGTCAAGCTTCGCCACCACACCTACGATAGGCGTAGCCAGGCCCGAACAGGCAGCTGTGTATGTATCACTCCTGTCTTTTAAAATAATGTAGTCTTTCTAACGATTAATCTATGCTGTCCAAAATAAACAAATATGGCACCTCTTGTTAAGCTAAGGAATCGCAACATATGCAAAGTTTTCAGTTGCCTATGTTTGACATTTCGTGTGCCTATGTGCGCGCTTCATGCGTGACAATTTGAGTGACAATTTACTGGAAACAGTTGAAAAATATATTGTTGCAATGCTGAAATGCCCACCCTTGTTTTATTCCTTCAAAATCAGTGATCGCCTGTTATCTCTGTTATTCACACTGAGGTCCCAGCCCATTTCCTTCTTGTTGCTTAAGTTAGAGCCCTCAGTATTTCCATATCCTTAGAAGCGAGTGACGAGTACCATAATTAGTGACATCACAGGAATTAATGAGGGTCAATGACCCTAAGCCAAAGTGAGAATTATTGGCCCCCGGCATTCACATGATTCAGTGGTCACAGGCTGTAATATACATCAATTTCTTCTACAGTAGTAAGAAACAGTGGTGCCAAACATTAGTGAGCATCAGTATACACAGGCAGCAATATGCATCAGTGGCCGCAAATACTAGCATGCATTAATGACCAAAGGCAGTAAAGAGCACCCTATATGCCCCGTTAGTCCCCATGACTCTGTCCCAGGGGATATCAGTCTTCTGCCCCTCCCCCCCTTACCCCCATTGTTGCTGAGCTCCATTTGGTCATGGAAGAAGATCAGATCCTGTAATGCTGAAAGCTCTGTGTATTTCTCTTATTAGATGAGTAACCACCAAAGAATGTTAATCACCGATGAGTCAGAGATCATAGGGACAAAGGTGAGGAAGGCACGAAGAGATCGCCTAACTGAGGAGAAAGCATTCACCTGCAGTCCAGCCGGGGATGATGAGGAAGAGGTACCATTATTTAGTCACCATTAGGAAAATTGAAATATACATTCAGCTAAAGAAAACCATGTCTGCTTAAAGAAATGTCAGTGCACTATATTAGATATAAATATTTAGAGGGGAAAATAGTACAGTATTGAGCAAATATGAAGTTGAATGATTTACCAATGTTTACGTTAAAGGTTGGGCATTTTTGTGTATTAAGGTTTTATTGTGCTATAAAAAAGTTAACATTTCACAAACAGTCCATTCTTAGATCAGGCGAATATCGCTCATTAAATGGGAATTACAATGTGCTGAAGACTGCAATTTTGGAAGGAGGTAGCAGGGACCTCGTTGATCTGAATATTTTCCTGGTTTTCCCAGATTTCCAGTCTCCTGTTCTCCTACAGGATCAGCCCCATACACAGTCCTGGATTTCCCCAGAACGCATTTTTGTGGAATTCTGGAACACACATCTTATTCTCAAACCAACCATCACATTACTTTGCGCTAAAGACATAATTTAAAGTTTGGTCAGTGGGAACACCTCCGAAAATGTTTAGTGCTCCCCCACTGCTCTCCTGTCTTTAGTCATGGAAGTGCCAGATTACCGCCTGAGCACCTTAAATTGGCTTCCCTGTTGTAAAGCTTTGGCAAACAACCTGTCCACCGAAGAGGCATTGGCCAATGTACATGAAAAGATCCACTCTATTTAGGTTGTTTCAAATTATATTTTTCTTGTTGGTGACTTCCAGTCCCCAACAGGAAACAGGAGAAATGTTCGCCACACTCTGGAAGAAAACTCTCAGTGAGTCAAGGCCATTTCCCAGTCTGTTTTCTGTCAAAGCTGTTTGGTCCACTGGCTTGCAGTACTTTTTCAGTTTCGCGATGATGCTGAAGTTAAGTTACATACCTGTGTGTTGTAGACAATGACTGGAACGTGTATGTATGTAATGTTTTATGGCTCTTTATGAGTCGAATAAAGTATATTGATTGATTGATTGATTGATTGATTGATTGACTGGTTCGAGTGATTCAACCTTGCAGGTCCTTATTCCTTTCACTTTAATACAGTAGTGATTCTAGGTGTGTCCGTTAAGTGTATAAAACTATTTTTAGTTTTGTGATTTATGGCGGTCTGGCCATGTGGAATGTATTTGCCATATACATTCAGTTGGACTAGGTATGAGTGGGTGCAGCTATAGGTGTAGGTGAGTCTCTTTTCTGGGTTCATTTGTTACACATCCTCAAAATAACGGCTCAGATTGAATTCTACGCCTCCCACCTTCCAAATACCATGTCCGTTTGTTAGTGAAGGAGTTTCTTTCCACGCTTAGCCTCTGGCCTTTCTCCCAGGGTGATAATCCGACCTTTTACAAAGTAATTATCTAAACAAACAAAATGGGCACATAATAAAAGCCTGTGCTATCTTCACTCATTTTGTTTTCAAAATCGAGTGGCTCCCCCCCCCCCTAAATTACAAAAGTGTCGATGCACGTGGCAGGTCAATTCTAAGTATCAGCTTATCACCCTCAGCTCCAGTGTATGATAGTATGATTTAATTACTGCACAGATAGTTTTTAGGTGAAGGCTGTGGAGTAGGGTGTAGTTTAGGGTATGTATCAAACAAAGAAATCCACCCTTATAGAAATGGAAAGAAGTGTTCCTCCAGACTTCGTGTGTCTCCTACATTGATGGAAAGCACACAGCTTTGGTAAAATACCCCTCACCCACCAACTGGACCATTGGGGGCATGCTTTATCATCAGTGTCTTCCTGCCTTGCTGCAGGATGGGGCGTGTTACGACCTACAACTACGCAGGAGCACTGGTTATGAAACAATACTATGTGTGGCGTAGGCGTGTGTGTGGAAGGTTCAGAAGTGAGTGAAAGTGATGTATAATTAAAATATAACTGGCTCTGCGGAAAAATACATTTGAATGTTTCTTTGGGCTAGTATTATTAAAAAGGGGATGAAACGGAGGTACTATGCTTCCATGGGCAGTACTTCCTTTGTCGACATGTTTCGAAGCCCTGCCCTGGTTCCTCATCAGGACCTAGAAAGATCCCCTCTACACTCAAATTATTAAAGATAAAACGTGATTTCTAATTAAGATAAACACTATGTGGTTCATATTACAATCTACATACACCGTATACTGTACCCCAATAGGTATTATGCTGGTATGGGTTTATAATTAGCCCATATACTGCTCCATGAGCCTGCAAAAACGGGAGGGAAGGAGCACCTGTAGTGAGACAGTCTTCAAGGTTGCTAACTCACCAGGATACTACCTCACCGCGGCTCCGTGGAACAAGGTAGCAACCTTTATGACTGTCTGACTATAGTTGCTCCTTACCTCCCATTTTTTTCAGGCTCATGGGGCAGTAGATGGGTAGATGGGATAATTATAAACTCATACCAGCATAATACCTATTGGTGTACAGTATACAATGCATGCAGATTGTAATATGCACCACATAGAGTTTATCTTAATTAGAAATCACGTTTTATCTTTAATAATTTGAGTGTAGAAGGGATCTTTCTAGGTCCTGATCAGAAGCCAGGGGAGGGCTTCGAAACAAGTCGACACAGTAAGTACTCCCCATTGAAGCATAGTACCTCCGCCTCATTCCCCTTTTTTAACAATACCAGCCCAAAGGAACATTAACATTTATTTTTCCGCAGGGCTGGGTATTTTTTAATTATACATCACTTTCACTCACTTCAAATCAGGCTCTTCAAAACGGGGATAGACAATTTGACATCTACTCTCTAACGCGGGCACAGGGGTCTGGATAGCAGGCCAAATTGCACTCTGAAAGTTAATAGACAACCAGCATTGGTCCAAATTGTGGGGGCGAACATGCAGAGAGCAAGTCCTTAAATGACTCTCCCTTGAGAGGGAGCAGTGCAAGCTTTTTTTTAAAATCACATGTAAGGCAAACAGATCAATGAACTGCTATGGGCAGAGGGGGATCTGCCGACGATTATGGAACCGCCGGCAGCATGGCAGAGACAGCACTCAAAGACAAACACAAAAGATCAGTAGCCCAATAGTGGTTCAAACAGTATCCTTGGATGACCCATGGTAGGGACACTGGGAGCAGGCAATTGGTCAGCAAGGGTCAGTTTCAGCACTTGCAGCCCGGGTTGGACCTGACGGACCCCCACACAGATCACAATAGCAAGGGAAGCCTAGAAGCAACAAACACTAGATCCCTGCTAAGTGGCCATTGTGCAGGGCTGCAACAGTTTGTGCTGCCAACGAATTAGTTGGGTCAATGACTGTGTAAATACTGTCCAATTATGCTTTATGATTACAATGACCAAGTATTGTGTTTTATGATAAACCAGGGGTTGCTTGAGATATAATAAACTGCGGCTGATTTTTACATTGAGTGGTTTCAGTGTACTCAATAAAGTAGAATGGTGATCAGGTCGGCCGGGGAGACAAGGATCACTTGCACATCTGAGAGGTGTTTCGTTTTTTTTTAATTAAGGTATGTGCATTATATTTTATATGCAGTCAGTCTCAGTGAAAGAAAAAAATAGCTACAGGATACATTGTTCGTTTTAGTTATCTGACCCCGCCTCGACACTCACTGACGCAGACCCATTGTGCTCAGAATCACAGGGCCTGATTCACAAAAGTAATCTGAGACAAAATCCTGAATGTATGTCTTTCCGTATTCACAAAGGGCATTTAGGAGTAGTAAAGTTAGGAATCCTAACTTTGCTACTCCTAAATGCCTTCTGTGAATACCGAAAGTCGTAAAGACAGGATTTTGTCTCGGATTACTTTTGTGAATCGGGCCCACATTTCCCACCCTTTCTTTTTTTATGAAGTTCAACCATTGATTCAGCTGGATATGGTGAGTCATGAGTGTTGTTTTTTAGTGCCTTCTTTCCCCACATTTGCTGGCACAGTAGACAGACACTGTGACAAATTGCAGAGTTTGGAAAGATTTTCTCAGCAGGATTTGAGAATAAAAATGACATCTTTGGGACAGATTATTCCACTTTTATCTTAATTTACCACCAATAATGATCCAGTGCAATATGTACTTGGCAGAAAACAGCAACCTTCTCCTACCCAGGCGCAGTAACATCAGTGTACGTAGAAAAGCTCAGTAAATGTAAACTTGCAGAATAATATTCACATAACTTCCAAGCTTCCAAGATTCAGGTGTGACTAGCTGCTCCAGTCTAGGTTTCATCACCTGCATTCTAGGACTTGTAGTCCTCGTTTATAGACTAAGACAAGCTATCAGTCCCCGAATACAAATAAAAAACCTAGGCTAGTGCAGTTTGCCAGGCATGATCCTGGAAAGGTCATCTGAGCTGAATTCAACACAACCACTTAAAAGTAACGTGAATCACCCCCATGCAACTTAATGCCCCCTTCCGCTGTAAGTGCAGGAACAACATTCCTCACCAACAGCAACGAACAAATGTGAAACTTGTAGTGAAAAATGTTATACCACTGCCACCATGTCTAATGACTCTGCCTACTTAACTAAGGCCTACCACCATGCTTCACTCATGCGCCTTCTGCTCCTGTCGCTAGAATGTGACCCCACTGCCTGTGACACGTATTGTTCTGACAGGACATTTTATCATGTTGTCTGTGTGATCAGAAATGTACCTTCTGAAGTATATTTGCGTTAGTTGGTAACATGTAAAGGCAGGTGGGGATAAAACCCCTAAAGCCATGTGATCTGTTGGTTCGTCTTCCGCAGCTGAGTGACGACGACGGAATGTCCCCCACAGAGATCACCAGGCGGACCGTAAGGAGGGGAGTCAGGAAGATTCAAAGCTTCTTCCGCCCAGAGGAGCTCGAGCTCACCTGTTCTCCGTCATCCGATCCGGACACACAGGTACAACCAATCACATTCCATTCCTGTCATGTATGTGCCTCTGTTTGCGCCTGCATGCGTGTGTGCTTACAGGTGTGTGTGATCCTCTTAGTTGCATTTAGCGGACTTTGTTTCCAATATTATATGGACTATCTATGTGTGCTAAGACTCGGTATGAAGATGTGGGACATTTTGTAAAAAGTGAGGGGTGGACTACACACACCTAACTCCTCTAATTATTGTTATGTGAACTTTCAAAGCCCGTTCCTAGAAAACTCGGACATATAGCATTTCTGATTCAAACTTTGCAAAATGCAACGCTGTTAAAGATAAAAAAGCATTGGAAAAAACAGTAAGTCGTTGTTCTAAAATTCAGAGCTATTGGCTTTGGCAATGCCTTTTTGCATTGGCCATAGCTAAAGCACAAATGAGTGTGAACATATGCTCATGCATGCATATTACTGGATACTATCTAGGAATGGGTTGTCTAGTAAAGAAAAAGAATTCCAAAATGGCTGCAGATCCGTGCACATGAGTCGTGATACACCTGTAACTATGAAACCATTACAAAATGGCTACCAATGCATTGCCATGCTTGTGCACGTTTAATGGCGCATGTGTCTGTATGGTCTTGACGCACCAATGTCTATTTTGGCATTTTCACTGACTCTCTGCAAAATGTCTGAAAAGTTTTTGAACTCTACTCGACACACGCACGGACGGTGCGGTAGTTGCTGGCTTTATGGCATACGGGAACTGACGTATCACGGTCAGGCTCCCGGAAATCGACACAGTGTGATTTAGGGGTTACTGCCCAGTTAATTGTATATCTGGACACCACATTGGGAAGTCCTTTAAGTACTTGAGGGTACTGTTGAATTGACAGATGGTCCCTCTTATTATTATTACATTTATTAAGCGCGCAGCTACCCGGAGGTTTCCCGGCGCTAGAGCAAACTGATCGGTGAAAGGAGGGAGGAACATTAGTTGTTGAAAAGCCAGGTTTTTATTCCCTTACGGAATTTCAGAAAGCACGATTCCGTGCGCAGGGATTGAGGAAGAGAGTTCCATAAGGATGGGGCCAACAGGGCAAACGAGCGGCCTCCCATTTTGGCTCTGTTGATGCGCGGAATTTTAAATTTGTTATGCGATGAGGACCTGAGTGTACGGGGGGGAACATAATGCTGAACCAGAGCAGCGAGATAGCGCGGGGCTCTATCAGTCATGATTTTATGCATGTAGCAGAGTGCTTTAAAGTGCACTCTGCTTTCAATGCGCAACCAGTGCAGGTTCCGCCTGTGGTGAGTGACCGAGGATCTTGCAGGAAGGTGACAAATCAGGCGGACTGCCATATTCTGTACCACCTGGTACTTTCTGGTTACCTCTTTGGCAGCACCTAAGAGCAGGATGTTCCCATAGTCCAGGCGTGAGATGACAAGGGCCTGGACGACGGTCCTCAAGGTGTCTGTAGGCAGCATCCATGTGATCTTTCTCAGCCACCTGATGATGGTAGTACAGGTGGCTGCAACTTTCACAACGTGATGTTTGAAAGTAAGTTGGTTGTCGAAGATCACACCGAGATTGCGAGCAGACACTGATGGAGTGGGTAGAGGACCCATCTCCGGAGGCCAATGGTGTGGGCCCCAGAGAGAGGTGTCAGGGCCAAACAGGAGCAGCTCTGTTTTATCCCCGTTAAGCTTCAGTTTGTGCTTCAACATCCAGTCCGATATATGCTTCAGCCCAATTTGGAGAGAGGAGGAAGGGAGGTTTTTATTAGTAGATAGTGAATAGATGACTTGGGTGTCATCAGCGTAGGAGTAAATTGTGAGGCCAGCCTGTTCAGCCAGGAACGCAAGAGGCCTTACATACAGGTTAAAGAAAAGGGGACTGAGGATAGAACCCTGGGGAACACCGTGAGAGGAAGGGAGAGTAGATGATACAGATGTTGAAGAAAAAACTTGAAACGTGCGATCAGACAAAAAGTTAGCAATCCAGGCCAGGGCGGTACCACCAACGCCAACTGCCTCCAGGGTGGATAATAAGATGGAATGGGAGACGGTGTCAAAAGCGGCACTCAAGTCAAGCAAGATGAGTGCCACCATCTCGCCATTATCCACTTGGCGTCTGATGGTTTCTGACACGCCAAGGAGAGTAGTTTCTGTGGAGAAACCAGCCCTGAACCCGGATTGAGAACCATGAAGAAAATTAGTGGATTCAACAAAGGAGCTAAGTAAAGAATTAACATGTTTCTCCAAAATCTTGGAGAAGCAAGAAAGCAATGAAATAGGGCGAAAGTTGGAAGGATTGTTGGGGTCAGCGTTGGCCTTTTTTAACAATGGTACCACCATTGCGTGCTTCCATTCATTAGGGACAGTCGCTTCTACCAAGGAGGCGTTGAGGACATCCAAAATAATGTGGAGTGGAGCTGGGTCGAGGGAGCACAGAACTTGAGGGGGCAGAGGGTCAAGGGGAGAGCCAGATTTGATGTCCTGGAGGTACTTTTTTAGAAGCGCGGGGGAAATGGGATCCCAAGAAAGCAGTTGGGAAGTGGTAGGCAGGGAACAGGGAGGAGTGTCCAGGGGAGAGTTGTCGGGATTTTGAGCAACGTGAGTAGAGGTGGCAGGAGTGGAATTAAAAATGGCATAGATCTTATCAATCTTTTCACGGAAGAAGTTGGCTAGAGCATTACACTGTGCAGTGTCTAGACAGGGATCTTTAGGAACAGAGGAAGCACCAGAGAGCTCCTTAACAATTTTAAACAGGGCCTTGGGCCTGTTTTGAGCCGTAAGTATGGTGTTGTTGGCAAAGTTAGCTCTAGCGATGTCACATGCCGCGTGGTAGGATTTAAGAGCGGACCTGTAGTTAGCTTTATGTTCAGGGTTATACTTTGCACGCCAAATACGTTCCAATTTTTTGCAGTTGGATTTTTCAAGGCGTAAAGAGTCATTAAACCAGGGAGCCGGAGGGTGATGAATTTGAGATTTATTTTTTTGGGTAGGGAGGCAGGAATCCAGAGCTGTAGTTAGCCATGATCTAACGGCGGGTAGCTCTTTGATCGTTATGTTGGAAACTGACGGTGTGGAGTTGGCCAGAAGAGAGTTTAATCTATCTAGATCTAAACGTTTCCAGTTCCTGCTAGCTTTATGGGGAGGGTCTGGCCTGAAAGTCTCAGCTACACATGTTTTAATAGAGAAATTAACTACAAAATGATCTGACCAGAGAACAGGGGTAGAAGATTGATAGGAAATGCTCGTCAGGTTGGAAATGATGGGGTCTAAGAGGTTACCGGCCTTATGAGTAGGGTCGGAATTAAGGAGATGCAGGTCAAGAGCTTCAAGATCCTGTAAGAGGCGTTTAGCAATGGCACACGAAACAGAATTAAAATGAATATTTAAATCCCCAACAATAGTAAAATTAGTAGATTGTGCTAAAAAAGGAGCAATGAGTTCGGGAAGTGCAGCAGCCCAGCAGCTCGCTGACCCCGGCGGGCGGTAAATCAGGGTACCTGTTAAGGTAAATTGGGGGGAGAGAGTTAATTTAAACAAGCCCGCTTCACAGTTAGGGAAGTCAAGGTCTTCCCATTTACAGGAGAATTCTCTCTTGAAAATAACAGCAATTCCTCCGCCGTCTTTAAGCGCTCGATTTCGCCCGACGTAGGTATAATCTTACTAGCAGTGACACTTTTGGTCCAGTGTTTCTACATACTGGTGTTTCCCTAGCACCCCAAGGGGCTACTTTTTCTCGGAACGGGGTTGCCAAGTCTACTTGAGGTGCTTTTACTCTTTAATAAGCATCACCGCCTATCAACTCCAACTTGATTAAGGGGTTGATGTGTCCATGCCGCACGCGATTATTGGATCGTGCCATTCAACATTGACTATCGTTATCTGGAAGCTTCCAACTCGTCTTGTGAACTCAGGTCCGGTCATTTAGTCTACCTTGAGAAAGTCTGAATACATATTTGTGCAGGCGAAACAAGTGTTGGCTTCAAGAATTGCTGGAAATTTGACGCACACGAATAAAGGAACTTCTTTTTTCATCCCTTGTGATTGGTGGATGGTCCTTTGTAAAAACGATAGTGGATGGAAATAGGATACGTTCGCCTGTGGAAATTGGAGACTTTATTACTTAGGGTTTTTGATATATCCTCATTTTGAGATACTGTTCTGACTGAACTCATTGTGACTACATAGGGTGTGCTACAACTGTTCTGTTTGATATACCAAAATGGCTGACAACCATTTTAGATCTGGTAAATTCAAAATAAAAAGTAAAAAGAAAAAGTGAGTTTCAGCGCTAAACAAACATTGGCAAAGCCAAACAGTCTTACTAATTTTGATGCAATGGCATTAACACTTTCATGCCCTTCAGAAGCTGCAACATTCCCATTCCCCCCATAGGCTGCAAGGCCTTTGACATCATGAGAGGTCCTCAGAGTTAGATATAGATAGTTTCTGTAACAGGTTGCAGTACTTAAAGCCCTTACTAGAGGTCCTGTAGGCATAACTTACCTCTATTTAAGAACGCTGGCACCTAGGTGCAAGATATCATCACAGCAGGGGTAGAGGTAAGCTAGTTATGGTAGGTTAGTTATGATATGTTAGGGATGATAGGTAGGTGGTAGGAAGGCTGGGTATTTTACATTATGTGATGTAGGTTAGAAATCTGTGGTAGGCTCGCTGTGGTAAGTATGTTAGTTATGGTGGGTACGGCGGGTATGTAGGGTAAATAAGTTTGGTAGGGAAGAAGGTATGGCAGGCAGGTGTGAAAGGTACGGTAAGTAGGTAAAGTATGGCAGGTAAGTAGGTATGGTATGTACGGAAGGTATGGCAAGCTAGTTATGTAGACATGGTGGGTTAAGTAAAGTAGTTTAAGTATGGTTGGTATACTAGGTAGGTAGATATGGGAAGGTTTGGTAGGGATAGTTGTTTATGTATTGTAGGTAGGTGAGTGGGTATAGTAGGCTAGGTATGTAAGAGATGGTTGCTAGGTATTGTAGGACATATTATATTTGATATTTAAAAGCTTGTGTTAATCAATTTTTATTACAAATCATAGCAATGTTAATGAAAGCGCAAATACGCACTGTTATTAATAAAGCACATATTTTACTAATGGATGAGTGGTTTGAATATATGCAGGTTGCTGCTACTACTACTACTAATAGTAATAATAATCATTATCATTATAATAATTAAAATATATTTATAATAATACCATTTAAACAGCCCTTTTGTTAAAAGATTACATAAGCAGGGTTTTACCGTATCCTTAAAGAAGGAACTGAGACAGAAGATAATGTTTGCATTGGTTGGAAGTGATGAACACAGAAGACAAAGATAACTAAATATTGCATAGTGGGTGCTTTTGAAAAAGGCCAGTATTATTGTTGCTCTTTAATAAAGTTGTGTACCAGCACATCTATAATGAACAAAATAATATGTAAATCTAACTTGTTAAACCAACAGCTAACTAAAAGGAATGAGCGTGCAAAGAAGATTAGTGAATGGCACTTTGACTTTATTTTATTACATGCTTAGGCATTAAAACAGCAAGCTATTAGGTAATATTTCAGCAAAGAAAATGTTGTGTCTGCTTAAAAAACACAAGCTATTCCATTTTAAGGGATACCTCATGGTGCCGCTGCAGTTTAATAAAATAACTCATTGTTCCCATTACCAAAATCTAATGGTGACATAAATTGGACAATGTAACCAACCTAAAAATGCCATAGCCTTGATGGGCAGCCCTTCCAATACAGAGCAGACAATGAAAAACAATGGGCGGAAAAGGCATGGACCGAAGCCCACTTTCTCTCTCTATACTTTTTCAGACTTCTTTTCGATGTGTGGATCACAAGAGCTCTTACAACAGCTGCAAGAAGATCTAAAAATGCAGCTAAGGGCACAGCAGTTTTTTGCAGCTGCTGGGCTCTCATTAAAAAAATACATTGGAAAAATGAAGTCATGGAGTCATGGAAGAAGAGGAATAAACAGCAGGCAAAGAGCTCCAAGATAAAAATAAAATCATAAACAGGGAGTGGAACAAGTAGCTGGACTTTGAGCATCTGGTTGAGAGGGAGATATAGCCCCCTTAGGATGGGACCACTTGGTTATTGGGGGAGAGACAAAGACAAAGAAAGACATACACTCCCTGTGCTGAAAGCAAATATAATACAAGCCTCCTGTAATCAGCACTTGAAGGACTGAACACTGTGGGACGAAAATGCTCCTAGGTAGGATAAACACAAGAATAGGAAGAAACGCTATCCAACCACATGCAAACACCTGAGACAGATAACAAATCCACCCAATCATGGACAAGGGGTGGGCACAATACCTGTTCTGAGTATATGGCATGTATTGGGAACAATAGGTGTACAACAGACAGCTAAAGCTGTCTCTAGCGAGACCTAAAAAGAAGGGCAACATCAACCTCGCTTTGCGGCAACAGGAAGCAGTTACTGATGCCATTGTAGTGTAGTTCCTATATTCCCAATAGGCTCTGCGCATTAGAATAGCATATACTATAGTTTAGATGTAGGACTGAAGTCGACTAGGTCTCTATCGTATATATTAAACTTAATTGTGAGTGCCAGCTAGCTCAGAGGTCACTAGAAACTTTCTCGAATAAACAAGAAGGGACTGGTTTCTGACAATCGCATAAACATGACATTTCCCAAGAATAAGAAATCAATCTATAGAGTCGCAGAAACAATAGATAGCTATTTTACCCAGTCAATCGTGCATGCTTCGTTTCACCAGAGGTGCTGAGGTCCAGAGGTGCTGAGAAAATAGAGAGACGGGCTTTTTCAATAAAAAGTATTTATTGAACAGTCTTCTTTCTCAAGCATAAGAAATGTACTGCTACAATAGTAATACTGGTTATAAAGTACAAGGCATATAATACGAACAGTATTATAAAGTAGTACTGTAAAAGCATGATATGGTTTCTAAGCCATAAGTTGCCTAAAATGTATAAAATACATACAGTGATAAAATAATGACTAAAAGTACTCAACTGGTGCTTCTAAAATACGCCTACCCCGGTGTACCTAACCTAAGTGTAGTACAAGGGAAGAAGTAAGTGAGGAGTAGCTTCAGTTTAGTAGTTCTCTGCCAAGAATCTATTCCAAGAATTTATCTAAGGATCTAATCAGGTCCGTACCTTGGTTTTAGAATGAATGAGGTCTTGTATCTCTCTCTCAGGACTCGATTTCCCAGATACCCGCAAGGGTAAGCCGGAAACACTGGAGCTGGATTTCTCGGCAGGAGAAAAGACAGAGTCTTTCAGTGCGTTAGCTGGAGGGTCGGCTTCCTTCGGCACTTGCTGCTGCAGGGATGTCAGGCAATCTTTGTTGTTCTCAGAACTTAGTGGAAGTAGCCATGCCGTATTGGGGCTGCAAGGCTCAGGCCCAATATGGTACTGATTTCTATGCCTATATAAGGATTGGATAATGTGTACCTATATAAGGGCATGAATCTAGAAAATTTTCACTACGGTCCTAGATTTGTTTACAACACCCACCCTGCGATCTTAAGTTCAATAAAGCTAAACGTATAAGCACTGAACATATATAAAGCTAGTGTTTACAATCCCACCCCAAAATACACTGAAATGCACTTGAAATGGTTGCACACGAGAAAATGAGCATTTTTATAGTACGCATTTAAGGAAGTGATGTCATTCTAAGTTCAATGTTTTTTGAGAGAAAAAATTCAATTGGTTGTGAAAAAATAGAGTTCCAAAGTTAGAAGTTTTTGTTTTGAAAAAGGAAGGCCGAAATTCAGAGTTCAGGGAACGCTGTGTGCATGAATCAAAAGTTATTCTCGGTGTCAGGAGAAAACATCTGATCGTCTAGGCTGGCAAAGAAATCTTCTACCACTGTAGGTGAAAGTGGAACTACTTGATCAAGCAGATCAAATGTGCACAGATGAGAAGCATTGCCGTCAGCGCCAGGTGCCGCATTAGCAGTGTTCATATCAGATGGTACCTGTGTGCCTGTTGTTCCACGTATCTCACCCTCAGTTAGACTTACTGGTGAGACCTCAATGAATGCCGTCATCAGGATTGGTAGCCGTTGGGGACAACACGATGCATGAGTCGTTACCGGACCTAGCAAGGCCTCGACATCCGATGGCAGGACTGATGGAAGTGTAAGACAAATGTCCAACACGCATTCTTCTCCACAAAGCAGGCATCGTAGAACAGGTACCAGATTGGTCTGAACGGAAGAAACCAGGTTGTGTTCAGATTTCTTAAACGAGCCAAGCCAAGAATCTGTGTAATTCTCTCATGATACCTCATGGCAAGAAGGGTCCCTTTCATTGTAGTCTGGGTATCGCCGGAGACTGGACCCATTGTCCACTACAGAGAGAGCTTTCTCTAAATTAATACAATCAATTTCTCATATTCTTTCTGCAGTTTCCATTTGCGTCATTTTCCAAGCTTCGTTGTACGCAGCGTATATACTGGTGTATATGAAACGTTTTTGATGTTGTTTGCGAGGCCCCATTAAGAAATCTCGCAAATCATTGCCTTCTTTATGTAAAGATAAGTGTTGTTTAATTTCGGAAAGTGTGGATGTCTTTAGCCACTCAAGGCATAGTTTTCCTACACCGTATGTTGTTACTATCCCTGGATGTTGTCTCTGGGAGTATCTTGGATCTGGCCTGTTCAGTTTTAACCCCTGTGTTTTGTTCAGGAATCTATCATGAGAGTTATTAGTGTCTGTGGGCCAGATTAACCATTTTTTCCAATCAGGATTAGTTCTGTTTTGTTTCAAAATATAGAGTACGTCTACCTCCTTTTCTGTAGTATCATTACTCTCAGAAGTGGGTTTTGGTATAGACGGTTTATTTAAATCTTTATATTAGCTAAGCCAAGACAAGAGGTTTGTTGAACAGTGTCATTTAAAAACATTATTTGTTCTGGTATAATGTAGGCTATGAACAAGGCTTCTAAACCTTGCACCTGCCAATATTTCGTGCCCAAGACAGTTTTCGTCTCAATCTTGTCTTTCCAAAAGTCGAAACCTAATGTAGACAGCTGAGCATAAACGTTTGCAGAATAAATTTGTTTAGTATTCGTCAACATTTTTTTCATTCCTGTCTTATTTACATTTTTGAAATAAAACTTTTACTGGATTTGTAACATTAAACCCTGAGAAGTATGGAAACTTTTCAAAAAATGTTTTTGAGCTGCCTTTTGGAGGCGTTGGACAATGTTCCAATTGATTATATGTAAAAACATTCCTAGGGCTTTCAGATTTGTGCAAATAATGGTGACCATAATGATTAAAACAATACATTTGTTCATAATTTGATGACCCTTCTAAATAGTCATGTTCTGTAAATTTTGCAGACATATCTAAATCTGACATCATATTATTAATAGTCTCAAAGTCCCAATCATCAGAAAATGTGCTGGGCGATGCAAAGTCACTTAAAGAAACCTTGAACTGGTGTGGCATCTTTAGCATTTCCACCAGGCCATAGGTGTCATAATCAGTTCTATCCCATGCTATACCACCAGGTTCAGGAACGGCTGTGATGTTCACTGATGACAGGTCTCTTTTTTCACGATGAGATGATTTGTGAGGTTTTAGGACCAAGTTGATTTTCTGACTTGCTGTGTCCATTGTACTGTATTTTTCATCTATCATTTTTTCCCAAGCTTAAAACCAGAATGAGCCAGAGCAGGAGGAAAAGTACACCTAACACAATCCAAAATTCAATCCATGGTGAAACCAGATATGTTTGTTCAAGTTGATTAAAGAGTTCTGTTATTTTTTCTTTGAAAGTTTTATTTACTGGCGTTTCTTCAGGTTCACTTGGATCCTCAGAAAATGTATCAAAATTGATGAAATAGCCAGACGCAGTTCTGTCAATTGTTGGACTTGCATCAGGATTGTTATTAATCTTTGGGGTTGCTTCTTCCTTTGTCATATTGGTATAGTCAGAGGCTACATCATTGTAGACAGGTGTTTCTTGACGAACTGTTATCTGGGTCGCAAGAGGCACGAGTTCCATGGCTTTGTTACATAGTCCTTCTTTTCTTACTGCAGGTTTATCAAAGGTGATAAGTCTTTCAGTTTGAACGTCTTGGATTGTAGCGAGATTTGGTCTTCTGCTACATCTTGGGAGTCCACTGGGCCTACTACGTATTATTGGGCACATGTTGTGGTTTGATCAGGTCAATGGACACGACTCGGTTCTCCTTTTTACCAGCAAGGGGCGGTAGTACTACTAATCTTGTTCCTTGGATTGCCAAGACAGGTACTGCTTTTCTGTAAGAAGGCCCAAATTCCTTCTTTACCGCTATCTTTTCCCTGACTAGATACCCAATCTTTGGAATCCAGACAGGTCTTGCTGGGACAGGTGGTTTTTCTTCAGTGGTCGTTGGCTTCTGTGTTGTGTTACTCAGACTTCTTCTTGTTTCATTTAAGTTCTGTAAAACAGCCAAACAATCTTTGACATCAAAGGGTTTTTGTTCCACCACTGAAGTTTGACAATCGAGGACTTCGATTATCATTCTAGTACCAAACAGTAATTCATATGGAGTGATTCCACCCAGAGAATTTCTTGGCAGATTGTTAAGACTACGTTGTACACTTATTAGATGTTTGACCCACCCATCACCCGAACCTAATATCTTAGCTGTTATGGATTGCTTTATGTCACTGTTTTTTCTTTCCACTACTGCATTACCCTCAGGATGGAAGGGACTAGAATATCGCAATGCAACGCCCAAGCTAGCCATGGCCTCTTTGTAAGCTCGAGAGCTAAACGCAGGACCCTGGTCAGAATGTAGCGTGCCGATTGCGTATGTGCCGATAAAGACACGCAAATCCTTTATAACATTTCTGGCGTCAGCCGAGCGCTGGGGCCACATCCAAATAAATCTTGTGCAGGAATCCACTGCAACCATGATATATTTATAGTTACCATCCCTTTGTAAGGGACCACAGTGGTCCAGGTAAACACACGGTAATGGTTTATCTGAAATCAGAAGGGGCGTCTGTGCAGGTCACTTCACTGTTGAAACTTTCATTTTCTGGCAGGTTTCACATTCTAGAACATAGTTTCTAGTTTGTTTCCTCATGCGCGGCCACCAGTCCCTTTGTTTTAATAACGATACTGTGGCAAAAACTCCTGCGTGTTTAGAGGCCAGTCCTTCATATGCTGCTAAGATTAGTCCTAACCTATGTTCCATGTTTGGAAATGCCCTACCCCCCACTCCAGGGATTTGAGCAAAAGGAACATTATTCGCATCAGTTATATATGAGTTCTTTACTGGAAAACCTTTCAGGAGTGTCTTACCACTATCTTTGACTGAAGCAGTGACAGCTTGCATTATTTTTCTGTTTTGTTTTGTTTTTGACTTGGTGATTGCAGCTACGGAAGCCGTTTGCACAGCTGCCTTCGCGGCTTCATCAGCTAATGAATTCCCTGCAACGTCAACGCCATCACGCTGATGACGCAGTGTATGAATCACGTGAGTCTTTTGGAGTTCTTTCTGCAAAAGGCCTACTTGTTCCCAAAGCGTTTTATGCTTAATTGTGCCACCTTTTGCATCTTTGAAACTGTTTTGAACCCAGTTCTGCAGATACTCATTGTAAGATTGTACGCAGTAATACCAATCGCACACTATGAGTGAGGGGAATTCGCGATCAGTATTTTCAAGCGCCATCTTGAAAGCCTGTAGTTCAGCTCGCTGAGCTGTACAGTCTCTGAGTGATTGAGTTTTTGTGAACATAGGTCTAAATTTGCCTTCGCGCCAGCGGCCTTTAACAATAGCGCACGCAGCACTATAGGCTTGTTTACCCCCGATTGCGGGCTGTGCTGATCCGTCTGTATAGATTATACAGCCGTAATGTTCTAGAGGCAGAATCTCGGTCGGCAGAGGACTTTCATGTTTGTATTGGAGAAATTCTTGTGTTTTCAAGTATGGGTCAAACACGTATTCAACGTCTGTTGCAGCAAGAGTGTTAATCCATTGTATCCATCTTTGATGTAAAGCTTTTGCATTGGGAATGCTTGCTTTTGTTACTGCTTCTAAGGCAGGTACAGGTGTAACGATCATTATGCGTTTTCCCTGTGCGAGGGCTCTCTCTTTTGCTACTGAAGTTTGAACCGCTGTCAGAATTTTTTCTGTAGAAGTGAATTTCATTTCTGCTTGTGTGTACAAGTGTGATTTGTAAGCTATTGGTACCGTTTCTCCTTCATTAAAGGCCAGGTACGTGAATCCGCATCTTCCTGGAATGATTCTGATCACAAGGTTGTGCACGTTTTCGCGTGTCTGTAATCGTGTTTTTGCTAACACGTCTGTTTGGACTGAATGCAGAATTTCTGTGTGTGTTTGAGTCCAATTATTTGGTTTGAAATCAGGTTTGATTAATTTGTAGAGAGTTTTTACCCTTTCTGCATAATTCAGAACATAAGTTCTTCCAAAATTCAGGAAACCTAGAATTGTCTGTAAGTTTTTCAGCATCTTTGGAGGTTGGAGCAACGCACATTTTTATAGAAAATTAGCTGCCAGGCTTTTGCCTTCACTTGATAGCTCATAGACTAGAAATAGGACTTTGAGGTGGGCAATTCGTGATTTCTTAAAATTTAATTTATACCCTTCAGATGCGAACTCAAGTATTATGGTGTTCACTCTTTTCAAGTGTACGTCCAAATCGTCGTCTGTAAGATAGATGTCATCGACATAAGATAATACCTCATCATCGTACGTTTGTAGTAACTCTGTTACCCTAGCTGAAAATAACCCTGGACTATTCTTGAATCCCTGGGGGAGACGGCAACATTGTCGCTGTGTCCCCATAATTGAGAAAGCGGTCAAATGCCTGCTTTCAGGTGCAATGTTTTGACAGAAAAACCCATTCGAAATATCTAATGTGGTTTTATATTTTTTACGCACTATGTTATTCATTAGTGCTGCACTATGTGCATTTTGTACTGCAAAGGTTTTGCAATAAGAGTTTAAGTGTCTGTAATCCAATACTAGATAATATGAATTGTCTGGTTTGGAGACAGGAAACAAAGGATTGTTCATTGACGAGGTGCATCTTTCAATCACCCCTTGGTATTCAAGTTGATTTAAAATCTCCCTGACTTGTTTTTTAGCCTCTTGCTTAACTGGATACTGCCTTTGTGCAGTAGGTTGATTTTTTAACTGGAATTTTTTGGTGGGGAGAGTCCTCATCCCATCCCACATGATTTTTATATAATGCTGGAGCCTGGGCATATGTGTATTTTTTATGAATTGGAATGTGATTTGAGAAGGCTGGCATAATTATCTCTTCTTAATGTGGCCACTCCCTGACAAATCCAGGTGTCCAGTTTTGTTCAGCTAGAAGAATATCATAGCCCTTAGAGAGCTTCTCCCAAAAGAATGCTCTTATTTTTCTAGTTATGTCCTCCTCCATCCGGAGTGTTACTTCATATAACTTGTGGGTACACTAACCCTGGTGTCTGCAGTTTCAACTTGAATGCATTCATTCAAGTCCACTGTCTCCAGATGATCCATCAGGATCTTGCGAACTATGGTGACTTCTGCTGTGCTGTCTAGCATTGTCTGAGCCCACTCCCCGTTCTTGAGTTGTGTCCTCAAGATCCTCGGCATGTCTGATCTTTATGCTTGCTACCTTCTTTATGGAAAATTGAGCTTTTTTACTTTGTTGAATGTGTTCTTTGTCTTTGGACTTGACACATTCTTCCTTGTGTTCAGACCGTCCTCTTCTTTCCGATTTCTGCGAGGAAGTCTGAAAAGATTGAGAGGGACGTGTATCATTATCTTGATATCTATCAGGTTTTCTTAAAGTATCCCTATTTCTAAGGTTATACCTTTTTTCAGAGGGCTCCTGTTGGGGAGACCTACCTCCCCTTTGGGTAGATCGTCCTCTGGACTGAGAATTTTTCTCTTTAAGAACAGTCTGTTTAGTGTTTTCCCACTTCTGAGGGGGCGCCAGAGGAAACAAGATGACTGGGTCTGCTTGGCAACTGACATCCTTGCCATGCCCTCCAGGCCCCACCCATTCTAGTAAAGTTTCCCAGCACTGGGTGGATCTCCACACCACCGCTGCTGGTACTTTCACCTTCACTGCTTGTCCACCTTATATTGTACCCCCCACCCCCACTTAGCCATGCATCAATCTATCTTCCACTGCTCCAATGCCTGCTGTCTCCATCCCCAGGCCACTCTTATTGGTGATCCCCACTGGGTGCAGATTATATTCATGGATTTGGAGCTCTAGCATGTTCTGCCCATGGGACACTCATAAGCAGCAAATAATCTTTGCAATGCTCAGTTGGGTGAAATCAGAAATTTGTATGACTTCATGAAGGCCAACATCTCCTAATTTTGTTAGAATGGGCAGGTGTAATAAGAAATCCTCCCCGCCCCCCCCCCCCCCCAATTCTGATTAGGGGTGTACAAGGTTGTAAAGGCAAATGACTGCCATTTTCCAATAAAAAAAAAAGCTTTGGCACCTCTGCACTCAAACAAAATGTGAGTGGTTGTTTAAATTAACCTTCATCTCAGCAAGAATCATTTCCACTGCTATAAACCGTGGCGAGGGGAAGCAGGTGACTGGCACCACTTAGCACCTGTCATTCATGCACTTCCCCAACCCTACTACAGTCAATGTGCAAGTAAACCTGGCTCTTTCCCACAATGATCCCCGCAGAGCTAGCCACTGCCGCTACCATCCACAACCAGCATTATTCCCACATGAGCAAACCTCTCCACCCCAACCATTGGAACATAGCCTTTATTTGTACGTCACTCACCAACACCACAGCTGCCCTCTGCTCAAATTGCCACCTACCCCTCCCACCCACACTCTGTTCCCACTATCCCTCTTCCTCCTCCTACCAGCAGATGTTGCAGTATTCTGAGATTGAGCAATATCATTTCCTGTTGCAGGATTTCATTCCCCTGGTCCATCCTGTGGCATGAAATCCTGCCTTGGCAGTGGTGGTGGGTTGATATAAATTTGCCTCTCCAAATTCGAGTAAAGTTAGAATACTTCACTGAGGAAAAATTTTCCTAATTTGCGGGCAAATTGAAGTTTCAGCTACCTGAAACTAATCCAAGCAAGGGGTGTAGATGAGGTTAGAAAAGGCAATGATATCTTACTATCAATCTCATTAACCAGATTCCTTCTTCTTAATCTTAGTTATTAAACCCTTAACTGCAGGGGCTTTGAGGTTTGGCACACTTCACATTCAGGTCTTCTTAACTTTATTCCCACAAAAGATATTGTGGCCAAATGTGTATCCTTTGTCCCCACATCTTGGAAATTCTAAAGGTACCCAAGGTTTGTGCCGAGAGAGGCAAGAGAAAATAGCAAAAAAATAGGAAAAGGTTGTTTTAATTGGAGAAATGGGGAAAAAAACATCTGTACAAGAAAGCACTAAGGCAAGCCACTCTAGTGACGTACCTTTTTTCTCCAGGGAAATGTACGAATGCTGAGTTGTAGAATTATGTGGATCCCAGCTGATCTTAGAAATTTCTTCACAGATGTGAGGAAAAAGTGTGAATTTGGGCAATATTTGAGGTTTGCAGGGTTTTAAAGTAAGGAAATGGAGTGGGATCTACTCAAGTCACACAACCGTGGACTTCTGTATGTGTCTAGTTTTCAGAAATTTCTGGGTTTCATAGATTTCCCTCAGAAGAAGCCACATCCAGTCCCAAATACCACAGCTATCCACACCCCCAAAGTGAGTCACTTTTGACATCTCCTTATTAGATTTTGGGGCCTTTCCTGTTACACGTCCTATGCCCAGCCACACAAGTGGGGTACTGTTTTTATTACAATAAGTGTGGAAATGCTGGCTTTTAGGAATGTATGTCCTTATCGATTTTGTTGGCTTCCCTCACAGAAATGTAGGGAAAATATGTGATTTTAGCCAAAGTTTCCTATATGCTGATCATTCTGGGTAAGAAAGCATAGATGGAGCTGTGTAAGTCATACCACTTTGGACTCCTCTGGGTGTCTAGTTTTCAGAAATGTCTTAGTTTAGTATGGCTAGCTGGTTTCTGGCTGACCTCAAGCCTGAATAGTGCAACCATCCAGCATGTTAAGAAAGAGGACATTGGAATTTACCCCCAATCTGCTGGCTCATATGTTAAAACTATGCAAAAAGTAATGGAAATGTCCTCTAAATTGCCATGAGGATGGGGGTGCTCTTGCATCAGAAAGCTAGAAAGACTGTTTGAGCTTTATATGTGGGGGATAGGACTGAAGTCTGGGTAACCTGACCCAACACATATTTTATTTTATTTAACAAATATATCCCTGTGGTGTCTAGTGGGCTTTCAACCCTCAGCTGAGGGAGGGTTCTTATTTAACTAACTATTATGCCCCTGGAGTTGCAGAAATAATGTTGTGCCTGTTCTGGGATGGGGGTCCAACCAGAGGCCTGGGCAGGCCATTCAGACACCTTCTTTTTTTACCATGTTTTCTTTGTTGTCTAAAGGGATTTCTACCTTTTGGGGCAGATTGGAGGTTAAATCCCCCGATATGCTCCCCATGCCGTGGCATGAAAACTGTTGGGCCTATCCTGGGATAAGGCACAGCCCGATGATTAGATGGGCTGCCCCTATACTTTCTTTTCTTTTCTCCTTTTTGCCCTTGTGTCTAGTGCATTTTCTTCCCCCAGAGGAAGACTGGGGTAAACTCCCTGAGTCTGCCCACTGGGGGAGTACAAAGATTGTTGGGCCCGACTCCTGAGCTGGGGGCAGCGGCACTGGTCAATGTCTGGGCAGGCTGCCCCTAGCACTTTTTTTTCAACTGTTTTCCCTTGGTGTCTCTTGGGAGGCAGATTAGGGGTCAACACCCAAATCTAACCTAAGAGGGACAGACAAACTGTTGCACCCATTCTGGGGTGGTGGCATGGCACAATGCCTGGTTGAGATACCTCTACCCCATCTTTTTTGTTTTACATTTTTTCCCTGGTGTCTAGCAAGATTTCTGCACCCACAGTGGCAGATTGGGATAAACTCCCAACCTGTGACTAGGGCAGCAGAAAGACTGTTGGGATTAATGTCTAGACAGGGACTGTTACCTAACCTCACTTTATCAAAGGAGACATGCTGGGTATACTGAGAGACAGCTGGGAGTCAGATATGGATATGTAAAGTTTTATGCATTCCCTGCAGCTAAGTGACAGCGAGAGAATCTCACCCACAGAAATCACCCAGGAGGCAGAAAGAAGAAGAATCAAAAAGGAAAAAAGCCTGTTTCATCAAGAGGAAATATCCCTTCCCAAATGGCCATCAGAGGACAATAGAAAACTGGTAACATCTTTTCATAATTATCTTTGCAAATGCTGATTCTTTATTGACTTAAAACTTGAAGTCCGGTGATGGATGAATTTTTGTGAATGGATAGTGTCTGATAAAAAGAACAAGAGAAGGAGATTTCGAATAAAATGTATGTATTATCTAGAATTTGTATAGCACACACCTAGGCAAAAGGAACCAAAGAGCAGTATATTGCCAAAGCCAAAGATGCAGTCAAACAGTGATAGAGTGGAAGCTAATATCTGATGTTTGAGGTGGTATGTTACTTTATTATGGTGTGGGGTTCCATAAGGAGGTATGTTTTTGATCTCCTTCCTAAATAGTAGCAGGATTGGGGCATTCCTGATGGGTACCATATGTTGTTCCAGATCCTGGGTAGATAACAGATAAGGCCTATTGTGCTGGCCTGTTTTTTTCTTTTTTTTTTCACTTCTTCATCTCCAGTCTCATAGCATTCTAGATGCAGGTGTGCCGAGACCAACAGAGGTGGCAAGTTTGTTTGACAGATGGGCAGGCTGCCACTGAGGGTAACTTTATAGATGGTGAATCTGGTTTTGAAGATTCTTCTGTATTTAATACAAGAGATCAAGATTGAGAGAGGGAAAGGGAGGGGAGAGAAAGAAACAAAGTGAGTACTAGAGGGAGACAGAAAGAGATTGATACATAGGGGGAGAAAGAGAGCAATATAGAAAGAGAACGAGGTGGAGTGTGAGACTGAAATAGAGATGGAGACATAAGTGAAGACAGTCATATAGATAGACTAATTTGAGTGATATCTCTATCTATCTATCTATCTATCTATCTATCTATCTATCTATCTATCTATCTATCTATCTATCTATCTATCTAGCTATCTATCTGTCTTCTTTCAAGTACACATCATAGCTTTTTATGCCCCGTTTGACCTTTGTGGAGCACCTCTCCAGAAAGTGCCACTCTCAAGCCTCTATGAGAAGTCTATAATACAAAATATCATCAGCAAGCTTGTTGAATTCTTCTGTAATGATGATGATGATGATGATGACAACATTTACATTTGTTTGACATTTTTGTGGAAAACAGATGACTCGACTATACAATATCTATGTGCCCTACTGATGTACTTTCCTGCCTGGATGACTTGACATCCTTTGAATGGTTTCCCCCAAACCTTTTGCCTTCACATTGTTGTGCTCAATTTGGTTTGTTAGCTTTAGGACCCTGGGAACTTTATCACTGATAACCAGTGACAAAGGGCTTTTGGTCACTCCTGTAAATATGGTAAAACTGGCTTACACCTAACTGGCATATTTAATGTACTTGTTAGTCCCTTGTGAAGTAGTATACCACAAACAAAATGTCAATAGTATAAATGGCACACAAGAAAGGAAGAGAAGTCCAAACAAATTAGGAGCTAAAATAAATAGCAAAACACAAAAATACATTGTCTCACTGATGAAGAAGCAAGGGACTGAGGTGCTGGGGTTGATGAGCATGCAGAAGACAGTAGCTAGATGCTCTGCAACACAAGAAGGATCAGTGACAAATTGCTAATATAGTGCCAAGTACTGCAACTCACAAAAATGACCCCGAACAACATTTCCTCCATTTGTAATCTAATATTGCATTGTAATATAAGTACTTCCTATTATTGATCTTCTTGTAATACTGACCTCTGACCATACGATTTGTCCCATCTACGTTTCACCACCTATGTTTCCGCTTTATGAATCTGTTCCCCCACTGCTTCATCCTAAAAGTTTGAGGGACCAAAAAAGTAAGGCACCAAACCTCTTTGGGGCCAAATAGTCAATGAGGGGTACTTCAAGCTACTTATGTTGCTTAACCATGTGCCACAGAGCAAAAAGGCTGGCTTGACCCCATGGAATAAACCATAACTATGACCATTGTCTGAAAAGTGGTGTAGTTCAGCTCACCCTGTCTAGAGCATGTCATGGAGAGGGGACTACATGAATGCACGAGCCAAGCCTGCAAGGAACTAGGGTAGATTGTCTCTACCCAATGCACTAAGTGCTGTGCTTTTGTACCGCTTTGTTCGCCATAAGTTGGCAGGGTATGCTCAGACGTAAGTCTCTTGCTCACTTTGCAACTGGATTCCAGCAAGCCAGGCTGAAGACGGCTGAAATGCCAGAAACCGGTCCTCTGAAGCTTTTTTCTGTCCAGGGAAGGCATGGCTTGGCAGTTCGGGCTGGACTATTTCCATGAGGCACAGGGTCAGACTGATTTGCATATGGTCATGTCTGAACTGGGGTGACAGAGTGGGCGAAAGAACGGTGATGGATTCAACCCAGATCTGTTGACTGGGTGTGAGTGTTTGATTGGTTCAGATGCTCCCTCCATCACCACCCCCTTTTGTACCGCTTTGTTCGCCATAAGTTGGCAGGGTATGCTCAGACGTGAGTCCCTTGCTCACTTTGCCACTGGATTCAAGCAAGCCGGGCTGAAGACTGCTGAAATGCCAGAAACCGTTCCTCTGAAGCTTTTTTCCGGTCCAGGGAAGGCATGGCTTGGCAGTTCGGGCTGGACTGTTCCCATGAGGCACAGAGTCAGACTGATTTGCATATGGCCATGTCTGAACTGGGGTGGCAGAGTGGGCTAAAGAACGGTGATGGATTAACCCCAGATCTGTTGACTGGGTGTGAGTGTTTGATTGGTTCAGATGCTCCATCCATCACCACCCCCTTTTGTACCGCTTTGTTCGCCATAAGTTGGCAGGGTATGCTCAGACGTGAGTCCCTTGCTCACTTTGCCACTGGATTCAAGCAAGCCGGGCTGAAGACGGCTGAAATGCCAGAAACCGGTCCTCTGTAGCTTTTTTCCGGTCCAGGGAAGGCATGGCAGTTCGGGCTGGACTGTTCCCATGAGGCACAGGGTCAGACTGATTTGCATATGGCCATGTCTGAACTGGGGTGGCAGAGTGGGCTAAAGAACGGTGATGGATTAAACCCAGATCTGTTGACTTGGTGTGAGTGTTTGATTGGTTCAGATGCTCCGTCCATCACCACCCCCTTTTGTACTGCTGTGCACCAGTCTTGGCCCCCTGGAACAATTTAACTAATTTTTCACGCTTAATGGGCATCTCGGGTGGCAGTGAGAGCAACAGCACGGGATGTAATAGGTAGAGAGTTCCAGAGGGATGATCATTGAACAGAGAGTGCTCTGCCATCCTTGAATTTGAGCTTGACTCTGGGAATGCTGAATGCTTGCGTAGCTTAACTACAGAGTTTGTGTTAGACCTGCTAGCCTTGGTGAGTGCTGGTAAATTGAATGCTACTAGTAGGCCTGCAGCACTTATTGTGCCGCTCACTTAAGTAGCCCTTAAAAACGTGTCTCAGACCTGTCATTGCAACCTGTGTTTACAGATTTAAACTGCCTTTTTGACCTGTCAAAACATACCTAAATCTTTCTTTTTAATACATATAAGTCAACCCTGGGTAAGGTCCTAAACAGCCCATAGGGTTGAACATGTACTTCTGAGTTTTACATGTCCTGGTAGTTAAAAACTCACATGCTCGTTTCTCACTATTGCAAGGCCCACTTTCACCATTGCATGACATTAGGGTTACCTTATTACATTTAATAAGTGGCACATTTAGTTTGGGAGCAGGTAAAAATATGTTTGGTGTCTGAGGAATTGTAATCTAAAACCCTCTTTAAAGTCAGATTTTAAGTCACAATTCTGAAACTTAGAAAGTTGCCATTTTCTTGTCTTAACTATTAGCTGCCTGCAGTCTGTTTCCTGGGTCATATGACAAGGTGTAGTTGACATTTGCTCATTTCCTCCCAGATACCCACATATTAGAGACCCTGGGTGTTGGCAGGATGGGACATCTAAGGCAGGATGGGGAGAGGAGTTATGCACAGCCCTCCTTGCACTTCAAAGACACTGCCTCAGCTCACATACAAATAACCTCACACTAGGCTATTGTGACTCCAGATATTCTAGGACCAGGGCAGGGAGGCTGGAAATTCGAGACACTCCTATGGGGGGGAAGATTCCAGAAGTTTCTCCCACTTCAGAGAGGGCATCAGGTATCGAAATCTGACCCTCAGATCCACTCTTCAGTACACTAGTGGAGTGGTGTGGCTGGTTAGAGGCGGCAGACCCGGAAGCAAAGGTCGGCCCGGGACCAGGATTCGTTTCCCGACGCGGAAAGATCTTGGGCCATGGTCAGCGGACTCAATAATTCTCACCTCTGTGCCTACTCCAACCATGGGTCCCACTCAGCAACTCTGGGCAATAGCTTGCTTAATCTCAACTAACGGCCCCATCAGCGCCGGGGATGCTTGTCTTCACCTTGGAGATGCCCAAGAGGGACCATCTCACAGGGAATGCCAGGATGGGTTCCCCAGCGGTATACAGCGCCGGGATGCCCCTTTGCTGGGGCAGCTGTGCGCTTTAAAAGTATACAACATTTACATTTACATTTACTACTGGACCTGTGGATACTACAGAAGGACCACCCATCTGCCAGAGGACTGCCCTTCTGCTTGAGGCCTACTCTTTGAACAAAAACTGGACCTGCACCCTTCATCTCAGGCTACCTGAGTACCTCGGAGGGTTAGTTAGCTGGCAACCTTTTCTGAGCTACAGGGACACACCAGGCACCAGAGGCTTCTCATAAACTGCCCAGCCGACCCGCTGCACTGGACCTGCCTGGAACTGCCCGAGCACAGTTGGCCTCTTCTGGAGTGAGTCCCTGATCCTCATAAGGTGCCTCCCATGTCTTGAATGAACCCATGGTGTGGTATCAGTTGTGCTCCTCCTAAAAGACATGGGGAATGCTTACATTTTGGAATCTTCGCAATCACAAATAGGCCAGTTCGCACCAGCATCTTGCCGACTGCACCGACTGCCAATGTGAAGCTACAGTGAATCTGACTCGTCGCGCTACAGCAACCACCAGCAATGACAGGCAACTGGAGATCTGCACTTCGCTCTACAGCGCCGACAGCCCGCGGTGACGGCCAACTGAAAGCTCCAGCAATTACCATCTGCGACCCTGGACAGAATCTTCACATTACAGCAATGACCATCTGCGATGCCAAGCCTGCTCTTTGCGGTACAATGACAACCATCCGCCACGCTCTCCCTGCTCCTCGATGCCTCCTTCACTGTTAATGGAACTCTTCATGCTGGAACTTAGAAGGTAACTTTTTCAGCGGGTCTAACCTGGTCCCTGTATCTGGGCCGCACTTGGTCAGCTCAACTTATGACTTTCACCCAGTCTTGCACGACCTTATAACTGTGAGAGGCACTTTGTGCTTTTTTACGCTAAACTTACCTTCTATCTTTGAAAATGAATGATTGGATTTTTGTCGCTTTAGTGTCAAATAATTAATTAAAGTTTACGCTTTTCTATATGTATGGGACTTTTTGTATGTTGTGTTATCACTTTAATACTGTTTGAGTGCCACATAAATACTTTACACATTGCCTCTAAGTTAAGCCTCACTGCTTTTGTGCAAAGCTTAGAGGGTTAAGCACAGGTTACTTTGGGTGGTTGTGATTCACCTGACAGGGGTTGTGGTTGTTGCTTCAGTAAGGGTTCACTCCCCTTAGTCAACAACCACAGTGCAGAATTTAATTTGGTTTGTGTGAGAAGAAAAATGGAGTAGTCAGTCAGGGGTACTTTAAGCTACATCTGTTGCTGAACCATGTGCCACTGAGTAAAAAGGCTGGCCTGACCTGATGGAAGAAATCAGAACTATGAACATTATCTGAAAAGTGGTGTAATTCAGCTAAGCCTGTCCAGAGCGCTTTGTGGCAAGGGGATAACATGAAGCGCACAAGCAGAGACTGTGAGGAGCCAGGGCAGCTTGGCTCTACCCAATCTACCCAATGAGCTGAGTGCTGAGCACCAACATTGACCCCCTGGAGGAATATAACTCACTGCACACACTTATTGAACACCTCATGTGCCAGTGTGAGCCTACCTCTCAGGATTGGATGTTCCAAAGGTTCCCCTAGCCATCGGTGTTAGAACCTCAATGCCCATTATATCAGTATTTCTTAACCTGTAGTTCAAGTACATTTCGGGGTCAACGATGCCTATTCAGGGGTTTCGCGAGTGCTTAGAAAATTATATATTATTAACAGATTTATAAAGTGTATATAAATAAAGGCACAACATGTAAAATTGAACATTTTGAAACGTTCTATAATTGTGAAGGAATTTGAAATTGGAGGCTAAAAATTAAGTTGGAGTTCTCAGGTTGATATGTGGGAGCAGTGCAAATCCATCAAACATTATATAGTATGGAAGATGGGTGGCCTCAACCTTCTCATTAAAAGGAACTTTTTCATTTATTTTATATTTGTTTGTTAATTTAATTAAATATTTCATCATTTTTGTATTTTTTTGGTGGATGCTTGTTTCTGTATTTTTGTGTATTGTTTTGTGGTTCAAATCATCACAATTGCTCAAGCCGGGATCTCTGGCTTCCAATAATGATTCAGTGGGGGATATCCAGATTTCAGTAATGATTAAGGGATGCCTGTTAGACCTGTCTGGCTTTTTGACGTAGTCCCTCCTATTTATTATTTATTTTGTCCCCTTTTTTCCCCTCATACCCTTGATCATTTTTTGTCCACTGACTTTTTATAGGTGTTGGCCAGGGGGATAGGTGTTCTTTTCCCTCCTCATAATTTTTCACCTCAGGCCCAGAGGCCTGTTCTGACAGGAAAGTTGGCACCACACAAAATGGTGGCTACCAACTGCCCTAACTGTCACACTCAGAACTTGGCCATAGCCTAGCATAGGGCGTTCTAGAACCTTCTGGTCCATTCTGGACCACTGAGGGTCAGCCTATATAAGGCGGAATGCGGGGCAGCCATTTTGTCTACCTGTGAGAGTCAGCTGGAGGATAGGCTATCTCGGAAGGTGGGGAAAGGCTAGTGAGAGGGTTGATCTCCTGCACTGGGAAACAGCCTAGTTATTCCACTCCCCTACTCCTCCTTTGGGATTCTTGTCTTGTCCCCGCTGCGGAAGTTTCAGGGAGACCCTGGGCGCCCGACTGACCCCTAGCTTTAGAATAGAGGGGTGTAGACAGGAGAAGGAGACTGCGGTGCTGTGGAGCGCAGTCCTCTGCCCAGTGGGAGGATCTGAACTAAAGAAGACTCCTGAGCCTGTTATCTGTCCAGTAAGGAGGGCTGGGGTTCCAGTGCTGGAAAAGTGCACAGTGACTGTATACTGAGGAAGCCCCTTTGATCCCCCCTCCCATTGGAGGGCAAGAAGTAAACTATTGTCCTGGGTGGCGCTGGGCACCTCTTACCTGCGTCAGGACTGGAAACGAACCGACCCTCTCTTGACTCTTAAGGTGGTGGAGAGCGGAGAAAGGTCCCACCTAATCTGGAACGTCCTGAAGGCTTTCGCCGTGATCTGGACCCCGGGGGTGCCTAGCGCGCTCTGTGTCAGCGCACCGGTGGACTCAGAAGAGTGTGGGCATTGTGTTCATGCCCGGCGCCAGCGTGCTGTTTCCTCACTGACTAGGGGACTGCCTGGCAGGAGGGGCCTAGGATCGGGCAGGCCCAGTGCGGAGATACTATATCCCCGCGCATGCGCAGAAGAGCCTTCGTGTGGAGGAAACGACGACTTTCGCCGCTGAAGGGAACCGAGAGGAGGCGTCTTCGTCGAGTGCCTGAAGTCTGCTCTGCGCGCCGTGGGACAGATCCTTCCTGGTGAGGAGTCGCCGCTCGTGTGGCGGATTCACTGTGACAGCGGCCCGGATTGCAGCTGAGAGGGCCTCCGCTCCTCTGCGAGGGAGCGAGGGGGCCGATCACCGGAGGTGAAGCGTATGAGAGCTCCAGTGGGTGAGCGGAGGAACTGCCTGCCGGCCGCCTACACAAGTAAGCCGGGAAGAGCGAGGGGTGGCGAGGGAGTGCCGGTAAGGTCTCCTGATCGTCTGGTTTCCTCCCCACACGGTGCAGAACTGAGTGAGAGGAAGAGGGAGGAGGGCCTGGAAAACGAGTGGTCTAACTTTCATAAACTGACTGATTCCAGAAGCCTGGTTACCTGTGGGGTGCAAGGAATATAAAAGACTCCATAGACCCCTGGTTTTTGACAGTTGGTGACAGCTTGCCCCCCCCTCTGATGGAGTAGGGTTGCTGAGAAGCAGAATAAAGCGCAATGTACAGTTAATCTGCCCTAAGAAAGTGGAAGGGTTACCTACCAGCCATGGTTATGGTGCATGTTTAAATGTAATGAACTATGGTAATTAATTGATAACCTGTGCAGCAGTAAAAGTGTTATTGATATTTATAAAACCAATTGTAGAGTACAGGCCATATTTAAACTAGCCTATGGAAGAGTAAGCGTTACTTGCCAGACAGAGTTATGGTGTGTGACTAAATATATAGTACTGTAAATACTGATTTCTAAAGTGTGATAGTAGTTCAAGAGTATAGTAATTGCTTTCAAGACAAATTGTAATGCCTAAATTGTAAGATTTTGAACCCAAAGAGCAAAGATTTATTTTTATAAAGCAGTACTTATTTTTCCACATTTTGATGTAGCGTTTTCTTTTTGTGTGCTATTGCGTGGTTTTACTGTTGGGTGGTCTGCAACCTTTACACTGTGCCTCTGAAATGTATGTCTTGCCCTAGGCCAGGCTACCCCAGTTCCAACAATGCCTCACAGAATTTAAAAGATTAAGAACCACTGTTTTAGGTACTCTGGGTGCAAGGGCCTATTGGTGAATATACAGACACTGCATTCCCATCAACCTCACTCTAGGAATGTAAAGAATGTGACTCCAGTCGCTTTAGTGCGAGGAAAGGAATCACAGGGAAAGCCACATCCTTCATGTTGCATATTTCTCTAGTCCCCAGAGGTGTGATAACTGAGCATATGCTCTAAATTGTAATCAGGCTGCCGGGAATTGGGATTTCTTTATTTGCATGAATAGGGACAGCTCCTTATTTGAATACACAAAGTGGATATCCGCAAACTAATGTGCCTTGCAGCCCATCCAATATTATCAAGTTGCACAGCCACATTACAGTACCATAATCACAAAAATGTGTGCAGTTCGGTCACTTAAGTTGACCGTGTAAATTGTATAGTTGGTCCTCATTAGTTTCTTCATTATCGTGCATGTAGGGCAGACACGGGTGCTACGAGAGGCTCAGGGTTCAGGTATGCCGGTTTATGCTGATGCAGTATGGCTTGTGATGCAGAGAAAAATTTAGAAATGTGGAAGGATATGCTGGTCACACTGATGATCGGGCATCTACCACAAGATTAAAATTTTAAATAAACCTGCAAAAATAAGGAGTCCAGAATATCGACTACAAATGCATCATCAAGATATACATAGGTACATATAGATTTACCATTCTTAACTTCACATCTGTGTGCCTTGGCGCCCTACCTCCAAGGCCCACAAGTATGGAGCAAAGACTAGCAAATCTATACGTACCTATATATAGTAAAATTGATTACAAAGTGGTAGTCGATATTCTGGAGTTCATTTTTTTGAAGCATGATGTTTTTGTACCTAGATATTGTGACATATACTTCAGGTGCGCAGCTATGAAATATATGAACATGTAGAAGTAAATTCTAAGTTTGTTTTACTCTCCTACAGTTTAGTGACAGTGAAGTCAGCAAGAAGTGTCGAAGGCGAGACATCAAAAAGGACACAAGAGATAGTCTTCTGGATAACAAAGTGTCAAGATACCACGCATCTTTGTACAGTAGAACACAGGTATAATTACAGTGCTAAGGATATTACCTTCCATTACTAGTGGGGGGCTTTTCCGGCTGTCACATGTTTTCCCTATTCCTAGCTGTAAAACTTAGAATCTAGCATTTTTACTAAGCACAAGTCACCATTACAAGCTAACTTGGAAAGAGGTCTTCAGTTTCATACAATTCAGCACCTCTTTTTTTTTAGTATTTTATATGATGCATGTATTTTAAAATCATTCTAAGCAAGTATTGAGTTGATTAATTTAATTATGTGTTAACTTACAACAATGTTTACAGTCAGCCCCTTCAGAAAGTATAATGGTGTTACTCATCTACGCTCCTCCTGCTACTAAGTACTCTACAATGTGTATACAATAATCCTAACAATATATTTATGCAATGCTTTTTTGTTCTGGAAATATACTCAGTGTGGGATGCATGGCTTTTCGTGGTCTTGTAAATACAGCACTTTTTCACACAGAACTTTGTGTGAAAGGGGCATGCTCAGTGGTGGCTGGTGATTTTTCAAAGTGATGGGGCGTAAAAGTTTGAAAAGAGTTCAAATTAGCGAGCAAAGTAAGTGAGCTTGACTAATAGAAGTAAGTTTCAGTGATGTTTAAATAAAAAACACATACAAATCTTTTCAGGAGCTTTACACAAGCCCCCAAGCCCCTGCAATGCCCCAACCTGTAAGCAACCGGGGTGTGGGGGGTGTGGGGGGGGAGGGGTTCAGCCCTCCAAGGGCCCCCATTCAGCCCAAGGCTAAAGAATATCCGTGAGATGTAGGCAACTAAAGAGCCCCCTCATTCTATTTTGCGGGGGCATCACTTTGCGTTACACCATTATCACACACCATATGGAGGGAATAGGTACCAAGTATTTTAATAAAACGTGGACTTACAGGGAGTATTTTTATCGCACTCCCTCTGCAGCTTCCTTGCATGATTCCCTCTAAAAAATATGCTTAACTCGTAAAACTGAAGCGCTAAGAATATATTTGGTTCTCACTGTGTGCTACACAAAATGAAATGCATAGTTTTTATTTTACAACTCCTAAGGTCATTGCTACACCTATGAACTAGACATCCTGTTAATAAATAACTCACCTCAGGAGTCTACAGACATGTTACTTTGCAGATGCTCAAGGAAACTATTGCCACACAACTTCCCAAAATGACAGCGGATTTAAACATACTGTAAAAATATTGAAACATATTTTAATTTAAAAAAGAACATCATGCAGTGCTCTTCATATATGAACGTAAAAAAGAAAAATATCTAGTTGTATGATAAAAAGAATACCGTGGGGCTAAATATTGAAGCATATTACCCAAAATGTAAACAATCGAACACCAATTAACATCATAGTTAACAGAGTAACGTGCAATCCGTCTTACTGACGCAATCAGAAAGACCCTAACACAGGCCCTGGTACTAAGCAAACTGGACTATTGTAACGCCCTTCTGATCACAGCAAATGAGTCCTCCTTAAACCGACTGCAAATGATACAGAACACGGCCGCCCGCACGGTCCTGAATGCCCCTCTCCCAGATCTGCGTCCGCTCCGCTCCTTCACCGACTACATTGGCTGCCCATGCGACAACGTGTGAAATTTAAGATCTGCTGCCTCACACACAAAGCAATCTGGGGTAACGGCCCACTCTATCTAGCAGAGAGACTCCACCACTACCACTCGTCCCGGAAACTACGCTCCAGCACCCAATCCCTACTCAAAATCCCCAAAATAAAAAGGCTAGATCGGGAGGCAAATCCTTCTCGTACCAAGCCCCTTTTATTTGGAATCAACTCCCTCTTGCCCTAAGACAATGCCAGGATCACCGAAAATTCAGAAGAATCCTGAAAACCGCCCTGTTCTAAATCTCCCCACCACTGCTAATGCTGCATTTCCAAGCGCTGAGATACCCCCTAGGGGGTGAATCAAGCCCTGTACAAAATCAAATCAAATCAAAATATAAAATCAACCCAAGAGCTAAATTTCTCCTTTGAAACACGGGCTGGCAACTGCTATCACAGTTTGCCACACACGCCAGTCTGACAGTCTTAACAAAACACCAAACAACAACTGGGGCTCACAAGCAGGGCTCTCCTGATGTCTCAATTGTACCTACCGGTTGTCACACCCCAGCCTGGCAACAATGCTATGCTGTAATTGTAGCCAGTTTCCTGAGCAATAAACACAGCCAACACGTAGAAAACAGCACACCTGCTGCGTGCACAGTGTCCCGAAATCAGAACTGCACAGCAGAACTCTTCTACAGCCCACTTCCCCAGCGCCCATTATCCAATCAGGAGGCCTAAAAGTAGTACGAAGGCGAAGGGAGTGCTCCAATTGTTGAGATAGGCCATCCCTGCCCCAAAATGTTTATATCAAAAGCGCGCTACTGAAACTGCCTAGGCCACAGCATAAGTGGCCCCTAATCTCGTACCGCCTGGGGCGGACCGGTCCCCCGCCCTCCCCTTTGCTACACCACTGCAAATCTGCTGGTACTCACTGATATTCCAGTTCTTTCAGAATGTGCCAAGCAAGTCTATCCCTCATAATGGGGTGCTTGGGGAAGATACCTCCCAAAGAAAATTGAAGTTATTAGAGCACACTGCATTTGTTTCCACACCAGGGTTCTGAAAAGATGAAGAGAAACCCACAGATTTTACAGGCAGTTCAAATAATCTGGGTATGCAATTTGAAATATTATTTTATTGTTCTTCCATGTGTATATGCATCCTCTTCTCTCTCTCCTACCTCCCTTTCATTTCCCTTTCCTTTCATTTTCCTGTCCTGCCTCTTTCAAGTGTATTCTCAGCCATACTACATAGTTCAAAATGTACTTGAAACGATGGCAGGAAACGAAAAGTTACAAGGATCTCACATGCATACACCATACACAGCAGAGACATACCTCAGGTTAGACTGATCTGGCAAGTTTAGACAGGAGAGGTATGGTTAAAGTAACACTCTACAGATTCCAATAGAAGATATATGCCTTAGGTTACATGAGTAAGCTTAGGTCTCAGACATTGGTTGTGATCATAATGGCGTAAAAAGCTACCAGTGTCAATATTGAATAGCCTCCACATGAGTCATCAAGCAACAGCAAACGTAGGGAATGCTCTCTGAGACCATGGAAATAACATCAGTGATAAAAGCCTCTTGATTAGCTTGAATTATCATGCAATAGATAACTCAAACCAATTTTGGAAATCCAAGATAGAAACCCAGAGGTTGAGTTGAGCAACTGCGAGCAAGATTTTAGCCTGCCCTAAATACAGATACAATTGCTGGTTTTAGAACAAGGTCTTTGCCCCCGCACTTGCCTCAGACACATCTCCTGTGTATGCAAGCCTGGAACAAAATGGGAGGTATCAACCTCGTGTGTGTGTGTGTGTGTGTGTGTGCTCCTGGGTCTACTTACTTTTAAAATGGATGAAGTCTCACATTCGTATGCCTCGCATCACAGAGTTGTTCATATCTATATATTTTTTTTACAATTTGTTTCGAATAAAGAAATAAAAGTACGTCCCTGAAGCTGAAAAAATTAGGAACAAAGCGTGTACTGTGTACAGTATAAGTATCTCTCACCACGTAGTGAGATGTGCGCTCCTAATCCTGTGGTTGCTTCTTCCTGCTACGTGTGACTGCAAAGATATGTTGGCAGAGGTACAATATTCAGTTAGAGCAGTTTATGGCATTGTCTATATTGTCTGCACCTCAGAGAGTGGTCTAAGATATATTAGTTGCTCTAGGTATATCGACAGGATATGGACCAATAAAGCTAACTGCAGCATTATGGCTCTTCTGCAGTTCAGTGATGACGAAGTAATGAGGAAGCTTCAAAGAAGGACTACCCTGAAGGATGCAAGGGAGGATCTTATGGAGAAGAAGTCTTTACCCTGCCCTCCTCCTCTGGAGTACAGACAACAGGTACTATCCCTAATACCCTGGATCCTGAAATGTTTGTTTATCAGCAGGAATTTAAGAGAAGCAGAAATACACCACTGGCCAATGCAATACTTATAAGGGCCTTCCTAAGTAATTAAAAAAACGGTTCTCTTTTCCCAGTCCTGGGTCTTTAACAATCACCAACAATAGGCGTTCTAGGATGACCTCTTTAAGAATGGGCTGGAAAATCTTTACCAGTCTCTTGTTCACATGGTTGGTCCTCCAGAAAAATATTTAATAATAGTTTTTAAACTTTCCCATTGACAAGAAAGATACTTGTGTTGAGTTTAAGAAAAAATGCAGAATGAGTGTGTTTTGCTGAAGTCCCTTTGGTCTGCTGGGAGGTGGGAGTCTCTGGAACTTGGTGAAAGTATTTGAGTGCCTGCAATGATTTGGTGCCTGTGGAACCCAATATGGGTATTCTAAAAGGGTCCTGCTTCGTTGGACATACAGTTGTACTTTGTACACAGTACAACAGTGAGTATTTCGTTCCCATGTACTATTTATTCACCTTTTTCCATTGGAGTTTGTATGGTACACAGAAGTTCTAGCACGCAATGAGTTGCTCATTTTTTAGTTCATTTACAATAAGAGGCCCTTAAACTTAAACTTTCCTCACAAACCCAGAAAAATGTGTAATTCTTTCAATAAATACTACACACAAAATACAATTTAGATCTTGTTAATCTGCAGGCTCAAGAGAGAGATCAGAGTAACATTGCCCGGTTTTGGGAATTTGTGATTTTGTTTTGTTTTTTTGAGAACATTGTATTAAGCAAGTCAAATACCAGGAGGGTTGCTGATGTTAACAGTCACTATTTGAGCCAAAAGCATAGCAAGTGTATGCAGACATGCTGGGATTGAGACCGAAATAGAGGGGAAAGGTTGGGGTCGACTTTCGAAATCCACCCAAATGCACCGCCTTTTGAAAATCAGATTAGAATATGTTACTCTAACTCCAGCGCTAGCCTATTTAGAGAGGACAGGCTAGTTGGAATCATTAGAGGGAGCTCATATTTATGAACATGAATACATTTTTTTGGGTGTGGTATTTTCCATTCAACATTTCGATGTCTTTACTTTTGCAGTGTAAGGGGATTATTTAGAGTTCGGTGTTTTAATAAAACTGGAGGGTGCCCCTTCAACTCTATTTAGAGTTCGTATGAATGCATCGATTCTAAATATGACAGAGGGACAGGGTGAATGGTGTGCCACCCACTGGTATACAAATGTGCCAGGGCGTCAGGGACTTCAAGAGAGTGTATTGCAGAGAGAATTTAGAAGCATAGCACGACAGAGGCATTTGATGGAAATGGTGTAGCGTGCGTTGGCTCCGCAGTATGGGCGGAGTAAGGAGGAGCAATGGTAAAAGCTAGTATCACCAGCTTGCAGGGACTTCTTATGGATTTCAGGGGCCCTGGGCCAAACATATTTTGTAGGCCCCTGTTCGTGACAGCTTTGAATTTATGAGCCAACTTAAGCTCTTTTATACCCTCTTTGGCCAGGTCACTGACAGTGCACAGACACGCTAGCAGATTTTCTAAGAATATTTATTTATATCTAATATTCCGGGGCAGTGACGTATGTTTTCAATATTATGATTCAACAGCAGCTCACCAATCTTATTGCTAATAATCTTTGTGACTGCTTGCCGTTTCTTAAATGTAAGGTCCTGCTATGAAAAAAACTGTTCTATGTCAGTCAGTCAGTCAAATTAACTTTATTCGATTTGATAAAATCATACAAAGTACATAAAAACAGTATTATTTACAATTAAAAAAGAATTAAACAATTTCATTTGTCAGCAAGTTAATTTGATTAAATAAATGCATTTAAAATATTTAAAAGACCAGTTATGTACATACATTTTCCAAATACATGCTCCTTCTAGCTCTGGTTGCTGCCACCAGGAAATTGGCCATGGCAAAAGTAATACAAATGTTGCCCAATGATTGTAAATATAGCATTGCTGGTCTCACCTGGGAGAAGCCAGCTTCTCTTAGGACTGGTAGCAGGTATTTTTTTCTTTGGGCGGAGAAGACGTCACAAAACATAACAAAATGTAAACTGTCTTGAACAGAAAAATTGTCACAGGTGCAAGGTGGTGCTAACTCAGGTTTCGTCCATTTGTTAAAATTGCCCAAATAAAAATGAATTTTGTTGAATCTGAATCTTGTTAACAAAAATCTGTGGAAGGGGTTTGTGACAAAACATAAATAAGGCTCAATTGCAAGTGACTGGAGTGTTAAGTAGTGTGTTCGGACGGAGGGTTTAGATAATTCGACTTCTTCTCGCAACATGTATGCCCTAGACATAAACTGTTTTTTTATGAAACACACGTCCTGCTTTGTGATACACGAGGGAGAGGTGAAAACTGTTCTATGGCTGTGTATGGTGTTGTAAAACAAACATTTCTCTGCCAAATGTCTGTAATTGTTTCCTGTACATCACCCTCATTAAAAATAAATGTAGGAAAACGATCTTTAAAGCAATCTCTTAAGAATTATTCAAGGTCATCAGGGCAAGGGCAGATCTGGCTCTATCAAGGGCCCTTTGAAAGCCTAGGGCCCTGGGCCCAAGCCCACTTGCGCAAGCCTTAGCATGTGAGATTGGGTGCTGGCCTGACAACGAAGACCAGAGGTGTGCCCTGGTTAGGACACCCTCAGCCGCAGATAACCTTAGGGGTGGATGGTTAGGGTTTAAGAAGCAGTACGGTAGCGGGATGTATTTGTGTGCAGCATTGCCGAGGGCTGGTCCTCTCTACGTGAGCCAGAGATGTACTGAGGGCCTAGCACAATGAGCCCCAAGCACAGCTAACAGGAGGTAAAGTCTATTGAGGGACGTAATCATAGGTTAATCACAGATCAAATTTACCCAACCGAGGGCTTGCCATAGCATAGTGTATGTCTCAAGGGCATCTGTTCTCTATACCAACGATGGGCCTACTAGAAGCAGAAAAGCAGTCAGTCAAAGATTGTATTGATGCAACACCTGAGTGTGTAAGGCAGCCGTTTCCTCATTGGACTCAGGTGCAGGAACCGGATAAGCAAGTAACAATGTATAAAGCTGTGTACAAGGTAAACTTTGGTGCAGACTTAATTGGTTCATGGAACAAATAGGCACACGCAATGCAAGAGAGATGCAAAAGAGCTAGTGATGATATATGTAGTGTCCTGCTGCAGAGTGGTTGATAACTAGAGTACAGTGGTGTGCAATATGACAAGTGGGTTTACAGATCTGAGAGGCAAGGATGTTTGGAGAAGAAGAGACAACTTGTGTGGCGGTTGAGTTGAGCTGATAGGGGATCTAGCCTGCGATTCTACTAACTAAGGCTAAGGCTAATGTTTAGGACCAGGAATAGTTACTAGATTGCCTGAGGTGATTGGTGGGAGCGTCCTGGCTCTCTTCCAGTACAGGTCATCTTCCAGTAAAGGCTCAAACAGGAGGGTGCACAAAAGACACTCTGTTGCTTCGACCATTTGATATATTGTTCAAGAAAGATGCCTTGGAACAGAAGTTAAGCAGGGGAAATAGTCAACTAATCAACAATGTAAGCTCAAGCTCTAAGAAAGACACATGCAGAGGCCCCTTCTAGTTGGAGACAGACATAACGTGTATATTTATGTATATCTTATTTCTATAGCACGAACCTAGCCAAAAGGCAGCAGGGACCTCTACATAGTCGGTGCCAAGTATAAAGTCAACATGTAATAGAAGAAGAAGTACGGTTATGGGCGGTTAATGCCTTGTTGTGTTGTGTTCTTTAAAGAGGTGAGTCTTCAACTCTTTCCTATGTTGGAGCAGTGATGGGAAGGTCCTGATGGATATTAGGAATTTGTTATAGATACCGGGTGCATAGCCTGGAAAGGATTGCTGTTTTTATTTCTTTTATACACCTATTAATCTGCAGCCTGATTGTGTCTTGGATGTTGGTGTGCAAAGAACTGACATAGATGGTGAGTTTCTCTGCAAGATAAGCAGGTGTGCTGATTCTGATGGCTTTGCAAATGATGCAACTGTTTATAAAGATGGGACAGGCCAGCAGGGGGAGGCAATAGAGTTTCATCACGATGGGGTGATGAGATAAAATATCTTCAGGCCCTAGATGAGATGTGGTGCGGTGTGCAGGATGCCAATAAGGGGTGTCATTGCGGAATTTGGAAGGCAATGTAGTAGGGCATTCCCACCATCCAGATGTAGGAGTACTACAGCTTCAACAGCAGTTTTTAAGCACATTTCTTGAAGGAACTGTTTGCCTTTCTTTAGAAGAGAGAGCTGGTACCAGGTCATCTTTGTTTTTTTGACAATGTGTTCGATGAGGGTGAGGTTGGTTTCTTGAATGTAAGTGACTTGGCATTTGGTGAAAGTTGGGTTTAAATGCCGTCAAGGTTCATGTCATTGAGCCAGGTTTGTACTGTATGTTGTTGTTAATTTTTCTTTGAAAATAAAAGGAATCCTACCTTTGTTGGGTTAAGCTTCAGGTAGGTGCTGGACATCCAAGTCCAAAATGATCTGAAAGCAATGGTTGATGCGTTGGAAATCTGAAGCAGAGGAGCCTTCCAAGTAGAAATGTGTATAATCGGCATATTGGTAAATCCTGATGCAAATAGAGCACCAAGCAGCTCCATGTAAACACTTAAGATGACAGGAGACAGTATGAAAGTCTGGGAGACTCCACAGGTGATATGGATCCTTGGTTTCCTGGAGCTGCTCCTATGAACAAACTGGTGTCAGTTAGAAAGGGAGGAAGGAGGAGAACCAGTGAAGGTTGCTGCTGGTGAATTCTATTCAAGAATCCAGGGTACATATTGAGGTGGATGGTTGACTTTGTCGAAGGTAAGTGAGAAGGCCAGCACTATCAGAAGGCAAGGGTCATCTTCATCTGTGGTCAAGAGTGCATCTTCTGTGACATGTAAGGTAGCATCTCCATGATAGCGTGTGATCTGAAGCCAGACTGGTCGTCGTGAAGGAGATTGGTAGCATTGATGTGATGTTGGAGTTCAACATAGATTGCTTTTTATGTAATCTATCTACCCAATGAATGGTAGGTGACTCATGGGCCATTAGTTGTTGAGGTCATCAGTGTTTAGTGTAGGTTTCTTTAGGAGTGAGATGATCTGGTCTTCCTTGAGAGCTTCTGGTAAGATGCCTTGTTTGAGAGGCACTGACAACAGTAAGAAGGTGTAGGAGAGCTTACCAAGATTGAGCTTTGACGAAGGAGGATGGTAAGACATCATCTTTAGAAGATGTGGCTTTGAGAGAGTTGGGATTGTCAGTAAGATCTTGGGGACTTAGGGCTTTGAAGACTGTCCAGTGTTTGATTCTTTGGGAAGAGGTGGGTGTAAAAGATGACAGATTGTTGTAAAGCAAGCAATAGGCAATTGCAAGTTGTTACGAAACACAACACATTGAGGAGGGTCTCAGGGTAAATTTAAAGACCAGCAAGGTATGCTACCCCTATATAACAACTATTGTACCACCTAACACCTTGGGTCTAGAGAGCAGGTAAAAAGAGTGAAGAAAACCTAGCAAGGAGAATGTATGTCAACGGGTTCGGGTATCAACCACCTCAAGATCAGAGGAGGAAACGGCCCCCTTCCCTGAGTAATCACCAGGTAGAGGTGAGGGTGACACCCAACTTTTGTGGGTAAGTGTACATACTATGTCAATGATATAGATAGTTTCAAGATCGCATTAGATCTACGTCTAAAAGGGCCTCTCTCTTGAGAGGCTATTAGTGTGGTAAATCATGAGTGAGATGACTAGTTTGGATTAATGTATGGATATAGTTTTACAGGTGACCGACGATTGATTCCACTACAGCCAAGTTGGACAATGTCGGTAGAGTATATGAACTGTCTATAATGTATTTAGCACTTTTTCTTTTTACACTTTCAGCAGCAGCTATATATATTTTCTAGCTTTATGGTCCTGAGGAATGCGCCGATACTTTTAGATCCGAGTGAGGGCAGAAACATGTCGACCTTTTTCATCGCCTGACTTTTGAATTCATTAGTTAGCGGTCTGCTTTTTAACCATGACTGGGGCACTCTGAGAATAAAGTTCTGTGGAGTTCCCTTAGTTATTTTTAATACACTTTTTTGCTTTGGCGCTGCACTTGTATTCCTTGCTTTTTGAACACTCTTCACTTGGCTAGAATCTATGCCGATGGGTTTCATGGTATGCTCAGTCGGGCCAGCCACCCTCTGATTGACAAACAACTGGGGTCTTTGCAGTCATCTTTTGAGACTGTATACCCGTGTCAAGAGGAGGCCAGACCCAAATGATGAGAACTCACGTATTGTGAATGATGGGTTCTGGGCAACACAGTTTTCTCCTCTGATCTTGAGGTGGTTGATACCCGAACCCTTTGACATACATTCTTCTTGCTAGGTTTTCTTCACTCTTTTTACCTGCTCTCTAGACCCAAGGTGTTAGGTGGTACAACAACTGCAAGTTGTTCCCAATCACCAGTGCAGTGTAGCTCATACACAAACTGGGTTGCCAGATAATTTGTTAATTTTATTAACACCAAATCCGGGATGAGAAAAGCCTTTCAACAATCTGAACATAGGGACAAGCACTCTCAGGGTCTTCTGCACGTCTGTTTGAGGTAAGGCTTTCAGAGATTAGTTTGTTGTGTAATCAGTAGTAATGATAATGTTTTGAAATGTACACATGTTTTAGTTATACTATTGGGAAGACATTTGAGGTGACCTTTTAAAATTACATGATTTGTGGATTTCTCTTCAGCTAATGAACAACAAGAATATATCACTCACCAGGGTTACCAAAATTAAGAAGACCAGGAAGAATACATCTAAAAGTTGTACTGCAGAGAAAATATTCACTTATTCCACATTGGAGGAAAATGAGGTACAGTTTTGTCCTACAAAAGATTTACCTGTGATTAGAAGCTTTGCATTGAGATTAACAGTGCAAGCAATTGTTCAGTTAGAGCATTATTTTTGATTTCTATACATTATTCAGTATTGCAGTGAGTCTCTGGCATATTAGATTAAACGTTCTAAGTTATTTAGCGCAAATACAAATATGAGGATTTAACAATGTTTTAACTTGAGTAGACATAAATAATGGTGGCTGACATGCTTGAATCCTTCTCAGTCAGTGGTAATTGCTCTGGGCCTCAATTTAGTCAACCATTTGTCTTACCATGCCAATTCTGACGAGAACAGCCCAACCCAAGCCACCAGGTCAGGTCCTTGCTGAAAGTGAACATAGGTAACCCCAAACCAGTTTCGGCCAATTTAGGCTGTGTCTGATGGGTGCAGCTTGAGTCCTATTTCACAGTGAACACTGGATCCCACGTTTGAGTATACCCATCATACTTAGAGAAAAACAAAAAAGTGATAGGTGGATTGCTTGAGCTAATCTCAGCTACAGATAATTACTCTGGGCTGCAATCTAGTCCATTGTTTTTTGACGATCAGACAGAGACCAGCCATATCCAAATCAGTGTTGGTCTTTCTCCAATATAAAAGGAGGAGTGTCCCTTATTTTCAGGAGTGGAATGAAAAAGGACGCACACTTTAAGAAAAAATTATTTCTTTTTTAAGAAACCCCTCACTGACAAACCTGGTTAGTGACATGCTTCCTCATCGGGGTCCACCTGAGCAACCGAGTACCACTCAGGTGTGCTTCGACGCCTGTAGCTGCAGCAGAGCTGGTGTTTTTGTGTGTGTGTGTGTGAATAGTGATACGTGATTTAAAAAGGTGTTCTACATGTACTCCCTAACAAATTTTATTCTTGAGCCATGTGACACGATTAAAAAATAAGGTGGATACTTTCACTGGCGTAATTATGATCAGTAAGTATCAGACTTCAAGTGAAAAAAGTGGTCAACATGTTTCAACCTATTTCAATATTTGTAGGTTTTCGTCAGGACCAAGTGAGGTGAGTCGGGCAGTGTGGGCACGCTAAGGGGCATCCAACCCTGGCTCAACTGTGTGCCAGACCGTCTACTTACGGTTTTGCGCGCTTACAGCCTTCTGTGTAAGGGAAAAACATAGAAAATGGTTATAGATGAACCTCATGGACTGCGTGTGGGGGCTTATACATGAGCGTTTTGTCAGTTATTTTCAGCCCACAGAATACCTATCCAGGACATCACGGAGTCCCGTTGATGTTATGGGCCCCCCAACCCCCAGGACCCTAGGGACTGCGCGGTGTCTGTCACGTTGTGCTTTGAAATGCACAACATGTATTTTTACCATTGCGTCGGGCGGTGCTGACCGCAATGATAAAAATACAGGATACACCCCACGGGACCCCCGCCCTTATGGCGGGTGATCCCTTGTACCGAGAGGATGGCGGGCGGGCAAAGTCCACCCGCCATCCTAATGGGGGCCTTAGTATTCCAACTCAGGTGAGTGCAACAGTAAGGAACGTGCAGGACAACCTAGCCAACCTCGGATTCAGACAACTTGTCACAACAACCACCCACTCCACCGGTCACACGCTTGACCCCATCTTCTTCGCAAGCCCCCACGTCTCCTTCAACCACACCACCGAACTCCACTGGACCGACCATCGCTACATCCACTTCACCTTCAAGAAACCCACCACGCACCACCGCACCAACCAATGCCTCACCGCTGCTGGAGCAAAGTCACCGACGACTAGCTAACCACCACCCTTGCCCTGAGCCCACTCACCCACCCCACGACCCCGACACTGCTGCCCACAACCTCAGACAGTGGATCAACGACTGCGCCAACACCCTCGCCCGATCAAGAAACCCTCCAACAATCACACCAACAAGAAATCCAGCTGGTTCACTGAAGACCTCCGGGCCTCCAAGCAAACCTGCGAAAGCTGGAGAAGAAGAAGATCTGTCACCGTGAACGAACACCAGACAGCCATGCAGCCCACAAGAACGCCACCCGCAGACACCATCACCTCATCAGATCCGCCAAAAGGGCCTCTTTCAAAGACCGCCTAGACAACAACGCGCACAACAGCAAAGAGCTTTTCAACATCGTGAAGGAACTCTCCAACCCCAGCTCCAACACCAACGACATCCACCCTCGCAAGACCTGTGCGACTCGCTGGCCACCTTCTTTCACCGCAAGATCGCAGACATCCATGACAGCTTCAACGCCATGACCACCCCGACAACCAGTGAGACCTCCGCTCCCATGACCACCATCCGCACCAACCGCCTGCTCTCCTGGACCAACATCAACGACACCATCAAGATCATGAACACCATCCACTCCGGATCTCCGTCAGACCCATGCCCACAATACATCTTCAACAAAGCCAGCACATTAATTGCACCCCATCTCCGGAAAGTCATCAACACCTCCTTTGAGACAGTAACCTTTCCGGAGAGCTGGAAGCACGCCGAGATCAACGCCTTACTCAAGAAACCCAAGGCGGACCCCAAGGACCTCAAGAACTTCCAGCCCATCTCCCTGCTCCTGTTCCTGGCAAAGTCATCGAGAAGACCGTCAACAAACAACTGACCCGCTACCTCGAGGAGAACAATATCCTGGACCCTTCTCAGTCCGGGTTCTGCAGCAACCACAGCACCGAGACTGCCCTCATCGCCGCCACCAATGACAGCAAGTCCCTGCTGGACTGAGAGTGGTTCCTGTGCACACGCACGTTTGGTTGATGGTCCGATTGTGCGGACTACGTTATCTACTTGTGCAGAGTAAAAGGTTGAAAAAGAAGCCACCACCCGGATACCACATCCTAGCAGTCGGACGCACGGACTCGGTGCGCTCTTTTTTCACGCAGCCGCTTTTTCAGGACGCCACTGGCCCTGTTACTTTTGCCTCTACCCGGCAAACAAACCCGGCAAATTTCACCATACGTTTCTTCGCCGCTTGTTCAATGCGGACGAAATGTTTTTCACCGTTACTCCTCTAGACTTATGATACCTCCTCCTTATAGCCCTACAGCCCTGATGAGTCACATCTCCTTCACGGTGTGACGAAACACGTGTCGGCTGGCTACCTCCTCACTGTACTGTCCATTGTTTGACTTATAAAAAACTTTTTCCCAAGAAATTTGAATCTTTCGCTTCTTTTTCAATCTTTTACTCTGCACAAGTAGATAACGTAGTCCGCACAATCGGACCATCAACCAAACGTGCGTGTGCATAGGAACCACTCTCAGTACAGTTGATCTAGACCTGCCTAGATCACATTCAGGGGCCTCTTTTCCGAAGGGTTTGTGTTCCCCTGTCCTGTCTTGCACCGCATGCTTACTGCACACCATTCTCAGCTACAGTATCATACTGCTTAGAGCGCCACTACTTCCTACTCCCTAACACAAACCCAGTCTCCAACCGAAAATCTAAGTCCCTGCTGGACAACGGAGAAACGGCAGCCCTCATCCTCCTGGACCTGTCAGCCGCCTTCGACACGGTCTGCCACCACACACTACGAACACACCTCCACAATGCAGGGATCCAAGAGAAGGCCCTGGACTGGACCACCTCCTTCCTCTCTGGTAGAACACAGAGCATCCGCCTTCCCCCCTTCCGCTCCGAAGCCACCGAGATCATCTGCGGCGTACCCCAGGGCTCATCCCTCAGCCCAACTCTGTTTAACATCTACATGGCACCGCTCCCGACGTCGCCCGCCGGCACAATCTCAACATCATCTCCTACGCCGATGACACCCAGCTGATCCTCTCCCTCACCAAGGACCCCCACACCTCCAAAACCAACCTTCACAAAGGAAGGAAGGTCGTCACTTAATGGATGAGGAACAGCCGACTGAAGCTGAACTTGGACAAAACGGAGGTCCTCATCCTCGGATCCACCCCTTCGGTCTGGGACGACTCCCGGTGGCCGACTGCACTGGGAACCGCTCCAACGCCCACCGACCACGCAACCAACCTAGGGGTCATCCTCGAATCCACCCTCTCCATGACTAAACAAGTTAATGCCGTCTCCTCCTCCTGCTTCAACACCCTCCGCATGCTCCACAGGATCTACAAGGATCTACAGGAACCCCATTGAAATGAGAAGAACGATCACCCTGGCCCTTGTCAGCAGCAGGTTCGACTACGGAAACGCCCTCTATCCAGGAGCCTCGGCCAAACTCCTGCGACAGCTCCAACACACCAGAACGCCTCTGCAAGCCTGATCCTCATCATCCCTCGCTGCAACTACATCACACCCCACCTGAGAGACCTGCACTGGCTCCCGGTCAACAAGAGGATAACCTTCAAGCTCCTCACCGACGCACACAAGGCACTCTACAACACCGGACCAACGCACCTCAACAGACGACTTAGTTTTTACACCCCCACTCACTAGCTCCGCTCCGCCGACCTCACCCTCGTCACAGTCACTTGCTCCCGTAGAGCGACCGCCGGCGGCAGATCGTTCTCCCACCTCGCCGCCAAGAACACCTTCCCTATCCACCTACGGCTGACCCAAGACCTGCTGACCGTTAGAAAACTCCTCAAGACCTGCCTTTTCGAGCAGTAGCAGCATTCCCCACCCCAACGCCTTGAGACCCTCACGGGTGAGTAGTGCGCTTTACAAATGATATGATTGATTGATAGCGGAGAGATAAAAATTACTATTCCCACTCCGGTGAGTGCAACAGAAGGGAAAGTGCTGGATAGCGGAGGGGTAAAAATTACTTTTCCAACTCCAATGAGTGCAACCATGGGAAGGATTGTTTGTGCAGTTCCCTGGTTGTGCTGACACGGGGGAAACTTTGCGAAGGTTATCTCCTGCATTTAGGCTTTGATTCAGTGGGTGGAAGGAAATCTTTTTAAACGCGGCATTGGTTTTAATATTTGCATTACCCTGAACACCTACCTGATACACCACGTACTCTTGCGCCCTGGTCCACCGCAGCCCTGTGCCTGAATGTTGTGGAGGGCACTGTCAAGAGAGCTTACACCGGAACCACTCACTTCCGAGAGCGCGCCATTTTGGTCGGCGCTCTAGTTGCTGCACGCCCCTACTAACTATTTATTACAACATGGAGCGGGAGCACGCAGCGGACACGCGCAGCGGGTGCGCCAGCGGCGTGCCGAAGGCACGCCAAAGGCAAGCTCCAGTCCGCGCCAGTCCGTCGCCTCTCGCCAGTTATGCTGGTCAAAATATGCCAGATAAGCGTTCCTACTCCAGAGAGGCACTGTTAAATCTGCGACCTCAACCTCACCAGTGTAGCATGTCCCCGCTTCATCCCTTGAGTGGACCGTTATGTTGTCCATGTTGCACTCTCCAAACCTATGCCATTAGTTGTACCCCTACCCCACCTCCTCAACATCGGCTAAAAATACTGCAATTAAATGTAAGGTCACTAGCAAAACATCATGCAGAAATATACGATCTGATTACTGACAAATCTCCTAAAAAAAAATTCTTGACCGAGACTTGGCTCAGCGACGATATGACGTCTGTATCGAATTTGGCGCTACCCCCTGATTACTCGATCTCTCTGGTAAACAGAGAGACAAGGGGAGGCGGCATCGCTGTGATTACCTGGTCAACTTACTCCTGTCTTTTTGAGAAAGTCAAAATGGAAGGAGGCGAATGTGCCCATTTCAGTATCGCCGTGAGCACTCAATTCTCCCTTTCCCGCTTATTAACATATGAACCTCCCGGACATGCCTCCGGCTTTAATACTACCCTCTTAGAAACTGTTGGAGCATTTGCTGTGGAGTCGGCCAACTTTAGCATCTTTGGCAATCTTAACTTCCACTTTGATCTGGACCAGACCAGACGATCTGCACCATGCTTGCCGATTTAGCCTCATTTCAGCTACACCAAATAGTTAAAGGCCCTACACATATAGGAGACCATCTGCTGGATCCCATTTTTACCAATATTGAGAGAGCCACTGCGTCAACACCTATTCCTATGGTCTGGTCTGACCATCTCTTAGTCAAAATGATCATTCCCATATCTCTATCTTCACAGAACAACACTCAACGCTCGTTATATAAAAGACTGTGGCGTAAGCTTCCACAGGAAGACTTTCACGCTCTTTTAGGAGCTGCCCAATTAGGCCCTTTTACTGATGTTGAGATGGGATACGACTCATTCTGCGCCTGGATCACTCGGGCTCTCGACACTCTTATTCTGGCAACTTGGATTAGAGGTCGTACACAAGACTCTAACCCCTGGTATAATAACTCCTTGATTCCTTTGAAGAACGCATGTAAAAGATATGAGCTCAAATGGAGGTAAGATTATGCCCCCGAACACAAAGAGCGCTACCTAGCCGAACTCAAAGCATACCACAGAGCTGTATGTAGGGCTAGAGCAGAGTACTATGCTGCTGAGATCAAACTGAGCTCTAATCCTGCTAAAATCATCTTCAAAATTCTCAAAGATCTCAATACAAAAAAATCTCCTGCGTCTATACCTGCGTCGCAACCCCAATGCGAGAAATTGGCCTCTTTTTTTGTTGAAAAAATACGGGCAATCTATTGATCTTTTCCTTCTACGGCTATGCCCAGCCCCTCTCTTCTCACTAGGCCTGTTTTAGCGTCTAATCGGACGGCTATCCCCGAGATTTCCTGTGAAGAATTTAGTAAGTTGGCTGTGAAAATCAAGTCCGGCTCTCCGGCTGACCCATTTAAGCCAGCGCAGCTCAGAGAATCTTCTCTGTCCTGTATGACCCCGTTACACCAACTGATTATTGCCTCCTTTTCATCCGCTATTGTCCCGGTGAAATGGAAACAGGCGTGGGTCTCTCTGATCCTTAAGAAACCTAGTCTGGAACCTACAAAGCCGGAGAACTTTAGGTCTATCTCTCTTCTTCCCTGGATAACGAAGGTGGCAGAATCCCAAGTTAATACCGTACTCACTAACACTCTGAGCTCTAATAACATCCTTAACGAGACTCAACATGGTTTCCGCGCCGGTCATAGCACTGAGACTGCTCTCTTGGCCATGATGGAACACCTACGGAACATTCTTGACTATGGTCAAATGGCGGCACTGATCCTGTTGGATCTCAGTGCCGCCTTCGACACTGTCTCCCACAAGATTCTGCTCCACTGGCTTGAGGAGGCAGGGATTACCGATCTGGCCCTCGCCTGGTTCAGATCTTTTCTGACCAAGAGGTCCTTTTGTGTGTCCACTCCTCCTTTTCTATGTCGGGCACACCCGATCGAACAGGTTGTCCCCCAGTGCTCGGCACTAAGCCGCACTTTATTTAATCTGTATGTCCAGCCGCTAGCTGATGTCGACAGACAGTGGGACTTTGCCATCGTCTCATATGCTGACGACACACAGCTGGTGGTTGCTTTGACTGAGGCATCAGCCCCAAATGTCTCCAGGTTTAAAAGTGGCCTTAACGCTGTGGTACAGTGGATCACATCTAACTGTCTGCAATTAAATGCAAATAAGACAGAGGTCATACTGGTTGGAAAGAACGCTGATCTATGTGGGGATCATTGGTGGCCAACTGCTCTGGGTAAAGCCCCGGAATCCAAATCAGAAGTTAAAAATGTGGGTGTGTGGCTAGACTCTTCCCTTAATTTTTGCTATCAGACAAAAAAAGAAAAGTGGCTGCCACATGTTTTGGCATTCTACGAGGCCTAAGACCTATTTTTAAGTTCTTTGATTCATCCACAAGGCAGTTGATAGTCCAGGCCACGGTGCTTTCTCGGCTGGACTACGCCTGCTCCTTGCTTCTGGGAGCCAATCAAGCTGAGATTGCCCGGATGCAGTGGATCCAGAATGCGGATGCTAGAGCCTTAGTAGAAAGCACTCCCAGACCGGTCCCTGGGCCCTCTACTACAGGTAATAAGAGCTCGCTTACAGCCCATGCTCACCTACGGCAGCGAGGCCATGAGAGGCAAAGACGCAAGAACACTAGATAAAACCATCAGTCGAGCATTCAGGGCAATATTTCATGTCCCCATCAACTCATCACCAGCACAAATTCGGCTCGAATTCGGCCTGCAGAAACAAGAGGTCGAGAGAAGAGGCGCATACTTAAAAAGCTGGCGGAAAATCAGAGACGCGGACCATGGATCCTTAAACGCCCATCTATGGACAGAACTAAACATAAGAGACAACTCACCTGCAAGGACCTACTTAATGGACTCACTGAAGGTCTTAGGACTTGCAGACCTATGGGAGTCGGCAACTGACCCTCGTACCTTTAAAAAAGTGGTGTCAAAAGTCACCAAGATGGTGTCATCAATTGAGGACAAAGCCACCCTAGCCAAGAGAGCGCACGGTTGGGTGGTGCTGAACGGTTACAGCGCTCTAAAACCACAAGAGTACCTAACGATGGGCCTCACACATAAGACAAAAAACAAGTTTCTTAACATGCGCATGGGTAGAATCCCCATAGCTCCGCACCTGGCACCATGGTCAAGGGAAAATCCCGCAAATCATTGCCGCCTATGTCTCTCTGCAAAAGAAGACCTTAGCACATTATCTGCATCTGCACAAACCTCCAGGACGTAAGGCGCTCCCAGCTTCGAGCTTTATGGAACCAGAAGGGCATAATGAGCTGCAGGCAGGCCGTGATGCTCTGTTTTAACCCTGATGAAACTCAGCTAAATTGCCGAATAACAAAATACTTTGATATAGTGGCCAAAAGACTGAACGAAAAAATCAGAGGGTATTCTCTAGCAGAAGTCAAATAATAACAAAACAAACACCCCTGGCAATCATGGCCATCAAAAGAGGAAGCATTTAAGCCCACAAAAACTCCACAGACTCTTATGTAACTAAAGCTGAGACTTTTTACATTTTGAACCACTGCACCTTACTTGTTTTAACGAAGAAACTGACTTTTTAAAAAAATTTGTACGTTTTATAATTGTGAGTTTTAATTAACTGTACAATAAACAAACCTTAAACCTTAAACCTTATACCTAGTAGGTCTTCCCCGATTTTGCTCCATCTCCGATACCATCCGGAGACTTCACTGGCTCCCTATGGCTCAGTGTATTCAGTTTAAGACACTCTGTATCTCCTTCAAAATATTAAAATTTGGCACTCCTAAAATGCTATGCAACAATCTGACCCCGTATGTTCCAACCCACGTACTACACTCTGCTGGCCAACATCTCGTCAGGGTACCCCGGATCAAGCGCTGCCGAGCGGGAGGACGCTCCTTCCGCTATTTAGCAGCTAAACTGTGGAACTCATTACCAGCAGACATACGTGAACCGGAAAACCTTTTGGACTTCAGAAGGGCTGTCAAAACCCACCTCTTTCCCCAAAATTAAGCCTGTCTGATTATACGCGCTGCTTCTCCCCTTGGAGTCAGTCACTTTTCTGCCATAAAGCGCCGGGACGCCCCTTTGCTGGGGCAGCTGAGCGCTATATAAACTATTGTAACATAACATAACATAACAAAGTGCTGGATAGCGGAGGGGTAAAAACTACTATTCCCACTCCAGTGAACGCAACAGTAGGGAAAGTGTTGGAAACCAACAATTTTTTTTACTTTTCACACTCAAACACTTAAAAAATAAAAAAAATAGTAACAATTATAAAAAAAGAATAAACATTTATAACCAATATTTAAAAAAAAATATTAAACATATAAAAAGAACACATATTATAATATTCATTACATATAAAACCTACAAATACTATATATAATAAAAAAATATATTTACAAAAAATAATTCTTTTGAACTAGAAAATATTTTCAAACAAAAAAGCGAAATAAAACATAAACATATTTATTTTATTTCCTACCCTACATCACCCCAATAACAAAATACTTCAACATTTATGATTATATGTATTTACATAGGTAACATAATTAATAATCAAAAAACTAATAAACTATTATTGACTACACCCACTTTAACACGGTCATTTCCAGAATACACACCTAAATTAAAGTACAAAATAATAAAACACAATTAAAACTTATTTTAAAATTAAAAACTATAACTATTAACAACTAATCATTAAATAATTAACATGTATTTAATACCCACCCTTTACCCCTTTAAACCTAAAAACAATACACACAAAAATAAACAATTACCCAAAATAAATATTAAACAATTAACATTAATTAACAACTGTATATTAATTAAACAGAAATTAATTCCCACCTTTACTCCTATAAACACAACACACACTAAAATAATAACACAATTGCCATAATTAATTACCAATTAATTAATTAACAACCAATTTTTAATTTATAAATGTAAAATAAATTACTTCCCACTCTTTACACCTATAGGCACCACAACACACACCTAGAATTAACTAAAAAATTACCAAAATTAATAACCAATTAATTAATTACAATTATTTAACAACCAATTATTAATTAAGTCATAATAAATTACTTTACACATTTAAAATTATAACATCTTAATTAAACAAATATTAATAAATAAAAATTAATCAATAAACGTGATATTGAAATTATTTCCCACCCTATTTCCCTATAAACCCACAACCCACTACAGAGCTAAAAACGCAAAATTCAAAGTAAAAAAAATGTATACATTTAATATAATTAAATTACTTCCCACTCTATTCCCCTATAAACCCACAACCTGCTATGAAACTAAAAGCACAAAATTCAGTAATTTTTTTAAATAAATGTACTATAGTTAAATAACTTTCCATCCTATTCACCTATAAACCCACAACCCGCTACAGAACTAAAAGCGCAAAATATAAAAACAAAAAAAAATAAAGACCAAAAATGTATCACATATAATAAAAATACAAAAATTCATTTACAAAGAAACATACATTACAAACATATAAAATATATACTAAAATACATACAATCATAAAAAACGATATTTTTGCACACATTATTAAACACTTCGATATTTTTAAATGATATTACTTACCTTAAATCGATAATGTGGACCACGATATTCTCTGTCGATATTTCTGACCAATGATATTAATGACTCGATAATTGCGCAACTCGATAGTTTGTACTCGATATTCTGTCTCTGCACCCATCTGTTCACCATCTTTCCCACCACTCCACTCTATGACATTCCACTCTACACAATGCTACACTATTAAACTCTTCGCCACTCCACTCAACATCACTTGACTATATGTCATTGAACTCTCCTGTAAATCACTGTACACCCCTCCACAGTATGCTACACCACACTATTCTACCATATTCACTCTGCGCCACTCCACTGTACATGCTTACACTCTTTACCACTCCAGTCTATGACACTGCAGCATGCACCACTACATTATATGTCCCTCAACTATACGCTCCTCCACTCTACGTGTTTACACTCTCTGCAACTTCACTTTATGACACTACAGTCTATGCTGCCCCACTCTATGCCAACTTAAACTATACAAACCTTAGAAGTTATAAAGTTATAGTTATAATTTGTGCATCACCAGTTATAACTTACATTTATAATTTATGAACCACCTTTAATTTACTGTGCATCGCACACCTCCATAGTCTGGTTGCATCACTCCCACACTACTTTAACAATAGTTTGCCCTTTCTCCATGCACTGGTTATACCCTTGCATATTATATAACTTATACCATATGAAATCTCAAATACCAATATTTCTAAGCCACAGTGCGAGAGGTAGAGTGAGTTAAAGTTAACGTAGTGTTGTGAGTGATGCAACAAGTCTGTGTACAGAGGTGTGCAAAGTATAGTAAATTGAACGTGGTCCGTAAATTATGTATGTAAGTTATAACTGGTGATGTGCAAAGTATAAATGTAATATTTAATGATATATAGATGATAGATAGATAGATAGATAGATAGATAGATAGATAGATAGATAGGTAGATAGATAGATAGATAGATAGATAGATAGATAGATAGATAGATAGATAGATAGATAGATAGATAGATAGATAGACAGGTAGATAGACAGATAGATAGATTATAGAGGGTTTCTTGAGTATATCCAATAACCTAAAAACTATGCAGCTAACATATGTTTCATTGTTAACCGGAGAGACCTTTTTATCATTTCCTGAGAGGTAGGGTCAGAACAACGAGTTGATATCTTCTAAATGAAATCTTTTTTAATTACCTATGAGATAGCACCTAGAATAAAAGCAGGTCTCCTGCACATCAAATGGAAATGGTGAACAAATATGCTGTTATTCCTGGGGGAGGGTGGAGATGTTGTATGAGTAATGTGCTGTACCAACACTATTCAGCAGGGCTGTTATACTTGTCATGGACAGTGACGAATATGTCTCAGCAGAGTTGTGACAATGGTAATGGATACTTATACACAGCCATACCTTTAATAGTAAGAACACTTTTCTGTGGGACTTGAATTAGTCAAAAATCTAATCAAAAATGTCTTTATTCGATTCATAGGATATTAATCATAAATGTTACAGAAATACATCACAGATAAAAATGTCTGAGAATCCAAACATTTCATTTCAGCAATAGTCCAGTTTCCTAGTTCTCAAAGACGCTTTTGAAAATGAGGCAGGACGACATTGTCTAAAATCTAATTTACGTAAGAGAGGAATTAAAAACATTTTACGTTGATTACAATAAAATTTACAAAAAAAGATGTGCAAATCAGTTTGTAACGAGAGATCATTGCAAGGGCAGCATGGAAGATCATTAGTAGAGTAGGTACCACCCGGGTAGCCCAGCATATACGGGATATAATTTTGGCGGAATTGTAACAGAACAAATCTGTGCCGAGGGTTTGTAACAAACTCCAGATAGGAGAATACATCAAAACAGGACAATTGCAGAAACTTTATTTAGGACTCTTTACAGGACAGCCATAAAGTAACATGATCAGTATAGGTATCTTCAGTAGTAAACTCAGTGGCTAAAGGCCTGATTTATGGATGGAGATAAGTGAGGCCCCTATGATATTCTGTAGGCAACTAAATTGGTTGGATTTCCTCAACCATTGTGATAATATTTTTATTGTATTTTATGTCGAGAACTGCTGCCACAGGTGTAGCCCTAAAGCTATTTTGCCATGCACTTAGAAGGCAATATCGTGCACATATGGATTAGAAGATTGTTGATTAGTAGGGCCTATGTATAGAGTGGAGTATGATGTGTGGTTGACAAATGAGACGTGTTCAAGTTGTATTGCAGAGCATATTTAGAAGCTTAGCAAATCAGGTGCATTGGTTGGGAATCGTCTGGAGGAGTTCAGGAAAGACAGTCTGAGCACTGCAATGGTGGAGCAACTTAGAAGCGTGGGTTTGGGTAGTGGTCTACACTAAAGGGAGAGAAAGGGTATTTATAGTGGTGTAATAAAGCATGAAAGGACGCCACTGCAAGGTAAGGTGACCAACACACCTGCGACAGGTACCCTAAAACATAGTCTTTATGTGACAAGATAAGCGTAACAGCTTTACTATCACATTTGTCCTTCTTGTTAATTTGACATGGGGCAGAGTGTGTATACATAATGCATATGTACTATTAGACCTTAGACTGACTGTCACAGACTCAGATCTTCATAGGGATGGGTGGAGCTCATGAAGTTTCACTCTGCGGAATTCCACAGAGTTGCATAGTAGTAGCGGTTCGAGTCTCAATGTCGGTTCAGTAATCAATATCTTCTCTGATTATCATCATGAACTTGCGGGGAGGGGAGAGAAGTGAAAGGCACAGATGCACTGGAGTGAGGATGGTGTCGCGTTCCTTCACAATTTATTTATTTATTTATGGGCTTTTAGTTTTAAATGAGAGGTTCAGTACGCACAACAACTGTAAGCCATGAAAGACGGTGGTCAGGTCTTGCGTAGCACACACTGGACTAAGCAAAGTTGCATTTGCAGATTCAGATGGGCAAACGACCGGAGGAGCGTGGAGCACAGCAATGGCTTCTTCTGGCGATGCCACCTCCCCACCAACAGCAGCAGAAACCAGCCCAGGGCCAGGGGGAGAACCTGAGAAGGGACACATTTGGCTGGCAGAACCTACCCTGACCGTACCCCAATCTGCGCAAGACAACCTACAATGAGCAGCGCCTTGTTCGCGGCTATATTAGAATCAGGTAGTACTCAGGATTATTTATTTAAATAATAGGGGCACCAGTAAACCTCCACTACGTGAGGGTGATTGACTGAGTTTTTGTTGAACCCGAGCTTGGAGTTGCAAAAACTCTGCCCCTGGAGTGAAGTTTATCGCACACCCATCATGACAACCTTCCCTCTTGCTTGCCTTGCTGCGCCCAACAAGTTGCAGAATATATTACTGGTAAGAGAGCTAATGTGTTAGTTTGTTTGCTGCAGAAATAATTGTTTATTCTCTGGTTCCAGGTTTGAATCATAGAAAAAGCTTACAGGTTTAATGTGCCTAGAGCAGGGCGCTGCTTTCTATACTTAGGTGAAAGATTTGTATTTTATGTGAAGTAAATAAGTGGGTTAATGCCGTTGCACAGACCCTTTTCTAATGCACAGGGCACAAGTTACAATTCTAGAAAGGTAGATCAGTGAGGAATGTGACTGCTGCAGACAACTGCTTGGAACTCAATCTTTCACAATTCTAAGGTTAGTGAAATGAGCTTTGCTAGCTATTATCCAGGAGAGTGGAATAATGCTACAGGGAAGGACCACATTATGCAGCAGAGTTGATTAAATTATTTGACAATGAAAGCCAAATTATGGGGCATGATGTGGCTCTTTTTGTGACAGTATCACTGCATAATTTTGACACTTATACATATGTTAAAACTGCACGGGTAAATTTCACCTAATTAATAAAATGTTAACACTCATATATAGCAATAGACGATCAAAAGATTATCAGGTGACTTTTGTGAAGGGCCATCCACTCTGTGGCATGTTAGTAACTGTTGAACTGATTAAGCTAGAAACACATTTTTGGGGTAAATCTACATATATGCAGCAAATACAGCAAATCCTTAATTATGCACAAAATTCAGTGGTCACAACATCACATAATTCCAGTTATTAACACTTATAAAAAATGTCAGGTTGTGAGGTGATACAATGGCTCAGTGGTAGAGCATGCAGTGAGCTACCGGTCACAGGTTACAAACTGATCTCCATCTTTTGAGGTAAGTAATTAAATACTATAAACAGTAGTCAGACTTGACAACTACTCAGTTTAAAGAGGCTACTATTACCCCATTAAAATGGGTAAAAATAGTACCACTTGTTATTTGCAGTGCTTCGAAAAGATAGATGTGTTCTGAAGCCCTTTATAACAATGGTATTGTGTGTTATATAGTTAGCTATTAATGCAATTGCACATATAAACAAATGGCATACCTGACATTGCTGTACACTACACAAAGATCTACATATCTCATATATATTAAGTGCTTAAGAAACTCAGAAAGGACTTTCAAATGTTGGTTTATCATTGAGCAGTTTGTGAAGTGGCAAGCTCCGTCTTTCCCATGCTCCATCTTTCCCATGCTCCATCTGGAGATGGGGTGTATTGATCCAAATGTGATCTGTGTTTCATCAACACCTACTACCAGCCTAGAAATTACTTGGTTATAAAAGAATTGCCAATTTTCTGTAAAGAGAGTTTCTTTGCAGTCTAACCTTCTAGAACAGGTTTAAAGATTGAAGGATAAATGGAAGAGTCGGATTTAGAGATTGAGAGACACTTTGTTGCGTAATTTACGACTTTGGTGTAACTCTACAAGGTGTACTCTCCCACCCACAGGTGAACTTGCTTCAATGCATCAGAAATGTATGTGAAAGATATTCAATGTGTAATTGACATAGCATTGCTTTTTGTTTACTAACAATCTCATAAAGGGATCAAGAGCACTGTAGTAAAAGTAACAAACCTTATTTATTTATTCACAGGATCACACACACTTATCAAAAAGAATGAACACTTTTAAATAAAAAGTATTTTTTGCTACAGGAATAACCTGCTTCTCATTATGTCTAAAACAACTAAACAGAATATTAAAAGACAGCAAGCAGACACAAATACGCCTATATAACTAACATTTGTAGCAGATTTTAAAATGTCATCTAAAACCTAACATCCTAATGTCTACTTCTGTGCACCACACTTTGAGACCAAGGAATGCAGAGCAACTTGCAGTCTAGATTTTCTTAGGGAGAAGAGACGCACTGCATGCCTTGTTGACATCAAAGGATGTCTTTCTCAGCGGAGGCATGAAGACAGTGTTCCCCACGAAGGGCAAACACACGCTGTGGTAGAAGTCGGTCAGTCTCCTTTCAGGACATGGCTTTGTCAGCTTCGGGCTTCACATGAGATGTAGCATCCGCAAACTGTGAAGTGTGTTGGCAGTGGGGGAGATCATCTCTGGCAAAATCTTGGGTGATAATCTCGGTGAAGGACTTCTTCTGACAAGTGGTCAATATGTAGTCCTTTCTATACTAAACCTTATCAGAAATTGGAATTTCTCACATAAGCTTAGGAATTTCTAACGTAGATTATGTGCATAAAGGTGTGAATCCCCAACGTTTCCATATGAGCATTTAAAGTAAAAGGACATCCGTTCAAATGTTATTATTTTGGTTACATGTCTGTATATGTTCTCATTTATCTTTGACATGGTGAAAAGTAGACATTTGGCCCAGAGGAATGTTGCATTAGATATTGTAACTTTTGCATCAATCGAATGGCTTGACACTTTCACAGTTCTTAGAAAGATAAGGTATGGGGACGTTTGCGCCTAATGGCAGAGGTGACAATTTTTCTGCACAAGTCAGGAACACTTTTGGCTTTCGTTGTTTGAGAGTGGTTAGACGGCGACCTCCAGTAGCGGAGATGAAGTCAGCGCCGATATAAGATGGAGCCGGACATTAGTGCTTTTCATCATCCCTGGCTTGTTTGTCTGAATGTGACATTTTAGGGGTATATCTAACTAATAGGGATTTATCCGATGTAGAGGGAAATCTATGCTCTCCAACTGCTGTGGTCTAAAAATCCTAATATAAAACATACACATAGTCCTATCTGTATAAATCATAATAGGAAGCATTTAAAATCAAACATGAAAAGTAGCATAAAACAAAGGCAATTAATACATTATATATGTAAATGGCAAAAATAAATCATATAATAAATATAACAAAGAACAAATACTTTCAACCCGTGCATTTTTTCAAATAATCTACATCTATCTTAAGTCTATCTAAAATGTTTTATGCATGTTGGTGATTAAACATACCAGTGATAATATAAAATAGGCCGAACTAAAAAATATGCAGTATAAAAATAAAAGTAAAAATTTAAAAGAGTTGCATTAAACAACATTTTTTCTTCAGTTCGTAAAAAATACAGGCTTTTGCGGAATATATATATTGCATATGCATATTGTTGTTCATGGGTCAACTCGTATAGAGTTTGTTCCTCATCGGAGAACATGCCAACATCATCTGGGACACACACAACATAGGTGTGATCTTTGAGAAATCCATACAGATTGCGTTCATGGTTAATAATGTGCATATTTGATGGACCAGCAATTGGTTGCTCATTACAGGCAATCATCTGTAATTGAGGCTCCTCTCCAGGCGGCTCAAAAGATAACAGTGAAACAAGGCACTCATCAAGAGCAGCGTTCATAAGTGCCACCGGTGAAATTGAACTCACATAAGTAGCATCCTTTAGAAGGGACAGATGCAGTGCTCTACATTGTTTCTGGTTCCTATTTAAAAGATGAAAAATCATTTCCATATAAAGATAAGCCACCGGGGGCTGCTCCAGATGTAAATCCAAGATGACTTCAGTTGGACAGTTTATGCTCCAGAAAACAGGTTTTTCTTGAGTGGCATACATTTTGCAAAAGGTGAGCATCCAGTGCTCTCTGATTTCAGATTGCCAATATGTCCCATGTAGCATGCTAGAGTCTCTTTGCAGCTTTGTTGAGATGGATACGTGTACTTCATGTTGTTGATTTCCTTGTCGGGCAGAAAAAAGATGATGATACCCCAACTGACTAGCAGTATGATGATTGTAAATCCTCCAAAAAGGCTGGAGAACTAGGAATAAAAAAAATATGGAATCAGTCTAAACTGTGCTTTAAACCTATTCACCAATCCAGATCCAATGTTCTGAAAAGATGTACAACCCACTTGTCTTAGACAAATGACATATTTAACAGTTTCTGAATTTCGTAAGTAGTTCTGACTGACCGTAGATTATAAACTTCAACTGCTGCAGTCAAAGGGACTTCGTTTTGTGACAGAACAGACAATCATTTTTTTAAATCATCGAAACGCATACTTATAAAAGGCCAAGGGATGCTCCTAATGCTATTTTGAGGTGGTGGATACAAGGTCTTCCACAACACTGTATTGTTTCTGAAACTGTTATCAGGTATGTCCGGACCGGTTCCAAGCCCCAGTAAGTAACATTTGTTAAAAATAAATATTAACTGTTATTCAGAAGTTCATGATGTGTAGGAATGGATGCATTGGGAGAAATAGATAAAACACATTCTGAACCCTGGCATCAAAGCGCTACACATTCTGATCAATTAAATGGTGTAACATAGAAGGAAGTGTCTAAGGGGATTTCTGTAATTTGCAGTACTAATGTACACAGGGATATTTTCACTTTCTTTTAAACAGATGTGGGAAAAGGAAACTTACACGAATGGAACAATTGTGAATTGTGCATAGTTTCATACCACCTAACTGATTTATATTTTTGACAGTCGTAAAAATATAAGGTTTTAATGGGAAATTAAATAATACTGTGTATTAGCCAGGTGATAGGTGGAGTGTTACTGGCAGTAAAAGGTGCTGCTTCAACTTGTTCTACGATAAATAGGGTTATGTAGATTCTTTTTTAGCCATTGTTTTGTGCTTGAGCTACAAATTATTAAGCATGGGCGGAATATCCATTCCGCTCGCGGATTTTGCGGATTTTCGGTAAATTCGCAATCCGCGAACGTTCGCGAATTTACCGAAAATCCGCAAATTCGCACGCAGCAGATTTTTTTTTCTTGGTGATACATTTTTGCGGCGTGCGGTGTAAGTTCGCAATTGCGAACATGTAGGTGCGGCGGGCAGCAACAATCTCGCACTCGCGAAATGACAAAAATTGCAATTCTGCACAAGAAATCCACTAGCAAGCAGCATAGACCTTCTGAAAATGATGATTTTTATCAGAATAACTCCTTAGGTTGACATTTGCCTGCACTTTTTTGGATTTGAGGACTTTTGACTTTCTTTGGATCACTTTTGGATTAGAAATCAACTTTCACAAGTAAGCTTGTTTGGGGCATTACAGTTGCTGTAATGCTGTTCTGCAGAAAAACGAGTTTTGCAAAAGTGAAAGCATTCAGCAGGTGCAAAAGTTCAAACTCATCATTAATAACAATTCCCTGTAGTGCTTCCTGACTGGGGCCCCTCCAGAGTTCAGTTGCTAGTTGCAACAATTGTATGGCCCTGCTCTGACCCTCACAGCAGGCTCATAGAATAGCTACAAGTAGGCCACAAAGGTCCTGGAGAAAAAAAAATGCACTGCAGCAGAAAGCAAATTACAGATAAGGAAGCAGGTGCCAGACTGGAATTTTAAAACAGAGACACATTAATAAATCAACCCCAAATTAATTCATGTCAGTTGAAGCAGGGCAGGTGTGCTTGCTTTTTCCCCCCATAATCTACAGTGATGATGAACCAGAGGGTGGCTTTGATGTACCAGAGGGTGGCATGGGTGAAACAGAGGGTGGCAGGGGTGAAACAGAGGGTGCTGGGAACCTGTGATGATGAACCAGACGTAGAAACAACATAATCGCGACCGTTGCGAGCCGACATGTAAGTTCGCAATTGCGAACTGGTACAAAATCCTTGCGAACTGGCAGAAATCCTTGCGAACACAAAAACAAATCCGCAAATTCGCGAGAATTCGCGGATTTTGCGGATTGCGAGTTTGCAAATTCGCAAAATTCGCAAAGGCCAGATTCACAAAATTCGCCCATGCTTACAAATTATACCGTTCAGCAGGGTTGTTTCATTGAGAATTTGCCAGGCATGAAACCTCCTCTTAGAGTATGTAGTGCCCAATTAATTTGCATAATTGCTCTTAACTGAGCCTGTCTGTGTTTTAATAAATTCAGGTCTTCTTTCACAGGGTATAAGGCTGAGGACAAAATATGATTTAATAAGTACACTCTTTTGGAAAGTGTGTGCATTTCATTGTCTATTACTTTAAAAACTGTTTGCATGCTTTCTTGATCTATTTGCCTATTTTTTTCTGCAGCTTCTTTCTCTGAATATTGGTTTAATTCATTGTAAATCACATATAATCCTGTGACAAGGAATCTTTTATTTATTTTATGATGTGGTCACAGAAGAAAGTCGCTGTAGGAAAGTGCCCTTCTCATACACTCAGTGCCCCGAGCACCAATATTTTGGCTTCACTGCCAATAGTTATGACTCTAAAAGAGCACAGGAGCCTGCAGCACAGGCCCTAGTTCAAGTGATTTTTCCCTAAAACTGATATATGTGAATTGTTAACTCCAATTGGAAGGACTTCAACCCACTTATACGTTCCTAGTGTATGGTACCAGTGGTACCCAGGACATGGGTGTTAAGGGGGTCACCAGGGCCTGAAGGACTGTTTGTGCAACTTTGAGTACCCCACGTAAACTATTGACAGCAGTCATGCCATTGAAGACTGCAGGAGCATTGCAAACTGCTTGAACTTGGCTCGGAGAATTGATGATGCACAGACGGACTGGTGGGGACCAGACACAGGGCAGCTACACCTGTTGGGGGTGGGGTGTGTGTCTCCTTCTGCGGAAGCGGCCAGGATAGGTTCAGGGGCAGCCTGTGGTTAGGGAGGTTCCCCCCAAGAGCCCTTTGCAGGAACACCAAATCTTTCACATTCCCATACGGTGTCAATAGAAACATGGCCAATGTCCACATATCCACTATCATATATCTGACAAGGACACAGTGAGTAATTTATTGTGTGGATAGACGCCGTCGGACAGAAGAATCTGAGGGGTGACGTACGACAGGCCCGCTCTTAAGCCATAATCCACTTGGGCAATCCGGCACTAGAGAAAAATCCATGTGCTGATTCGAGAACACACAAACCAACCTATGGGGGCCGTGGCATAGCGGTGACATCTGCTTGAGGGGGGTGCATCTCCTTGCATGGAAGGGGCCGTGCTGGGCCCTGGTGCTGCCTGTGGAGGGGAGACTCTCCCTAGGTGCCTATCGCAGAAACATCAACTCTCCAACCTTTCTATACAGGAACACTAAATACAAGGCCGACACCCTCAAATAAACCATTCCAGCGGGTCAGCACACAAAGATCTTTATACCTTGGATAAATCCTTGGATGCCTGGGACACACTCCAGGGATTCATAGCGGCCACATCTAAAGACAAATCTGCTGGCTCACTGTATAAGCAATGCACGATGGATAAGTTCACCAGCAAGAGCACTGAGCTTGCCGCTGGCCTCTCAAGCCACAACAACGTGCCAGACAACGCTGTGCTTTTGACCTCAATCAATCAATTGGTGTGGTAGGATCGGATGTCATGCTACTACGTCAAGATCTGCGCAAATCAGTAGAACGTCCTACTCGGACTGAGTCCAGGGTTTCTGAGGGGGGGGGGAGATGCGGTTGCTGCACTTTAAGGAAAGATAAACACCTTCGAGAAGCTTACTCAAGGACTCGCATCTTAAGTAGAGGATGCTGAAAGTAGAGCTCATTGAAATAATCTATGCTTCGTAGGCTTCCTGGAAGGCTGCGAGGGCACAGACGCAGGTGCATTTCTTGCCCAATGGCTTATATCTTGGATCCCGGCCGAGGCCCTCTCAATCTGCTTCTTAATTGAGCAGGCACATAGAGCGCTGGCAGCGAGGCCTTCCCCGGGTGCCACAGCGCGGCCGATCATCACCTGCATACTCAGTTACCACTGCAGGGACACCATTCTTTGGCTGGCCATGACCCAAGACTTCCTCACTTATGACTCAAACCGCATAATGATATTACCAGACTACACCAGGATAGTACAACAACAGCGTTAATCTTTCGCAGCAGCAAAAGTTCAGCTACGAGAATTGCGGACTCCTTACATGCTACTCTTCCCAGCACAATTGAGAGTTGAAGGACCAGGTTTAGAACCCAGCGGCGTCAGGGAAAACGCCTGATGCCTTCGAGTTCCCCTGCCTTGGCAAACAGAGACCCGGGACACTTTTTGATGACGTCAAAGACCAAAGTTTATTGGCTGCAACCAGGAACAGAGGTCTACGAAGCACAACACGGGTGGTTCGCTAGAGACTGCACAAATTCAATGAGCGGAGCATGGTCTTTTATGTCAAAAATCAAGCCTCAGGCAACATTCCAAATTAGCATTGGGTTCATACAAACTGACCAATAGAAATGTGACATTTTGAAAGTAGCGTATGACGACAATCCCATTTTCCGTTGTCCAGCCCACCAGAAATGACCAAGCACATTCCAATATTCTTGTTCGCTCAGGCCGGACAAAACCATCATAACCCTCAACCCAAATCAGTGATTATGTCGTAAAGGAAGGAGCAGAAACAGATTAGTGGCAAGATAGAAAGGTGGGTGCAGTGTACCATAAACTCTGGCATGTCCTGCTCTTTGATCTTTATCTGACCAGCTGCTTAACAAGGAACTGGCTCAACGAGGTCAGCCTCGGGCAAGGGAGTCAGTTCGGCCAGGTCATTCAGAAGTCAACTAAGGTGTACGTGTCCCAAAGACTCGTTCGGCCGCAGTCATCGGCCTATGTGAGGACAACCACACAAAATGGCTGCCGTACACAAAATGGAACCCAAGGGTTTGAACGAAATCTCTAAATACGTAGTGTTCTCATTGATCGATTAATGCGAAAACACTCGTACATACCGCACTCGTGTTTTGCGGTCCGTTGACACCAAAATCGTCTATTTCCGACGACCTTTATTGAACGGGTTCGGAACACCGAACCATGGACCCTCAAACCACGGAACTACAGAGTCCCTTATCAAAATTGCACAGTGTTCTTCGACACACCAGGCGAAGTATTCCAATGGACAGATGAGACCCGTCCAGTGAAACCGCACACACCTCTGCCCCGGGACTCAGATTCATCATCTAGCTAATAAAGAAACAGCCAAACGGCCAAGAAAGACAACCAATTGCACAGATCAAGATCATCCAGGCGCTCCAGATCAAGAGGAGACAAACAACCCAAGAACCTCAGCAGCTGATCACGATGAAACTAATAGTCTAAGACTCATAGACATTAAAGATACAAAGGAAATCAACAGATCTGAAATGATGTTGACTATGCCAGCACGAAAAAGGGGCTACAGTGCCCTAACAAACAATCTAAACCTACTTGGGACATTAGATCATCATAGGGAGTTTTAGGATCCATTGGTCCGATCCCGGGCTCACCCCTGTTGGTGTGGCTCACTGGTTAGAGGCAGCAGACCCGGAAGCAGAGAACGGCCCGGGACCAGTGTTCAATTCCCGACGCGGCAGGGTTGTGGACCAGGGTCAGCGGACTCGATAATTCTCGCCTCGGTGCCTACTCTAACCAGGGATCACACTCGGCAACTCTGGGCATTAGCTTGCCTCATCTCTACAACGGCCCCCCACATTCGCCGGGGATGCCTGGTTTCACCTTGGAGATACCCAGTAGGGACCATCTCACAGGGATAGCCAGGACGGGTTCCCCAGCGGTCTACAGTGTCACGACGCCTCAGGGCAGCAGTGCACTTTACAAGACACATTACATGACATTACATTACCCCATCCGTGACAAATCCTTCAGAGTTCTGTGAGGTATTGGGGTGGGTGTGGGTGGGGGGTTAGTTGGGTGGGTTGATTTAGTTACAAGTATTGTTTTTAAAATATTATTACAGCCCATCAAACACATCGACATAGTGTTCCCCCGCCAAATACACCCCTGACCCTTTTCATCATCTCTCCCGATGACATCCTTTGGGGAACCGATTCTAGCTGGTAAGCTTAATGTAGTCGCATGGACCGTCCGAGGCCTCCTAGATAAGGTCAAAATGGGTTGGGTACTCAAACAAGCTAAACGTATGGGCCCTGATATCCTGCTCCTTCAAGAAACACATCTTATGGGAAATAAGACACCTTGCCTAGCATGCTTTAGCTTTATGCACATATTCCATTCAGGTTTTACTAGAGGCTCCTGTGGGGTCACTAAACTATTCCAGCGGAAAATTCACTTTAACCATACCCATACATGGGTAGATCCATAGGGCAGGTATGTCTTTGTACATGGTACCGTGGGTGGAGATTCCTTACTGTTAGGCAGTGTGTATGCCCCCCACCCTTAAATCAATCATTTACAGTATGCATCATAAACATTTGGGGGACAGTACCGGAAAGCCTCGCCATAACTGGAGGAGACTGGAATGATGTGATCCATACAGAACACAAAAGGTGGAGACATACTGCCCCACGGGGAACTCCAAAAGAATCCCGACTGGGCAACCTGGCCGAGATACTAGGTTGGGCTGATACTTGGCGGGCTACCACACCAGGGTACACATACTTCTCCCCTGTTCACGTTTCCTTCCCTAGAATCGATTATCTATTCAGAACCAGCAAACATGTTCACAGAATACCCCCAGTTGAGACCCTGCCTGGAGGCCTATCTGATCACTCCCCAGTGAGACTACAGCTAACAATCAGTCTCGAACAACCAACCTTCTGTTGCCGCCTCTCACTTTGACACATGAAAAATTCAAACTTCAAAACTTATATATATATATATATATATATATATATATATATATATATATATATATATATATATATATATATATATATATATATATATATATATATATATATATATATATAAGCCTTACTAGAATAATTCTCATTAAATGAGGGTACAACTTCTTCCAGTTTCTTCTATGGAAAGCAATGAAGCCAGCCATATGCTGGTTCAATATTAGCTGTTGTGCTCCAGAACGGCATTGGAAAAACCAAAAGTTGCATCAAATAGAAGCACACCTGTTAGAATTAGAGAGACAACACAGGGAAAGTGACCGTGGCAGTGCTCGTAGGAAAGTAAGCGCAGTGCTTCAAAGACTCCATTGCAAATTGATGTACGAAGCCAGAGGCGTCTGATACGCCATGCAAAGCAGAATATATCAATGGGGAGACAAATCTGGGTAACTCTTCCACACACTGTGCCATCATACCCTGAAGCCCCTTCACATACCGGCAAGTAAGTCTCAAAAAAATACAATAAACAAATCCAGTCAGGCTAGCACACTGTTTCGCTGAATTCAATAGCTCCCTCTATACCAAATATGAAATACTAACTGAAACTCAGATCAAGGACTTCTTCTGCGATATACCATCTAGAGCACTTTCTGATGAGGCGCAAAAAACCTTGGAAGTTCAAATCACTATTGAAGAACTAACCCCAGCCGTTTTAGAAATAGGGTTGCCTGTGACTTTTACAAAGCATTTATTTCTATACTCAGACTCCGATACCTGGTCACCCTCAACCATGCTCTGAAGGATAAATGTCTGTCACTTGACTGGGGACATGCAGAAATTGTAGTCTTCCTGAAGGCCAATCTCTCTCTTAAATCTAGAAGCAGAACTATTGGCTAAATTGCTGGCAAATAGGTCGATACCCCATCAAACCAAGCTAATTCACCCTGATCAAGCCGGCTTCATGCCCCAAAGAGTGGTGCACCACAATATAAGCAGTGTACACAACACAATTGCTGCAGTGGATCGGCTCAGCCGATCTGCTTCCCTGCTCCTAGCGGTCATCAATAACGATTCTGTTAGTTGGACATATACGTTTATATTGCTGAAACATCTCAATCTGGCCCCAAATTCATCGCCCATGTACAATTACTATACACAGCCATAACAGCCTCAAGTTTGGTGGCGGATGCAGTGTCAGAACCAATTCCCAATAGGTCAAGGTACCCGGCAGGATTGGCCACTCTCCCCCATCCTATTTGCCCTGGCCATCGAACCACTAGCATCATTGGTGAGGTGAGCCGCCTTAGTGCAGGGTTTTGAGTGGATGCCACAGATATCAGACTGTATTGCACTTTCCACTGAAAATGTCCTTTTTTAATTCACAGACCCCTACAAAACCGGCCCAAGACTCCTTCAAAAATGCACATATTCAAGGAGACATGGCCCACAAATGAATAGATCAAAATCTTCCGTCTGGTCAGTTAAGGGGTCCCTTGGGAATGGACGCTGGTTGGAAGAATTAAAGATAGCAACCAACGGCCTACATTATCTCAGCTCATACCTGTCTGACACACAATCAGTCTCAAACCTAGGTGCCTTGACCGATTGGGTGAAAGCAGAGGTCCGCTCCTAGTCCAATCTCCCTTTTCACTTTACATAAGATTTGCCATATTCAAGATGGTATCCTTTACGCCCCTATTTTATCAACTTCAATCTCATCCATACCCAATTCATTGACATGGCTTCGACAAATTAACACAATACTGAGCTAGTTTTTGTGGGGAGGAAGCACAGTGTGAGTGGCACTTCGCACCTACTACAAATGTATGTTCTGCAATGGAATAGCTGCTGCCGATGTGCAATCATATCACGTGGCACCGCATCTTCAGATTATAAACGAATTGTGGTTTGTCTCCAGAAATGATCCAGCTCATAAGGTAGAACAATGGATAATGGATGATCCATCTCTCGATAAGTAACTCTACAATACATCAGATCCTAAAAATCTACCCCGCGACTAGGGTGGTGATCCTAGTCTGGCGACGGTCTCTCCGCTGGATGGGCTGGTGGAACCGCATCCCTAGAGAAACCCCACTGTGGAGAAACCTCCTATTCCGTCGGTTGGCAGAGCTTCAGGGATTCATACAATGGGATCATATTGGTATCTCCTCCGATGGAGATGTGATGAAGGGTCCCGTCCTTAAATAGTTTCAAGAGCTCCAAACAGAATTCTCAATGCCCCATACTCAATTTTATAAGTACCTACAATTGCGCTCAACCGATATTTGAGATTTAACCTCCATTCCCAAGTTTAGCACACCGGAAGGCAACATCCTGATGGGAGACTGATAAATTTCAAAAATATGTCAATCCCTGATCACAAATACCTCTAACACCTTAGAGGCCCTGCAGCCGAAATGGGCAACAGACGCCCAATTGACGATGACAATTGGACTGAGACACTTGAATCACCCAGAGGGGCAGCGATCTCTATCCTCTGAAGACTCCTACAATTCAGATATTTTTATAGGGTATACTACACTAGGCACAGATTGTGGAGAAGAGGGTTGGTTACATCCCCATAGTGCCTCCAATGCCGCTATGATGAAGGTACATTTCTACATACGACATGGACCAGTGTGGCCCTAGATCATTTATGGCATGGTGTAATAAACTGCCCGATGGAAGTGTTGGCATGGGACCTCCCCAGATCCCCAAAACTCATTCTACTACACTGCAGCAAGGGAATAGGGGGTAATAGATATAAGCGACACCTACTCTTTCTGGGTCTATCATTAGCCAAGCGAGACATTGCAAGACTCTGGAAAACGGATACACCACCCCGCTTAGGTACATGATAGAAGGGCATGGACTTCAATATGGGCCTGACTCTCCCCATTTTTAAGGCACGCAGCTTCCTACAAAAAAAACAATAAATATGGCAAAAATGTGCAGATTATCAAGGATTAGCACTGGACTCCCACACTACACGGGGACAAAGATTAGACAATGAAATCAGATCTTTTGGGCACAATCAAGGAAACACTACTTAGGTCAGGGCCCCTAATTAAAGGGATGGGAGGGTGGGAACAGGATCAAGAACAATTAGTTTCGATGTGCAATGTTTCATGCAGTTAGATTGCTATTTGTTTTAGTTTCTCCATATGTATAGCAGCCATATCCAGTGATAATACTGGAACTGTTAATGTCCTTAATATTGGATATGTATATAAGCATGTCTCCAGATTACGCCGGCTTATATGGCATCAAAACACAATAAAATATGTTGTGAAAAAATAAAAGTGTTTACTCATGCCGTTGGCCTTATCAACAATGCAATTCGAGTCAGCTTTGAACTGGTTTCTGAATTGCAGACAAACTCCCAGAGCAGACATTGAATCCCTATGAGCCTTAGAGGCGACTGTAGGACTGTTATCTGAATGAAATAAATGAACTGCTCGCATTAACACTAGGCACTGTAAACCTTTTACTACTGTTGACACACTTGCATTTCTCTGTGGGCAAACCCATAGAAATCGAGAACATGAATCAATAGCTACCAATATATAGTTATATTGGTTAGCTGATTGGAGGGGACTGATGTGATCCAAATAGATCTCCTGGAAGAGGAAATTTGAGATGATGAGGGGAGTAGGTGAGGGTCTTTTGCCAGTGGAAGGTTTGATCTGTTGAAAAATGTCACACTGCCTAAAATAATCCCTAGTTTGTTTACATAAATCAAGCATCGAGTAGTGTGGCTGTATTATTGCTATGGTTGCGTTTATTCCTGCATGGGCATATACCAACCTCTCATGTGCTTCTTTGATTAAATATAATCTCAATGGGCTATTTGGTATTATTCTGCCTCCCACTCCTGTTCTCGTAACTACAAGAATGGTATCTAAATTAAGGATGTAGTAGTATTTGGGAGGAAAACCTGCATGTTTCTTAGCTTGCTTGGTTGCATTTATGACTGTTAAAATATCTGCATTAAACTTTCTTTGAGATCTGGTTAAGACTGCTACTCTACAGTCTGATTTGCAACCTTTGCAGCTAGGTCAGCACCCTTAGCGTGAATATCATCACGCTGATGACCTAAAGTGTGTCTCAAGTGGACCAATGGAAGCTTATCGTGTAAGACAGCTACCTTTCCTCAGAGCTGTTTATGCTTTATAAAATCCTTTACATCCATGTATCCAATCAACTATCAGTGCTGCAAATCTAGATTGTAACCTTGCACACAAGAGGTTGAGTTGAACACAACAAGTGTGGATACTGATGAGTCAGTCTTCTGTAAGGTAAGTAGCAGGGCATGTCATTCTGCATCCTGTACAGTACAGTCACCTAGGATTTTAGTGTGGCTGCGTTATGGGATCAATACCCCATCCTTCAATACACCTTGTACTTCCATGCAATCAGAGGAGTATTTGTATTGTGTTCCTTCCACAGGTTGGGCAGAGCCATTTGTAAAGATGATACTCTGGTAAGACTCAGAGGAAAAGTGGCTGCAGTCAGAGCAACATCCTTTTCATATTGGAAAAAACTTGTGTACGAAGAGAGGGATCATACTGAAACTTTACATCCACGGCCCTCAAAGAAGAGGCCCACTGTACCCATCTTGGGTTTAGGGCATGAGCATTGAGTATGCTTGCCTTTGTAGCTGCATCTAGTGCTGGTACAGAAGAAACAATAATAACATGTTTTGCCTGCACCAAAGGGTGCTCTTTTAAGATAGCTTTTGGCACAGCTGTCAGGATTTATTAGATGGAAGTGCAACATTCTTCATTCAGGGAATACAAGTGCAACTTGTAAGCAAAAGGGGCAGTCTGTCCTTTGCTGAGGTTCAAATAGGTATACCTTTAGTGATTGGTTATGACTGTGATCATTAAATTGGTTTTGTTGTCCTAGTTTGTAAATATTTAGCCTCAAGCATGTCTGTTTGTAGAGCATGGAAGATATCAGTACGTAAGTTCAGACACAGTTTAGATGAAAACATGGAAAAATCATGTCATAATAGGGCTATACTCTTTCAGCATATTGAAGCTAATAAGTATGTCCAAAGTTAAGAAATCCCAGGAGTGATTTCAACTTTATCAGTGTGTTGGGAGGCTGCAAGGTAGTACACTTCTGGAGGAAGTCTGGAGCTAGACCCTTGCCCTCGCTGAAAAACTCTTATCACAGGAAGGTTACCATCAGGTAGGCAATCTTCGATTTTTTAAAATTAATTTTGTAGCCATGTGATGTTGTTATGGTTGCTACCCTGTCTATCCTGGTTAGGTGTAGATTTAATCTTTGTCAGTAAGATAGATATCATCAATGAATAACAATTTCTCAGGATCTGAAAGCAAGCCAGGACTGTTCTTATAGACCATTGGCAAACCTCAGAATGAAAATTGCACACTGATGAAACGGAAAGTGGTTAGATACTCACTCAGGCGCTATATTTTGACTAAAGAACCCATTAGAAATATCCAGGGTCATTTTGTATTTTTTCTGCACCCGGTTGCTCATTAAACATGAGCTATGTATATTTTGTAAAATGTAAGTTTGCATAATTGAATTAAAATTTCTATAGTCTAAGACTATTCTATTGAAGCCATCTAGTTTGGAGACGGGTTCAAAGGGGGTGTTCACTGGTAAGAGACAAGGCACTATTATGCCCCGGTACTGCAACTGATCTAATATTGCTTTTATACCATGTTTTGCTTTTGGCTTTAAAAGGTATTGTCTTGTGGCTGTGGTTCCCTGCGTATGGGAATAACAGGAGGAGTAGAGTGTTCGCCCCACCTCGCTTGATTTCTGTATAAGGCTGGAGCTTGTTTTTACAGCTCGTTCACTGGCATAACTTTCCCTAAAAGCCTCCTTGCATCCATCTCCCCTTTTCCTACTGTATTCATCTTTTCTTCTGTACTCAGATTGGCTCCATCTTCCTGTTCTTTTACATGCAGTACCCTGAAAAGAATATGAAGAGTGTCTATCAGGATACTGATACTTGTTTGTTTTTTAATTTTCTTGTGGCCAGCAGGTCTGGGGTTCAAAGTGCATTGTACAAACTGCACAAGTATTGTGTATAAATCAACTGTTTAATTTAACATACCTACCACCTCCGCATTTGTTAGGTTGTCAATGCAAGAAATTAGATTGTAACGAGCCAAAACTGGCCATGTAACCTCAACATTGCTCAGAGGCCCCAAATGGACATTTCTGTGTGTATGTGGCAGTTGACCACCAAACCAATTTTGGTGTTCTTTGTAAATTCAAGGGATTTCCAAGTCTTGGTAATCCATTTAGTGTACCTGCGGATCTACCACTGTATATTCTTGAAACTGCCTTGAGGTAGCATCAATAGGCTCGAACTCCACCCAAGAATAAAATGCCTGAAAGGCATAGCATGGTTGTGCATTTATTATAAAAGTAAGTTTCCCCCCTCACTGGGGACACCTTGAGCTTTGAGATGCTGAGTAACAGCTTCCCTGAAATTGACCACTAGCATTATAGGCATTGCCATAATGAATGGATTCAATTGAAAATTAAATTTAAAAAATTAGAAAACCCAGAGATGGGGAAAAACTTTTATGAGTCAAGCATGACAAACTGACAGAAATAAGTGCCTTCCTTATCCCCAGTAGGAAGTAACAATGATTTGTATGGACAGCTCCATAAACACATAATAATGGTTTGTGCATTTGAATAGTGAAAAGCTAGTTAAGGTGTGACCGTAAGATATGAGCCAGATGTTGGGAACCAACTGTTGCATAAGTTATGACTTTGGCGTAACTCTACAAAGTGTGCTTTCCCAACTGCAGGTCACACGAGTGAACTTGGTTCAATGCACCAGCGATTTATGTCAAAGACAGGTTATTGTACCCCTGCAAGATGCCATTCTATGTGTAATTGACATAAAATTATTGCTTTTGGGATACTAACAATCGTATGTAAATGATCAGGGGTACTGTGATAACAGCAACAAACGTTATATCGTTATTCATGGGATCACACACATTGTACCAAGAAGAATGTACACTTTTAGGTAAAAAGCATTTATTACTAGAGAAAAATCTGTTTCTCAGTATATCTAAAACACTACACAGAATATTTTAAAACAGGCAGCAAGCAAATAACGAGAATAAAAGAAACATTTATGGGGGCGGGCTACGGAGCCGCGCAAGATGGACGCCTAGCGTGTTTGCTCCGCCACACCGGGGCACCCGCTGTCATCTAGTTCTGGTATTACAGCATCACGAAACGCTGAAATGCCTCCTGACTGAACCGGAGTATCTCCTGACCTGAGTGAGCGCTTTTTAGTGAGTGCAGCGCAACGTTTCCTTTCAATACTGGCACCACCGACCTCATCCTTGTCGCGTCCGCCATTTTAAGTATGCGCGTCTCTCTTCATGACGCCGGCTGCTCTTCAGGTGACTTTTCCAACGCGCTGCCCCAGCGCTTCTGCATTGCATGTCGCCCTCTTTTTCTTAATGCTTCATTTTTAGCAGACTTTCACCTGCCTCATGTCTCATGAATAGGAGCATTCTGGAATAGTTGATACATGCTGAAGCATAACCCCTGCTGGCAACAGTGACCCACTCCAGGGCTTCTCAGTGTGCAGAGGGTTTTTCTTTCTTTTTCTTCATATGTCTTGAGTGAAACTCACATTTACCAGTTGGTGGTACCACCCTGTTCAGTCATTCTGCGTCAGGATAATGACTGTGGCTAATTTTTGCTGCGCGTTCACTTCTGTTTTATGAGGAGCTTATTCCATATCCACGCACCTGTATTTTATTATAGAGCCCAGCTCATTCATTTCTCTGCCTTGCAATTTTGAATTAGGATTTGCGCTATAGCTTATTACTCTTGTAGCAGATTTTTCATGGGAAAATTGCGTAATCCTAAATTTGTTTTTGTTCCTACCAAGAACATTCTGTGACAACTTCTTCCTCATCTCCAGACTCTTCCTCCACGATCTCCCAAATGGCTGGTGCTTATCCCAATCGCTCCTCCTCAACTCAGCCTGTTTCAGGCAAGTCTTCTCCTCCTACAACTTCTACTAAATGCTTGAAGCATGATCCTCCCTCTCCAGATAAGTCGTCACCTTCCATCTCTATGGAGCTACTTTTGGAGGAGATTCGCGCCTTACGGCCATTTGTAGAAGAGACTAATAACAAAATGCATCTTCTCGAAGAGAAATGGTCAACCATGGAGAGCAGGGTTGCATCTGTGGAACAACAAGATTCTGTTCTACAAGATAATCGACAACGCATTACTTCCTTGGAAAAGTCAGTCCTTGCTCTTCGGGAACAAACAAAAGTGGAAAGGGTCTATGGGGGATACGAGATTAAAGACCTGAAAACACCCTACCCCTAATGAACTAATGAAAACACATACAAGGGGTGCTAAGGTCTGTAGTGGCCTAAAATGTCTAACGTGTACTCAAAAGATAAAAGTATAGACTGTAAGTGTGAGAGAGCAAAGCAAAAGTAAACCCATCAGCCCACCCATTGGCGGAACTTCATCATCTGGGATTTTAAAACACCAGCCTGGTATCCACTAGGTGTCTCACCTTAAGAGGAATGTGAGTACAACAGCTAGTGTATGGTACACCAGTGATGGAAATCTGGGTAGCAGTGTGTAAAGGGCTGTGGGAAGTGCGAAAAGTTGCAGTGTACAAAGCATATGTGCTATTAAGAAAGTGGTGAGATAAAATTGACTAGCATGGTGCCTAATAAACCTTTATTCAGACGGTCACCATGGTGACAAAATTAAAAGCAGAGTGTGAATGGATGTAAACATATATTACCTTTCATGGGTGAATCAATCGGTCGACATGTTTCAGCCTAAGGAGGCTTTCTTCAGGACCTAATACAACACTACTGCAACTGTGGTAGTAAAGAAATATCTGAATATCTAAATATAAATGTACATACCATGCCAGTGACAGTAACCTACCAGCCCTGTGTGAGTAAATTGGTAGGAGATGAAGTCATGGTATATGGAAACCAACCACTCCTGAAACACAAAAAACAGTGTATACAAACAAACAAGTACCCGTGTTGTAAATACTAACAATATTTTGTGAAAGATAAGAAATAAAGACCACAGAGACATTGCTCTATTAAATTGATTAGTTAATTAATCACTCACCCGCAATTTTGCTAGGGGATGGCCTCACCTCGCCTGGCGCTCGCTCAGGTCAATGAGGCCCGCTCTAATAAGAAATGAAGAAAAGGGAAAACACCAACATAATAACTGGTTATGCTGGAAGCCAATATATTTCTTAGACCACTCGATGTTTAAAAAGGCAAAAGTAGCAGATTATTAGTATTCGCTTGCCAAATTAGTCGATGTTGAGATGTTTGTAGAATGAAAATTTTGCAAGTTTCTGGTAACAGCTTACATATAAGCTATTAATTGTGAAATGGTTCAGTCTATAGACTCACTATTCATATCATAATGTGCAGGCAAGAGCAGACAAAATATTAAATCCACTCATGCCTTGCAGTAAGTAGGTTCAAAAAGCTTAAATAGATTGCAAGAGTAAAGCTTAAGAACATGAAAAATGGAGAAATGGCAAGCATTCCAATTAATATAAATATAAAGTCACTTGTGGAATACAACAGCAAGCTAACAGCCAAGAGCTATTGAACACTCACCTGTCCGTCGGTACCTCAAATCCCTTCTGAGTCGAGGGGAAGGTAACTCGACGGACAGGAGGTCTGTCTAAATATCGGTACGGCAGACCTGATAGTAAACACTAATTGGGTTCATCCCCGAAAAGGAAGAGCCAATGCGAGCCTAGCGGGTAGCTGGATGTATGCAGGGACGGCAAAATACGTCAGGAAAACTGATAGGATGGTAATGTGTATAGGCAGTGTTGATTGGCCGGGTCGCTAGCCAATGGCAACGAGGAACACGACCCTCGAAGCAGACCGGACTCATCCACCTCGCAAACAACCACATCATTATTGACATGTTTGCTTTGCTCTCTCACACTTACAGTCTATACTTTTATCTTTTGAGTACACGTTAGACATTTTAGGCCACTACAGACCTTAGCACCCCTAGTCCTTGCTCTTCAACAGCATACAGAAGATTTAGAAAACAGGAACAGAAGGAACAACCTACGTATTTATGGCCTGCTGGAAACTTTGGAAGGTGACCATCCTGTGGCCTCTTTTACGTCTTTTCTTCCAAAACTTCTAGACATGTTGCCCTCCACCTCTCTCAGTATTCAAAGAGCTCACCGCCTTGGACATCGATCAACCACTTCAACCAAGCCAAGAGGTGTCATTATCCTTTTTTTGAGGTTCACAGATCTTCTATCGGTCCTCTCTGCAGCCAGAGCCAAACATCAGTTATCTAGGTTGGGTCAAAGAGTTTTTCTTTCTCAAGATGTCTCCAATGTGACAGCGGCAAGAAGGAAGGAGTTTCTGAATCTGCGAGCCCCTTTTGCGTGCTTTGGAAGCTCGTTATGGTTTATTCCATCCATGTATCTTTAAAGTCACTCATCAAAACTATACTTGGAGGTTTCAGGATCCTGGAGAACGTAAGAATTCATATGCATTCTAATGGCGACATGGAGACTTCCACTTCTTCTTCTAGTGGCTGATTGAGTGTTCCAATGTGTTCTTATATCTTATTGTTCCTCTGCTGATGTTCAATATTCTGGTTTATCTTTTGTTCATTGCTTATGCGTTTCATAAGCTTTAGCTTAATCTTTTTCACTCTCTTACTCTTGTCTAGTATTTATTCTTCTTTGCGATTTCAGTTTTTCTTGTTTTTTGTATACATTTGTTGCTTTTTTTGAATACTGTCTATGTACTTCCCTATTGTTAATGGCTTTCTTTTGTCTTCTTCTAGGTTCATTGACGTATTTCCCATCATCCTACATGGTTTCCTTCCCTCATTTCCATCCTGGTGTGGTCTGGACTAAGCATGGGCGAATTTTGCGAATCTCGCGTTCGCGAATTTTGCGGATTTGCGAACTCGCAATCCGCAAAATCCGCGAATTCCCGCGAATTTGCGGATTTTTTTTTTGTGTTCGCCGGTGTTTCTGCCAGTTCGCGAGGGTTTTTACAATTTCGCAATTTGCGAACTTACCTGTCGGGTCGCAAGTTTTGCGAACTTGTCGTTTCTACGTGTCCAGCCTGTTTGGGACACTCTTCTTCATCACTGCCACTCTCTGTCACCACTGCCACTCTCTGACTACTCATGCCACCCTCTGGCCCACCCATGCCACCCTCTGTTTCATCACCACACCCTCTGGTTGTCCAGTGTACATTATTTTCGGCAAAGCAAAGCACACCTTCCCTGCCTCAAGTGACCTGAATTAATTTGGGGCTGATTAATGTGTCACAGAATATTTTTTTAGCTGGCACCTGCTTCCTTAGTGCGCCCTGATTAGTGATCTTTTGCACTTGCTAAGTGCTTTCATTGTTGCAAAATTAGTTACAACACCTGCCCTGCCCCAACTGACAATAATGAATTAGGGGCTGATTAATGGATTTTAACTTCCAGCCTGGCTCCTGCTTGTCTCCCTTAGCTGTAATTCAGGACCTTTGTGGCATATGTGTAACTATTCTGAGGTTCAGAGCAGGGTCACATAATAGTTGCAACTGGCAACTGAACTCTGGAGGGGCCCCTCAGGAAGCACTACAGGAAATGGCTACTAATGATGAGCCTGAACTTTTGAACCTGGTAAGTAGTTTCAGTTTTGCTAAGATCGTATTTCTGCAATTTAGCACTTATTCGCGGGGCGCGAAGTTGTACTGGGAAGCCGCGAACTCACGCGAACAGTGCGAGCAGTGCGAGCAAAATCCGCTGCTCGCGGATTTGCGGATTTTGCGGGAGATTCGCGAATCTCGCGGATTGCGAATTTCCCGAAAATCCGCAAAATCCGCGAGCGAAACGGATTTTCCGCCCATGCTTAGTCTGGACTCCCACTTCTCAGGCAGTCCGTCTTGTTGAGTGTCGTCCTTGCCCCAGTGTCCTTTTGTATATTCCCTTCAGGTATGTTATTTTCAGTCGTCCCCTTGGATTTGTACTGTCTCTTCTTTCTTCTTCTTCCTCTCTTCCCTCCCTTTTTCTCCCTTTCTTTCCCTTCATCTTCTGCCTTCATACAGGTTCTTTCTACTTCTGTTCTTCATTATCCCCTTTTGTCTACTTTATTTTTTTTTCAATTTTTGATGTTATCATATTTATCTTGTTTATAAATTTAGAGTTATTTTATTTCTTAGAATGTAAAAGGTTTTATCAACCCCATTAAACGGCAGAGAGTAATTTCTCATTTATCTTCCTATTCCCCTGATATTGTTCTTCTACAAGAAACTCACCTTAATGATCTTGAATCCCTTAAATTAAAAAGGAACTGGGTTGGTACAGTTTTATTTACCCCATCTACCGACAAAAAGAATGGGGTTGCTACTTTAATTTATAAGAAATTGAAATGTAAGATTTTATTAGAGGAAAAGGATTCTGATGGTAGATGGATTTTGGTTAAATTATTAATTAATTCAATTCCTTTAACTGCTTTTAATGTTTACGGACCTACTCAACCTGATTGTTCCTTTTGGCCTTTAATCACAAGCAAATGTATCCAATACACAGATGATTTATTTCTTTTAGGTGTAATCAGATTGTAGATCCTTTCCTTGATCGTAAATCCACTGTTCGTTTTATTCCTCACAAACGCCACAAACAATTCCTGAGCACCATAAAACAAACGCATCTTTCTGACTCTTGGAGACTCACACATCCAGACACTCTGGATTATTCCTTTTTCTCACATCCTCACGCTTCTTCCTCTAGACTCGACTATATCTTCCTTTCTCCATCTTTAACTCAGAATTTACTACCCTCTTCTATCAAGCCTATTGTTATCTCAGATCATGCTCCCATTATAACAGATCTTGACTTACTTCCACCCCATCCTAAACCTCCTCGTTGGCGCTTTAATTGTGCACTCCTTTCTGACCCTAACTTTTCTTCTTCTTTCCGATCTTTCATTACTGACTTCTTTCAACTTAATTCTACTCCTGATATTTCTCATTATATCCTCTGGGATTCCTTTAAGGCTACCGTGAGAGGTTTTATTATTAATTTTGTTTCTATGAAGAAGAAACAATTTCTTCAGAAACTTAACTCCTCCCTTGCACATATCAAAAAATTGGACCATCAATTCTATACCTCTTCTGATAAATGTATGTCACCTGAACTTTTGCGTGCGAAAATTTCTTTTAACATCTTTACCACTGATAATGCTTCTTCAATTCTTCTACGTAGTAGTGCGCGTTATCATGGTGGTCGTAACGAATCTGGAAAACTCTTACCCACTTATCTTAAAACCCGCAAGGATTGTACTTCCATTGAATCTATTTTCTCTTCTGAAAATAAACTTCTACATACCGATAAATACATTCTTGATCAATTTCAAATCTTCTATCCACAGCAATATACTCCAGAATCTCTTCCTGCTCCCTCTATGAGTTCTTCTTCCTTGGAAAAATTACCTAAACCCTCTACCTCTCATCTTAACTTTTCAGACCTTGAGCTTGATCTCTCCCTGCATGAACTTTCTACAGCTTTATCTTCTCTCACCAAGGGTAAAACTCCTGGTTCTGATGGCTTCCCGGTTGAATTTTACTTACATTTTTCTGATCTCTTACTGCCCAAACTTCTATTGCTATTCCAATCCTTTTATTCCTCTGGGAGGGCTGAAGGTTCCTTTCAAGATACAACCATTTGTCTCATCCCTAAAGATGGTCGTGACCCCATATTTTGTAAAAATTACCGCCCCATCTCATTCGTTAAGGTTGACTATAAACTCTTAGCTAAATTACTTGCTTTACGTTTGGATCCACTCATGCCTCATCTTATTGGTAAGGAGCAGTGTGGTTTTATTAAAGGGAGGCTCACTTCTGACAATTCGCGCCTTTTCCTGAATGTCTTAAACAAGGCTCCTTCTCTTTCCATACCTTTGGCTGCTATTTCTGTTGATGTGGAGAAGGCCTTTGATAGGGTTGATTGGTCTTTTTTGTTTGCTTCATTAAGATGGCATGGCTTCGGTTCCAAATTTATCTCTCTCGTTTCTTTATTATATTCTCTACCCAAAGCTTCTGTTCTCGTAAATGGTCAGCTTTCTTCATCCTTTGCCCTTCAAAGAGGAGTGTGTCAAGGCTGTCCTCTTTCCCCACTTCTTTTTGTTTTAGCTCTTGAACAATTTTTATCATCCTTTCGATATAATACGGCCATCTCCGGTTTTCCTTATGGTGATAGTCAAATAAAGCTTTCTGCATACGCTGATGACATCATTTTGTTTAGTTCAAATTCAGAAGTCTCTATTCCCTCATTATTATCTGAAATTGACGCATTCTCCCTTGTCTTAGGATATAAGATTAATTCAGATAAAACGGAAATTCTCCCAATCACTAGATTCTGTCTCCCTCATCTCTTCTCTTCAACTGTCTTTGCTTGGAACAGCACAAAGATTAAATACCTTGTATTTGGTTCTCTAACTCTATTTGCTCTTCTATTAAATTAAATATGACTGCAGTTATATCTCGAATTGATTTATTGTTTTCTTCTTGGAATCCTCTTTTTCTTTCCTGGTGGGGTCGCCTTGACTCCATTAAAATGATGATCGCCCCTATTCTTATTTATATCTTTTCCATGTTGCCCGTACATATTCCTGCCCTATATTTCAAACATACTGATTCCTCTCTATCTAAATTTCTATGGAAAAATAAAAAATCTAGAATTTCTCTCCTAGCCCTACGTAAACCCAAATCAAATGGTGGTGTTAATTTTCCAGACTTCCGTCTTTATCACAAATTATTTTCTCTCCGTCATGCTTCACAATGGCTCTCAGCAGAAATGTCCCCCTTTTCTCCTCTTTGGCTCCACATTGAACACACTTTCTTATTACCTTTTTCTTTTGAGGAAATATTGTGTTTTTCCTCCAAATCTCCCCATGATTCCCTTCCTTTGTTTAGACACACTTTCCCTCTTAAACATTTGTTTTCACCAATGGTTCTTTCGCGCGAATCCTTTCTACATTTACCCATTTGGTACAACTCCCTTATTCTCTTCAATAATAGACCTATTTTTTGGGCTTCTTGGAGACAAAAAGGTATTATATGGGTTAACCCTCTTTTTGACGGTGTTTCACTTAGTTCTTTTCCCAATTCTCAGCTTCAATTTCATTGCCCTCGCTCTTTTCTACAGAAATACACTTCTCTTATGGAACTCATTCTTGACCGTTATTATTCTCTTCCTTCTTCAACCTCTCTCACTACTCCTCCTCCCCTTCTTGGGATACTCTCTACTCTTCCTAAAGCGTCTCTTATTTATAGATTCTTTTCTTCTCCTAATCCTGACCGTACTAAATCTAAATTGGAACTTTCCTGGAAGACAGATCTGAGATGCACTTGGTCCATCTTCCTTTGGGACAAACTCTGGTCCAAAACCCTGAAAATCTCTCGATCAGCTTCTCTTACTCAATCTCTATTTTTTCTATATCACAGACTCTACCTTTCTCCTCTTTCTTTATCTCATTTCACATCTTCCTCTGATTCTCACTGTTGGACTTGTAAGTCCCCCAATGATGATCTTCTACATATGTTCCTTCTCTGTCCTACAGTTTCTGCTTTTTGGAGACAAATCTGGTCTTACATTTCTCGCATTTTCACACTTTCCATTCCATTCTCACTTTCCCTTCTTTTCCTGGGTAGTCTCTCAGATTCTCTAGCTCTTCCCCTACACTCACAGGGTCTTTTTGACCTCATGCTTGCACTTGCTTTTCAGCATATTTCCACTAACTGGAAATCTTTAACACATATTTCCATACACACCTGGTGGAATTCTCTATGTCACTTTCATAGACTTGATGTCTCCTTTGCCTCCTCCTGCAAACCTCAACATAATGTAGACCTTTTTTGGTTACCTCTTACCACTTACCTAGATCATCTAGCCCAAAAGAGATCTGTTCTTGTTAATTCTGAAAAATTTAAACCACCTTGAAGATTTTACTCTCTCCTTCTTATATACTTTAATACAGTTTGCAGTTTTCCTTTATTGCAATGTTTCGCATATACTATACAGTTTTGAATTTTGCCTATACCATTTTTTATCTTTGCAATTATTCATAGTAGCATAGTTTGTTATAACCTATTTTTCATCCTCCTTCCCCTTCTCTCCCCCTCTTTTTTCCCTTGAAAATCCCATAAAATGTTTTTCTTATTTAGCTTGACATCAGCACTGTTATGATTATATTTTGATTTTTTATGTATCTTATGCCTCTTCTGCTGATGTCCATTTGCTATGATCATATTTTTCTCAATAGAGCTTTTCGAACATACAGGAAACATTTATAGCATGTTTTGAAATTACATCTAAAACCTGACACCCTAAAGTCTACTTCTATGTGCTACACTAGGAGAACATGGAAGACAGAGCAAATTGCAGTGTACAGTTTCTTAGGGAGAAGAGATGCACTGCAAACATTGTTGACAGCAAAGGCTGTCTTTATCAACAGAGGAGTGAAGACAGTGTTCCCCATGAAGGGCAACACATGATGTGGCAGCAGTTGGTCAAACTTCCTCCGGAGCTTGGCTTTATCAGCTTCAGGCTTCTCGCCAGATGTACCATCTGTGAAGTGTAGAAGTGTGCTGGCAGTAGGTGACACCTTCTCTGTTACAATCTTGGGTGATAATCTGGGAGAAGGGCCTTTTTTGACAAGTGATCAAGTGGTAGTCCTTCTAAGGTTAACCATATCAGAAATTGGAATTTCTGGCATAAGTTTAGGAATGTTCGATGTACATTAAGTGAATCAAGGTGTTGCGTTCCTGTCTTTTCCTAATGAACATACAAGGTAAAAGGACGTCAATACAGACTACATTATATAGGTTATATGTCCATATGTGTTCTTATTTAGCCTTGATATGGTGAAAAGTAGACATTTCATCCAGACGAATATCGCAGTAATTATTATATCTGTGTCATTAATCGAATGGCTTGATGCTTTCACAGCTCTTAGAAATGTCAGGTGACATTTGCTTCTAATGGCAGACATGACAATGATTCTGAATAAATCAGAAAAGATGGTGGCTTCCATTATTTCAGAGTGGGAAGATGGCGACATCCATTAGCCTCGATAGAGTTGGGGCCTACATAAGATGAAGCCAGACTTTAGAGGTTTTACGCCAACTTTCGGAATGCGGAAATCAACAATCACTGTATTATAATTTTTTTTAAAGTCCTCTTCAGAGAGTGGCAGTTAAATACTAATGTTGGTGTCTTGCTAAGGTTAGAGAGCACCTTATAATTTAGACATGACGGGAAGATCTAAAGTGAAAAGAAAATAGAAAATAATTGTAAATCTTTTATGTCTTAACTATGAAGTTATGAATATAGTAAAGATTCAGCAATACCTGCATACAGATGTGTTCTGCTTTTACATACTTAAACAGTATGGAGCTCGAAGCCTATTCTGATGCACCTTATTCCTCAGTTGTCCTGCATCTCCATCATCCCCTTTCTATAACAGAGCTGAAATCTAGTCTTAGCCTGGCAATGTACCTCTTTCTTTCACCTCAGAACAGCGCAGCACCTGCTGCTTTCCAGGACTAGGTCTGTACACAATTCTGTCAACGGATCTCTGTCCGAGTGTAAAACTATCTCTCCTCCAATGCTCTCTCAATCTCAAAGTCTGTGCCAGGGTATGAGCATGTAAAGAAATTCTATTTTTACAACATTAAAAAAAGATAGAGTGAGGGAAAAGGAGAGATATAAAAGACAGCTTGAGAGATTTTGTGCATAAAAATGTAGGCCCCTATTTGGAGCTCTTCATGACATTTGTGGTAATATAGCAGTTCTGGTATTTATGCCAACTCAACCAGTAACTGTGATAGTACATTCAACTTAGAATTAACCATGGAATATAACGTGGAACCTGTGCTTCCTCATTTTTTCCACATTTAAAATGTATGGAAATAACACCAGACTTGAGCTGGTGCAAACTGTCAAGTTTTCCTTATGCCTGAAGGACATATTACTGCATTGCTTGATATACTTCTCTGTAATTATAAAATCCACAATGTCTTTAATTCCCCACACAATCTTTAAATAAGGGGCTTAGCATTGAAGCACTACACATCTACTGTATTTGTTGCCTAACTTAAACTAATATAAATGATGACTTCAAGTTGCTCTCTCAGTTTGAAAAATCCTTGCTGTAATATTCATCAGAGAACTGTCAAAATTGAGTTTGGACAAGTAACTCAAAGCTTGAGCATCAGCTGAGAAGTTTCCAGGTCTCTGAAGGGTCTTACAGAGATCTTGGGCACCCACTTGATAAAGCTATATTTATTCAACTTGTTTTCTTTTCAGACATACATATATGATAGAGCTCATCATAAATCACTAGTACTGAAGAAAGCCATCTGACCTTATGTGGCATTATCAATATGGCTGAAACATGTAGACCCCTGTTTTGAGGGGGAGCTCATATTAGCTCCAGTTACATCCAGTTTTCTGTTTTTTACCTTACCACAGCCCCCCTCCAATAAATTTCCCATAAGGAAGGGGTACCTGGTGGTCATTTTAAAATACTAGATCTCTTGATTACATATCCCACAAATACATCTACAAGTTCTTTCTTGTGTGATATTGGAGTGTTTTGTAAACAAAAACATAAGACCCGATTCACAGAATTAACTTAAGACAAAATCCTAAACCTACTACTTTTGGTATTCACAGAATGCACTTACTACTTTTGGTATTCACAGAATGCACTTACTACTTTTGGTATTCACAGAATGGATTTACGACTACTAACTTTATGTCCGCACTCGGGCTGGAAATTCCGGCCCAGAAGCGGAGCTTCCGGCTTGGAGGTGGAGCTTATGGCCCAGAGGCGGGGCTTGCGACCCAGAGGAGGAGCTTGTGACTTGGAGGCGGAGCTTCTGGCTCGTAGGGATTTAGCCATGGCTGAAATCTCCACCTCTGGGCCAGAAGCTCCGCCTCCGGGCCAGAAGCTGCATTCTGTGAATAACAAAAGTAGTAAGTGCATTCTGTGAATACCAAAAGTAGTACTTTTTCGGATTTTGTCTTTAGTTAGTTCTGTGAATCGGGCCAATACACACTTTCTACCACCTGCCATTGCTACCTCGATGGTGGGGTCCAACCGAGCAGATTTGGATGTTTCCGTTGGGGTGGAGTTGTCCTGGAGTTGTCCTGTCAGTGGAGTACTGACAAGGGGCGACCGTGGTGTAGAGACAGGTAAGTTGTGTAAAACACATATATGTTGTGAGTGTACATTTGTGTATGTAGGTTATGGGTAACGAGCATTTTTGTTTTACATTCTGCATTGCACCCTACCAACCTACACACACCATGCAATGTATACCTGCACGCACCACAAACGTCTACATTCGGGTCTGTCAAACAGGCTGCCAGTCCGTCATAGTCAAGGTGCAACAGGTAAGGGGGTCCTAGGCAAAGGAGTAAAGGGCACAATCGCAGGCTGTAACCCGATAAAAAGGTGAGTTTTCACCCCTTTTTTCATCCCATTCCGCCAATTTAAATTAGGAGGGATTCCTGCCAGAATTCCTTTCGAAACAGCCCACATCCAAATCTGGAGGGTGGGAAACCTGGCTGGAGTCCCGCTGCCACCTGCTGCACCCCATCGCTAAAAAAGACTACTCTGTCAAGCTCCCACCAAGATTTAAATCAGGCCCCAAGACTGAAGCTAAAAAAAAAGTCCAGGCACCTTCGTTCTTTTTGAATGGAGGACTCTCTCTGAAGTATATCTCTTTATTTTGCAGTAGTCGAAGGGAAGCCCTGTTCTCACGTGCTGAAATCCGTGGGGTAATCTCAAATATAATGTTTCAAACGTTTTTGCAGATCAGCCTCTATATCTGCACCCAAGACACAGCTGGGTGCATTCTGCTCCATGATATGAGAAATTCGAATTAGCAAGAGTCTGACAGTCAGTCCGCACCACAGAGGTGCGGGGTAGTGTGTTAAGCTCCTGAATATTCAGATAGGATCTCGTTCATTACCAAAAGATTAAAGAGCTCAAATTCGGGATTTCTACAGCTGGTGTTTCAGGCCCACTGTTCTATATAATGACACTGGACTACAAACATGACTGTATAGCAAGTGGAGGATAATGAGAAGCTTGTTGCAGAACCAATGACAACTAGAAACAAGCAGTGGCTTCTCATCCGTAATGGCGAGGAGAGTTGCCCCACTGCCCAGAACTGGCATGTGATAACTAACATGATAATGACACAACGTTATTATAATTTTATTTATAACTGTCTGAGCCGTGCAATGAGTATAAGGGGGGGCTTGGCTTGGCTGGGAGAAGGAGTAGTGTGCACTTATGAGTGCGCGTGTAAGTGTGGCTGGCCGTTTTAGTTCGGCCAAACAGACATGCACACTTCTGTATCTCCAACCCAGCCGTGTTGCACGGCCGGGTTTGAGAAAAGCCACCGGCTCCCAGGTAACGTCTGAGTGGCAAATGGCACTGCTCAGACCAATCCTGGCACTGCTCTCATGCTAGAAAGCAGTGTCTGGATTGGGTGGTGAGTCTGTACTTTGAGGTCCATCCAATTTCGGGCCAGACAAGAGGGCAACGAGGTGGCTAGGTAACACCTGACTGTTCAGGAAGGCAGATGCAGGAACTAGACATCCAAGTAGCAATTCACAAAATAGAAAACATGGTGTACTTTGGTACACAAGTGGAGTTAAATGTGCACTGAGGCACAGGGAATGCAAGAAAGTCTGTTCAAAATAGATCGCTATACCGGCTGTTCAATGGTGCAGCATTGCAGATAACTAGAGTAGAAAGATGCACTATATTGCAAGTGGGTTGAAAGATTTGAGAGGAAGATATGGCCCAAGAAGGAGAGGCTAATGTGCAAGGTAGAAGAGGTGCTTGGGGAGAAAGGCTACGGTGTAGGGTTGGGAACAGTTCCTAGATTATCAGAGGTGACTTGTTGGAGTGTAGCTGGACAAGGATTCCTGGTTCTCTTTGATTATAGGCCCAAAAATGGCAGAATTTATATTACACCCATTGTTGATTTAACCCTTTACTATAATGCCCAGCCTCGGTGCCCTGGAAAGGAAGTAAGGAAAGAGGAACAGTCACCAGAGAAAATCTGCAGCCTCGGGTATAGATCTAAAAAAAACTACTTGCACAGGCCCCTAACTATGACAAAAGAAGCAATAAAACATTATAAGAAGTTCCCAGTCAGCCAAGAATGGTAAAGCATACACCAACTGGAATCCAATTGTGTGATTATTTGCTGATTTTATTAACAATGGAGCCCAGATGTAGGAGCCCCCTAGCTTTTGGTTTTGCCTTTTCTTTTCTGATCTCCTTTAGTAGGCGCCTTGAGGCCTCTGGGCAAAGTTGCACGTTTATAAGTTTAATTTCATTCATTCATTCATTAGGAGCCCTAATACCGGTCGGTAACGGCTGAATTTGTCTGTTACCGACTGGTATTAGGGTTTTCATATGTAGGGGGCCTATATTTTACCGATTCTGTAAATTTACCGAATCGGTTAATTTACAGAATCTGTAAAGTACTGAATCGGTATATTTACCGATTCTGTAAATCCATATGTAGGTGGCACTCCTAAGAGTGCCACAGGCCCTTAAGAGTCGGTATTTTATCACCCAATCCTATTGGGTGGTAAAATACCGAATTCAGGTGTGCGCACACCTGTGCAATGTGACACATGGCACACAAGCCCGGAATTGGGGTGCTAGAGGGTGTCAAAGTGACACCCCCTGTACACTTGTAGGATTCGGTATTTACCGATTCGGTAAATACCGAATCGGTATTGCCCATTGATTCCTAATGGCTTCATGGCCCATAGGAATCAATGGGCAATACCGATTCGGTATTTACTGAATAGGTAAATACCGTATCCTACCGATTCGGTATTTCTAAAATCCGAATTACCTACATCTCCCCCCTTCCTATTTACCGACTCTTAAATACCGAATTGGTAAAATTCGGTATTTAAGAGTGGGTAAATAGGAATTACCTACATCTGGCCCTAAACTCTGAAAGATAAAATTCTTCCACTGAGCTAAACCCAAAGACTTGCACTCCTAGAGTGAATTTCCCTTCACACGATCTCAAGTGTGCTTAGTTGATATGTGGCATCTAGATATTAGTGTATTGTCTGTGTGATCAGTGATGCACTCAACATTTTGAGTTGTCCCCAGAAGCCAAAAGACATGAGCTTTCAAAGCTAAATGATTCGCTCTTTTCTCTACAGCTCAGTGACAGCAAGAACATATCAATCACGAGGGTTACCAGAATTAAAAAGACCAGGAAGGATCAATGCAAAGGTTATACTCAAGAGAACACATCAACTGACAACCCATTGAGTGACAGTCAGGTACAGTTGTGTCTACTAATTGACTTGTAATTGAAAGTTTTGCATTGAGGTTAGCAGTTAGCAGTGCAGGCAGTTATTCAACTAGAGCGACATTTTTTATAAGCCTTATTGTGGTTTCTTAAAGATTAACCAATGTTTTACCAGTGCTGCTGTATAGTGGCTTAAGTTATTTGGAGGAAATGTTGGCGAATTATCTGGGTTGTAACTTGAGTTGAAACAGGTGCACATTTTAGATTGCTTCTCTTGCTGGACATTCTGGAGTTGTGATTGTGGAATATTAATTGTCTACACTGTGATGTTAAGGCCAGTGGTTTGATGGGATTTTTAAATACACTTTGCCCTTTGAAATTCTCTAAGAGCTACAGTAGCGGAGATCTCCACCGTGGTGGTAGAGAACTCTACCAAGGTGGCAGAGATCTCTGCCTACGTGTGAAAAAACTTACAAGTAGTAACATTACTCTTGGAAAGTTGGTTCTACCCCCTAGATTCAGGGAATGGACACATGTAAGTTTGCTCATTGTAGTACATTTATATTCAGAATGGTAAATAGCCACAGTAGTACATTTTGCCAAAAGTAATGAATTTACTCCAAAGTGTAGGCATAAATACAGATGCATAGATTTACTAACATAAGCATTTACCTTTGTAAATTGGCCCCAATGATTTTAGATGTACTTCAAGTTGCCATCTTTGTTTCAGAATGAAGCATGCCTTGTATGTATGAAAGTCTAGCAGAACCTAAGAGTCCCTTTTCCCTCAGGGGAGCCTACCTATGCACACATTCTGCAATGAAGGAGTGCAACAAAGTCTGGTTCTGCTCCTTGAAGTCCTTAATGAGGTGCAGAATTCTCTTGATGCAGTAGGTAGATTCTGGGTTTCCCCGAATGGTCTATGTTCTGTCTACATTCTCTGCAGCAAGAGAACACCATGAGTGCGTAAGGGACCCTACAGAAGGACTTATGAAAAACACAAGCCCCCTAAACCATTTTGAGGGGTAAATGAAACCTTGGTGAAGACACACCTACTGGCACACATTGGTTTGAATGTTGGTGGGAGGTAGCTTAGGCCTGTGCATCAGTTTGAGTGTAGTTAGGTTGTTCCTCTAAGGGTTGATATTGTGAGCTTCTCAACAGTTTAGATTATGCCATCTTTCGAATGTGATCTATCCACCGAGGTGATGTAAATATCAATATCTATTTTATTGGCTTGGTGCAATTCTGATTTGCTCCTGTCTAGGGTCAATGGCAGAGAACAAACAAATTCCCTTTGGAAGCCCCACTAATTCTCTCAGAAACAGCCAAAAACTCTGTTATGATCATTCTGGCTTCTCCTTAGGTTAAGATATGTGTGCTAATCACACACCCCAAACTAAGGAGCCCATTAGGATGGCAGACTAACCTGCGTCCGTCCGCCACCCCGTGGTGGAGGGACCGTCTGCAGGGGCAGCGGCGGTCCCTTCATTTGAATTAGGATGTGACCGCCACCCTGGCGGTCACATCCCGTATCTTTAACCTCTTCGCCGCTAATGACAAGGGTAACTCGTCATGGACTTTCCATTGATTTCAATGGAAATTATATGAGGGCAGGAATAATGCCTTAGCAGTAAAGGGGTTAACCTTGCGGCTGGTGCTGCTTGAAGCAGCACCCGCCGCAAGGTTAACAAGCATTTGCAATGCAATAGGTCTCGCATTTATACAAGTTTGAGCTATTAGCATTGGAAATGACAATGCCTTTTATTTAAGTTTTGTTTTTTAAAACCTAAATAAAAGGCACTGTCATTTACAATGCTAACACAGCTCAAACTCTCGCAAATGCGAGACCTATTGCGTTGCAAATGCTTGTTATACCAAGTTTGCTACTACCGTAACCCATCATAACCTATTATGTAATCTTCCATTCTTCCCTTGCCATTATATTTCTAATGCTTGCAGTATAAAATCTCAATTTGAACAAATGCATGACTACAATCCCCAGACAACAAAAAAATAAACTGGAGCAGGTGAACATGGGTCAACTTGAGAGGTCTGAAGAGGGCATTGCCTGTCCCAGCATAGAACGGTAAAGATAGAAAGCTCATTCTAGTGAGAGTGCCCTCCTATTCCCAGCATAGAACAGTAAAGATAGAAAGCTCATTCTAGTGAGAGTGCCCGCCTATTCCCATGTTTCCTATGTTCGTGCTTGAGAAGCTCAGTCAGTCCAGGTTTCTCTCTGCATTCCTTGATATGTAGTCATTAATCACATGATAAACTCCGAACTTCAGGTCCAGAATGCAAGTGTAGAAAACTGGACTAATTATGCTACTTACGCTTGGACTTGGAAATTTTACGAGCTTTGCGTTCCCAATGTAAGGGTAACATTTGAACGTAATATACCACGCAGAAAGCGGCGAAAGGCGCTGTGGGTTTGTGTGCCCCACTGAAGAACAGGACTTTGCAGCTGAGTGAGCCGGTGCTGCTCATTTGTGGCGCTTCTTGATTCAACGCTGTCCCAGCTAGTTAACAGTATTGTCCCAAAGCGCTGGTCTGACAATAGGCTCACGACTAAGCCGTCAACAGGACCTGGAGATACTTGGCTGGTGCAACCCCTCGTGCCTAACCAGAAATTCCGCTGATGCACCCCTACACGTGCCCGTCACATCTTCAGCAGTTGTATTACTACAGAGGCCGGTCGCAACTTAGGCAGTTGTGATCAGCCTGCAAGCAGCCACAACTTTCGTAGCTGCAGTCCTGCACCGAGTGATCACTGCTAAAGCAGTTGTAGCCCCGTACCTGCAATTACAGCCCGACCAGACTTCGGCATTTGCACTGTTGCAGAGTCTCGGTTCCTTCCTGGTACCAAAAGGAGAGTCTGTGGGCTCTCTGACGCCCAGGTCCTCCAGATCGCTCTACAGCAGTCTATTCTTTGCGGAGTCGCAAAACCACCATAGACACTGCCACGCAGCTGAATTTCTATTCACCACTGCAGCCCAGGGAGTTTCATCAAGTTCCCGCCGGGCCGCCGCGCTGCCTGCGGCGACCCGGAAGCGGTTGGGCAGCCGGCCAATCGCAGCGCGGCCCCAACCGGGAGTCCCGCCCCCATCGCGGCGCGAGACGAGAGAGAAGCCACTGTCCGAGGAGCCCTCGGGCTCCTGATCGAGTCCCGGTCCGCCCGAACAGGTGAGTGTGTTGCGGAGGAGGAGGGGTGAGTGGGGGTGGGGTGTGCGCGTGTGTCTGTTAAAGGGGGTGCGTGTGTGTGTATGCAGTGTGTGTATGTGCGCATGCGTGCGGGAGCCTTTGTGTGAATGCGAATAGCAGGCAGGGCGACGCGACGTGCGCGCTCACGAGCTGCAATCTCCAGGAGGACAGGCTTGTCACAGTCTGATGTCCACAATATTCCCAGAAAAGCGGCAACATAAGTTGTCTCGCATAGACAGCAAAAGCTTCGCTTTTGCTTTCGTCTAGGCGAGACCTAAAAATGCATGTATTGCATTTACATGCACAAAGCGGCAGGCACCGCGCGGTGCTTGCCGCTTTGTTCATGTAAATGCAGGGTGGTACCATAGGTACCCCCCATGTGCACCCCCCCACCCCTAACACCCTGGGGGCCCGCAACGGTCCCCCAAACTCACATGACCACATGCTTTTCCACAGCAGAAAATCCGCCGTGGAAAAGCATGTTTCCTGCCCCATCCTAATATGGCTGGCGGTGTCTGATAGACACCGCCACCATATTAGAGCTTGTCTGCCAAGGTCGGAAGGCGACCGCGGCGGAAAAGCGGCAAACGCTTTTCCGGTCCGCAGATGACCCCCCCAGCCATCCTAATCTGGCGGGGGGTCTTTGAAGGCACTGCTGTGGTGATTCCGCATCCTCCCGGCCGGCGGTGGCTTCCGAAGCCCGGAGGATGCGGAATCAACGCAATCCTAATCGGCCCCTAAGTAAGACTTCGTTATTGCACACTGTATGGTGTTTGCTGTTTAATGCGTAGATTGTAGTGACGGTTGGTGAAATAACCTAGTCTATTTTTATTTGACATATATCTGCTTTCAAGCATGCATGCCATCCCATCCCAGTGAATAAAAAAATCACTGAAGTTGCAAGCCACTCGGAATTCACACTAGCCACTGCATGGTCTGAAATCTATAAAGTACAAAAATATGTTCCTTTGACCATATACTTCAACTTGAGGGGCCTGTGAATCATTCACCCAGCAATGTTTCATACTCTGGGCCTTGTGGACCCTGTACTTTGTTAATCCTGGCCTGATCCACCTTAACTAAGAGGAACTAAAAAACCTCTGAAGATGCCTCTTTTAATTTTTTTAGATGAGGAGCTATGATCCCTAGTAGGCAGGAAGGGACTGTTTAACATGAATTTAGCACATGATGATCCAAAATTCAAATTTCAAATTTTCAAAATTCAAAATGTTATTAAAGATTTGGAACTCAAATGAGGTCCACATAACAGAATACATATAACTTACTACATACAAAATATACAGTAGGACATTAAAGGCAGCAACTACATATACAAATGTTTCAACGCATTGCAGCTTCGACAAATAATGTTTGGGATTAGCAGCAATAGGATTAAGGTAACAAAGCATATCCCTAATTGTGCAAAGAGCATTTAAGTAGCAGCCAGTTCATGTGCAAAATACGCTTGAAAGTCCAGCTTCAGCAGAAATTTGAGTTTAAAATTAGGGGCCAGTTCATGTTCATTAACAACTTCCACCTACTAGATGACTTCCAATCTGGATTTAGACCAGGGCACAGCACCGAAACTGCTATGCTGCACATCGTGGACGATGCCCTCCAAGCCCTAGACCAAGGCAAAACCTGCCTTCTAATCCTTCTTGATCTATCCTCTGCCTTCGATACGGTCAACCATGAAAAACTACTTGAACGCCTCAAACTCAGGATGGGCCTGGATGGCGTGGTACTAGAATGGTTCAGATCCTTCCTCCACAATCGTTCCCAGAGATTCCTCATCAACGGCAATCTATCAGCTCCCACCCCGGTCACAGTCGGAGTCCCTCAAGGCTCAACCCTCTCCCCTACCCTTTTCAACCTTTACCTTGAGCCACTCACGGAAGTTCTCCGCTCCGCCAACATCTCCTACCATATGTATGTGGACGACACCCAATTATACATCAACATCTCCTCGCTCAATGAGATCATCTCCCTGAACGAGACCCTGAAATTAACTGTCCACTGGCTAGCCAATAACCAACTCAAACTAAATGCAAAGAAAACTGAATTTCTCCTAATCTCCCCATCTAAAACCAACCCGGAGAGGCAGATGTGGATTAAGGCCATCACAGCCCTGAATTGCACACCGACCATTGTGGACTCTGCCAAATCCCTGGGCATTATCCTCGACAGTAACCTCAATATGAGAGACCACATTAACTCGATGGCCAAAGCAGCCAGATTCCACCTGAGCTACCTCTGGAAGCTGAAACCTTTCATCGATGCACCAGACTTAAAAACTGCAGTTCAAGCACTTGTCATCTCCAGACTGGAATACGGCTGTTCTACCCTCACAGGATTACCTAAGACCTCCTTAGCACCTCTAAAAGCGTGCCTCAACGCGGCTGCCAGACTACTCACAGGTACCAGGAAGTTTGACAACATCTCTCCACACATGAAAGCGCTGAACTGGCTCCCCCTGGAGGCCAGAATCCAGTTGAAATTGGCTTGCACTGTACACAAGGCGCTTTACACAAACTCCCCTGCTTATCTGGCACAGAAATTAGTGATATCCGGAGAAAGCAGAAACTCCAGGTCTGCCGGAAACCTACTGCTTCAACCCGCCTCCTTAAAAAAAAAAAGAACTTATAACAGGGCGTTCACCGGAGCAGCACCACGAATCTGGAACTCTCTTCCACCCTCCATCAGAAAAATCCCTCTTCTAGCACGCTTCAAAACTGAGACGAAAACCTTCCTCATGGGTAAATTCTTTGCCTAAGGTCTGCCCAGAACCTCCTCATTGAGTGGGACTAATCTAAGACTAATGCCTCACATATCAAAAGCTACCCACGACAAATACATTTGGAACCTTGCTTTTGTTTCTGTCTATGACAATGAGTGCAACCATTCGTGTGGATCTGTTTGTCCCTACACCTTAATCTTTTTGCTCAACATTGTATACCGTGTAATGTTTGATCTGTTTGTCCCTGCACCTTAATCCTTTGTTTGCTCAACAATGTATACCGTGTAAAGCGCTCTGATACTCTCACGGGTCTTGTTCGCGCTCTATAAAACACAAAATAAAATAATAATAAAAATGTGCAAAATACAATTAAAAGTCCAATTTCAACAGAAAATTTAATTTAAAATTAGCAGCAAGAGAATAGGAATACCAAGGCATGTCCTAACATGTATAAAAATGGCATTTCAGTTACAGCAGATGCTTATGCAAGATATAGTCCAAAATCCAGCATCAATAGAGAATCAGATTTTAAAATTAGCAACAAAAAAGTGGACAAAAAGGAAAATATATCCCAGTTGTGCAAAGAGCAATTAAGTAGTAGCCAAAGCATGTGCAAAATGCAATCAGAAGAAGGAGAGAATATTAATACTCCATAATAGGGCAACAGGCACAGGGATAACCGCCCATTTAGGGGAATGTATAAAAGATTGAAATATATACATAAACTCCTTAAAAAAAGGAAATAATTTTACACAGACTGCTTTGTTTTTTGGATTAAAAAGAAAGTCGCGGGCTGAAGCTACATCTTTAACACAATTTTGCAAAAACATCGGCCAGAGCCAGCAGCACTGACTCGAAACCAATCCTGGACAGACAAACAAGACATGATCCAGATTCTGAATGCTCAACTCACAAAAATTACATATTTTTCAATTTTTTATGTTCTGGGACCAGCTTACTGTTAAATTATTTAACCCCACCGCCGCTGGGCTAATTCCCCCGCAGGGCGGGGGAGGGGGCAGCGCCCGGCGCCACATTCCTGCCACATCCCTGCTGACAAGCTCGGCTTGTCATGCAGCACGGTGGCCGTGTGCTGGTGACGAGCTGAGCTCGTCATGGCCACGCCCGCTCAATGGAACGCCCAGCACAGCGGGGTAATTATCCCCACGTGGGCGTTCCGGAGCTCAGCTCGTCACCAGCACACGGCGTTCCGGAGCTCAGCTCGTCAGCAGCATGCAAGGGGTTAAAGATAAAAGATTCATGCGACTTAAGGTGAGCCAGCGTCGAATTCCATGTTCTAAATTCCAAGATAAATATTTCTGGGAGATTCTCGGGGAGCTCGTCCTAGTTATTATCTTTAATCTCTCTTTTGTATTACAAAATGTTATATCTCTATTGAAGCTGAGCTTACCACTTAGGGTTTTTAAAAAGGATTTAAATTCTAGTGGCGGGAGGGTAATCACTGTTTCTTCTTGTACACAAAAGATATTTAGTGCCAGAGAGGAATTGTGATAAAAGGAATATTTCCCCGCAAAACCGTCAAAGATTTCTTGATGCATGAAACCTTTTAATGAGTAAGGCTCACTGTTTTTTAACTGGTATCCCCAATGTGAAATCCTGGATACACCTTGGATGTAAGAGCTTATCAGGCCGAATTCCAGTCTAATAGCAGCTAATGGAACTAGCGTGTTAAAATTGCACAATTTACGTAAAATCTGGCCTTCAATCCTATCTAAAAAACTCCAGTCCTTTACAGGGATAGATTAGATAGCATAAAGCAGAGTTTTTTTTTTGTTTTTTTTTTTTAATTTTAAAACCTTTATTTTAGCATTCAGTAAAAATACAAGCATGGGCCTACAACTACGGGGGCAGGCCGATAGACAAATCAAAAGTTGTTAATATCACAATACGACACAGCTCATCAGCCGACAACCCAAAGGTCCGGCAGCGATTCAAAGTAAAGCTTGTATTGGAATGCATAGTCAAAGTTCAGGATAAGACAGAGGTTTCATTTTATATTATATAAGAGAGGATCAGGTGCCATACAATCAAACAGAAGAAGCGGGGGGCAGGGTAAAAAACAGGATATACATGTAATGACCACTATAATGGAAATTTGGCGCCAGAGCATCTAGATCGATACAAAGAACATACAATATGCATTTCCATGTTGCGCCAATACGCAAGGCCTGCCCACCCTCAAATCAAGATATCATGTAAGCAAAAGCACTAACTACAAGCATACAATAAGAATCTGAATGATTCGTAGTTATACTGACCCTACAAAGAGAAAAAGAAAGAAGAAAGGCCATAGAAAATAAAAAAGGCAATATAAACCCCCCCCCTTCAGCCCCCCACCCTGCACCCCTGCAAATGGCTACAGCCTAACCCCACTAGCAGCGTGCCTGTCGCCCTAACAACTAAAACCCCAAAGGTAGGAAAAAGAAGAGTGAAGGAGGGCCTATCCATGTGGGCTCCCAGCTCCTTTAGACCCCCCGCCTGAAACAGCCACCCCCTATAAGCAAAAGATAACCTTATGACAGCAATGTAGAGAAATTAGAGGGTACCGTGAGTCACCGCCCAGCCTCGTAGAGCAAACAGTTGCAGGTCCAACACTTGTAAAAGCCTTGCCAACCCATCCCGATCCAGCCGATCTTAACCTTGGCCCTTCCGAACAAAAACACGAACCCCTTCCAGCGAGACCCAGAGGCAGACAAAGGAGCAATAAAGAAGAGAAGAGTCAGCAAAAATCAACCCATGGCTACCAGCAGGCATTGAGTCCTCAAGAACCGTAGATGCAGACGAACTCTCCCTCCGAGATGAAGAGTCCCAATGTGTCTTGAACAGGAGTCGTAGCGTCGCCAGGAAAGGAGAAGATGACCACAAAAGAGATGGAAAGTCACAGACAAAAGTCTCCGGAAGGGGAACGCCTGACGATATCTCCAAAGCCGGCAATAGTGAAAAGTTCAGCAATACCATGCCATCATCGGGAACACCGTCTACCAGGGCACCATCCGATGATTCCATTACTCGTTTCTTCACGGGGTCCTCGCACGGAGTCAAAATGGCCGCGTTTTGAATGGCTGTAGAATCCTGTTTCAACAATAAGGCCGGGCCCGGTTCCACCAGGAGAATTTCAGATAGGCGCGAATCCAACCTGCTCAGCAAAGTATCCACATGTGAGCGGAATGCCCAAAGTTCTGCCAGTATTAGCCGCAGCGATGGTTCATGCACCGTTCGATCCATAATATCGTGTTCGGTATCAATCACTATCACCTCCCCGGGTGATTCCGGCACCCACGGGGGGGATAGACAGGATCTTGAATGTGCAATTGCAAAGGGTGACCAGTCTTTGTTCACAACCACGGTCAACCCAGTTAAGGCCGCAGGCCAGTGACCCCGAACCACCGAACCCTGGAGGGAGCAAACCAGGGCCGCGGGACGGGGGCCCCCACCCGCAGCCAGCAGCACTCAGACTCACTTCTCCGTCGATACTGAGCAATGAAGACGATCGCCACCAAATCAGGGCTGAAACAAAGCCTCCACTCCGGTCGTCCGGGCCCAGCCTGAGTCTCCTGGCCGATGTTGTTGCACTACAGCCCGGCTGTGAAAGTACTCCAGGCCCCGGCTTCACCGCTGGAGCAGGCCGCAAACTTACACTCGATGTAACTCCGTCAAACAAGATGATAAAAGTTTCACCATCGGAGTGCGGGACAGTTCATGCACACAGAGGCTAGGCGTTAAATCAGGATAACATGCAGGATATCGCGGCGGGTTACGAGGGTCGACGGATCCGGGAGCCTAAGCAGCCATCTTGCTTGCTGACGTAGCTCCTGCATAAAGCAGAGTTGATCCAGCAACAGATAACTTAGCATTCAGTTTGAATGAGTCACCGATCAAGGCTCATTCTCAAACTGAGTTTTCTAGTGTGTTTAGTAGTACTACAATACACTACTCCTGTACTGCTACATTTGGAGTTCTATGCCTCCACCGCTCCCATTTTTTATGTGCAGAGATTGCTGCACTGAACGCAAATTTCTCAGAACATGTACACTTACATTTTAGAAGTAAATATAGGAAGGACAAGCAGCAGTAGATGGACAAGCTGAATATTAATGACTAAATGTGATTGGCTTAGGGAAGGTTAGGGAGGTGTTTAGGGAGGGACATGAACCCACCAATAAAAAAGCAAATCCACGCCTATTCACAGACTTCATTTGAAAACTTACTACAGCCAAAAGAGCACCCAGTACAGTTGTACAAGTATTCCAGCTCAGACCTGGAGTAAATCCAGCAACATGGCCAACCACTTGTACTGCAATATCCTCCAATAGAAAATAATAGAGGTATGAACCTAAAACAGAACGCCTTATGAAATAAATGTTAAAATAAATGTATTTATTCAAAATATTTAAATATATATATATAAATTAAACGTAATGATAAACAATTATATATATATATAAAAACAGTATTTTATTTTATTATAAAACATTCAGTGGCTTAGCAAGGAGGGGGTGGTCCGCCCCGGGTGGCATGAGCTTTGGGGGCAGCGGCCTCCTTCCTTCTTGCCTGTGGCCGCCGGGTGGCAAACGCAGGCAGCGCCAGCAGCCCCCCACACTCTTATATTCTGCAATGCGGGCAGCAAAAGCAGGGACCACCATGGGCGACACAAGGCCTAGCTATGCCACTGAAAGTATTTTAGTAATATGTATATTTGAAAATAGTTGTACCTGTTAAAAAAAAAGAAATACATTAATTACAATTGAGTCTATAAATAACTTTTAGTAATATTTAATACATAATAAATAAATATGAATGTTTTACTTTTGATCGGAATATTTAAAAGAAAATCTTTTACAAAATATTTGTAATTTATTTTTCTTTAATTCAACTTAAATGTTTATTTCAAAATTAAGCTACTATTGTTGTCATTTTCTTTATTTTGTTCTACATTTAGAATAAATATATGAAACTAATTTAAATAAATAATTATTATAACATTATTATTGCAAATCTATATTTAATAAATGTTTTTACTTTTCCCTATACTTTAACATAAAGCAATCTCTTCCCATGGTGATGATTTCTGCTTAGGTGTGTAAAGTTACTACTAGTAACTACACATACATTTGACTCCACCCCCTGAATTCAAGGGGGTGGAGACATTTATTACATTTACATTAGTAAATGACTAATAGCTAAAAATAGTAAATTTACTACAAAGGATAAGTGGAAATGTACACATGTATATTTACCCAAGTGCCAATGTACCTTTGTGAATAGGCTGCAAAGTTGTTTATTGCTGTTTTCTCTGATTTTCTATTCATAATTGCCAGGTGTGTAGCTCCGGGAGGAAGGGGGTGGGGGGGCGGGGGGGGGGGGTGTTACAACCCCTAAAAATGTATTCTGTAGTAAATAGTTAGGCTCAAGTGCTTTCAGTTTCTGTCAGATTTCACATGGGATTTTCACGTCCACACTGACAAACACACACACTCATGCTCTCATCTATGTTTTGAAGGTCTTAGCACACCATTTTGGTGTAACCATGCAATTTACACCTGTTATCATTATTATTATAATTAAAATGTTGATTAGTTTGAAAAAGATTTCGTTTTATGAACCCTTAAATATCCGCACACCTATTTCTTTCTACCGCCCCTTAAGCCCCCCCTAATGTTCTGCCTCTCATATAATGTGTTTTAACAAGATTTCCTAGCGTGATTGTTGGGATATCTGAAGCTCACCCCTCCCCCAGTGATACTGACCAAGCTACGCCACTTATAATTGCATTCTTCTGAATAATGTTACTTAAATAGATTTCTCAAGATTTTAGCTGCAGAGAATGCTCCAGAATAAATTGGGTGTATACAAGATAATATCCAGCAGACAAAGAAGCCCTGTGCCTAATTACTAACAAGTAAAATGTCCCATGACCCAGGTGCAAAAACAAATTGCATTCTGGGCCAGATTCAAAACAAATTTGTAAACATCTGCATTGTGAATGTATTCCAACAATTTGCAGAAGATTATTCTACAGAAATAAAATATTTTCAGGTAAGTTCCTAGTACTCGATTTAATATATATAGTTTGGAATATCTGTGTCCAATTTGAAGAAATTTTAACATGCTTTTATGAATTTTATGCTGGGTGTATGATATTAGCGTTCACTATGTATTTTTTTCTATGGTTTCAGCATGACAGAAGCTCATAAGATGTCACTTCCTTTGATTTCATTGTCGCACAAAGGTTTATCGATATCGCCTTTTATAACAAAACCACTGATAAATATAGTGTGATATTCATTGGCCTTTCACTGTCACTACCCTTATGATTATGGTGAACCAATACCACTCCAACCATAGAGAGGTCCAGGAGATTCACAGGAGAAAAGAATATTGGTTAGTCTGTTTTCGAAGGGCTAGGTTAGAGGAATGTGAGAAGGACAATCTACTGAATACAATTAAGACAACCTTAGTTTAATATGATACAGTGAATCCAAAGGGAATTTATTTACTTAGTCAGTGATAATACTACACATCTTGCACAGTTCTAGCCCTCCGGACCTACAATGGACATCCTGGCTTACCCAGGAGCCAGAAACATAGCAGAGATTATATATCATTTGTCTGGAAGTGATTGATTGAACACCTTTGGCCTACTCAATGCGTTTTCCAGCTATGCTGTGAATGACCTAAATAACCAGTTGGCATGCAGGGCACCAGGAAAACCCACAGCTTGTGGGCCTGACACAGGATGTGTCTGGGCACTGATGTTTGTAAAGAGACCAGCCATCAGATATAACTTACATCTAGCCAGAATGAACGTGCACACCATAAATGTATATGCTCTGTTTATTGGTCTTCTGCAGCTGAGTGACAGCGAGAGAATCTCACCCACATACATCACCAGGGAGACTGAAAGGAGAAGAGTCAAGAAGGTTCAAAGCTTTATTCGCCCAGAGGACTCTGCACTTCACTACAGCCTTTCGTTAGATTTTAAAGAAGAGGTACACTGAATTCTTACTTGGCATTTCTGCCTTGCACAGGCTCACGTCTGTATAGCTTTTTCATGGATGCAGTTCTCTCAGTGAGTGTGTGCATGTGTGCACGTGTTTCTGCATTAGCAATGTGAATGTTTGCGTGTGTGTGCACGTGTGCATGTGTGTGTCCGTGCATTAGGAAGTAAAGAAGAAATGCAGTGACTGCTGTGAGTGTATGCATGTGTGTGCCCGTGTGTGTGTTTGTGCATTATCAATGTGAGTGTGTGCAAGTGTGCTTGTATGTGTTTGCACTTTAGTGAGTAAAGAAGAAATGCAGTGACTGGTGTGAGTGTGCATGTGAGTGTCTGTGAATTACCCCCAGGTCCCTCAGTCTTCGTCCCATCCATTACTTGTGGAGATAATTATCTCCCTGACAGAAAAAAGAACAAAGGAATGCTGAGACCCTAACCCTCACCCCCTCCCACTTGGAGTAAATAACCAGTGCTTACCCAGCATTCCACCTGTTCAGTTTTCTGTCTGCCGACAGATCTGGGATGAGGTTCGGTGTGCTGCTCCTGCTGTAGGGAGTGTCTCCTGGAATCCCCCAGCCCCTGTCACTCAAACTCTAGACAAGGAATACACAACCTAGCAGAGGCAGGCTTGGATAGTTAGACAAGAAAATACCTACTTTCTAAAAGTGGTATTTTCAAACACTGAATGTTAAAATCAACTTCACTAAAATATGTATTTTATCATTCTGAGTTCAGGCATACTAAACTCGAATTTCTACTATGTTCCCTGAGTCAGTTAGGATTATAAGATGTAATAATTTAACTGCCCATTCTGGCCTATGGGGAATAGTTAGCCTTGCAATAGTGAAAAACTAAAATGGCTGTAATTCACTATTAGGACATGCCACACACACCAGGGACATCAGACGCACCTCAGGAGGCGGAGCCAGCATTGTGGAGGGAAGGCACAGCCTTTGAGCACTCTCTTGACATGACTCGTTCTCTCCTGATGGCTGGGCCAGTTGGTAAACCCGCTGGAGGGTCTGCCTGGCAGCTTGGGGGTTGTGTTGGTGGTGCCCCTGGCCTGTTTGGTTGACCAGTGGGACTGTGACTTTTTTGCCCTGCCCTCTGTTTGCGGTGACTGTGTCTCCGCCTTACTGTGCTCTTGGTCCCTTTTTGGCTAAGTTTGTGTCCCGGCTGTGCGGGTGGTGTCTTTGTGCATTTTTGTACGCTTGCTGCTTGGTCTGGGCATTTTGGGCTTGGTCCGTTGGTGTTTGTGCCCGCTTTTGTTCTGGTTTTCCCTGTGCTTGGCGCTGTGGCTGGGTATTCGGCCTCTGGTGTCCCTGGATTCTTCTTCTCCTGGGGTTGTGTTCTGCCTTGGCATTGGTGTCGGGGCTTATAGTGCTTCCTGAGTTTTCGCTGCCCTGATACGTTGTGGGTCCATTTCTGGCCTTTCGCCTCAGGGCTCTGCTCCCTTGGGGGGGTGCGGCTGTGTGTCCTCTGGGCTATCTTCCTGGGGTAGTGGTGTTGCCTCTGTGTATTCTCTGCCCCTGTCTCCTAGTTGTGTGCTTCCCGGTTGTGGTGGTTCAGGGGGGGCTTGCCTCCAGGGTAAGTGTCTGACACTGGCCATTGGGCCTTGATGCCTGGGGAATGGGGACACCTGTCGGGTATCTGCCTGGGGGTTTTCTTGCTTCCCTTCCTCTTCTTGGTGACTTTCTTGGGTGAGGGTTTTCCGGTTCCCCTGGGTTCTGACAGTTCTGTGCCTGGCGTGGCTGGGTTGTTTTTCTTTGGATTCCCTTTGCTTTTTCTGTGCCTGTCTTCCCCTGGTACAGGTTGCTTCTTTTCTTTTCTCCTGCTTCCCCTTGGCTCCCTTCCTTGTTTGGTTGTGTGACCTTTCGGTGTTGATGGTCATTCCTTACATTGTATTCTTTGAGCCGCTTTCTGTTGGTTCTGCTGCCGTGTCTCTGGGACTGCTTGGGGTCAATGGGCATCAAGACTTTCTGGCCCTGTGGGCGTCCTTTTGGGCTTCTCATGCCCTGTGGGGTGCTTGGTCTGTTCTGGTCCTCCTGAGGCCTGCTGCTCTGCTGTGTGGTTGCTTCAGCCTCCCCTTCTCTTCTGGGGCTTGACCTTGTGGAAATGGGTTCTCTGTGGTGGGCCTCCTTTCCAGCCTGGGTTTTGATTGTCCTTGCCTAGTCGCCTTCTTGGTGGTTTTCTGGGTTCCCTTTCGCTTTGCGGTTTTTGGCGGTTGGGGCTGGTGGGGCCTGGGTGCCTTGCTTGTCCTTTTTCCGTGGTTGGCTGCCTCCTTGGTGCCGGTGGTGGCTTCCCCTTTCCAGGGTCCTGATTCTTCTGAACCTTAGTTGTGTACCTTTTGGCCTGTCCCTGGCTTTGCAGGGGCGTCTGGCCGCTTTGGGTCTTCTACCTTCTGGGGCCTCCTAGTTGTCCGTCTATGGTTGGTGGTCTCTGGTGCTTCCCTGTCGGGTGCTCCTGTTCCCGGTGTGAGTTGGCTGCCCTCTAGGTGGCAGCGCCTGGAGTGGCCGTGTTGTTTTAATTCTTCTGCTTGCTCTGGGTGGTGCAGCCCTTTTATTTGGTTGGGTGTGCTGCGGTCTGTGTGATCCTGCCTGCCGCTACTCCCATAAGAATGCAAGATGTCATTGGACTTACAAGATATGTATGTTCATTTCTCTATTCATCCCAAGGTTCGAGGTGACAGGTCGCCATTATCAGGCTTTGCTGTGGACAGGTGACCCCTGGTCGTAATAAAGGTTATGGACAGGTGACCCCTGGTCGTAATAAAGGTTACTAATAATCATTGGGAGTGTTGAAGTTGGGGTTACGGAAACAGTGAGTAAATGGTGGCTTTTATCGGGTACAGTACAGTTATATCCCCCTAAGCATCCCTGTGTGCTTACCTTCAGCAAATGCGCAGCCAAAGGAGGTGAAAGAGTTAGCCCTGACTGATGAACAGACCATTAGGAGCCTTGAACTCTTACCACCCCCCACCAGGTGAGAGCCTGTGTGCTGTGGTACATAGAAGACATATGGGATTGTGCAATGTTTTTTTTCAAGTAAGCAGGACGTATCCTACAGATACCTACATGAACCAGGGAAGCTCAATGGCCACAGATGTGATTAGAAGTCAGTTAAAAGAGCCCAGTCCCCCTGATATAGGGATCCTGTCCTTAAACCCAATGCTGTTTTCCTCCATATCTCCTTGTGCTTTGTGAGGCTGACTAATGTTTTGCAGACGTTAGGGAGTCCCAGTATTCCAGCAGTGAGTGTATCATAGCATCCAGGTCCAGGGATCTAGAGCCTTAGGTGGCAAGAGGATGGTGTCCCTGTTTTTCCACCAGGCACATGAAACTAGCTTGGAGGAGCATAGTCAGGATTTTGGTAGCCCAGAAGCTCCTGGTTGAAGCAGAAATGAGTGTAGCTCAGGAACGACCCATGCAGGTAAGAGGGGTGGGGCTGGGCTCTACAGGTGACAGTGAGAGAAAACTAAATAAATAAATAATTTTCCCTTGTTGTCATCTATCGATTCACCCTCCGCCCTGCTCCACCGTTCTTACCTGCACGGGTCACTCTTGGTCTAGCTGTCTACATGCCTCCAGATTAACACAGTAAATGGGAACCACTGCAAAAGTGCAGTGTCCCCCCTTCGGAGGTGTGAAGTCTCTTTCCAGTTACTGTTGACGTAACCGATTCACTAGAACATTGTAATGATAATAACATGCAACTGAGTCACCACTTTCACCAGCCTTCCCTAAATGAAATGCATACCTCAAACTAATGTTCAGTGTACATTGAATGAGTAAAAACCAGCACAGGTGGCTCACATTTTTTGCAGGCTTTTGAGTGTGTCCTTATTCAAGCTATGAGTTTATTGGAATGCCTATGTACAGGGCTTGACACAGATGATATTGTGTCAGGTTTCTCCTTTTTTCCAGAAGGCACCTGATATTTGCTTAGAGGAAACATTCTGTGCTTTGATTGCCCCCAAATTCTTGCTTGAGCAGAACCAAGTATTCACTCCACTTCTCAATTAGAGTAGCTGTGACCTAGCTTCACTTTCCTCATGAATCCAAAGACTCTTACAGTGATTACTCATACTTTTGGGGAAAAAAGTATCCTGAACCATGATGATGATAAAATCACTTGCACTTGTGAGCCTAGCCATTCTCAGATATATAAATATCCCCAAAAGGATTGGGGTTCACTCTAAAATGAATGACTGAAATCCATCCTCTACAACAGGCATTTGGCCTTCAATGATAAGAACCTCTGTGCAATGGGAATAAGATGGGGGCTAATTCCCCTTTGGTAACATCTGAGGTCCAACAGACTAAAATGCATTCAGCTCCCAAAAGGCATATGCTTTGCTATGTGCAGTATCAGGACATTTCATAATGTTCTTTGTGTGATAAATAACACAGAAGTCTTTTGGAGGCATTTTAGGGTGAACCAGCTAGCTTTTTCGATGGGACCTTCTGTGGAATGCACCTTAATGTTTGTGCCCTTCTTACTGTCCTTCTGCAGGAAGATGGGAGTGATAGAATCTCACCCACAGAAATCTCCAGGGAGACAGAGAGGAGGAGAGCCAGGAAGATTCAGAGCTTTTACCCTCCAGAGGACTCACCATTAAAGTACCCATCAGCAGATGATGAAAACGAGGTACATTACCTTCCTCCTCCATCTTCCCCATCACAGTCACCCAGGAGCACAATGTGTTTGGGGCACAGCATTCACCCATAGAAAAAATTCCCCACCCAAAATGGTGGCCTGTCAGGAAGTACCTGTTACCTGACCCATAAGGGTGGGGCAACCCCAGACCACATCCTGTCTTTTTCTCTGTGTTCCAGCTGGAACACACATAGACGTTGCACTGCTTGGATGTGGTGGTGAGTATGTTTTCTTTGTTTTATGAGACTGCTATAGCGTCTCTACTTTTGTCTTTATTTTATGTATATTTTTTTTCTGGACCGCTGCTCCCGCACTGGGCAATTGGTGCAGCGGTTTCCGTCTTTCTTTCTAATACCTCCACTCCCGCGCTGAGTGATCTGGAGCAGCAGTGTGTTTTCATGTTTTTTCACCACTCCTACACTGAGAGACTGGGAGCAGTGGTGGTTTGTTTTTCTTCCTTGCTTCGCTCCTGTGCTTTAGCAGTCAGGAGTGGCAGTCACTGCTTGGGATTGGGTGCCTCCACTATCGCTCTGAGTGCCTGGGGTGGGAGGAGTGGGCATGTCGTCCTTGACTTGTGCTGCCTGCCACACATACCTGCCATTGCTTTCCTCTCTGCTGGGGTTCAGCTTGTGCCTGCCTGGCTCAACCATCAGGCATTTTTCCTGGGGAGATTATGGACCCAGGTTGCCGTCTTCGGCGTGCCATGTCATGGCGTCAGTGCTGGTTGCTTGACAATGGTGTCTCTTGCCAGTAGTTAAGGAAACAGTTCTACCTCCATGTCGGCAGTTGCGTTTTTGTGTGCAGCCATGGAGGGTAAACGCTCTGAGAGGCGTAAGCATCATTCTTCTGGCTCTGAGGGAGAGCCTGCTACCTCCCATCAGCTGGTGGGTATGGATCTTGATGTCCTTCAGGCTATGATCAATAAGGCGGTGGATTCTTCTTTTGCGACATGGGAGGGGCCGGTCCCTAAAGTTCTCAGAGTTTCTTCCCAGCCCGACACAGACTGATGGTTCAGATGATGAACAGCGGGGTCGCTTTTTTTAAGGCCACTGAAATAAAGGAGGCGATGACTCACTTGAAGGGAAATTTGGGCATTCTCACTATAGTTTCTCTGGATGAGGTGGAGAATTGTTTCTCTCTGTACCGCCGGAAGGAGACTGATACTCTTCACATTCATAAGGTCATTTGGGGGATTTTACCCAGGGAATGGTCTGATGTCGACAAGGCTGGGTTCCCTTGCAAAGAAGTACCCTCTTCAGAATTTCCAGGCTGAGTTCCTTCTTCAGGTGATGGTGGACTCTCTGATGGCAGGTCTGGCTTCCAGTAGTTCCATCATCTTGCAGAATTCCTCACCTGGCGACCTGGTTGATAAAAAGGATGGGCAGTGCTGCTAAGTGGGCTTACTCTGCCACTAACTTTTCCATCAGGGCTGGTGCATACGCCTCGCATGTGGTTCAGTCGCTCTTGCATGATTTTCAGGCCTTGTCGGAGGACCTTCAGCAAGAGGATGATGTCAATTTGCATCTGTCTCTTATGTAGTTGCAGGTACGCTTCTTGTCTGACATTACCTGTGACTCTCTGTACGCTGCTGCGGCCATTTCAGGTTCCATTATTTTGGCACAGCGGCACACCTGGATGAGGTCGTGGAAGGCAGAGGTCTCCCAGAAGGCCCTCCTGTTGTGTTTGTCCTTTGATGGGGCTAAATTGGTTGGCCCTCCTCTCGAGGAACTGTTGAGGTAGACGGTGAGACATCATATGCTCATGACACCTCTACGGCCTGCAGTGAGAGGTAGGGGGTTTGGTTTTCGGCAGGCATTTGGGAATCCCCCCTTGGCTGGGAAGGGGCACTCCCAGGCCTTTCATGGGAGGGGACGTGGTTGTGGCACCCCCTTCTCTGATAAATCCCGACACCAGCCTGTGGGAGCCTCCCTTGCTAATTCCACTCCAAAATCATGACTATCTCTGTGTGGGTGGCCGAATTGGACAATTTTATCCGCTTGGACAAGCAACGTCACCGATTCCTGGGTTCTTCTCCACGTGGTTGAAGGTTATTCTATCGACTTCTCTTCTCAATCTCCAGATCTTTTCGTCCTGACCCTGACTCCTCAGGATCCTCTGAAACTATGGGGTTTGAGGCAGGGGTCTTGGAACTTCTCCTTGAAGGGTGCCATCATTCCTGTTGCAGAGAGCAAGTTGGGTCAGAGTTGCTACTCTCTTAGGTGCCTGGTACAGAAGGTATCAGAGAGCTGGATGTCTTCGAATTGGAAGGACTGGCAGCAGTTTTCAAAGCTTGCCCCTCATCTCAAGGACAAGTGGGTTCAGGTCTGGACAGACAATCAGGTGGCACAAGCCTATTTGAATCATTTGGGGGAGACTCGTTCTCCACTTTTGGCTGTCCCGTCGGTTCAGAATAGGGCTTGGGCGGAAGCCAACCTGCTGGGTCTAAAGAAGATCTATCTGCTTAGGAGGGAGAATGGAAGTGCAGATCAGCTGAGTTGCCTTCTCCCATCCTAGGTTTCTCTAACTCCGTCTCCTCTGGTTTTTCGGGAGGTTTCGGGGAGGTTCGGGAGGCCTTGGTTGGATCTCTTTGCTTTCCCTCAAGATGCTCTTTTGCTGAGATTGGTGGACACCCGGAGTTTCCCTTGGCCTCTGGGTGTTCTCTTTGCCTTTCCTCCCTTTCCCCTTCTCAGCAGGGTGTTGGCAAAGACCAGGAAGGAAGGGGTGGTAGTGCTGTTGGTGGTCCCATTTTGGCCTCACCAGACATGGTTGTTGCTCCCCCTTTGAGGTTCCCGCTGTCCCTTTCTCCACTCCTCTTTCCTCTCCTGTCTAGCCCGGTGCTCAAGCAGTTGGCGTTGGGGGGTTTGAAATTAAGAGGTGAAGGCTAGTCACTTTGGGTTGTTCCTCGGGCATGGCACTGTCCATTCAGAATTCTAGGAATGTCAGTTCCTCCAGTGTTGTTCATAAACCCTGCGGGTTTATGAACAACACTGGAGGAATTTTTCTGGTTGATGTTCTAAAAGAGGGTTTGTCCCTGACTCTTGTGTGGGGGGGGGGTTCTGTTCTTGAGTTTCTCCAGGATAGTTTCTTGATGGGACTGTCGGTTTCCATGCTCCGCAGCCAATGGTCCACCATTAAGGCTATCAGGGGGGCTCTCTCCTCTCTTTTGAGTACTTGGCTTCTCGTCTTCTGCGCAGTTTCTTTCTTCGGTGACCAGTAATTGCTTCTACTGTGCCCCCATAGGATCTTTGTCTGGTCCTTCATGACTTGCAGCACTCCCCATATGAGCCCCTGCCCTCTGTGTCTCTGGAGTTTCTAACCCTGAATGTTTTGTTTTTGGTGGCTATCACCTCGGATAGGCGTTTAGGGGAGCTTGGCGCCTTGCATTGTCATCCTCAGCGTTTTTGTCTTGATGAGGTGGTCCTTTACCCTGACCTGGCCTTTCTTCCCAAGTTGTCCTCTCCTTTTCATTAATCCCAGGATATTTGTCTTCCAGCCTTTTTTTCCCTAACCCCTCTATGGCAGAGGAAATCCTCCTTCATTCGCTGGATTTAACAAGGGCTCTTGTTATTTACCTGGAGCAGACCGCCTTCTTTTGACAGGTGAGTTTTTTGTTTGCCACTCTTGGTGTGGCCCGGCGGGCCCATAACCCTTAAACGGCTGCACTTTCACGTTGGGTTCAGCTGTTATTTCCCTTGCCTATCTTCATTCAGGAGGTTTTCGTCCTCCTGTGATTCAGTGGTGTTCCACCAGTGACTTCTTTTAAGGGCACCTCCTTGAAGGATCTTTGTGTGGCGGCGACTTGGTCCTTCCTTAATAACTTCATCTCCCGTTGTAAGTTGAGGATGGAGGAGGTGATTTCTGGGGATTTTTGCTCTGCGGTTCTTGCAACCTAAAAAATAGCTAAGAACTTCAGTATTCACCCAGCAGCCAGGAACTGAAGAACCGGGTTTTAAACCCAGCGGCGCCAGGGGCACGCCCAAAGTCTTCGGATTCACCTGTCTTGGTATACAGAGACACGGAATACTTCTGGGTGGCGTCAAAGACCAGATTTATTAGCTGCAGCTAGTAACAGTAATCCCAGCAATACAACACGGTGTACAACTCAAGAAACTGTTCAATTTTGTAAGGCGAAACATCCCTTTTTATACCCAATATTCACATTACAAATGGACACCCACTGCACAAAATTCCAACCAATAAGGTACATTTTCAAACAAAGGATCACATGACAGAAAACTCAGTTTTCGATAACCCAACCCAAAGTAAATTATTAAGAATGTCCTAAATCCAATCTCCACAAGCCGGACAAACCCATAATTGAAAGCGCAATGCATGTAAAGAAGAAACATAGAAAGGAAACAATGACAGATAACGAGCAAGATAAGGCATGTGTAGAGAAGCTAAAAGTTAACGATGTCCTGAACTTTGATTGGCAATCTCGGACAACGATCAACCAAGGTAATTGGCTTAGCGAGGTCAGTTTCAGATAAAGGGGTCAGTTCCTTACAATGCACCTTAGAGTCAAGAAAAGGCTTAGTTGTGTATATAAGTGCATGAACAACGAAGCCCATGCAACTTTGTTCGTTTGGTTACCTCCACAGGTCTACGTGATGGCAACACAAAATGGAGGCACGGACAAAATGGAACCCGTATTCGAGACAAAGTCTCTGAATACGTCATGAACTCGCTAGTTTACGTGACAAATTCACTCCATATTAGCCGTACTTACTAGATTTATTTATTTATTTATTTATTTATTTATTTACGTAATTTTTATAGCGCAGCAAATACCCTGGGGTGTCTCGGCGCTGTGGAACTACTGGGGTCAGTCATCCTCTTACTGGTTAAATAACCACGTTTTTAAGAGCCTGCGGAAGCTCATAAGGTTCGGGGCAGTTTTGATGAAATGTGACAGAAGATTCCAAAGTTTTGGGGTAGCCACCAGGAGTCGTCTATCTCCCCAGGTGGCAGTTCTTGTACGTGGCACAGTGAGGAGGTTGGTATTGGCCGATCTTAATTGCCATCTAGGGGTATACGGCTGAAAGGCTTCAGTCAGGAACCTGGGTCCTACGCCGTGTACTGCCTTATAAGCAATGCAAAGAGCCTTGAATTTAATGCGGCTCTCAACTCTCAGCCAGTGGAGTTGACGAATGCCCAGAGTGGTGGAGTTGTGGCGAGGAATGCTCAGGAGAATCCTGGCAGCCGCATTCTGGATGGATTGCAGCTTTGTTATGACACGCTTCTGAGTGTGAAGAAAGAGAGCGTTTCCATAATCCATTTTAGAGAAGACTAAGGTAGAGACCAAAGTCTTCCCAGCTGAGGGAGGGAGGTAAGGCAGCAGCTTCTTAATCTTTTTCAGAATAAAGAATGAAGACGACACAACCTTGTTTGTATGGAGGTCAAAAACCAACTTGCTGTCAAAAATGACTCCCAGATTTCTGGCTTTTTCCACTGGGACAGGTGGATGGCCGAGCTTTTCCGGCCACCAGCTAGAAGACCATTCTGGAGAGAGTTTTCCAAAGGTCATAACCTCGGTCTTGTCCGAGTTGAGCCTAAGACAGTTCGAGGCCATCCAGGTACTGACCTCAAGCATAGCTCTCTGGAAATTGGCTGCCACAGTACAGCCGTCCTTGTGGATACCCAGGACCAGCTGGGTATCATCTGCATAAGATGTAAGCCGTACTCCATGTGCCTTTATTACCCTCGCTAAGTCCGCTACATAGATGTTAAATAGCATGGGACTTAGCGAGGAACCTTGTGGAACTCCACAAGGGAGTGCAGAGATGGAAGAGTAGAAATCTCCCAGCCTTACGGTCTGGGTACGGTCTGCCAGGAAAGATGAAATGAGATCCTTGGCCAGACCGCTTATGCCCAGAGCTGTGACACGGTCGACTAGGGTGGCATGGTCGACCGTGTCAAAGGCCGCTGACAAATCCAAAAGGATGAGGACAGCCGCCCCTCCCTGATCCATGATCGCCCTGATCTCGTCGGAGGCCTTTATCAGGGCGGTCTCTGTCCCATGCCCTTTCCTAAAGCCAAACTGCGTTTCATCGAGAAGTTGGTGTGTCTCAACGAACTCTGAAAGCTGTCTATTCATCATAGATTCACATACTTTGGCGGGAAAGGGCAGACACGCAATGGGTCTATAGCTGGCGACGGCTGTGGGGTCTAGGGAGGGTTTTTTCAGAAGGGGTTTTATAACAGCCTTCTTCCATATACTAGGAAATTGGCCTGTCTGAAATGCAGTGTTGCAGATCTCCATAAGGGGGTGTGAGATCACTTCAGTGAGTTTTTGCATCACAGAAGGAGGGCAGGGGTCCAGAGGGGATCCTGATTTAATGAAGGAAATGAGAGTGATAACGTCATCATGTGAGGCAGGTGAAAAACATGAAAAAGAGTCATAATTATGAAGAGAAGGTACTTCTTTCACAATACCGCCTCTATGTTCAATTTTGATATCACCTTCAAATGAAGCATATATATCTGCCACCTTTGTTGTAAAGAAGGTGGATAAATCATTACAAAAGGTCTGTGAGGGCTCAACCCCAGGGCCAGAGGGGGGGGGTGGACAGAGTTGTGACAACGGAGAACAACTCTCTGGCAGAGTTGGCAGCGGTTTCTATTTGTGCCGAAAAAAAGACAGTTTTTCGAGCCACAATCGCCTTTTTGTAAATCATAAGGGCATCTTTATAAATTTGTCTGGCTATGGGGCAGTAAGCTTTCCTCCAGCGCCTTTCTAGATTCCTACAGTGTTGGCGGTGAAGTCTTAGATCTTCATTATACCAGGCAGCCGAAGGAGATGCTCTGTTAGGTCTCATGAGATACGGTACAACATCACCAAAATCGTGACGGAACCATAACCTCGCAGGACAAGACAGATTTTACAGAACCTCAGAACATAGCAGAGATTATGTATCATTTTTCTGGAAGCCATGCAAATAGCAAAGAAACAGTACTATTTACTTAGGTGCAAGTTAAATACCAAAGATTATGTACTATTTGAGTGGCAGCAGGGTAGACAGCAAAGAAATGCTGATTACTAGCAGAAACTTTAAACAGTCTTTCCAGCCACTAAGTAAACATAGGCATCTCCTATATTTTCCAGGCTACAAGGTAGACATTTTTTGCAAGTTTTTCCCCATTAAACATACTTTCGAATAATTTTTTCTGCCACACTTTTTAAAAAATAACTTTAAGATAACTTTAAAGTATTTTAAAAGTAAAACAACTACAAACATTGACAGAAAAAAATGAAACTTTACTAATATTTTCTACTTTTGGAGATGGTGGCATCTTCCTCGTTCCACCAGTGTTGATTGACAGTCATCCTCCTTTTGCTTTGAAGGTGTCGCTGCTGTGTGTTTTATAGTGCACCGATGACATGCATAAGCCCGGCCACTCCAGCCACTAGGCACTCACTCTCAGTAACCTTCCTTTCCTGCTGCCTCCTGACAGCAAGGGGCACGGAAGCAGCACTGGCAGAATCTGGGCATCTCTGGAGGTGAGCATAGCCCACCTTTGGCGGTACCATAGAGGAGAGACTAAACATTGCCTGACATAATATCATGCCTTAAACATAGTTTACACAAATATCGCAAAATATCGCCCCATTCGGTGTTGGGTGTTGATTTTTTATTTATATAGGATGGAAATATTTGAGTAGACAATATTTCTAACACAATATTTATATCAAACGATATTCTGAATGCAATATTTAGCAAAACCTCTTACTCTAACATTCTGATAATAAAATTACCTGAAAATCTGGAAGCAACTTGAACAGCATTTCCTAAATGTAAAGATATTCCTAAAGGGTGAGGGGTTGAGTCTAAAGCCAATGGGTTAAAATGAATCTCTAAAATGGGTATCTGATCTCCAGCATTTGGGGTCTCGGATCAATGGACTGAGAAAAGGGTGGGTTCCTTTTGCTGACATTTGAGATCAAACTGACCTTAAGAATATTGGCTCCTGCGAGTGACCCCAAGAAACACATGCTTTTGGTAAGGGTCCTCTGAGTTAGGACATTTTTATAATGTTCTCTGTATGAAAAATAGTACACAAATAGTTTTACGACTTGTTAGGCACAATTTTGGCTGGTTTACTGAGAGGACTTACATAATACCCATCCACTAATGGCGTACTGGTCTATTTATTTCCCTTCTACAGGGGGAGGAGAACGATGATCGAATCTCTCCTACAGAAATCACGAGGGAGACAGAAAGGAGAAAAGCTAGGAAGATTCAGAGCTTTTATCGGCCCGAGGACTCAGCATTGAACTACTCACCAGGGCATGATGAAAAAAAGGTAAAGTCCTTGGTGGCTGCTGATCAGCCATACACCAGGTTAACAATTAACGTTTGCTACTGTTTACGGGGCTGCTAGCTAATTAGCAGAGATTATGTACGATGTAGCAAGTAGCCAAGTAAATAGCAAAGCAACTTCACTATTTAACCAGATGCTGATTGAATCAAATAAATTATGTGCTGCATGGCTGGCATACAGGTAGCTGGTAAAGAAACACAACTATCCAGCCACGGCTACATAGGTGATTCCTTACCGTTTACCAGGGCAGGGAAGATAGCAGAGAATGTTGAATTTTACACATGTGTTTTATATACTTTGACACAAATGCAGAGATTCTCAAAGGGCACTAATGAAATATTCTAATGCTTTTTTTGGGTGGTAGGTAAATCATCTTTCCGAATGGGAATTGGGGCTCACCCTCTCCCAGAGGTCTTTGGGATGTGGGGGAAAAGCAGTGGATTTTTCCAAACAATTTTCTTAATAGGTGGCTAAAGAGATATATGAATTACATGGAGTATAAAATTCCGATTTCTCATGAACTATCATTTATCAAAATGTACATGATGAAACTATCTCTCAAAAACAACAATGCTCACTTTTTAGAGGATGCAAAAGTGAGCTGGTCACCTCAATCCGTATCATCGCTGACATTGTTTCTAGCCCCAGGCTGTCATGTGGCAAACTGATACATTCTGGATGTAGTAGTTTTATTTTGACTACCGGCACCTCATATGGTCGAGACTGGAAGCAGTGTCTGTGATGACTAGGCCTGGGCGGAGTTTGTGCAGTTCCATGAGTGACCGAAAAACTCCACAGAGATATGCGGGGTTCCACAAGCTGTGGATTGCGTTAGGTTGCGCTGTTCGCGGGGATGTTTTGCACCAGGTGTTTATCCTGTGCTGGAAAATCAGTGTGAATGGTGCCATGCACAGTGCAAGAGGGCGCTGCTTCTTAGAGCCACTTGAGTAGATTTTTTACTTGAGCCACGGCTTTCTCAACGTGAACAGATGGTTTCCCAATGTGAGCAGTCCTGACCACCCGTATTGAGAAATCTCGCTGGGAGGTGCTCTAGCGCTGGATTTACCTCACTCGCGCTTGCCAACCTAATGTTGGCAAGCATGAGTGAGGCAAAACTCAGCTCCACCGAGTGGAGGTTTTCAGAACTCCATGTGCTCTGCAGAGTGCGGAAAACACAGCAAACTCCGCAAATGGAGCAGAGATAACCGCCTTGTGATGACAGAGTGAGACAATGGAAGCGTCCCTCCCACAGAGTACGTATGCTGCTCGTGCAGAAGCATTGAGCATTGACGCCTCCTTCATAGAGAACAATTGCAGCACTTGCAGCATTGCATGCTTCCCTCATACTTCCCTCACACAACAAGCACAGCATAAGCAGAAGTAGTGCAATCATCTGCCATCTAGAGTAGTTAATTCACAGGAAGCTTCAGAACAAGCTTCACTTCCACAGCACGTCCAGCACATAAGATGAGGACACGCCTGGAACTGAAAACTCGTACCAGCGGGCTTCACAAAGAATCCATGAATCTTTGGAGTTGACCATACCCCTCTTGTTGGCGAATGGGAGGTGAGAGAATATCTCATACAGAAATATTGTCTTACATAAATACTGTGTCTTTACAGGAATATCTATACAAAAGGGGATGGTGAACTATTAGGGATATCAGCATATTTGGGGTAGATTCTTTTAATTGGAACTCCAATAGGAGGGTAATAGGGCAATATTTTGACAAGATTTATATCGAACAATACTCTGGAAATCATGTTATGGTACTACAACTCACCCTAACATTATGCTATCAAACTAAATACGCACTACTCACCCGCAAGGGTCTCCAGGCGCTTGTACGAATACCGCTGTGGAACCCATCCTGGCTTTCCCTGTGAGGCGTCCACTCCTGGGCACCCCCAAGGTGGAGGCCAGGCATCCTTAGCGTTGTGGGGGCCGTTGTGGAGATTAAGCAAGCTATTGCCCAGAGTTGCAGAGTGGGACTTCATGATTTGAATAGGCACTGAGGCGAGAATTATCAGGTCCGTGGAATTTTGAGCCCAAGACCCACCGAGGCGGGGAATCGAACCCTGGTCCCGGGCTAGACCTCTGCATCAGGGTCTGCCGCTCTAATCATTGAGCCACACTTCTCCAAACTAGTGTCTACCCAAATTATAACAGTACCCCAAAGGGTGTGGGCTTAGATCTGAAGCTTTGGGTTAAAAACTCAAGCTGCAATTGGTGTTTGGTCTTCGATGTTAGGAGTCTCTGTGCAGTGGCTGAGAAGGTTGGTTGATTGCCTTTTGGTGACATTTGAGATCCACCTTGCCTCTGAGGTATGTCCTGCATGTCATCCAAAAACACATGCTTTGCTATGTGAGCTGTGAGTTAGGACTCGTCCTAATGCTCTGTATGATAGATAACAATCACATATATTTGAGGCTTGTAAGGTTGGTCTGGCTGATTAAGACACACAAGTCTGTCATGATTTAATGCTCACTTTCTTTTCCCTTATTTAGGACGGTGACAATGATAGAATCTCACCAACAGAAATCTCCAGGGAGACAGAGAGGAGGAGAGCCAGGAAGATTCAGAGCTTTTATCGCCCATTGGACTCAGCATTACACCACCCATCAGAAGATGGTGAAACAGAGGTAAAGCACTTGGTAGCTGCTGTTGGCTTAGATCTGAAGCTTTGGGTTAAAAACTCAAGCTGCAATTGGTGTTTGGTCTTCGATGTTAGGAGTCTCTGTGCAGTGGCTGAGAAGGTTGGTTGATTGCCTTTTGGTGACATTTGAGATCCACCTTGCCTCTGAGGTATGTCCTGCATGTCATCCAAAAACACATGCTTTGCTATGTGAGCTGTGAGTTAGGACTCGTCCTAATGCTCTGTATGATAGATAACAATCACATATATTTGAGGCTTGTAAGGTTGGTCTGGCTGATTAAGACACACAAGTCTGTCATGATTTAATGCTCACTTTCTTTTCCCTTATTTAGGACGGTGACAATGATAGAATCTCACCAACAGAAATCTCCAGGGAGACAGAGAGGAGGAGAGCCAGGAAGATTCAGAGCTTTTATCGCCCATTGGACTCAGCATTACACTACCCATCAGAAGATGGTGAAACAAAGGTAAAGCACTTGGTAGCTGCTGTTGGCCAGACACCAGATGGATAGTTACTTTTTAATACTATTTGTAGCTGTCTACTGGTTAATTCCCAGACATTATGTACTATTTGGCAAGTAGCCGAGCACATAACAAAGAAATTTAACTATTTACCTGCGTGCCGGGTTGATAGCAAATTATAGTCTAATTGTTTCGCAGCTAGCAAATAGCATAGAAATCTCACTATTTTGCCAGTTACTGATTAAATCAAGGAGATTATATACTGTCCGGCTAACATACAAGTAGATAGTTAACAAAGGTCACAATTTACCCAGATGGAGCTCCTTAATTGATTCTGTACTTTAAACCCAGGGTGGGCAAACATCAAAGAAAAATCACTATTTTACAGGCTGCTGAGTTAATTGAATACATATATCCCATTTGGAAGGCAAGAAGGAAATAGCAAGGAAACATGATTATTACCCAACTGACACTTATATATTAGAGATTATGTACTATTTGGCTGGCGGCCAGGCAGAGAGCAAAGAAATGTAACTATTTACTAGATCACTGACTACATTGCAGGGGGGGCGTGGCTTGGACGCCGATGGTCGCCTGAGAGCTCGGCTCCGGGACTGAGCCCGTTTTGATCCTGCAAATCGGAGTCCGCGGGGCACTCCGACCCCCGCAAACCGATGATCGGACCGATTGGGACCTGGTGGGACACCCGGTGACACTCGAAAACCGGCTGACCCGACGGCAAACCGAAGTTCAGGGGTCCGCGGAGAGAGACCCAAGATGGCACTCGGACCTTCTCGACTCCTTGCCCGGGACCCTCAACCCGGAGGAGTGTAGTCGAACACAGCACATCCTCTACATCCTACCTCCCTATCACATGATAATCTGGGTGGCGCTTGGAATAGACCTGAGCACGGTGACCGACCCCGGACGGAATGTTGGCCGAACTATCGTTGCTCTCAGAACACGGACGTCTGACGGCCCTGTGTGTGAAGCCGACCCCACGAGTCGCACCCGGCTGCCCCCCACCGAGTGACTGAACTCCATGGGCAGCACGGCGCCCTGGCGCCACAAAGCCTCCGGCGGCACTGGTGACTCTCATTCCAGATCCTCATCGGCCAAGCGGGCCTACCCGACCTGGCGCCGTTCGTCCCCGCCTCCTCCTCCTTGCCCTCCGACGACACGGTGGTGGCACGGCCCAAGGTTGCGGAAGAGCTGCGGGTCCTGGAGACGGCGATCGTCGACCCTCGGCTCAACGACAGCGTGCCGGGAGAGACATAGTCGACGCCCGCATTCGGTGGTGCCTCTGACGGACTTTCCACCGCGAGACTCAATCGCCATGGGAAAGCCGAGGGGACCCAAGGGGACCACCCCAGCCGCCTCGGATTCGGAGGCGCCGGACAAAGATGATCGAGGGGACCCGGAGAGCTCTGGTGGTCCTCATTTACAACAACAATTTGACCGGGTCCTGGAGGCGATCGCGACCACGCGCTCGGCCCTTCAGCAGGACATTGCCCAGGTTGCGACGAGCCTGGGCCTCCTCAGGGAGGACCACGGCAAGCTCTCGGATAGAGTCAAGGAAGTGGAGAGCTCAGTGCAGACCTTGGAGCCGGCACAGAAAACACTGGCCGCGACGATGAAGGATGCCCTATCCCGGATTGAGGCCCTGGAGAAACGGGCGGAGGATGCGGAGGGACGTAACAGGCGGAACAACATTCGAGTGGTGGGCCTGCCGGAAAAGATCGAAGATGGCGACATGGTGGCCTACTTGGAAACTTGGCTCCGGGACACAGTGACCCCAGAAGGCCTGTCCTCCTTCTACACCCTGGAGCGGGCGCACAGAGTGCCGGCGAGGCCGCCGCAACAGGGCCGCGCCCCGCGACCGGTGGTGGCGCGTTTGCTGCATTTTCGGGACAGAGACCTCATCCTTAATGCCGCCAGACACAATGGTCCTTATAAGGTGGAGAACAGCCAGGTGAACATTTTCCCGGATTACACATATGAGACCCAGCGCAGACGGGCCTCTTTCCTGGCGATCAAGCGCGAACTCCGGAGCGAGGGCATCCAGTATTCGCTCCTTTTTCCCGCTAGGCTCCGCATAATCATCGATGACAAGACCCAGTTCTTTGATTCCCCGGAGGATGTCTGCAACTGGCTCGAACTCTATAGAGCTGGTAAAGATGGTTTCAGCTCGTCATCTCAGCTGGCCATAGAACCTGGGCAACGACGGCGGTCCAAAAGACTTCGGAGTCGCCGCGGCAAGACAGGCAGGCCTTCGACTGTGGAGACATCGGCGGAGCGGAAGGGAGTGCTGGAGATGTTGTCTACGCTGTCTGGTGCACGAGGTGGCCCCATTATCGAGGAAACGGACCCTGGAGGCGAAGGGGCACCAACGGACACGGGGGAGTCGGAGACCGACAGTGTCCACATGCCGGTGATTACTCCAAACTCGGCTGAGGACATATTGGATGGACAGGGATGACGGGGTGAGCTACTTCCATTTGGGTGGGGGCCTGCAGCGGGGGTGGTAGGGGCAGACGATTGATTATGGACTCCGGCGAAGGGGGGAGGGGGGCCCTGATCGTGACATAGCCTTTTGTTTTGGGCTCAATCCAGTCTCGGCAGCTCGGGAATCGAGGGCCCATTACCGGCGCCCAGCCCGCACCTAGCCCTTAAGGCCTTCCTACGGTGGCGACCGCAGGATTAGTCGGGGATTGTGGGATTGTTGGGGGTATGGTTTGGATGGGAACTAGATGGCACTATTTGGGTCCTGTTCTGGGGAGGGTGGGCAGGGGGTTGTTTCGAACGAAGGTTGTTGTTTCTTTGTTGGGGAAATTGGCCGCCATCAGTGTTGAATTGACTGTTGCTCTTTCTTTGTTGGAACCGTGGTGGAGAGATCCGGAACGAACGATATGGGACAATGGCTGATATTGCTAATGTGAAATGCATCACTTGGAATGTACGGGGGCTTCACACTATGTCTAGACGCCACAAAGTTCACGCTTATTTAGTGCGTAGAGGGGTGCAAATAGCGCTGCTGCAGGAGACTCATTTCAACAAGGCGGAAGGGGCGGCGCTACAGCGTAGATGTAGAGGGCAGGTCTTCTATACTTCGTACTCAGCGTATGCCAGGGGGGCGCTAATTTGGATCAGAGCTGGGGTCCCCTTTCAGGTTACGAAATCAGTGGTGGATCCCGAGGGTCGCTACGTGGCTCTCTCAGGCACACTGGGGGGAGGGACTTGAACGTTTGCTGTATTTATGCGCCTAATGTGGACCAGCTTGCCTTCCTCTCCGGGTTATCGGGTTCGTTGGCCCACTTCTTCTCTGGACCCCTCCTACTCGGGGGGGATTTTAATTCAGTAGTGGACGTGGAGGCCGACCGCTCACACCCCCCCCTCCCTGACTCCCCAGTTCGCTGGGTGGCAAAAGGGAGGAGGGACTGGCAGACGCACTGGGGGCTCACGGATATCTGGAGAGCACAGCACCCTGACACTAGGGACTACTCTTATTTCTCGGGCCTGCATGAGCTGCACGTCCGACTGGACGGATTTCTGGGATCGGCGGAGTTAGTTTCCGCAGCGATCCGGTCTGAATATTTGAGATCGGAGATCTTGGAGGACATAGTCTTTAAGTCGGACCTGGAGGATAAAATCTCAGAGTATTTCGCGTCCAATGGGGGTACTGCGGGATCGAGGGCGTTGGAATGGGACGCCTTTAAGGTGGTGGTCAGGGGCTACTGCATCTCTAAAAAAGTGGGCATGCGGCGAGTCATCCTTGATGACTTGGCTGCGGCTGATCGGAAGCTGCGCGAGTTGGAACTTCGCCGCCCAGGGCGTCCTGAACTCCAGGAGCGCACGGCGGCGGCGAGGAAGGCGGTGGCGGCGGAGGTCGAGCGGTTGCGCTGCTTCGACTACAAGGCCTATACTACTAGGTCGCTCGCGGAGGGGGATAGGTCGGGCGCATTGCTGGCGTGGTTAGCTAATCCTACACGCCAGACCTCTCTGACGACGTCCATGCGCACGGCGGAGGGGGCTGAAGTGCACACTCAACCTGAGATTCTGGGCTGTTACCTGCGCTACTATGAACAATTGTACCGCAGTAGCTCTGCCAGGGACCCCGACCTAATTGAGGACTACCTGCAACCCCTGGAGCTACCTCCGCTGGAGCCGGAAGTGGCAAAGGCTCTGGGCTCCGACATTGAACTGGGGGAAATCCGCAGCGCCATTAAAGGGATGGCGAGGAATAAGACCCCGGGCCTAGATGGCCTCCCGGTCGAATTTTACTCCGCCTACGTTGACCTCCTAGCGCCGAGGCTGCTGATAGTTTACAGAGAGGGGAAGCGGTTGGGACGCCTCCCCGGCTCGATGTGTGAGGCCTTAGTGGTTCCCCTCCTCAAACCCGGAAGAGAACCGACCGACCCGGCGTCCTACCGTCCTTTATCGATGCTGACGGTTGATTATAAGATACTGAGCAGCATATTGGCATCGAGGCTGCTTGGGCACATGCGCTCTCTGGTACATGAGGACCAGGCTGGATTCATTCCCAAGCGAAACACAACCATGAATATTCGCAGGCTGTTTCGTTTGCTGGGGGAACCGCACACGGAAGCCCCATGTCCGGTAGTCCTCTCAGTGGATTTGGAAAAGGCCTTTGATAGCCTGGAATGGGACTACCTGCGCAGTGTACTACTGCGGTTCGGTCTGGGAGAGGGCTTTGTCAGGTGGACTATGGTACTGTATGCCTCGGCGTCGGCCAGGGTGAGGGCAGGCCCGCTGATCTCCTCGCAATACCCGGTGGAGAGAGGCACGAGGCAGGGTTGCTCATTATCCCCGCTGCTTTTCGCGCTAGCGGTGGAACCACTGGCGCTACTGCTCCGGTCGGGGGTCCACTTTAGCGGTTTGCGGACGTCATCGGGCCCACATTATATCTCGCTATACGCTGATGATCTGTTGCTCTTCCTTGAGGACCCGGTGGCTGCCTTGAATGGGGCTGCGTCGGCGCTTACGGCTTTTGGGGAAGTCTCGGGCCTTCGGGTGAATTGGGCAAAGACCTGCCTGTTCCCGGTTCGCAGGTGAACGCCCAGCCCCGACATCAGTAGGGAGATTAGGTGGGAACCTGACTGCTTTAAGTACCTGGGGGTGTACATATACCACAACCAGACTGACCTCCTGGATGGGAACATAGCTCGCTGCACTCGCGCGTTGCGTGGCAGCATGGACTTCTGGGCTACCCTGCCGCTCTCGGTGGCAGGGCGGATCGCTCTGCTGAAAATGGTGGCACTCCCCCGGCTGCTATACTACTTCCGTGTGCTGCCGATTTGGATCCCGCCGGCCACCTTCCGTCTATTGCGATCTATGGTGGTGGGATTCCTCTGGGGTTCGGGCCGCCGGAGAGTGGCCCTCAAGACCCTGATGAGGCCGAAAGCTGAGGGTGGTCTTGCGGTGCCGGATTTCGAGAAGTATTACTTGGCAGCGCAACTACAGACCTTCACCCAGGAGGTCGCCAGGGAGTTCCGAGGCCCGGAGACCGGGAGGGGCACCGGGATGGCTAGGCATGTTATCTCCTTCATCGCGTTGCGACAACGTCTGACCTTGCAGGTCCTGACGCTCGAGGAAAAGACCATTCGCTTATGTTGGAACCGTGCCCACGCCCGGGGACAGTTGCGGTTGCCATATGCACCTGAAATACCACTGGGTATGTTGACGGCCCTGCCTCACGGAGGTGATTGGTCGCGCCTTGGGAACTGGGAGGACGCGGGACTGCAGCTGGTGGGAGACCTTTACGAGGACGGGCGCTATTGCCCTTTCAAGAGCTCATAGACCGCTTTGACATTCCTTGTGGCGACTTCCTCTTGCACACGGCTCTGATCCGAGCGATTCAGGCGCACTGGAAAAACGGCCTGGAGGAACCGCCTATGTCCCCGGTGTGCCAGTATGTTATGATGTCCGCGGGAACGGTCAAGACGGTCACATGCCTGTATAGCAGACTGATTAATGAGGGGTTGACCCCCCTCACCACCTTAAGAACCCGCTGGGAGGCAGACATAGGGAAGGAGATTCCGGAGACGACCTGGTCACAACTCATGAGGCGGGCCTGGAAGGGCGCACGCCACGCCCGCTTCCAATTAGTCCACTTCTACGTACTCCACAGGGCCTATTTGACCCCGGCAAAGATCCAACAGTACTTTGCCACGGATTCGGCGGAATGCCCCAGGTGCCGGGCGCCTGAGGCGGACCTCCTCCATATGCTGTGGTCTTGCCCGGCGTTGTCCTCCTATTGGCTTGGAGTGGGAGACACCCTGAATAGGGTAACGGGGAGGTCCTTATCAGTTGACGCGGCGGTAGGGCTCCTACACTGGTTCCCGCACACCCCCAAAAATAAGATCTCTAGTAAATTTATCGATCTGGGGCTTCTCCTTGCTAAACGGGAGGTGACCAGGAATTGGAAGGCAAGGGTTGGTCCAACAGAGGTTAAGTGGCACGGCGAACTTTTGAAATGGGCGGCGGGGGAGAGCACGCTGCGATACCAATTAGCTAGGAGGCAGCACAACGAGAAAGCACAGGAGGCGGCATTAGAATGGGAGACGTTAGTGCAGGCCCTCAGGGATTATTGCGCTTCCAGCAATTCCGAAAGTGAAGATGCAGCACAACCCGAGTCCCGATAGCCAACTGTACTTTAAACATCTGTAACATTCTCGGGGAAATCTCCCATGGGTCTTCCTACACGCATTTCCACACACTGATGGCGGGGCTGGGGGGGGTTCTACCTAATTCACTGGGTTGTTGGGGGGGTTTCTTTTGCCTTTTTTTGTAGGATGTTTTAGAAAAGCAGATGAAGATTTATGGATCATCCGGACCAGCTCCGACCACCCATCGGATCCCCACTGGTGTTCGCCGCCCGACCCTCGGGTTGTGGGCTGAATGGCTGTGTACACATACAACTTGCCAAAGGGAGATGGGTTGTGTTCTACTCTTTCTGATTGAGCCTATAATGCTGGTCCAATATGTAATTTTGACTGATTCCTGCAATAAAAATATATTTAACACAAAAAAAAAAAAATCACTGACTACATTGCAGAGATTATTTACTGTTTGGCTGGCCATCGGAGATAGCTCTGATATTTACCACATGTACTGTGCTACAATTTTTGCAATTTGTAAAATTTGAGAAGAAATGGTCTGAAAAATTGTATTTTAATTAGAAGATAAAGAGTTTATCAAACACCCCTAAAATCATTGGGTTCAGGTGACCTCTCTAGATTTGGCTCTTTCTGCACAATGCTATCAAGTCCAGTACAAAACATCAAATGAAACGGAAAATCCAAAGTTTTAGGGAAACTGGTTTCTTTGTGGTGGCTTGATGGGCTATGGTTTTCAGTGTTCCCGAATGCTTCTTATCCTCTCTTGACTCACCAGTTCGTGCCCTGAAAAGTATAGAGGCCCTAGAGTTAATTTGTTTGGAACCTCTGAGGAGACCTCAAAACCCAACAACTTAGAAAGCACTTGGAACAGTTGACAATTGCTGTCGCTTGTAAAAAGCTGTGGGTCCTTGTGGGTCCCAAAAGATCCTTGCATTTTTATAATGTGAATGAAACTAGGCAGGATAGTGTAATATAAAGTCACCAGTGTCAGACCTTCTGGTTTAGTTGGATCTACTGATGGAACATCAAAACCCAACATCTTAAAAACCAAATGAAGGAGTGGAAAGATTCTTTTATTTCTGGGTCCCTATGGATCCCTGAGGTTTTGGAGTGTGAATAATTGGGCAGGGAGGTGTAATTTAAAGGCACCCGTGTAAGACCTTCAACTATCGCTCAATATCATAAATTCTCATTCTTTACAGGACACAAAAGCAAGCTGTTGCCTCAATCCTTGTCATCGTATACATTATTTCCAGCCTTTGGCTGCCATGTGGCAAACTGATGCATTCTGGATATAAAAGTGTTATTTGCTTTCATGTAAGTAACACTACCAGAACCCCATCAGGCGTCACGGACATCAGACATGGCAAATACCGCCATTTGTTCTTAAAGGGCCATCCATGCCCGCTTGCAATTCATTAAAAGAAACTTATTTCTTCACAAATTCAGTTTTAAACAACTTACCTGCAGGCGAAGTTAACCTTGTCGGATAAGTATCTCATCAACCAATCTGGTTGATCTTTTAGTAATATTTTGATTAACTCTACATTGAAGCACACAGAAGGCATTGTGTCCTTCAAGCTTCCTACAGTACTAAAGTAATTTCCCTCTGACAGTCAGCCATAGCGCTTCAGAAATTAAGGACAGTTAGTGATATACTACTGCACTACTGTTAGTCTACAAATAGGTTGGCACAATAGCCTTGTTGTAACTGACGCGATACCAGCGACCAATTACTTTGCATATTCCTTTATGCAATCCAAGAAATCACAAGTGGTCGCCCGAAGAAGGCGTGTGTAACGGCGAAACGCGCGTAGAGATTCCTCATTTATCCACTTGGTTGTTGTTGTTTTTTATAAATGCATAATTTTATTTGTGTAAACTGTTTTTAACTGTGATATATATGTTGAAACCTCATGTATTAATTCTTGAATTGATTGATTATGTTTATGTTCTTTTTATCTTTTAAAAAAATATAACATTTCTTCATGATATTGTTCAAATAAATCAGATTTATATGAAATTATTTTACTAGTTCATCTGTCCTGTACACTGCCCCACTGCACAACAAATTTGTGTTTTTTATCAATGTGTTTATGTACCTGATATCCTAGCAGGACCCCAAAGTTGCCTAGGTATTATTTTGAGTAACACTACCAACAGCATCTCGGATGGTCGAGACTGGAAGCAGTGTCTGTGATGACACAGAGTGAGACTATGGAAGCGTCCCTAACACTGAGCACATATACTGCTCATGCAGAAACATTGCAAACTTCATTCAGAGCGCAAGTGCAGCACTTGCAGCATTGCAAGCTTCCCTCATACTTCCCTCACACAGCAAGCATAGCACAAGCAGAAGTAGTGCAATCATCTGTCATCCTGAGTAGTTACTTCACAGGATGCATCAGTACAAGCTTCCCTCCCACAGCGCGTCCAGCACATAAGATTCAGTGCGGTCCTGGGACTGAAAACTCGGAAGGCTACACAAAGAATCCATAAATCTTTGGAGGAGACCATAGCTCTCTTGTTGGGGTACGGCAACAGGAGAATATCTCTTGCAGAAATATTGTCACATAAATACTGTGTCTTTACAGAAATATCAGCCTATTGGGGATAGATGTTTACTTTCAACTCCCATAGGAGGATGATAGGGCAAAAATTTTGTACACAATATTTAGGATCAAGATTTATAGCAAACAATACTCTTAAAATGATATTCTGGTACCACAACTTCCTCCAAAATTATGATACAAATCCGAGGTTTACTCTAAATGTAAAGATACCCCCAAAAGGTGTAGTATTAGATCTGAAGCCATTGAATCAGAAACCAATAGCTGGTGGTTGGTCACCAATGCTAGAAGTCTTTGTGCCGTGGGCAGGGAAGGTGGGTGGATTTCGTTTTGGAGACATTTAAAAAACAGCTTTCTCTAAGGTAATTGTCTTCTGAATGTGTCCCAAACACGTGCTTTGCTATGTGGGCCGTGAGTTAGGACTTGTCATAATGCTCTGTATGATGAATGGCAATGCCATATTTTTTTAGGCTTGTTAGGAAGATTTGGATGTGCCTGATTCACTGAGAGGCCTTAAGACACACAAACCTGTCATGGTTTGATGCTCTCTTTCTTTTCCTTCCGTAGTACGGTGACAGTGATAGAATCTCTCCAACAGAAATCTCAAGGGAAGCAGAGAGGAGGAGAGCCAGGAAGACTCAGAGCTTTTATCCCCCGTTGGACTCAGCATTACACTACCCATCAGGAGATGGTGAAACAGAGGTAATGCCCCTGGTGGCTGCTGTTGGCCAGACACCAGATGGATAGTTACATTTTAACACTATTTGTAGTGGGCTACTGGTTAATTTGCAAACATTATGTACTAATGGACAAGTAGTCAGGCAAATATTAAAGAAATGTAACTATTTACCTGGGCGCCGGATCAATAGCAGATTATGTTTTAATTGCAGTTTGCAAATAGCAAAGAAACTTCACTATTTAGCCAGCTACTGAATAAGTTGAAGAGATTAGATACTGTCTGGCTGGGATCCAGGTAGATAGTTAAGAAAGGTCACAATCAACCCAGTCGGCTCTACTGAGTTGATTCTGTATTTTTTACCCAGGGTAGGCAAATAGAGAAAATTCATTATTTAACCGGCTGCTGAGTTAATAGAATATATATCTATATATCTATATATCTATATATCTATATATCTATATCTATATCTATATCTATATCTATATATATATATATATATATATATATATATATATATATATATATATATATATATGTATATATGTATATATATATATATATGTATATATATATATATATATATATGTATGTATATATATATATATATATATATATATATATATATATCCTATTTGGAAGGCAGCAGGCAAATAGCAAGGAAACTTGGCTATTACACAGCTGCCGCTTATATATTAGAGATTATGTACTATCTGGCGAGCAGCCAGGCAGTGAGCAAAGAAACGTAACCATTTACAAGACCACTGACTGATTTTGCAGAGATTATACGTTGTTTGTCTGGCCATCATAGATAGCTCTGAAATTTACCAATGTACTGGGCTTTAATTTTTGTAGTTGGTCAAATTTGTGAAGAAAGGTTCTGAAAAACTGTATTTTCATTAGAAGATGAGGAGTTTGCTAAACTCTCTTACAATCATGAGATTCGGGTGACCTTTGTAGATGTGGTTATTTCGCCAGAAGACTATCAAGTCCAAGTGCAAGACATCAAGTGGAAAATCCAAAGATTTTGGGAAACTGATTTCTTTGTGGTGGCGTGATGGGCTATGGTTTTCAGTGTTCCCGATTGCCTCTTATCCTCCCTTGACTTGCAATTACCACTTGGTGCCCTGAAAATTAGGCGGTCCGTGGAGTTGGTTTGTTTGGAACTTCTGAGGAAACCTCAAAACCCAACATCCTAGAAACTCCTTTGCACTGTTGGAAATGTCTGTCGCTTCTAGAAACCTGTGGGTCCTTGTGGGTCCCAAAAGGTCCTTGAATTTTCAAAATGTGAATGAAAGCGGTCAGGGAAGTGTAATATAAAGTCACGAGTGTCAGACCTTCTGGTTTCGTTGGATCTACTGAGGAAACCACAAAACCCAACATCCTAGAAACCACGTGGCAGAGCGGAAAGATTCTATAACTTGTGGGTCCTCATGGATCCCTGAAGTTCTCTGCTGTAAATTAAACTAGGCACGGGAGTGTGTTTTAAAGGCAGCAGTGTTAGACCTTCTAATGTTTCTCAATATCATCAATCCTCATTCTTAGAGGGCAGAAAAGTAAGCTGGTCACCTCAATTCACTTTATCAATGACATTGTTACTGGCCCAGGCTGGTATGTGGCAAACTGATGCATTCTGGATGTAGTCGTTTTATATTGCTTTAATTTATGTAACACGAATAACAACACCTAAGATGCTTGAGACTGGAAGCAGTGTCTGTGATGACACAGAATTAGACGATGGAAGCGTCCCTCACACAGAGCACATATGCTGCTCATGAAGAAGCATTGCAAACTTCCTTCATAGAGAGCAGGTGTTATGGAAGCACTTGCAGCATTGCAACCTTCCATAACACTTCTTCACACAGCAAGCACTGCATGAAGAGAAGTAGTATAATTGTCATCCAGAGTAGTTACTTCACAGGAAGCATCAGTGCAAGCTTCCCTCCCACAGCACTTTCAGCACTAAAGATCCAGTGCAAGCCTGGAACTGACAACTCGGAGCAGAAGGTGACCATAGCCCTCTTGTTGGTGTACGGCAATGAGAGAATATCTCATACAGAAATATTGTCTTACATAAATACTGTGTCTTTACAGAAATATCGGCATCTTTGGAGGTAGATTTTTCAGTTTTAACTCAAATAGGATGGCAATATTTTTGTAGACATTATTTAGTAGACAAGATTTATAGCAAAGAATACTCTGAAAATGATGTTCTGGTACCACAACTTACCCCAACATTATGATAAAAATCCAGGGTACCTTAAATGTAAAGATACCCCCTAAAGGTGTGGGGTTAGATCTGAAGCCATTTGGTTAAAAAACAATAGCTACAAATGGTGTTTGGTCTCTAATGCTAGAAGTCTTTGTGCTGTGGGCAGGCAAGGTGGTTGATTTCCTTTTGGTGACATTTAAATTCTAGCTTTCTCTAAGGTAATTGTCATATGAATGTGTCCCAAACACATGCTTTGCTATGTGGGCTGTGAGTTAGGACTTGTCATATTGCTCTGTATTATAAATATTAATAGCATATTTTAGAGGCTTGTTAGGAAGATTTGGATTTGTGATTTACCGAGAGGCCTTAAGCCGCACAAACCTGTCATGGTTTGATGCTCTCTTTCTTTTCCATTTGATAGGTCGGTGAGAGTGATAGAATCTCTCCAACAGAAATCTCCAGGGAGGCAGAGAGGAGGAGAGCCAGGAAGACTCAGAGCTTTTATCGCCCATTGGACTACCCATCAGAAGATGGTGAAACAGAGGTAAAGCCACTGTTGTCTAGTGTTTAGCCAGCCCCCACATCAATAGTTACATGTTAATACTATTTGTAGTGTGCTACTGGTTAACTTGCAGACATTATGTACTATTTGACAAGTAACCAGGCAAATATTAAAGAAATTGAACTATTTACCTGGGTGCCGGATCAATAGCAAATTATATTCAAATTGCAGCTTGCAAATAGCACAGAAACGTCACTATTTAGCCAGCTACTGATTAAATTAAAGAGATTTGATACTGTCTGGCTGGCATCCAGGTAGATAGTTAAGAAAGGTCACAATCCACGCAGTCGCTCTACTTAGTTGATTCAGTATTTTCTGCCATGGGGTAATAGAATATATATATATATATATATATATATATATATATATATATATATATATATATATATATATATATATATATATATATATATATATATATATATATATATATATATATATATATATATATATATATATATATATATATATATATATATATATATATATATATATATATATATATATATATATATATATATATATATATATCTCCTATTTGGAAGGAAGCAGGCAAATAGCAAGGAAACATGGCTATTACCCAGCTACCTCTTATATACTAGAGAATATGTACTATAGGGCTGGTGGCCAGGCAGAGAGCAAAAAACTTAACTATTTACAAGACCACTGACTACTTTGCAGAGAGTATGTGTTGTTGGTCTAACCATCATAGATAGCTCTGATACTTACCACGTGTACTGGGCTACAATTTTTGTAGTTGGGCAAATTTGTGAAGAAATGTTCTGAAAAACTGTATTTTTGTTAGAAGATAAGGAGTTCGCTAAAGACCCTACAATCATTAGGTTCTGGTGACCTCTGTAGATGTGGTTCTTTCTACAGAAGGTTATCAAGTACACTACAAAATATCAGCCAGAAAATCCATCGTTTTTGGGAAACTGATTATTTTGTGGTAGCGTGATGCACTTTAGTTTTCAGCGTTTCCAATTGCCTCTTATCCTTCTTGGGTTCCAGTTACCATCTGGTGCCCTGAAAATTAGGGGGTCCCTGGATTTGGTTTGTTTGGAACTTCTTTTTTTTTTAAGTTTGAAGTTTATTGAAATATAAAGAAACAAAGACAGAAAATGAAGAAACAATCAAGAGTTATGAGAAAATGAGACCAATCTTACATAATAGCAAATTACATTGGGGAAACTGAAGCATAAAATATAAAAAATAGGCAATGAATATGAGGAACATAGAGGGATGTGGAGATATCTTAAAATATGATAGCATATAAAGAAATATGATAAAACATTAGCTGTAAAAAATAATATAGTAATCGAATAAAGTAAGGTAATGCATTCATGGAGGTTTACAAACTTCAACAGTACTTATCGGAACTGGTGGAGGAGGTTTAGCAACTGTGGATAGATAGTCAGTGAGGGGGAGCCATAAGAGATCACGTTTGATTGCTAAGGAGATAGGAGAGACAAAATTAGTGTCAAGTCGGTGATTAAAACAGACTGCGTTCCACCATGCAGTAAAAGAAACATCATTAGCTTGTTTCCAGTGTGATGTAATATGGTGGAAAGCAATGGCAATGCATAGGTCAAGTAATTTTTGGTTGGAGTGGGACTCAGCAAGGGTGGGAGAGAGGGAACCTAAGAAAAGGTGTGAAATGGAGAAGGGAACCGTAAAATTGAAAATTTTTTGTAGCTGGGACCAAACTAAGTGCCAGAAACGTAATATAGGAGGACATTCAAATAGCATGTGTTTCAAATCAGCTGAAAGGGATGTGCAGGACCAACAAGTAGATGGAGTATCTGGGGAAAAGGAGACAGGAGTAATGGAGTGAATAATATACAATTATAAATAAAGAATAAGGTTTGTGTGGTATTTGCAGCTCTAGATGTACTATGAATCTTAGACCAGATTTTGTCCCATAAAATAATGGACCATGTGTGAGATAAATCTTTTTCCCAAGCCAACTCAACCTTAGATTTTGTACGATCAGTAGAGGACTGTAAAGATTTATAAATAAATGACGCAGAAAGAGATTGATCAACAGCATTAGAAATCGAAAGATGTGTGGTAGGGATAGAGTTAGAAGTTGGGAGTGAAGAAAGATATTGTGTAAGGGATGGAAGTATCGATAAATATTGTTTACGGGATGAGGCAGGTAATGAGAATTTTGTTTGAAGATCTTGGAAAGAAAGAGGCTGATTATCTGAGAGAAGTTGTGAGATCCATTTTAGACCAAGGGAATGCCAGGATTTCCAATATAAGGAGCGGTTACGAATTTTGAGGAATTTATTATGCCAGATAGGTTGAGCGTGGGTGGAGGAGGCAGATGGGTAGGTGGATACTAAGTATGGACGAAGAAGAGAGCAAGAGTGAGAAATGATGGGGGAACATATGGATGACACCTTAGAGGTAAAGGAGAGGACTTCTCGAAAATCGTAAGGATGAAGGAAAGAAGATTCTAATGTGAGCCATAGGGGAGGAATGCGAGGAAGATCTGAAGAGAGCCATCTCATAGATTGTTTTAAAGAAAATGCGTTATGATATGACTTAAAGTGGGGGAACTTGACACCACCAAGGGATTTGTCTTTTTTCAGGGAAGAGAGTGCTATCCGAGATTTTTTGCCTTTCCACAAAAATTTTAATAGAAGGGAGTCTATCGACTTGAAGTAATGATCTGGAATACGGATGGGAATCATGGAAACAGAATAGAGGACTAAGGGTGCTAGCATCATTTTGATGGAGTCTAGTCGACCCCACCAGGAAAGGAATAGAGGGTTCCAACGAGTTATTGATGTATTTATTTTGTTAGAGAGAGATTCGAAATTAAATTTAAGAGTATCTGGAATACGGGGGGCAAACCAGATTCCTAAGTATTTAATCTTTGTGGGCTGCCAGGAAAAGCAAGAAGAGTCAAAGAGATGTTTTTGGCATAAGGGGTTTAAAGGTAAGATTTCACATTTATCTGTGTTAAGACGATAACCTGAAACGGTAGAGAAAGAAGAAACTTGACGAAGGAAGGAAGGGAGAGTTGTTTGAGGGTTTGAGCAATAAAATAAAATGTCATCAGCGTAAACAGACAATTTAGCTTGTTGGTGAGGACCATATTGAAAACCAGTGATCGTGTCATCAAGTCTAATTTTAGTTAAAAAGGGTTCTAAGGCTATAATAAACAATAGAGGGGACAGTGGGCATCCTTGACGAACCCCTCTTCGGAGAGGAAAGTAATCGGAAATCATACTATTTGCAAAGATTGAAGCATGGGGGCTAGAGTAGAGTAGAGAGATTAGAGAAATGAATTTAGGGGGAAAGCCAAACCATTGGAGAGCTTGGAACATAAAGTCCCAACCAATTCTGTCGAATGCTTTTTCAGCGTCTAGGGAGATAGCAGCAAGGGGGGAAGAAAGGGATGGAGCTTTACTCAAAATATTAAAGAAGACACGGGAATTATCTGATGATAGGCGACCCTTAACGAATCCGGATTGTTCAGGACCTATAAGTTCTGGTAATAAGGGATCTAATCGGAGAGCTATAATTTTGGCGAAAATTTTATAATCAGTATTTACTAGTGATATGGGACGATAATTCTTACAAAGGGTATGATCTTTATCTGGTTTAGGTATTAAACAAATCAATGCTTCTTGGAAAGTTCCTTGAGAGGATCCGGAGGCCGCAAAAGATTGGAATAGGGAATGCAATTTTGGGAGAAGAAGGGAGGAGAAGTGATTATAGAACTCAATGGTAAAACCATCGGGCCCTGGGGCTTTACCTCGACGAAGAATAGAGATTGCATGAGAAATTTCCGATTGGCTAATGTCCAAATCCAATGAGTGAAAATCAAGATGGTAAGCTTCCGGAGGAGGGATGTTTTGAAAGTATGAAAGAAGATCTTGAGGGTCGGGAGTAGATTCGGGAGTGTAGAGATTTTGGTAAAAGGAAACAAATTGAACTAGTATGTCTTTATCTTTAAAGAAAGATACGCCATTTGGGTTTTGCAAGGATTCAATTTTTGTACGTTCTTTACGTAACTTAAGGTAATTGGCCAGGAGTTTGCCCATCTTGTTTTGTCCGCCGTAGTAGCGGGAATTGCATTTTAGAAGAGAGTTAGAGGCGGCGTTGGTGGTAAATTTATTGAAATCAAATTTGGCTGAAATTAAGTCACGTAGAGAAGATTCAGAATTTGAGTTATAGTACGCATATTCCAATTTCTTAATTTTATCCAAAAGTTGAGTTGACTTAGAGATTGATTGTTTTTTCTTTTGGGAGACAAAATTAATGATAAAACCTCGAGCAGCTGCCTTAAACGAGTCCCAAATCATAACAAAAGGAGATTCAGGAAGATGGTTAAGTGTAAAAAATTCAGTAGAAAATTGTTTAAATTGGGTGCAAAAATTAGAATCAAGGAGTAAAGAATTATTAAATCTCCAACGGCCTGAATGAGGGGAGTAAGGAATAAGATCAATGTCCACAAAAACGGGAGCGTGGTCAGAAATTAGAATGGAGCCTATGTCTGAATGAATGGCAAGTTGAGCCAATGGTTTGCTAAGAAAAAGGTCATCAATACGTGATTGGGAGTGATGTGTAGGGGAGTAGAAAGAGTATTCTCTGAGGTCAGGGTTACAAAGCCTCCAAATGTCAACTAATGCAGTATTCTGTATAGAGGAGATAAACTGGGTATGCATTTTGGAAGGAACAAATTTAACTTTTGAATTTCTATCAATAAAAGGGTCATAAACTTGGTTGCAGTCACCGCCAAGAATAACGTATTGGTCATTGAGGGTAACAAGTTTGTTCGAAATAGCAGGCCAGAACAATTTATCAACACCAGTAGGGGCATAAACATTGAAAATAACTAGAGGTATTTTATCTATAAGAAGATTAACAAGTACCCAACGACCATCATCGTCGCACTCTTGAGATACAATTGTAACATTTAACTTTTTATGACAGAGTATAACTGTACCATTTTTCTTACCTACAGCAGGTGAATAAAGAACATGACCCACCCAACATCGTTTAAGTTTAGTAGCCTCTAAATCTGTAAGGTGGGATTCTTGAAGGAGAGCTACATCTGCCTTAAGTCTGGTTAAATGCGTTAAAACTCGTTGACGTTTAATGGGGTTATTTAACCCCTTAACATTCCAGGTGACTACTCGGAATGTACATTAGCATGAGAATGATATAAGAGAAAAGAGAAAAATGGAATAGAAAAGTAGTTGAGAAAGGTTGAGAGAAGTAGTAAGATTGCAAGAACAGATGTATGAGAGAGATAGAGAGAAAAGGTGAGAGTAAGAGAAATAAGAGATAAAGAAAGGAGTAGAAAAGAAGATAAGAGAGAACAAGGCAAGAGAAGAGACATAACAACAAATACAAATGAGAACTGAGGGGTGACGACGCCAGAAGAGGACGACATCAACAACAGAGACTCACGTCATCGAACACCGGAGGAACCAGCTTAGGATCAATTGAAGGGAGCAGAAACTACACCGGGACGGGGAACAAAAGGAGAGGATCTGTGATGAGACAAAAATGGAAAAGAGAAGTTAGGAGTACATAAGAACGCCAAATGTAGGAAATACGCAACATTAGAACGAAGTAAACAAGAAATATGTGTAAACAATAGGATAGGGGAAGTCGATACTAGGCACAGTAGGGAAAACAAAAGGATAAACATTTTAGTCAATCAGGAAAACACATAAATGATTAAACTGGTCTTGCAGTGTCCATGTTGATGGTTTCATGGTGACGGAGGAATTCTTCAAGGACTCGAGGATCTTCAAAAGTCGTTGTCTTTTCTTTATACGTGACCTTGAAGAGGCAAGGGTGGAGGAGACCGAATCTGGCACCAAGGTCTCGCAATCGTGGTCGTAGATCAAGAAATTGTTTCCTGCGGTCAGCTGTCACTTTGGCTACATCTTGAGATAGATACAGACGGTGACCTTCCCATATAATCTGTTTCTTTGCTTTGGCTGCCGAGAGTACTTGAAGTAAATCAGTATATTGTAGGAAGAGCATGATGACTCCGCGGGGTTTGGAGGAAACTTTCGGACCCAGTCTATGAGCACGTTGAATGTTAAGTGTGACAGAAGATGGAAGATCCAAAATTTTTGGTAAAAAGGTTTGGAAGAAGGAGGTTGGATTGGACCCTTCTGTGAGCTCTGGAAGATTATAAAGGCGTAGGTTATTGCGACGATTTCTATTTTCCAACTCTTCAGTCTGTCGTCTTAAGAGAGAGACATCCTTCTCCAATGTGGAAATTCTAGAGCAGGAAGTTCGTAAAGCCTCCGTTGATTGTTCCACTAACAGGACTCTGGATTCGAGAGTGGACCATTTATCATGAAGAAATTGCAGTGTTTTAGTAGTTTCCGCCATGAAGGGTTTAAGTGCTCGTAGTTCTTCAAGAATAAGATCCATGGATGCGGATGATGTCTCAGAACCTGGAGATGGAGGATCTTTCTTGTGACGTTTCGTGGAGCCGGGTTGTAGAAGTTTACTGGTGACAGTAGCTTTAGGTATTGCCCCACGAGTAACATCCGCTTTAGGAGGAATGGTGTCATCCATGGCCTGCGTCGTCGAGTCAGAGTCTGAGGAATGACGCGGTTTGGTCTTGGAAGCCGTGAGCTTGAGAGTGCGCAGTTTCCCCATATATGGTATGGGAGATAAATAATAATGTTCCTGCAGATTCAGAAGACAGAAGTTCTGTGAAGAAGGCACTCTTTAATATGAAAAAATAGTAGTGCTATGATATATAGAGCTCAGGATATTGATGTCACAACCGAGGTGCACAGAAGAAAGAAAAATACGTCACACAATGGACATCAGTAGAATAAAGGTGCACGCAAAAAGACTGGAATTGCACTGCATATATTGAGCATGAGAAGGGAAAATGTCTGCATCATGTGAAGGAACAGATAAACATTGTTGAGGGTAGCCAGAAACACATGGTATCCTGTTTGGTACAGTCCATTAAAGAGTGGCGCTTAAATGAAGACTCAGTTTGAAAACAGTATTCAGCGTGAATAAAGCGTGAAGAAACAGGGGTATTAAAGGCTGAAAAACGCCACCGGGAGGTTTCAGCTAATGAGGAACACCAATATTGCGCATATCATCTTCGCTGCTGTGTTTGGGTGTCATAAGAAAAACACCGTACCGTGACGCAGGTCTTCCGCTGACAGAGACTGGAGACGCGGCAAAAGATGACAGGAAATGGCGGCCGCCGGAAAGCGCGCCGCGTCAGTCACGAAGACGATGCATGTAGATGGAGTAGAGGGACGCAGGTGGAGTCAAACTGCTCACCTCATGCTCCGATGCAAGAAAAGGAAGTCGGCGTCCAGAGAGGTGCAGTAAAAGATGACAAAACTGCTGGTATCGGCGCTCGATGTCCGGAGCTCCGCAGTCAAGCCGCCATCTTGTGCGGCGCTCAAGCCACCGTTTGGAACTTCTGAGGAAATCTCAAAACTCAACATCCTAGAAACTCCTTGGAACTGTTGAAAATGTCTGTCGCTAATGGAAACCTGTGGGTCCTTGTGAGTCCTAAAAGGTCCTTGAATTTTCAAAATGTGAAAGAAACCAGGCAGGGAAGTGTAATATAACGTCACCGGTGTTAGACCTTCTGGTTTGGTTGGATCTACTGAAGAAACCTCAAAACCCAACATTTTAGAAACCACGTGGCAGAGTGAAAAGATTATTTTATATGTGGATCCCTATGGAACCCTGAAGTTCCGGGCTGTGAATAAAACTGGGCAGTGAAATTTAAGATCACCATTGTTAGACATTCTACTATCTCTCAATTTTATCAATTCTAATTCTTTAGAGGACACAAAAGTAAGCTGGTCCACCTAAATTCACTTCATCAATGACATTGGTGAAGTGTGGCTCAATGGTTAGAGCGGCAGACCCTGATGCAGAAGTCTAGCCCGGGACCAGGGTTCAATTCCCCCCTCGGCGGGTCTTGGGCTCAATTTCCTCGGACCTGTTAATTCTCGCCTCGGTGCCTATTCTATTCATGGATCCCACTCTGCAATTCTGGGCAATAGCTTGCTTAATCTACACAACGGCCCCAACAACGCTGGGATCCCTGGCTTCACCTTGGGGGTGCCCAGGAGTGGGCACTTCACAGGGAAAGGCCAGGAAGGGTTCCTCAGCTGGTATTTGTACAAGTGCCGAGATGCCTCCGGGTAGTCGTGTGCTATACAAGTACATTTACATTTACATTGTTTCTAGGCCCGGCTGTTATGTGGCAAACTGATGCATGCTGTATGTAGGCATTTTATATTGCTTTAATTTAAGTAACTCAACTAACAGCACCTAGAATGCTTGACACTGGAAACTGATGACACAGAGTGAGACAATGGAAGTGTCCCTCGCACCGAGCACATATGCTGCTCATGAAGAAGCATTGCAAACTTCCTTCATAGAGAGCAGGTGAAGCACTTGCAGCATTGCAAGCTTCCATCATACATCTTCAAACAGCAATTACAGCATAAAGAGAAGTACCACAATTGTTTGTCATCCAGAGTGCTTACTTCACAGGATGCATCAGTGCAAGCTTCACTCCCACAGCACGACCAGCACTAAAGATGCAGTGCAAGCCTGGAACTGAAAACTCGGAGCAGCAGGCAACCATAGCCCTCTTGTTGGTGTACGGCAACAAGACAATATCTCATACAGAAACATTGTTTTACATAAATACTGTGTCTTTACAGAAATATCGGCACCCTTGGAGGTATATTTTTCAGTTTTAACTCAAATAGGAGGTCAATATTGTTTTTAGACTTTATTTAGTAGAGAGGATTAATAGCAAACAATACTCTGAAAAAGATTTTCTGGTACCACACTTTCTCAAAACATTATGAAAAAATCCAGGGTCTATCTTAAATATAAAGATACCCCCATAAGCTGTGGTGTTAGATCGGAAGCCATTGGGTCAAAAAATAATAGCTACAATTGGTGTTTGATCCCCAATGCAATAAGTCTTTGTGCCGTGGGTGGGCAAGAAGGGTTGATTTCCTTTTCATGACATTTAAAATCCAGCTTTTTCTTAGGAAATTGTCTTCTGAATGTGTCCCAAACACATGGTTTGCTATGTGGGTTGTGAGTTAGGACTTGTCAAAATGCTCTGTATGATAAATAGCAATAACATATTTTTCAGGCTTGTTAGGAAGATTTGTATTTGCCTGATTTACTGAGATGCCTTAAGACACACATAACTGTCATGGTTTGATGCTCTCTTTCTTTTCCCTTCCATAGGTCGGCGAGAGTGATAGAATCTCTCCAACAGACATCTCCAGGGAGACAGAGAGGAGGAGAGCCAGAAAGATTCAGAGCTTTTATCCCCCGTTGGACTCAGCATTACACTACCCATCAGGAGATGGTGAAACAGAGGTAAAGCCCCTGGTGGCTGCTTTTAGCCAGCCACCAGACCAATAGTTACATTTTAACACTATGTGTAGTGTGCTACTGGTTAATTTGCAGACATTATGTACTAGTTGACAAGTAGCCATGCAAATATCAAAGAAATGTAACTGTTTATCCGGTGGCCGGATCAATTGAAAATCATATTCTAATTGCTCAGCAGCCTGCTAATAGCATAAAACTTCACTATTTAGCCAGCTACTGACAACATTAAAGAGATTAGACACTATCTGGGTGGCAGCCAGGTAGATAGTTAAGAAAGGTCATAATGTACTAGGTCGGCTCTACTTAGTTAATTCTGTATTTTTTACCTAAGGGAACGAATAAATTCATTATTTAATTGGCTGTTGACTTAATAGACTTAATAGAATATATATGTCCTATTTGGAAGGCAGCAGGTAAATAGCAAGGAAACTTTACTGTTACCCTGATGCCACGTATATATTATCAAATATGTACTGTCTGGCTGGTAGACGGGCAGAGAGCAAAGAAACATTATTATTTACAAGACCACTGTCTACATTGCAGAGATTGTGCATGGTTTTCTTACCATCATAGATAACTGTGATATGTACCTATTGTACTTTGCCGCAATTTTGCAGTTGGTAAAATTTGTGAAGAAATGGTCTGAAAATCTGTGTTTTCATTAGAAGATAAGGAGTTTGCTAAAGACCCCTAAAATCAGTAAGTTCGGGTGACCTCTGTAGATGTGGTTATTTCTGCGGAAGCCTATCAAATCCAGTACAAAACAACAAATAGAAAATCCATAGCTTTTGGGAAACTGGTTTTGTTGTGGTGGCTTGATGGGCTATGGTTTTCAGTGTCTCTGTATGCCTCTTATCCTTTCTTGACTCATAGTTACCATCAGTGCACTGTAAAGTAGGCAATCCCTGGAGTTGATTTGTTTGAACTTCTGAGGAAACTTCAAAACCCACCATCTTAGAAACCACTTGACACAGTTGAAATTTCTGGTCGCTTGTAGAAGCCTGTGGGTCCTTCTGGGTGCCAAAAGATCCTTGAATTTTCACAATGTGAATTGAACTGGGCAGGGTAATGTAATATAAAGTCACCAGTGTCAGACCTTCTGATTTGGTTAGATCTACTGATGAAATATCAAAACCCAACATCTTAGAAACCACGTGGCAGATTAGAAAGACTCTTTCACTTGTGGATCCCTATGGATCTCTGAGGTTTTTGTAGTGTGAATGAAACTGGGCAGGAATGTGTAATTTAAAGGCATTAGTGTCAGACCTTCTACTATCTCTCAAGTTAATCAATTCTCAAACGTAAGGTGGCCACCTAAATCCACTTCAGCACATACATTGTTACCAGCCCCAGTCTGTCATAAGGCTTTTGATGCATTCTGGATTTGGTAGATTTATTTTGCTTTTATTTAAATAGCACGACTAACAGCATCTCCCAGGGCCAAGACAGGAAGCAGTGTGTGTGATGATATAAAGGGAGACAGTGGGAGTGTCCCTCACACAGAGCACACATGCTACTCATGCTGAAGCATTGCAAGCTGTCTTCATAGAGACCAAGTGCATCACTTGCAGCATTGCATGCTTCCCTCATACGTCCTTCACACATCAAGCACCGCATTAGGAGAATCAGTACAATTGTTTGTCATCTGGAGTAGTTACTTCATAGGACACATCAGTACAATCTTCCCTCCCACTGTACGTCCAGCACTTAAGATGCAGTGCAAGCTTCGAACAAAAAACTTGGACGAGCTGGCTACACAAAGAATCCATGAATCTTTGGTGGTGACCATAGCACTCTTGTTGGGGTACAGCAGAATATCTCATACAGAAAGTTTGTCGCATATATACTGTGCGTCTTTACAGAAATATCGGCCCATAGGGAGTAGATTTTTTACTTTTAAATCCAATAGGATGGTAAAAGGACAACATTTTTGTAGACTATATTTAGGAAACAAAATATACAGAAAAGAGATCAAACATCACTAAAGCGATTGTTAAAATTTTTAAATTACAGTGTGTCCCAGTAGCAACCTATGGGGAAGAAGTATGGGGCATTGTGAATAGTACCACTATCCAGCAAGAAGAAAACAGGTTTTGCAGGAAATTGTTAAGTGTGCCAATTTTTACATCCAATTTTATTGCACACAATGAACTAAACTTACAATTTGTCTAAAATGTTGTTAGTGCCCGACCAGTGCTATTCTGGCATTCAGTTTGGATGAATCATTCAGCGACATTTACACAAGAGATGATAACTGACTGTTTAAGCTGTGATAGAGGGATGAAGATCCCGTGGCTTTTATATGTGTATACCAACTTGCGCAAAATAGGCATGGATAATATCTTTGTTAATCAAAGTTACGCCAGTACAGTCAAGAAATCTGAAATAAAGGAAGCACTATATGCACTTTATTCATCAAGAAGATCTAAGATTGAACAGAGGAAATCTACAGTTGTTAGGTACCTGAACATTCTTTTGCATTGTATCTAACATTACCGCTGACAAATTGGGAAAGAAGTCTCTTGTTTAGATTAAGGGCTGGCTCCATCAGGTACTTGCTAAACTTTCCCTTGGGTCACCAGCCAAGTACAGTTAAAATCAGTTGCCCTTGTAATGGGCAAAGTACTCAAAATGATTTGCACTTTCTTTTTTCCTGTAAATACTATCTGAAATATATAAAATGGCTTTTAATTCCGTTTTTTAAAAAAACATAGACCTATTACCACTGTTAATTCTTGACAATGAGGAAATAATCTGTCGTATTTGTACTTTTTTTAAAATCCCTGTTCATGCTCGTAAGATGATGGAAAATGCCTAAAAGCAATACTTCGCCCGTTTTATCTCTAATTTTGTATTTTTAATGGAACATAGATCTTTATGAATTGTGTATTAAGATATGTGCTTTTATGAATTTCTGCAATTCAAATAAAGATTTTTGAACTGAACTGAACATACAGCAAATAGTACTTTGAAAATTATTTTCTGGTACCAAAAACTCCCGCCAACATTATGATAAAAAAAAAACAGGGTCTACCCTAAATACCCCCAAAGTGTGAGGGGTTAGATCTGAAGCTAATGGCTTAAAAACAATATCTAAGTAAGAAACAGATTGATTCCCTTGGGTAGTATACACGAAAAGCTAGAACATTAGCTATAACAAAGTGAAATTTTACTCCTCAAATTAAAAATATAAACAACATTCAAAGTACATAACAATTTATTGAAATATTAAAAAAACATACAATACATTTGTAAAATAGTATAAACACACAATTAAAAACAGATATATCTTTTTGTGACCTGCACAAAAATATAGGACAGACAAAACTAAATTGTAAATCATAAAACTTGAAAGTTTACAAGGCATACATTCACGGAAAACGTTTCAAACTGCCCTGGTGTTACAACCTCACAATCTTATATGCATCAGGGAGGAACAACATGAATTGTACTTAAGCTTGCGTCGACGCGTTTCGGTGGTTTTGCGTTTGATTCGGTGCCACCTTTATCAAGACTGTAATTTTCGTTGTCTGTCATACAGTTGGATCCTCATAGATCTCCTAAGATGGATATACATGAAATTAGATATCTAATTTTCAAAACAGAATAACTCCATCTACTACAATGATTCTAATCTGTATGTCATCTTAACAGTGCTTTACGGAGAATAAGTTGGAACATCACTTATTTCTTCTTGGAGCTTAGAGGTTATCTACACCTTAAGGTTATAGACCCTACTTCGACTAATTGTTGGGGCTTGATTTTAAATTAAGATCCCATGATATGGGATATTAATTTAGTGGATGAACTAGAGAAATGGTTAGCACTCTATTGTGGGGAAGGCTAATAAAAAGCTTCCTATCTATAGATCTTTTTCTCTAAGCCTCTCAGTATATGCATACCTGTATGTTTCTTTAACGTATCGTTTCTTATAAGTTGTAGTGGCTGTGATTCTCAGATAATCAAAAGATGTTTTTACCATCTACAAAGGGAAGAACATGTACCCACTTGATTACTTCTATGTTGAATTATATTTGGAACCTCTTATATTCTAGGTCTATATTAAAAGGAACATACCTGCGGACTATTATAATCATTCCTATCCAATAACGATTGTGGAATTTAGTTCAGGTCCGTCGATCTGTGGTAATTAGCCGACCGTTCTATCTGGCAAACGTCAGGGAGTACTGCTGGGTCGATTCTGGGAATGGGCTAAGTGAGCCGTTCTACAGTGGAAATAGAAATTGGGAAAAAAACCTATTTTAGGATGTACCTCTATGTTGGTAACTAGAGTGCTACACTAAGAACACATGGGCATAAGTAAAGACACTATCGAATTCTTACCAATATATGTGGACCACTTGTTGTCAAAAAACGTTTAAGAAGGCGCGGTGTGCTGCCTTGTTCTAATTGCAAACGGGGTATTTCGGATAGTCGTATCCCCTAGGGAGGTAAGAATAAAACTCTAATTAAAAACGGGTTTACAAAAGATTTTAACGACTAGCCTATAAAACGGAGCCCTGTTGGGGAGATTCTTACCTGTTTTTGCTGTAGCCTTGCTTCACTACGGGTGTCTGTTCTTCAAATGAGAGATTGCGAGTGAACACCCGCCTCTTCTCAAATACTTCCTGCTTGATGGTGATTGGCTATAGAGTGGCTGTCATTAAGGCCAATGGGAGCACGCTACTGTCAAGTAGCTCTATTTGCATATAAGCTGTCCTATCGTAACGTGGTGTTAGAGAACACGTTGCTGGTGGGCGTTTCCTAGTTAGGTTAAATATAGTTCCCTATTTGGTCCTCACCCGGATATGGGTTTCTCTCAAACGTTTTAATGTGCGCACCAGGGAAATGATTGATTGTCACAAATACTATCTGGCTAATCCCGTAAACAAATGGCTTGGAAATTGAATTAACTGGGGCAGCGTCTGCTATCTATAGAGTATTAGTTCTGTTGTTGTAAATTTAGCCGGTTGTGCTCTAATTGATAAGGAAAGTCTCAATTTAACTCATGACACTAATGGGAGCGAGCTACTATCCAATACCTATATATGCATGATAGGTTATCCTATGGTTACGTTGTCTTGGGGGACACGTCTCTGGTGGGCGTGTCCTCGCAGGGTTAGGTACTATATCCTTATGGCTCCTCGCCCGAAAACGGATTTGTTGCTAGCGTCTCAATGGGCGCTGCAGGGAAATGAGCAGTTATAGGAAATACACACTGTAGAATCCGGTAATGATGGTTGAATAATCCTACTGACTGGGGCAGTGTCTATTACTGTTGGTATCTTGAGATATTATGTCTCGACTGGTTTTGCTCAAATTTTTAAGGAGAAGCCACAAATTTGCAGATAACTCCCTCATCTCCCTAATTGCTGGGAGCCACTTATTTCTATAATAACAGGGATATCACAGCTATCAGATATAAGACTATAGAGAGGCTGGGTTGTTTGCCTTACAAACACTTTGCCCAATCTTCTCTGGTATTCAGACCCCTATCTATAGTATCAAGGTAGCAGAAATACCATTGTTCTCTTCTTTTTCTTAATCTATCTATGTCGCCACCTCTTCTGGTTTGTCTTACCTTCTCTAGTATGAACCATCTGAGATCTTCGCAAGAGTGCTGCTTATCTTTGTAATGTTCAGTCAATGGCGCATTAGTTTTAGAAGTACGTATTGCTGATTTGTGCTCCAAAACTCTGGTGCGGAGCTCTCTACTTGTTTCGCCCACGTACCCTAGATTGCATGGGCACAATAGTAAGTATACTATATTCTGGCTACGGCAATTATTGAAAGTCCTGGGTTTTAACTCCCTGTCGTTGTATTTGAAATTGCTGCCTAAAATGCAGTGTGGGCAGATGGAACAGGTTCCACATTTATAGTTTCCTACAGCAATATTTCCTGACAGTGTGAGCTGTTGTTCTTTTGCAGTGGGGTAAGTATGTCATCAAAAACAGCCTAGTACATACTTACCCCACTGCAAAAGAACAACAGCTCACACTGTCAGGAAATATTGCTGTAGGAAACTATAAATGTGGAACCTGTTCCATCTGCCCACACTGCATTTTAGGCAGCAATTTCAAATACAACGACAGGGAGTTAAAACCCAGGACTTTCAATAATTGCCGTAGCCAGAATATAGTATACTTACTATTGTGCCCATGCAATCTAGGGTACGTGGGCGAAACAAGTAGAGAGCTCCGCACCAGAGTTTTGGAGCACAAATCAGCAATACGTACTTCTAAAACTAATGCGCCATTGACTGAACATTACAAAGATAAGCAGCACTCTTGCGAAGATCTCAGATGGTTCATACTAGAGAAGGTAAGACAAACCAGAAGAGGTGGCGACATAGATAGATTAAGAAAAAGAAGAGAACAATGGTATTTCTGCTACCTTGATACTATAGATAGGGGTCTGAATACCAGAGAAGATTGGGCAAAGTGTTTGTAAGGCAAACAACCCAGCCTCTCTATAGTCTTATATCTGATAGCTGTGATATCCCTGTTATTATAGAAATAAGTGGCTCCCAGCAATTAGGGAGATGAGGGAGTTATCTGCAAATTTGTGGCTTCTCCTTAAAAATTTGAGCAAAACCAGTCGAGACATAATATCTCAAGATACCAACAGTAATAGACACTGCCCCAGTCAGTAGGATTATTCAACCATCATTACCGGATTCTACAGTGTGTATTTCCTATAACTGCTCATTTCCCTGCAGCGCCCATTGAGACGCTAGCAACAAATCCGTTTTCGGGCGAGGAGCCATAAGGATATAGTACCTAACCCTGCGAGGACACGCCCACCAGAGACGTGTCCCCCAAGACAACGTAACCATAGGATAACCTATCATGCATATATAGGTATTGGATAGTAGCTCGCTCCCATTAGTGTCATGAGTTAAATTGAGACTTTCCTTATCAATTAGAGCACAACCGGCTAAATTTACAACAACAGAACTAATACTCTATAGATAGCAGACGCTGCCCCAGTTAATTCAATTTCCAAGCCATTTGTTTACGGGATTAGCCAGATAGTATTTGTGACAATCAATCATTTCCCTGGTGCGCACATTAAAACGTTTGAGAGAAACCCATATCCGGGTGAGGACCAAATAGGGAACTATATTTAACCTAACTAGGAAACGCCCACCAGCAACGTGTTCTCTAACACCACGTTACGATAGGACAGCTTATATGCAAATAGAGCTACTTGACAGTAGCGTGCTCCCATTGGCCTTAATGACAGCCACTCTATAGCCAATCACCATCAAGCAGGAAGTATTTGAGAAGAGGCGGGTGTTCACTCGCAATCTCTCATTTGAAGAACAGACACCCGTAGTGAAGCAAGGCTACAGCAAAAACAGGTAAGAATCTCCCCAACAGGGCTCCGTTTTATAGGCTAGTCGTTAAAATCTTTTGTAAACCCGTTTTTAATTAGAGTTTTATTCTTACCTCCCTAGGGGATACGACTATCCGAAATACCCCGTTTGCAATTAGAACAAGGCAGCACACCGCGCCTTCTTAAACGTTTTTTGACAACAAGTGGTCCACATATATTGGTAAGAATTCGATAGTGTCTTTACTTATGCCCATGTGTTCTTAGTGTAGCACTCTAGTTACCAACATAGAGGTACATCCTAAAATAGGTTTTTTTCCCAATTTCTATTTCCACTGTAGAACGGCTCACTTAGCCCATTCCCAGAATCGACCCAGCAGTACTCCCTGACGTTTGCCAGATAGAACGGTCGGCTAATTACCACAGATCGACGGACCTGAACTAAATTCCACAATCGTTATTGGATAGGAATGATTATAATATTCCGCAGGTATGTTCCTTTTAATATAGACCTAGAATATAAGAGGTTCCAAATATAATTCAACATAGAAGTAATCAAGTGGGTACATGTTCTTCCCTTTGTAGATGGTAAAAACATCTTTTGATTATCTGAGAATCACAGCCACTACAACTTATAAGAAACGATACGTTAAAGAAACATACAGGTATGCATATACTGAGAGGCTTAGAGAAAAAGATCTATAGATAGGAAGCTTTTTATTAGCCTTCCCCACAATAGAGTGCTAACCATTTCTCTAGTTCATCCACTAAATTAATATCCCATATCATGGGATCTTAATTTAAAATCAAGCCCCAACAATTAGTCGAAGTAGGGTCTATAACCTTAAGGTGTAGATAACCTCTAAGCTCCAAGAAGAAATAAGTGATGTTCCAACTTATTCTCCGTAAAGCACTGTTAAGATGACATACAGATTAGAATCATTGTAGTAGATGGAGTTATTCTGTTTTGAAAATTAGATATCTAATTTCATGTATATCCATTTTAGGAGATCTATGAGGATCCAACTGTATGACAGACAACGAAAATTACAGTCTTGATAAAGGTGGCACCGAATCAAACGCAAAACCACCGAAACGCGTCGACGCAAGCTTAAGTACAATTCATGTTGTTCCTCCCTGATGCATATAAGATTGTGAGGTTGTAACACCAGGGCAGTTTGAAACGTTTTCCGTGAATGTATGCCTTGTAAACTTTCAAGTTTTATGATTTACAATTTAGTTTTGTCTGTCCTATATTTTTGTGCAGGTCACAAAAAGATATATCTGTTTTTAATTGTGTGTTTATACTATTTTACAAATGTATTGTATGTTTTTTTAATATTTCAATAAATTGTTATGTACTTTGAATGTTGTTTATATTTTTAATTTGAGGAGTAAAATTTCACTTTGTTATAGCTAATGTTCTAGCTTTTCGTGTATACTACCCAAGGGAATCAATCTGTTTCTTACTTAGGTCTAAGACCCCAATTCCCTTGCTTGTTTCAAGGGGTTCCTCTCTATCTTTACATTAAAAACAATATCTACAATTGGAATTTGGTCTGCAATGTTAGGAGTTTCTGCTCTCTGAGTGGAGAAGGTGGGTTGATTCCCTATTGGTGAAATCCAGTTTCTCTAAGGTAATTGTCTCCTGCATGTGACCCAGATACAAGCTTTGCTATGTGTGCTGTAAGTTGGGGCGTTTCATAATGCTCTGTATGCTCTATATGATGGGCAGCAATAACATATGTTTGAGGCTTGTTAGATTGATTTGGCTGATTTAAATAGAGGCCCTATGATACAGAAACCTGTCATGGTTTAATGCTCTCTTTATTTTCGCTTCCATAGGTCTGTGAGAGTGATAGAATCTCACACACAGAAATCACCAGGGAGACTGAGAGGAGGAGAGCCACGAAGATTCAGAGCTTTTATCGTCCACCGGACTCCACAATAAACTTCCCATCAGTAGAAGTCGAAGCAGAGGTAAAGCCCTTGGTGGCTGCCTTTTAGCCAGCCACCAGATCAATAGTTCCATTTTGCTGCTATTTTTAGTGCGCTACTGGTTAGTTCACTGACACTTTATACTATTTGGCAAGTAAAGTCTATAAAAAGGGAGACAGGGGGTGACTGAAGGTCCAGCATACACGCCCCCAATCCTGTAAGTTCCATCAGAAGTCTGCATCAGTTCCTAAGAAAAGGGTAGGGGTAGGCCGGAGGCACCTTATGTGTCAGGGGATCTGATCCTTTAGGAGCAAGAGCCATTGATAGAGCGCGCAGGTCACCCGGGTCACCGAGTTTACCAATTTTCCACGCACTGAGCCCAAGGCGTGCACACAAATGACAATGTTTCTGCGTGAGCCGGGTGAAATCCTTAGCACGCTACTATGAGTAATTCGGGGGGTGACTTCATACCACTGCTGATCATGTACCTGACTTACCAAAGGCACATTACTCCTGATGGATCAGGAGCTAGCAGGGAATAGGTGACAGGATTCCTAGAAGAAATACACCTTATAAACCAAAATACATTTATCCACTCTATATACTGTAAAATGACCACAGACACCTGATGAGTTTTTAAAGGTTTATCAAAAGATTTCAGAATGAATATGTCAAGATGGCAAGCCAAATACACAATAACACATCAAGTGTTAAAATTAATGCCACAATGTAACTATGGATTAGGGCAAGAACCATTAGAACAATTGAGAGCACTGAAGGTAATAGGCTATTCACCGCAAACTTAAACTAGGGCAAGGGACAGGAAACAGGACCTAATACGAGTACTTAACTAGGCTAGTTATGCTATTCTTACTGAATTTCACTGCAATCATGCTAAGAGAAAGGGGAAAAATGGAACATACTACTATAATATGACGATTTAATAATGTCCTACGGGTAGGGAAAAAGTGGAACAATTCTAATAAACAATTGCATATAAGTTGCTTTCAAAGGCAATAGGGCAATATCACAGGCAAGAGTGCTTTATTGAGAAAAAGGAGAGAGAGAGAGAGAGATAGAAAGACGTAAACCCACAGATTGATAATTACCTAGTTAGGAAGGAGGACTAACCCTGGCCATGGGTCAGTTTGGGAAGACGGGGACAAGGACCCTCAAGGAAAGGAATACCAGAATGCGAGCAGGTACAGCTCACGGACAGTCAGGACAGGATACCCCTCAGGTTTGGGTCAGGGCTGGGCTTCACCAAGGTACGACCAACACCCACAGCTTCAGATGCAACGCCTGCGTTACCCCTCTCTGCAGGTAATCCGCCAGTAACCCCGATTGGGTTTTCGAATTTCCCCAGCAAAGTGCTTCGCCAGCACTTAGGACTATTTTCCACCCCTAGGGGCTTGTGGAAAAATATGGACAGAGTGCTCCGCAGCACTCTAGATTGAGCACCTATAGAGTTCGTAGGGTCAGTGACAGGTCTGCTACTCGGACAAGTCGGACAATTTTCCTAAGCTACACTAGGACAATTATACAGTTTGGGGACCCTTAGACCACCCACTAATGTTGCAAGTGACAGTTTCCCACATTATGATTGGTCAGGAGAGGTGACCTGGTCATTGTCACCTCCTAGAATTCAGTGTTCTCATCATTAATATTAAGATTTGCACACCCGCCCCTTGGGTTCACGTTCCCAGGCATAGGAATACAGAAGACAATACAAGTGCATAGCATATAGCAACAGTGTTGCTTCGCTCAAGGTAGGATTCAGTCTCCTGGAGAGGGTTCCCAGGCGCATTGGGCTTCAGGAGCCAGCTGGCTTGTTTTAGCTTCTGCGCAGTGAGGTTTCTCCCAGGTCACATGACAGGTTTCAGAGGAGCTTCATCATGGCGTAGCTCATGTGTGCCCCAGCCCCCAGAGACGCGGTACATGAAAAGTAAGCGAGAACAAATTAGAATCATACATAAAAATGATCACACTGTATACCGTGATAGAATTTAACACACCCCTTATTTTATAACATCTATAGTATTAAAGTTTAGTGCGAAAAGACAGATAGGTGAAAGCAGCGGTAGCAAGCAGAGAGCGTGGTGAGAGACAAGCGGCCATCTTTGCATCAGTGCGCATGAGCAACACAATCCCTCCAAAATGCGAGTGCGTCACATCACATGGGTATGACCGACGCATGCGCAGACTGGATTTCTGCGAAGCAGCCATTTCCTTAGTGCAAGCATTGTGAGGATGAAAAGACACACAGGCAAGCCTCTCGGGGACACCCGCGTGTTGGGGAAAATGCTAAATAAATGACGGACAGTTGGATTAATATGATTATACGTTAGGCGAGGTTCATGAGTGAGAGCAAGTCGCTTTACGTGCGAATCCTTGCTCCATCAATCCCCTCTTTGATGATATTTACTATCATCACTACAAAGGAAACAGATGCCAACTTTCACTCTTCCATATCATGCATCTCAATCTCGACAAATTTATTATTTATTTTTCTTTCGGCTTCTCTATGAGAGTGGTGATTCTTTACCTTCTTGTATATTTGATTCCTCAATTCTTCTAATTCTAACTCATCAATATTTCTTTTCACCCCTCTCTTATTCACTGTGTACTTCTTTTTACATTTTTGACATTTACAGCAGATGAATATGACCAGAACAACCACACCTATTCCGATTATTGGCATCAGTATTTTCCACAGAAGATTTCTACCTAAGTTAGAAAACCAACTACCTATTGAGGAGAGACCTCCAGTCAGTCTCGTCCAGGCACTGTCAACCTCCAATAGTTTGAGCTCTTTTTCCAAATTAGTTATATTCCTTACATATCTTTTAAGTTCAATACTTTTATCAGGTATATAGGTGCAACAATGTTGCGCCTTCAGCATTCTACAGACTCCGCCCTCTTTTGCCAATAAGGTGTCAAGAGCAAGGCGATTCTGTAAAACCATTGATCTGATCGCAACCATCTCAGTATTGACCAGCAGGAATCCAGCAGCAGTGTCAGTAGATAACCGATCCACTACTGTAGACAATTTGCAGATTCTGTGTGTGTTCAGAACTACCCCCACTCCGGGTATCAGTGCACTAAAAATATCACCTATGATTTCTCCTACACTCTCACGTTTACTACGCACTAAGCCATTAGTATCTTCATCATTGCTTCCAGCAGCATTATTCACATGGTATATTTTCGGGAAAACAATGCCAAAGTAGCAGCTTCCATACCAGTGATCCGGCAATTTAAAATAAGCCTTGTTCCCACATATATAATATATTCCGGGAAACACAGGTTCTGACCCATTTTTGAAACCCCAACCTCCAATTACCTTATAATTATGTTCACACTCGCTGGAACCAATGAATACATTGTTATAATATTCTGTCCTTTCTCTATGGAGACAAAGTTTTCCTTTCCGTTCAAAATCCAGCAACAAAGCAGGATTAGTTTCGCCTTGCGAGGTGTTGTCCATGTGCTCTGCCCACCTAGGGACTCTATCTTTTTCGTCATTTGCCTTTTTCTGAAACTTTTCCCTCCTTCTGTCTGCCATCTTTATAAACATCTTTTCCTGCTCTTGCAAAGAACAGGTCAGATTTTCTTGTCTTGCTTCATTTAAGTCTATGTCACCTATAGTCAGAAAATATTCTCCCATATAACGGGTTACCTCGCTTCTAACATGTACAAGGTTCAGGTGTCCTCTAATAGGAAGTTCAGAGAATATTACGTCAGCATTTGAGTAGTAGTACTGCAAAGTGCTTCTATAAAACAAGCTAGCTAATATATTGCAGGAAATTCCGTAGGTTAAGGGTAAGTGGTGATATGTCACACCTTCAGCTACAGACGTGGGTAGCTTCATGCAGACATAACAATCTTCTATTTCCATAGCTTCTACATAATGCACTAACAAGTTAGCGAAAACATTTAAATGCGTCCGGTTTCTCATCTTGTGAAAGTGCAGTCCACCCTCATCTGATGCTTCTAATGTTGGTCGTGTGTGTCTCAGACTAGCTGGGTTGTCACGTCGTTCTAAGTTTCGTGGTGTTTCTGCAGTCTGTACAACGTCTGTGTCTAATATTTCAGGTTCAGTAGGGGACAAGTTAGGATCTTTACTTATCATAAAAGGTATAAAGACTGTTAATCCTATCCACATCACTATTAACATAGCTACACTACATAAGCATATTTTACAGCAAGTTTTACAACACCCAAATCTGGACCTTCCAGCTACGCTTGAATCAGACATTTTAGCTTACAGGTGGCTTTTGCAACCCCTCTTTGTCTCCTTACACCAAAGGCTCACTCGGGTTTTCTCTCAAGGAGGGTCTTCGTCTGAACTCCGATCGGTGATGGACTCTTCGTCACTTTTACCTCTGTGGTGGGGCTCATCAATTTCTTCCAACACCAAGTATGTCCATTCAGGGCTCCGATACAGCCTGTTCTGTTTCTTTACTCTGTCGCTCTTTCTCAGCGACTTGCCTCGGGCTGCTTTTCTTTCACTTTCAGCCCTCTTTCGGTCTTTCAGTTTTTCTTCGAGTGTCTTTATTCGAAGTCTTAGTCTTTTGACGTATCGGGGTGCACCTTTGTCTCTGTGACTTCCAGTGGTCGAGGAAACTTGGCCTTCCTCGTGTACTCTTTTTATTTCACTTCGTCGTGGCACTTCTGTATCATCAGAGTCTATTTCCCTTCCTGTCCGACTAGTTCCAGGTCTTTTATCTATTTCTTCTGCCTGGTCCTTAAACTGGCCCTGTTCAGGTTTGCTTTGTATGTTTTCTTTGCTTTCAGGTGAACTGGATTCTGATTCCTGAACACGTTCATCTATATCTATCTGTTCCTGTTCATGCACTTCGACCTCTTCTCTTTCTTCCGCATGAACTTCAGCTTTGACCACTATCTGTCCCTTTCCAGACTCCGGAGTTTCAGGAGGAGTGTCGATGTCTTGATCTGTCCCTACTTGGCCTACTTCCTGATCAGGTGTGATGTGAGTCTTGTTGACCTGACCTTCGTCCTCTAGTTCTGTCTCACCTGGACTATCCCACTCACTGTCTAGGTAGGAATATTTCCTGGTTCGTATTGGATCATGAACCTGGTCGTCGGCAGGGTACCAATTAACGTCTCGACTTGTGCTCGGCAGTTCGATGTCAGCGAGATCTGGACTCTCTTCGGGAGTCTCCTCAGCGGTGCTGCCTTCAGCTTCAGTCGCGTTTTCTCCGGTTACCCGCTTTGTGTGACTGGCATGGATCCACTTTGGTACACCAGCACACTTTACAGCAGTAGTGGTGACAAGGATCACTTGTCGTGGCTTTCCCCACTTTGGTCCAAGGCAACTCTTCCGGGTATGTTTCTTTAACACCACCCAATCACCTGGTTGTAGCTTATGTGCTGGAGTCTTGGGCCAGTCGTCAGCTGTCTCTCCAATCTGGTGGGAGAGAGAACGCACTTGGTCACCCAGTTGCTTGCAGTATTCTAGCACCAAATCATCAGTAATGCTTAGCAGTTTGTGTCCAGGTACCCATGCTTGTCGCATCACTCTTCCCATTAGTACCTCATGGGGGCTCAGACCTGTTTTTCGATTTGGAATACTTCTCAGACTCATCAGCACAAGGGGCAAAGCTTCTGTCCAGTTCATTTTGGTGGAATCACACATCTACGCCAATCTGGACTTGATCGTGCCATTTATCTGTTCAACCACCCCAGACGCCTCGGGATGGTAGGCACAGTGCAGTCTTTGCTTCATTTTAAAGGCCTTACAGAGCTCTTCTAGGACCTCGTTGGCAAAATGCCCACCTTGGTCTGTTTCAATCGTCTCTGGAATCCCAAACCTAGGTATCAACTCCCTGAGCAATAATTTGGCTACAGTCAAGGCATCATTTTTCTTTGCTGGGTAGGCCTCCACCCACCGGGAGAATAGGCACACTATGACCAGGACATACCTATATCCCTTGTATCTGGGCATTGTTATAAAGTCCGCCTGCATCCTGACAAAGGGACCTACTGCCTTTCCGATGGTACTTTGTTCTACTACAGTCTTTTTCCCTGCATTAAATTGCTGACACACTAGACACCTCTGGCAAAACCTTTCCGCCTGATTCCTGAATTTTGAATTGTAGAACACCTTGTCAAACACACGACACATTGGGTCCCTTCCCATATGTGTGGGTTCATGTATCATCCTGACCATGGGATCTATCAGGCTGTCGGGCAGCACAGGCACTCCAGTTGGGTTTACCACCACACCGTCATTCCTCACTTTGCATTCATTCGTACTCCATCTGCCTTTTTCTTCCCTGTCTGTTGCTTGTTGTAAGTCTTTTAATTCATCCCACGTTGACACATTATCAAACAACATCAGTTGGCAGCTGTGTCCACCCCATAACCCAATTTGGAGGGACATTTGGTGTCGGGCACAAAATTGTGCGATTTGGTCAGCGTATCGGTTCCCGGCTGTCACATCATCATTTCCGGATCTGTGAGCCGCACACTTGACCACAGCCAATTCTTTGGGCAATTGAATAGCTTCCAGTAATTCTTGTACCACCTTTCCATTTCTGATAGGGGTACCTGAGGAAGTCATGAATTCTCTTTGTAACCATAGCTGGCCGAAGTCATGAACAACCCCATAACAGTACTGACTGTCAGTATAAACAGTTATTCTTTTGTTTTTACCCCTCCTACAGGCTCTTGTCAATGCGATGAGCTCTGCTACTTGGGCAGATTTCACCTCGCATAGGTAAGAGGCTTCTATGGTGTTTGTCAATGTGACTACAGCATAGGCAGCACACAGACCTCCACTTTCATGTCTTAAACATGAGCCGTCGACAAAGATTGTAAGATCCCCATCAAGCAAGGCTACTTCTCGGATGTCAGGACGGGGCTTAGTGCTGAATTCTGTTAGATCAATGCAGTTATGTTCCATTTCGTCCTCGGCGTCTACATCCAGAGGAACAGGTAACAGAGTTGCAGGGTTTAAGACATTGCACCGAGAAATTGTTACATTCTCAGCACCAATCAAAATTCTCTCATACTTAGTCAGCCGACTAGGTGTGAGATACTGGGTCTTGGTTCTTGTCAGTAGAATTACAACAGAATGTGGAACATATACAGTGACAGGATGTCCCATGACAATATTCTCACTCTGTTCTAGACTGACGCAAGTATCAGCTACTTCCTTCAGGCATCCGGGCAATCCAGCAGCCACCGGATCTAGAGTGGCCGAGAAATAGGCCACGGGACGCCTGACCAGCCCATGCTCCTGGGTCAGGACTGAAAGCGCACAATTTTCTCTTGTATCACAGAACAGTTCAAAGCGCTTGGAATAGTCAGGCATACCCAATGCAGGAGCGGTACATAGACAATTTCGCAATGTTACCCAAGCGGACATGCTTTCACTGTCCCAACTGACTGGGTCTTCTACTCCTTTCTTGGTCATTTTTATCAAAGGTTTTGCTAGAGTTGCGAATCCCACAATCCACTGCCTGCAGTACCCTACAACTCCCAGAAACATCCTCACCTCTTTCTGTGTTCGGGGTAGGTCCATTGCTTTAATTATCTTGATCCTTTCTGTGGTGACTTTTCGGATCCCTTTCTCTATCTGGTGCCCCAGATATTTTACTGAGTTTTTACAGAACTGTAATTTGTCAGGGGATACTTTGTGTCCTCCCTTTCCTAGGTGATTCAGCAAGGCGATAGTGTCGGTGACACAGTCAGTTTGAGTTTTAGATGCCACTAAAAGGTCATCTATGTACTGTACCAAAACGGACTCTCTGGGCAGTATTAAAGATTCAAGGCATTTCTTTAGGATCTGGTTGAAAATCGATGGACTTTCAGTGTACCCTTGAGGGACACGATTCCAGACATAGATATGGCTGTCAAATTCAAAACTAAAAAGGAACTTGCTTTCTGGATGCAATGGGATGGAAAAGAAGGCGTGGCACAAGTCAATGACAGTGAACCATTCCGCATTCCAAGGAATCTGATATAGGATCACTGCAGGGTTGGGCACAATGGGACAGCAAGGTACAACAATTTGGTTTACCTTGCGCAGGTCCTGCACTACTCGGTACTTTTCACTAGGCTTTTTAATCCCAATGATGGGTGAATTGCAGGGACTGCTCATTACTTCCTGTATGATGTCTGCTTCGAGCAATCTGTTAATTTCAACTGCGACTCCTGCTTTTACTTCTGCACTCATTTTGTACTGTCTTGTTCTGGGGTATACAGCATTTGTTTTTATCGCTATTTTAACTGGGTCCACATTTGCCATTAAGCCTACATCTTTTCCCGTGAAATCCCACACTTCAGGTACTACCCTTAATTGGAGCTCTTCAGGCAAGTCTTCAACGGACAAGGGTCTAATATCAGAGTCAGGTCTCACTAACATCAGTTTATACAAGCCATCTTCATCGGGGGTCTGGATTTCGACACCTTTTGGTGTGCAAAAGATGGTGCAGTTCATTTTGCACAACAAATCACGTCCTAGCAGGTTCACAGGACTAGAATCACAGACCACAAATCTGTGCATTTCTTTAAAATTTCCTATGGAGATTTCAATAGGTTCAGTCACTGGAGTACTTATTATTTGATTGGAGACACCCACTACTTGGATTGCTTCTCCCGAGAGGGGTAGGTTAGGAACATCCACTGTTCTCACAGTGGACCGGGTAGCACCAGTGTCCAACAGAAAGGTGACGTCTTTTCCCTCAACCTTTCCTTCAATGTATGGTCCAGTCTGGTCTACCGGTAAGGAGGCGCCAAGCACGCACTCCTTGTCCTCCCCTCTCAGGCCCCGTCAATCTTGTTCATCACAGAGGAAAGAATCATTTAACAGGTACTGTGGAATTGCTGCATTGCTTCCATTCTCTCCTTCCCATATTTCCGCCCTTTCATTCTGCTGGCCCTGATTCTTATAATTCTGTCTAGGAGCGCGAGGTACTGGAGGTAGCTTTACCTGTTGCTGGTTCTTTCTTGTCCCCTCTTTCTGCACCTGTGGATTTAAACCATTTATAGGGGCATTACCGGCCTGTAGGTGTGGACACTCGTCTCTCCAATGCCCTATCTGGCCGCACCCGTGGCAAGGGAACTTTTTCATAGCTTCTTCCCGACTCATTTTTGCACGGGGCTTCCCTCCTCCCCCAGCATTGGTACTTTGGGCATTATTATTAGAATTCAATTTACTTAACTGCTTTTCTTGCTGTTCAGCCAATTTCACTTGTGCCCACATAACCTTCTCCTTGAGGGCTTTCTTTTTATTTTCGATCTCATCTTCGCAGTATTTTGCGTATTTAAGAACATCATCTATGGGCTTTCCCTGCCAACTTATTTTATTATCTCGAATCCATTGGGATATTGCAGGTCTCAATCCTAGCACGAATCTGTAACTGAAATGGGTCATGTCTTTCATGTCCACATTATCGATACCACTGTAAGTTTTGAATACTTGCAGTAACCTTTCATAAAAGGAATGGACAGTTTCATCGCGTTCTTGGGTGGTTCTATCTATCCTGGTCCAATCTGTTTCTTTTGCGGGTACCTTTTTCTTGAGGTACTGTATGACTTGATCATACTTCCTCATTACTTCAGGTGAGGGAGCTCCTATTTTCTCGTCTCTTGCATATTCCTCACTTGGCCAATCAATCTCAATTTTGCACTCGGTCCATAAATCTACAGGCATCACAATGTCGAAAAACCCATCCAGGTCTTTCAGAAGACATTTCTGAACCTTTATGAAGCGTTCGACCTGTCTGTACCAATCAACTGGTTTTTCTCGTAATTTTGGGAAGTCATTAGTAAATGACACAATATCCTGTCGGGACCAAGGGACATGGACATATTTCCCCCCCGGGACCTCTCTCATGGGACACAATTTTTCTGCGGGGGTTACTTCTTTTAGCACGTATTCTGAAGCCTGAGACTTAGCCCTACTGTCTTCCTTTTTCTTTGCCCACCGGGTTCTCCATTTTCCTACTTCCCCCCACTTCTGCAAGAGTTTCAATAATTCCTTTATCTGGATCTGTTTTCCTACCACATTCAAACTCTCTAAGTCTTTGTCCGAAAAATCTACTCTGTAGGGTTTCTGAAGGATTTTGGAGCGACTGACATCGATCCCCATTTCTGTGGCTGTGTCCATTAATCTCTCATGGAGCAATCTAGCATTCCGGGTAAGGTTTTTACTGATGAACAATAACTCTTCTTCGCTGAAGGAGTTTAAACGGTCTAATCCTACATTTCCAGCCATCATCTCTTCTATTTCTATTCTTAGTTTATAGATCTCTAATGGTTTGGGTTGGGGAGTGGTCTCTTTTTCCAACTCTTTGGTCCACCTGTCTAATTCTTCTGGGGATACTACTGTGGCACTCCTAACCCCGGACGTACTTTCAATCAGAACCTCTTTTGCCCTACTCTGACTTCTTGCCCCCGGCATGCTAGTTCTAGGTTCCCTAATGGGCATATCCATCAGGACCACTGATTCGCACTCACTTTCTTGATCATCATCTATGAATACTTCTTTTCTCGGGGTTTGGATGCTAGGAGTTGGCATTATTGGGGAGATAACAGGAGGACGAGGACTAGCCGGGTTATCCCTGTAAAGAGGAATAGCGGGTCCAATGGTTACTGGGATAGTCAGGGAATCTGGATGGGGATGTATCTGGGCTATGGTCCGGACTAAATCATCTCGCTGTCTAGCCAGGGCTTCCTTCTCTTGTTCTCGCAAAGCCTTTTCTGCGGATTTGTCATGCAAAACTTGGGGTACCAAGGGAGGGTAAATACTTGGGGCAGTCGGAGTAACCAATCGAGGTTGGCCTTCTCCAAACGGCTGATAATTTGGGACCGTGGACTTAGGTCTGCAAAACCCATCCCCTTCACTGGTTTTACTATCCGTACCTGTTCCATCTGTCTCGCTATCCCTCCGACATCTGGGATATTTGGCAAACGGGTTTGGTGAACTTAAAGGCTCTGACTCTGCTACATAGGGAGGTGGGTTTTTCATCAACAAATCTTCTAGGTGCTCATCTTCTGAGTCCCCTACGGGCATTAAGTGATGGGATTTTTCTTTACTTTTTCCTTTCCCTTGTTCTAATACCCCCATCATTGGAAACAAACCCTCCACCATCATGCTTTGTCTCCAATGTTTCATTTTCTGCTCTTTGGTTTCTCTATGGACCCTCGGATACCATTTGCTCACTCCCTTGTCCATCCGGGGTCTGTCTCTCTCCAGAGCCTCAATTTCCCATTCTTCTAGAGCTTCGTACTGAGTCAATCTGGGGTGTAATTCATTCATGCGGGTCCTTAGGTTAAACAGGATCCTGCCATTGAACGTACCATCAATGGGAAATGCTAGAACTCCGTCATCTGCAGTATACTTTTCCCAATTCTCTAGCCATACACAGGTATGATACCCTTTTTCAAACAACATGAAGGAAGCAGGAGTATTCGGTGGAGGAATGATCACACCCTCCCTCGTTCTAATGGGCTTGTCGGTTTAAAAAAAAATCTTTACCTTGTCGGCAAAAGACATTTTTCTCTTTATTCCATACATCATGTGCGGTCTACCTCGTATAATCTGTTCCTTATAGAAGCCTTAGTTTTGTGGATTAGGTAAGAACTCAGGATACCACATATGCCTTTCCAGGCTCGCTTCTAACTCGGCCTGATTAATTTTTGTTTACCTTTGTATTTCCAATGCTAGGGCGACTTGTATTTTGTAGAAACCAATCAACACTGCAAATACAAAAATCCTTGTCCAATGGGTGCGCGGCCTTTCGCGAGACGAGGTCCCACGCTCCGGCACTCACCCCTCCCTTACAAATTCGGCTTCACTACACACCCGCTGTCTTGACCAATACCAGCACGGCACGGAGTGACGTCAGAGCAGTCTTCCGACCGACTCCCTCCTTCACAAGGTAACGGAAACTTTTAACTTTTCCTAAAGTGCGTGTGCAAATCTTAGTTAACAACACACAACGTTTGCCACTGTCTGAGTGTTCTAAATAGATAGAAAAATTTTCTCTGACTACAAGTAAACCACTTCTGTCTATTTTTCATTCACTCCGGATAGACTTCTTTGCCTAACCTCTCACTCGAGCAATATAGAAACTGTTACTCCTCTGACTCATCCACTTCTTTCCGGGATATATACTAAGTCAGAATTTCATCAGCGGACTATTTTACTTACCAGTCAAGCCTCAGAGACCCTATTACTCCTCCCACGTGTGACCCTTACTAGGTGATATCACAAGGGAAGTTTTATACAAAGGACTCGTAGCTATCAATTATACAGATGCAAAAAGATCCTAATTAGTGCTTCCAGGTATTCCTAACCCTGCACTAATGACTCTAGACAAGTGACTTTTCCAGCTAACCGAATTCTACTCACCGTTAGCTATATACTTCCCCGGGGATTCGGACTACACTGAACACTTACAAACAGTTCCTTGTTAATACGACATATAACACATATAGCAGCAATGCAAAAATCATGTACATTTACATAAAAACCTTAAAACATTGCAAAATATTTGAACCAGTACAGTAGAAAATCAGCAGCACATTTTATTTTCACGGTTCGTTTATCAACTATGCTGTCTACCTATCTTAACTAGTCCTAACCATAACTCTGCTACCAGAAAATTACTGATAGAGCGCGCAGGTCACCCGGGTCACTGAGTTTACCAATTTTCCACGCACTGAGCCCAAGGCGTGCACACAAATGACAATGTTTCTGCGTGAGCCGGGTGAAATCCTTAGCACGCTACTATGAGTAATTCGGGGGGTGACTTCACACCACTGCTGATCATGTACCTGACTTACCACAGGCACATTACTCCTGATGGATCAGGAGCTAGCAGGGAATAGGTGACAGGATTCCTAGAAGAAATACACCTTATAAACCAAAATACATTTATCCACTCTATATACTGTAAAATGACCACAGACACCTGATGAGTTTTTAAAGGTTTATCAAAAGATTTCAGAATGAATATGTCAAGATGGCAAGCCAAATACACAATAACACATCAAGTGTTAAAATTAATGCCACAATGTAACTATGGATTAGGGCAAGAACCATTAGAACAATTGAGAACACTGAAGGTAATAGGCTATTCACCGCAAACTTAAACTAGGGCAAGGGACAGGAAACAGGACCTAATACGAGTACTTAACTAGGCTAGTTATGCTATTCTTACTGAATTTCACTGCAATCATGCTAAGGGAAAGGGGAAAAATGGAACATACTACTATAATATGTCGATTTAATAATGTCCTACGGGTAGGGAAAAAGTGGAACAATTCTAATAAACAATTGCATATAAGTTGCTTTCAAAGGCAATAGGGCAATATCACAGGCAAGAGTGCTTTATTGAGAAAAAGGAGAGAGAGAGAGAGAGATAGAAAGACGTAAACCCACAGATTGATAATTACCTAATTAGGAAGGAGGACTAACCCTGGCCACGGGTCAGTTTGGGAAGACGGGGACAAGGACCCTCAAGGAAAGGAATACCAGAATGCGAGCAGGTACAGCTCACGGACAGTCAGGACAGGATACCCCTCAGGTTTGGGTCAGGGCTGGGCTTCACCAAGGTATGACCAACACCCACAGCTTCGGATTCAACGCCTGCGTTACCCCTCTCTGCAAGTAATCCGCCAGTAACCCCGATTGGGTTTTCGAATTTCCCCAGCAAAGTGCTTCGCCAGCACTTAGGACTATTTTCCACCCCTAGGGGCTTGTGGAAAAATATGGACAGAGTGCTCCGCAGCACTCTAGATTGAGCACCTATAGAGTTCGTAGGGTCAGTGACAGGTCTGCTACTCGGATAAGTCGGACAATTTTCCTAAGCTACACTAGGACAATTATACGGTTTGGGGACCCTTAGACCACCCACTAATGTTGCAAGTGACAGTTTCCCACATTATGATTGGTCAGGAGAGGTGACCTGGTCATTGTCACCTCCTAGAATTCAGTGTTCCCATCATTAATATTAAGATTTGCACACCCGCCCCTTGGGTTCACGTTCCCAGGCATAGGAATACAGAAGACAATACAAGTGCATAGCATATAGCAACAGTGTTTCTTCGCTCAAGGTAGGATTCAGTCTCCTGGAGAGGGTTCCCAGGCGCATTGGGCTTCAGGAGCCAGCTGGCTTCTTTTAGCTTCTGCGCAGTGAGGTTTCTCCCAGGTCACATGACAGGTTTCAGAGGAGCTTCATCATGGCGTAGCTCATGTGTGCCCCAGCCCCCAGAGACGCGGTACATGAAAAGTAAGCGAGAACAAATTAGAATCATACATAAAAATGATCACACTGTATACTGTGATAGAATTTAACACACCCCTTATTTTATAACATCTATAGTATTAAAGTTTAGTGCGAAAAGACAGATAGGCGAAAGCAGCGGTAGCAAGCAGAGAGCGTGGTGAGAGACAAGCGGCCATCTTTGCATCCGTGCGCATGAGCAACACAATCCCTCCAAAATGCGAGTGCGTCACATCACATGGGTATGACCGACGCCTGCGCAGACTGGATTTCTGCGAAGCAGCCATTTCCTTAGTGCAAGCATTGTGAGGATGAAAAGACACACAGGCAAGCCTCTCGGGGACACCCGCGTGTTGGGGAAAATGCTAAATAAATGACGGACAGTTGGATTAATATGATTATACGTTAGGCGAGGTTCATGAGTGAGAGCAAGTCGCTTTACGTGCGAATCCTTGCTCCATCACCATCACATACTGCGAGGGGTGTCATGCTTCATCATCAGGCAGCTCCTCGTTGGGCCAGTACTGCAATGGCCAACGCGCTCTACAGGGGGGCTCTTTGCTGGAGTTCTTTTGATTTTTTGCTGATGTGAAGGGTGAGGTGCAGTGTGAATGTGATTAAGTGAGTATGCTATTGTTTAGTGGCAGTGGTGGCTGATGGAGTTTGAAACTAGTGGGGCGTAAGAGCAACGCTCGCTGCTGACATCTGCTTTGCTCTGTAGTTCCCCAGATTACATTCAGACAAGGCCACCTTAGCGGGATCGGTAAATTAGGAACATTAGCTCGGGCAGTAGTAGAACCTGATACTTAGAACTTTTAGAAACCACAGCAGTGACGCGCAAAGCGCTAAAACAATGCACCATCTGACAGTGCGGCTTTAGCACTCCAACTTCTGAATCACGCCCACATACAAGATCTACAGTCTATATAAACTACACAATTAGTAATATTGTGCTTGTTGATTTGTTCAGTTGCAATTTTGATGCACTCATTATCTCGTGCAATGTGGTCGAGAGAGAGACCCTCAAGTGAGTTTAGGCAACAGGCCTGGCCATTAACAGAACAGACAGGCATTAACTGATGGGGAAGTGGCTGGGACGCCCTGCCTTCTGAGGCAGAGCTACCTTGGGGTATCTCTGCTTGTACTGACAATCAAATAAGAGGACTTGTTTGCAACCTCTTTAGGTTATCTGCTTGTACTGATAATCCAAAAGGAAGGCCTATTGGCAATCTATGGCCAGACAAAATGCATTAATACACCTTTAATCACACGGGGAACAATTGTAAACCCTTATCCGATAAAGGAAGTCATCCTGTCTCTCCTCATGATAAAAAGCCGCCTTACTCCAGTTATGTATCTGCCTGCTCTCTATTTGTTTCACAAATAGATCTGTGGCAGCGGCACCATCCAGCCGTGAAAAGCGCACTGGTGTAAACATATCTCACTTGCGCCCAGTTTCCTGTGTCTGTTTACTGTCTTGGGCCACTAATGGCATGACAAAATGCCGGTCCATTCAAGGAAAGAATCGTGAGGGCCTTTGATTGCACTGCCATTCGCTACATAACTCGCATTTTGCAGCAACCCCGTAGTTTTAGTAGTCTAGGTATGGCATGCTGGTGTCTGCAGAAGCTTTGTGCTCATTATTATGATACAACCGCTTCACAGGTCACAGTTGAGGTTGACAAGTGTAATTACCACCACCTTTTTGTTTTCCACTCGCATGCCTTTCATTAGCTAGTGTACTGACCGTTTTTATCACTAACCCCTAATGAGTGTGTGTTAATGTATACGTCATCCAAATGGAGTTGGACCAAAACATTCATTTAGCTGCTCCTCCTAAGCATCCATTAGATGAAATGGATAACACCTTCCCAGGAGCCTCTTTTAAAATGGTGGTCGGAGCCACTTGTAAAATCTCATATATATATATATGACTCGTGAGCAAGGGAGACTATCCCGAAACGCGTTGAGTTAATCTGTTGCCGTTTTTGCTAAAATAAAACCTTTGGATGCACTTGGGCTCGTGTCTTTCATACCTGGAGGAGTGTGTGAAAATACGAAGTAATTGCAGGGCTCGCCACCCAGCACGAGCCCACATCGTGAGAGGTCGTGTCAAGGCGACGTTTCAGCGTTTGCAGAAACCAAATGATTTGATATATATATATATATATATATATATATATATATATATATATATATATATATATATATATATATATATATATATATATATATATATATATATATGTGCAAGCAAATCCTCTCCAATCTCCAGAAGCGGCAAAGTGAGAAGACAAGAACCACAAAGTAAGGCAAGATCTTTTTCCTTTTACTCATGATATGACGCATTTCGGACTGCTCTAGTCCTTGATCACATACACCGGAATACATTTCGACATGGTTTTTAAATACTTTTTTTATCGATACTGCGTGATGCATAAACAGAGAAAAAACACTTTCCCAAAGCTTTTGAATGCACGTCATCATAGTCTGTTTTTTCATTTTATCTTGATCATATGCAAAATCGCACCTAAATTGCCGCAATAATGCATATAGGTCAATACATAGATGGATAGAGGTTCACAAGGATAAACTGTCATTAATATTGCACATACTCTATTATAAATATATAAATATATGAGTCAAATAAATATTACAATAAATAAAGATAAAACAACATTCTAATTCATAAATATTGCTAAAATCTCTCATTGACAATAGATGAAAAATTGATGGGTAATTACCCCACCATATTACCAGGATTAATCATGTTTCAAATCTAAAGTCAAATCCATATTTACATGTGCAAAATGACGCTTATTTATAAGCCTTTTGACAATCGTATTTGCACAACCATCAGCTATTCTATTGTATATGTGTAAAATAACGCATATTTGTAAACTATTAGAGTGTGCAAAAAATGCAAATCTTCATCTTTCCTATTCTAGACCTCCTGTGCAAATTTTTGCTAGTAGAAACGACCTATGGTAATTCAGATATCAATAGTAGGGCAAAAATCGTCATCATTATATTTTAGCTCAACGGCTTAGTAATTAAACAGTAATGTGCAAACATTGCGCCTGGAAAGTGACAGTGCTTGTTGAAAAAATGCGAGAAAGGAAATAGTTTCCAGCCGGAAATCCAATCCTCAAAAAAGTGCACATGCCAAACATTACTTTTTACTTTTTTTCTTCATATTTTCTCCTAACTATTTTTCCCCCAAAAACACCAATAGTTAACCAAATGATTGTGTATTACACTAAAACCCAAAATGATTTTTTCGCCAGGAAGCATGCAAACTCTACCCCTTATTGGCATAGAAAACCTGAGAAATAAAGAATGGAAAATGGATTGGGAAAGTACATACAAAAATTTCAGAACCAAAATACTCAATATTAACAGAAGTCGTCACAGTTAATCCAAGAAAACCCTGGGCCATTTACCGGCATCCTTCACTGTTGTAATTAAAAATGGTCACTTTTTCTATTTACAAGCAGTAATGTAAGTCCTCTGTATTATTTAATCCATTCGGAATTTTACTATCTAGTTCACATATGGTTCTAGATTCCAACTGTCGTAGTTTCTTTTCTCTGTCGCCTCCTTTTTTCTGCTTGGGAACTGCCTTTATGACAAAGTATTGGAGACACCTCAACTCATTTTTATGTTCACTTTTGAAGTGTTTCGCGACAGGATACTGAGAGTCGCTGTTAACAACTGCACGTAAATGTTGAAGAATTCTGAGGTGCACCTGCAGCTTTGTGCTGCCCACATATCTTAGGCCGCAGGTGCACATCAGAACATAGACTGCAAAGTCTGTTCTGCAATTGAAATTCCCATCTATGGCAACCTCAGTTGGACTAAAGGGCATCTTATAATGGGTGGTGTTGATGCCAAACTTGCATGCTCTGCAAGAGCTGCGTTTATAAAACCCGTTTCTACTGGACAACCACATGTTACTAGTGATATTTTCAGGGCTATTTTTTACCACTTGTGATCTCATAGACAGGCCCTTTCTTAAATGTGATCATAGGCATTTGTGGGAGTCTTGGGGCAAGTACCCCATCAGTCAAAACTATCGGCCAATTTTGCTTAATGATTGACCTAATTTTCCTTTATTGCCTGCTGTATGTAGTTATTAATCTAGGCGTATCTTCTGCCATAGTATCTACATCTTTGATTATCTCTACACTAGGCAAGAGAGTTTCTCTGGATCTAATGTTAACCTTACTTAAAGCTGTTTGCAGACATTTCTCATCATATCCCCTTACCCAAAATCTGTTGAGCGCTTCATGCGCACAGATCTCAAATTCACTTTGATCACTACAGATTCTTTTGAACCTAAGTAATTCACAAAAGGGGATATTACTTATAAGGTGCTTGGGATGTGCACTGCTGGCATGCAGAATAGAATTAACAGCAGTGGCTTTTCTAAAAAACCTTGAGATTCTGATGGACGATGAACTGTCCTTTAGGCCCCAAGTAAACGTGCTGTCTTCAGCCACCCACTTTGTCCTGAACTCATTACGCAAGATTTTGCCCTTTCTTCCTGACGAGTACAGGAAAACAGTGGTGACTGTATTGATCCTGTCCCGCCTGGATTATTGCAACGGCTTGCTGGTCAATGCGCAACAGGGGCTGCTTAATAAACTACAATTCCTGCAAAACGCAGCGGCCCGCTTGATCTCGGGTATACCTAAATTTGCCTCGGTCACTCAAGAGCTGGTGAAATTACACTGGTTACCGGTGCCTAAAAGGATTGCATTTAAAGCACTCTGTATAGTTTTTAAGGCACTTAAATGCCTGGGCCCTCAGTGCATGACCCAGTTCTTTCAGTGGTACAAGCCAGCTAGATCCCTTAGGTCAGCTGATCAGGGGCTGATTGTGGTTCCAAGAATTAGGAAAGCTCGTTGTGGGGGCAAAAGCTTTTCCTAGGGAGAAGCAAAGGCTTAGAACGCTTTGCCAGCGGTCCTTAGACAGGTTCCGGATCTGATGTCCTTTCGGAGGGCCTTGAAAACATGGCTCTTTAGGCAATAAGCTTCGGGGCTAGTCTTGGGAGTGGTCAATCAGCGCCAGGACACCGGCTGGTAACAGTGCGCTTTATAAATGTCACAAATGAATAAATAAATAAATATAAAGGGTTGTGGCTATTTTTCCTTGCTTTATAAACACCTTCACTCACGTCCAGAAATTCCATACAGCTTTTGTCCATATGAGAAGTAAATTTCAAATTGACTGAATTATTGTTAATTGCAAAGATAAACTCCATAGCACTCTTTTCTTCACCCCTCCACACAATAAAAATGTCATCTATGTACCTTAACCAATAAAGTACATGGTTATTGTACATCTTCGCATTCACCTGTTTCAGGACCTGCTCCTCCCACCAGCCTACGTGTAAACACGCATAGCTGGGGGAGAAGCAGACCCCCATCGCTACACATCTTCTTAGGAGATACATCTCTTCCTTAAAGACAAAAAAAAGTTATTTAAGCACCATGTAATGGCTTCAATCAATATCTTATTATGCCCATAGCATTCAGCCTGTCTGGTGTTTAAAAAGAATTCAACTGCATTGATACCAGCTTGATGTTCTATGCTGGTATACAGTGATTCCATGTCTAAGGTAATGAACATGCGATCTTCCCTCCAAGCAATATTGTTAACTTTAGTTAGGAAATCACCGGTATCCTTTACATACGTGGGTAAAGTTTTTACAAACCCCTGAAAAAAATAGTCCACATATTCGGTGATGTGTTCGCCCATAATTCCAATGGCCAATATTATGGGCCTGCCCGGTATTGGGGTACAGTTTTTATGGACCTTGGGGATAAAATATATCCTGGGCACTATTGAAAATTCAACTTGTAAAAATGTGAATTCTTCATTGGATATCATCCCATCTCTTTTCCACTTAGACAATAATTTGTTCAAAATGTCTTTAGCCTGAGTGTAACAACGATAATCCACCTTCTCATAGCATGTTAAATCATGAAGGTGCCTGAATGCTTTAGTAATATAATCATGTCTTGGCCAGATGACAATATTTCCCCCTTTATCAGATTTAGAAATCACAATTTCTTGATTCTTACTCAATTTCTGTATCAAGCTGTTATATTGTTTTTCATGATGAGATTTTGCTCGTTTTCTATGCTTGACCTGATAGTACAATTTCTTAATCTTTTCTGTGATCACTTTGTGAAAGATGTCGATGGCATCTTTAGGCATGTTAGGGACGAACGTTGATTTCGCTTTAAACGGGCTCAAACATGCTCCTTTTTGTTTGATGTTAGTGTCCATGAGAAGATCTTGTGTTCCTTGATACTCAGTATGATCTTGACTGCTTATTATTTCAGTTCTACCTAATTCGTATACTGTGCCCAAAGTTTGAATGTCAGATGATTGAAAACCACTGCCTGCGGTGCTTACATCTGCAGCTGGAAGCGATTTCTCCTTTGTTCCCGCTTTGATGGTAAAAAACTTTTTTAAGCTTCAATTTTCGTATGAAACAGCCATGTGCAAGCAATTGTTTTATATATATATATAAAACAATTGCTTGCACATGGCGAAACGCGTCATGCGGGCTTGCTGGGTTGTAATTTTTGAATTTTAAGATGAATTAAATCACTGCACTGGAATCCCTTGGGTCTGCCTTTTTCGTTTTCTGACGGTCTGGAGGTGACTGTTGATACTGTGAGAGCGGTATCGAGCGAAGTAAGAAGGATATATATATATATATAAACAATTGCTGGCTTGTCATTCTGCCCGGTAACGGATTTTAATTATGTCACCACAAGAAAAGACATCTTTTGTTTCATACGAAAATTGAAACTTAAAAAGTTTTTAACAAGCTTAGCAAACTTAAATGGAACAGTGATTGGTGTCTAATAACATTGGACATGTGCAAGCAATTGTATATATATATATATATATATATATATATATATATATATATATATATATATATATATATATATATATATATATATATATATATATATATATATATATATACATATATATATATATATATATATATACATATATATATATATATATACATATATATATATATTATATATATATATATATATATATATATATATATATATATATATATATATATATATATATATATATATATATATATATATGCAATATGGGAGGGTGACATCACAAGTGCTGAAGAATTGAAAGTATCCCTGTAGGAGAGCTGCTCAGATTAAAACGAATCTGCAGCAACCAAGAAAATTATGAAATATGTGCAAAGGAAATGTTGGAGCGACTCGGTAACTCAAATAACGTGCTAGCTAGAGCTCTTAAGAAAACAGAGGATCGTTCAAGGGAATCTTTGTTGATTCCAAAAAATGTGTCTGCTATTAGTGACCATGAATGCCCACGGTTAATAACTGCATTCAGCAAGCAAGAACGAAAAATTAAATCCATTGTTAAAAAGAATTGGTCGATTATTATGACTCACGGTGTATTAGCTAGCAGATTACCCGAATCACCTTTAGGCGGGCAAGATCAATGAGGAGCCAATTGGTCAGAACAAGCCCTGAAATTAAAACTGAGGGGACAAATTGCAGAGGAAGGGTTTTTATAAATGCTCGTCAGAGCATGCAGATTTGGCACAAATACGACCCATTACAAAACCCCATTTTCTGATAAAAGTATTGCCATTAAGGGAAGCTACGGATGCCGGACTGAATATGCTGTTTATGTTCTGGCATGCACCTGTGGGCTGCGCTACGTTGGTAGTACAAAGCTACAGGTGCATGCCAGGATATTACAGCATCTCAGGGCAATTGTCAACAATGACCCTGCTTGTCCTGTGCAAGGTATTTTAAAAAACACACAATAATGATTTAAGTTGTTTGTCCTATTTTGCCATAAATGCAGTAGCACCCTTACGCAGAGGGGGAGACAGGGAGAAGCTGTTAAGGAGATTGGAAACTCAAACTATAATTGAGTTAGACAGCAAACACCCAAATGGGCTAAACAGTACAGAAGATCTGCATTACTGTCTGTAAACTATACGATAATGAAAAAATCAACATAAGAATGATTACGCACATGAAATATTCTGCAGGTATTTTAAGCTAGATGTCTTACAAATATAATGAATTATAATATAATTAAGAAAGATCACAATAATCAAAACTCTCTTTTCGCTAGAATGAAAAATGAGAGGGAACAAAACTTCCCAAACAAAAAATTACTGTAATAAAAATGTGGGGATTTTTTAAGGATATATTTCTGCACTTCACTTTAAGCACAATGGGCCCGATTCACAGAACTAACTTAAGACAAAATCCTAAACTTACTACTTTTGGTATTCACAGAAGTTAGGATTTTGTCTTAAATTTGTCTTAAAACAGACTTAAAACAGACTTAAGTTAGGATTCTGTCTTAAGTCTGTCTTAAGACAAACTTAAGACAAAATCCTAACTTCTGTGAATACCAAAGTAGTTAGATTTGGATTTTGTCTTAAGTTAGTTCTGTGAATCGGGCCCTTTATATCTCATAAGCACTTTAAGCAGCCTTGAGTAGGCATAGGTAATTGGCAGTATAATGCATTCATGTAGTGAAAATAATGCCTAAATATAATTTTGGACTTTAAATGCAATGAAATGAATGTTGTTGTGCCATACATTATTTCATTTTTTGTGTACAAAGACTCACAGTAAGAGTCATTAAGCTATATACATCTGCCTTAAGTAATTTTATTATAATTGATATATTTATGGTTTTAGAATTATTCATATATGGTAAATGAAATTTTGACAGATTAGCAAAATATGTACATATTATGAAATTACTTTGTTGAAATAGAGATGCACAGTATTATTTATAGCGATCTTTTTGCACAAGAGATACCGAATTTATTCAGTGATTTATAGCATACAGGCATTTAAGCCGATTAGGAGTATGATAAGCTATATTAGTCCATTGTTTACATGAGCAAATTGTTTACATTTTTGTATGCCTTACAAATTTACGAAGGTATATATAATCAGTACTGTTTTACAATAAGAGGCAAAAGCACAAGTATGTTTTCGATGTTCTTTGCTTAAAGCCTATCACGTGATGTGTGCACGGTGGGCGGGCAATTTGAAACTAAGTTTAAAATGCCTCATTTGCTGCTAAAAACTTTGGTGTGAGCAAGAGCACGGCTGTGCTTGAAACGTGTCGCAGCGGAGCAGGGCGTTAATAAAAAAGACCTTCCTGCCTGATTCCTGTGGTCCGTCCCTTCATTTCTGATCTTCGGGTGCTGAAGGATTGTTGCTGTCATATATATATATATATATATATATATATATATATATATATATATATATATATATATATATATATATATATATATATATATATATATATATATATATATGCCGTGCCGTGACTTCTGTGGTGACAACGTGAGCCCAGGGGATCCGAGGTGATATATATATATATATATATATATATATATATATATATATCTCCTCGGATCGCCTGGGCTCACGTTGTCACCACAGAAGTCACGGCACCACAGCAGCTAAGTTCAAGTTTCTTTATTAATACACAAACACCATGTGCATTAGCAACAGGACGGCCTACGCGTTTCGACTATACTTAGTCTTCAACTGGACCATAGAGTCCCTTGTGTCTAGACAATTTATGTTGTGCTCTGTGTTTAGTACCCTTGTTAGTTTCCATACCCTTTAAAAACAACTAGACTACCAATTCTGAGCATGAACTCACAGCACATTATGGTCGCCATTTTTACACCTTGTGTCTATTCACCTCAAAGTTTTCAATAAAGTACTGACATAACAATGAAATTCTAAAGTGTGGTATGCATCCTGTGAAGTACCAAGTAAGATTATACTTTTCACATTCAAAATGAGAGTTTGCATTGACCAAGGTGCAAATTTTATACATATTCCAAAGTTAATTTTAAGAGTTCTTCTTCAAGGGTTCATTTCTGAAAATCATATTAAAGTGATAATTGATTCTCTCAGTCACAATTGTCCGTAAAGTACATTTTTTCTACAAAAGTTGCTAAGGAAGGGCAAGAGTTCATTTGGTGTTAAAGCTTTTGGTAATTACAGTGATTGATCAGTTCATTATGTGCAAATATCCAAAGAGAGTTATCAATTGATATTTCTTTTTCTTATCTTGTTTTTGTATATTCATTTTGTTAACTTTTTTCAACCATAATTCATGTTCTAAAGTAGATTTATCCTCCCTTGGGAATGATATCCTTTTTCAGGCTCAGTGAGTCTATCTCTGCATACGAGATGATCAAATCCATACATGTGCCTTTTACCTATTTTCTTTATGCCTTGCCAGCCCTATATTTTAACTGTGTGAATCAGTTTGCTCCCTTGAGTTCGGCTATTTCCTTCTTTCGATATCTGTATCTCCTAGGGCTTGTAGTTATGTTACTCCTTATGAGATCATGTCCATACAGTGCTGAATGAGAGGTTGGATTATTTGAGTTTGTTCATTGATCACATTCACTTAATTACTTTTCCAGATGTACATAAAGCTCTGTGTCCAAGTTGTGTCCGTTTGGGAATTCCGTTCCCATGCCGAGAATCATCCTGCTCTCCATCTTTCTTAACTTCATTGTGCGATCTCCTCCTCTCTCAGATATCTTGGCGAATTTTAGACCCGAGTATATTATTTTACTACAGTCTGCTTGGTGTTGTTCATTGAAATGTTTCGCCATGGGATAATTCGGATCATTGTATTTGATCGCACGCAGGTGTTGTAGGATTCGCAGTTTCAATTTGTTGATTGTGCTCCCGATATAGTCTCTTCCACACGGGCATTTAAGTCTGTAAATTACAAATTTGGAATCACATGTGATGTGGTCTGTGATCTTTTCAGTTTTGCCACTCTGGAGTGTGTATTCTTTGATGTTCTGTCCATGCTCGCAGGCTTTGCATTTTACACACTTCCAGAACCCTGGTGTATTCAGCCAAGCCGTTTTCTCCTTCGGCTTCATCTCAAAATGACTTTTTGTCTAAATATCTCCTAAGGACGCTGTTTTCCTGTAGGTGATACTTGGGTAGGGTGTTAAATGTTCCTTTAGAGTTTCATCCAGCAGGAGAATTTCCCAATTTTTCTTTATCACCCTCTTAAGATTCTGACTCTGGTTTTTAAAGTCCATAATGAGACGTGTTTGGTTCCCTGACTCCTCCAATTTTCTTTTCTCTGGTTTTTTCTGACCTCCCGTTATTTGTGTTTGTTCTTTCCGAGAGATCAAGAGATCCGCTCTATCCTTTAGATGCATGCAAGATTTTGCTGTCATCAGGACTTCCAATGGGTATCCTCTAGAGAGGAAATGGCCAAGCATTCTTTCTATTTCCACATTCAAATCTTTTTCTTCAGAGCAGTTCCTTTTAGCCCTTAGCATTTCTCCGTATGGTATACTCCATTTGAGTTTAGGAGGATGACCGCTGTTGGCATGGAGAATGATAATAATAATAATAATAATCTTTATTCGGAATTTCAAAATTTAGAAATCCATAAAAGCAATACATAGTAAAAACAATTTTGAAAAATAAATGCGAGGTGGTTGCATATAACAAGAAAGTTCCACATCTAATTTGTAAAATCATTGATTTGCTTAAGAAGGTTATTTAAAAGATTTTTTCTATGTCTATGTATACACTTCAAAAAATTAAGAACATGATAACAAGTGGCTTCAGTGTCCAAAAGCTGCAAGCACAGCATGGCAGGGCGACATTGCCTAAGACCCCAGGATTTTAACAGAGTCAATAGCCAAACTTTGCGATGTTCCTGATAAAACTTGCAAAACAAGACAGTATGGAGGGTAGTTTGTGTTGATTTTTCGTCAAGGGGGCATAAAGGTGGGTTCGGATCCCAGACATTTGGGGTTGGGAAAGCTACCAATCTGTGAAACATATTTAGTCTGAATCTTATCAGAAGGTAGCGGTCAAAAATGCCAATGTTAAGGGTTAGATAAGGCTGGATTGAAAAGGTAGATTGGACCATTATCGCGTGTTGAACAGACGGTTTGCCTACTTCTGATTGTAATCTTAAATTTTCCAGATGTCCCAGGGCTAATGTCTTTAGTTGTTTCTTAGTGAGTTCTCCGATTTTATCAGGATTTAAGTAATATTGCTCTGCCCCAAGGTCTATGAAGAAGTTCCTGATATAGGCTAACCATTTGATTTTTAGAGCATGGTCTAATGTCATTGCATCTACCAATATCATCTTGGTGAGGTCATTTTTTTCTGAAGTCCAAATGCGACGCCATAAGAGTAGCGGTTGTATTTTTGCAAGGTCTTCGATATGTGGGACACCAAGTTCAGCATGGCAGGCAAAAGTTGAAGATCGCTTTGGGGCCAACAGAAGAAATCTAAAAAAGTTATTTTCTGCTATTTGCAGGGAAGTGACATCCGTATGCCCCATAAACCTGCCCCATATAGGGCTGTCGATTGGCATTTGGCCTTATATATTGATAACAATTCCATGGGCGGTCGTTTTCCCAGTTTTTGTGAGAACGTCACCAATGCCGCTAACGCTCTTTTAAAGCAGTGTTTCCTGGCTTCCACTGCCTTTTTCCAGGAGAGTTTATTGTCCATTGTAACTCCCAGGTAGCAATATTCAGTTGCAGAGTCTATTTTCTGAGTATTGAGGGTAATGTTTTTTTGATGTTTTCTCCCTGTCCCTGCCGTCATCACAAAAGTATTTTTCACATTTATGTTAAGGTCTAAAGTACCCATGAATTGAGAGTATCTGTTAAGGATCTTTTGAAGTTCGCAGGGAGTTCGTGCCAGGAGGACAGCGTCATCCGCGTAGAGCAGAGCGGGAATCGGGCGATGTTTTGCCTGTGGAAGGTCCCGGGCGCCCTTCAAAAGCTCAACCTCCAAGTTGTTAGTATAGAGGGAGAAAAGGAAGGGCGCCAGGACACATCCTTGTCTGACTCCACGCTCCACTCTAAAGGACGCTGTCAACTCTCCCTTTGTGCCATATCGGACTCTAGCAGAGGGATTGGAATGCATTTCCCTTAAAAAGTTCAGGAGTGGCGGATCTACCCCCATTTGGGCTAAGAGGGACCACAATTTGGTATGAGAGACACAGTCAAACGCCGCGGACAAGTCCACGTATATCATATAGAGTTTGTCTTTTTTGGTGTGTACATATTTTCCAAGGATAACGGAGAGGTTTAAGGCTTGCTGCACAGTTCCAAAACCCTCTCTGAAGCCAAATTGTAAATCAGATAATATACCTCTCTCCTCCACCCAATCTTGAAGTCGCTCCAGGATCACCCTGCCTGCCATCTTCCCCAATGAGTCCAACAAAGATATTGGGCGGTAGCAAGCAGGGTCCTGACGGTTACCTTTCTTGAATATCGGTACCATGACGGACCTTGTCCACGACTGCAGAATTCCTTTCTTTGCCGCTGCGGTGCACACCCTTGTAATGATCGGGGCCCAAAGATCTGTTTTATATTTAAAAAAGTCAGCCGGGACTCCGTCCGGGCCTGGAGCTTTTCCACTTTTGGTTGAATTCAGGGCCGATTTTTGGTATTGTGTCATCAGCCAGAAAAGGGGTTCTTATTATTCTCCAAAAAGCCTGGCTGTTTTTTTTCCTGAGCACTAGTGTGGAGTTCGTCCCAAATGGCTTGCTTAAGTTCGGCTTTTCTCTTTTTTCTAATTTTATGATATTCCTTTCTTAGGGCGGATATAGTATGGGGGGTCCTTTCATCTTTATTTAGAGCTAATTTAAGTTTTGAATGAGCCTGAGTACACTCTTGATTGAACCAACCTTTTGTTCGGGATGGACCAGCTTTGTGTTTTGCTGTGAGTAGAGACTTTATTTTGTTCATTATTTGCGCAAAGTTATTAAGGAGTTCCTCATCTTCTGTCGACGTAGCAAGGCATTTCTTGATTTGGGGATAGACTGATTTTATCAGATCTTTAGTGATTTCCTCAGGATTTATCTTCCCCCACTTTATTGAATACCCATTTAATTTGCCCATGTTTATATTTTCCTGGGTCAATGCACTAGCTATCGTCATGGGAAGAGTCTGTTGACGATTTATAGTCAATTCCATTTTGAGTATGGCGTGGTCACTTTGGGAGTTGGGTATGACTTCAAAGCTTTTTACTCTAGGTTGTAGGCTTACTGATATTATAATGTAATCGACCGTGGTACTGAAACCTCTTCCTATATAGGTCGGTGCTAGTGAGCTGGTTCTGTGATCCGTAGTATTTACTATTTGGAGGTCCGGATCTGATAGGAGATCGTTCATTGTTCTACCCACATTATTGTGTGCGAAATGGATAAGAGAGTCACCTTCCTCTGTCACCATATCAGGACATTTTTGCTTTGGGTGGGTACATTGATGTAAGTTAAAGTCACCTGCCCATATTATAGATACTACACCCCTTGCTCCTTGTTTCTGTCTAAGGGTAATTAGTTTTTTATGAAGGTGAGCCAAAACTCTCTGAAGTTGTAGTTCCTCAAGGTTATTATAGAAGTTGATGATGGCTACAAACTCTTTTTTAGATAGAGAAATACCAATGATCTGGAAGTTGGGGTCCAGCTCAATGATATTTATTTTTATGTTCTGAATGGTGTTAGCTACATAGATATTTAATCCTCCCTTTGGTCTACCCTTTTGTCCCACCAGCGCAGAGGAAAAGTATGTCTTATACCCCTGTAGATGCTGTTCTAGTTGTGACCATGTCTCCTGTAGACAGACTATTTGATGTCTGTGTACATGGTACATGATAGTCCCATCCTCCACCTTTGACCGTAATCCTGCAATATTCCAGGAGATCAGGCTCAAAGTTGATGGGTTGTTTTTGAGGGTTTTATCTGTTTGTAGATTGCTAGGAATAGCTGGGTCTTCAGGAATTGGAGGGATGTCTGGGAATGGCAGGGAATCAGAAGTTTTTGGGGACTGTTCTTCTGGCTGTGGTGGTCAGTCGACACACTCTAGGCCACTATACATATTTGTTAGAGGTAGACCGTTCCAGCCATCCCAACGTGGGGGTTCTCTATAATTTCTCCACTGCTCTTGCCCTCTCCATTAGTCCCTTTCTCTGCCTCGATGATGAGGGCCTACTGTATACCAGGGTCCCTCTATTTGCGAGGGGGCATCTTGAAATGTGGGTGGGTAAAAAAAAGAGAGACGTTTTATTCCTACCCCCCCGTTTATGGTATGGCCCTCTCCTGAGCAGATATGTTCTACTATTCTGGGGTCCTCGAACGTTATTAGGACGCAGTCCCCCTGTATTGATTTTCTACCATGACCGACCCAAGGGGCTCTTCTGACCATCAGGATTCTGGTGGAGCAGTAGGGGGGTGGTGGTGGGCGATTTATGCTAAGCCAGTGTTGTATTTTGTTTTTTAAAGACCAGTTTGGTTCATGTTTTTGATCTGTGAGCTCTGGTACCCCTGTCAGTATAGCAACAAAGGGACTCGCTTCTGGTGGAAGTGTTACTGGTCGTATTACTGGCCGTGTCTCGCCCTGTCGTTGTGTTTCTCTTGGTCGGTATGATTGAGGTTGTTTAATTGATGGTTGTCCACTTTTTGTAGCTGTGGTAATAGAAGTACTGGGGGTGCTATTATTTCCTGGTGGGATTGTTGCCGCTACAGTACCTGATGGTTTAGTGTTGGTTGGAATTGTAGCTTGGGATTTCGGAGCTGTAGTAAGTACAGGGGTCGAATTTTTTGCAGTAGGTATAGAGGTCGAGTTTTTTGTTTGGGGCACAGAGGTTATGTTTGCTGGTTTTTGTGCTCCGGGTTTTTGTACTTTTCTTGAGTTTTGTTCGCAGTTTGAAGCAGAGTTAACTTTTACCGAGGCTGAAAGTTCTGCTACAGCCTTTTCTAATTTTGCGAGGGTATCTTGAATGGGTGAGAGGGATTTATGAAGAAGATTTTCAATTTTTTCCAACAAGTCAAGATTGTAATTCCAATCAGTTTTATTTATTGGGGAGTCCTCAGATGCTATCATTAAGTTAATCGTGGGTGAGGCTTCGTGATGTATACTCACAGTATGCCTACTCTGGTTACCCAGCAAGGGGGGACTAAGTGTGCTTCCTATTTCCTCTGTTGCAGATGGAGTTTGTTTTTTCGTTGGTATTTTATTTGTCTCTACAAAGTTCTTTTTCTTTTTTATGGCTCCCTCCCTCCTCCCTCTTTCCTGTCTCACCTCCTCTGGTGTGGGGTGTGGAGCTAAATCAGGAGTTTTTTCTAAGTCGGAGTCATCTATCAGTTGAGATTCTGAGAGTTGTGACACCGATAGATCCACTATATTTGGGAGGCTCTGCCTGTTGTTAATCACTCCCTCGCTATGTCTCTGGCCTTTGGGAGGAACTGGTGTTCTAGCAGTTGCTATATGGCCCATTGAGGATCGTCGGGCCTCCAGGAGGTCTTGGGATACTCTCCGTTCTATGAGTGTGATGCTCTGATCTATAAAGGTGTTAGCCTTGGTTATAAAACTATCTATAGGGCCTGTTAATTTTCCTTTCTTTGCTGCAGTCTTGCTTCTGCTTCCTCTTGAGGACATATTTGTGCTGGTAGGGATATTGAGTAGGGAAATTGTAGGCTAAAAGTTAGGGGGGTGGCCCAGCCCGGCTCTATCCGGCCTCTAACGGCCTAAAACGGCCCGCTCTTTGCCCGGTCTTTGCCCGCGCGCGTCGCGGGTGAAATGGTGGTAGTTATGTAGTTGTCGGTGGTGGGCGTGTCCGTGGGCGTTGCCGCCGGGGGAAGAGGAACTAGCTGAGCAACGTGATGGTTGCTGGTCCTCGCAGTCCCCCGGGTTGCAGGTGATAGGTATTACCCAAGCCTCGAACCCTTAGGACTCCAGCTGGGAGCGCTAGACTGACGCTGCCGAATGCAGGTCACGCTCACACCAGCGAGTCCTCGGGGAGGCAGCAGTTAGATGAGCAGAGAGCTTCGAAGTTGCGCGGACCCTGGCTCCATCCTCAGCGCAAACGAGCTGCGGAATTCTATGAAGGCAAGTGAGTGGCACCCGCGAAGTGGGTGTCACAAAGTTTAAGGCTGGCTCGGTGGTGGGCGTGTCCGTGGGCGTTGCCGCCGGGGGAAGAGGAACCAGCTGAGCAACGTGATGGTTGCTGGTCCTCGCAGTCCCCCGGGTTGCAGGTGATAGGTATTGCCCAAGCCTCGAACCCTTAGGACTCCAGCTGGGAGCGCTAGACTGACGCTGCCGAATGCAGGTCACGCTCACACCAGCGAGTCCTCGGGGAGGCAGCAGTTAGATGAGCAGAGAGATTCAAAGTTGCGCGGACCCTGGCTCCGTCCTCAGCGCAAACGAGCTGCGGAATTCTATGAAGGCAAGTGAGTGGCACCCGCGAAGCGGGTGTCACGAAGTTTAAGGCTGGCTCGGTGGTGGGCGTGTCCGTGGGCGTTGCCGCCGGGGGAAGAGGAACCAGCTGAGCAACGTAATGGTTGCTGGTCCTCGCAGTCCCCCCGGCTTGCAGGTGATAGGTATTGCCCAAGCCTCGAACCCTTAGGACTCCAGCTGGGAGCGCTAGACTGACACTGCCGAATGCAGGTCACGCTCACACCAGCGAGTCCTCGGGGAGGCAGCAGTTAGATGAGCAGAGAGCTTCGATGTTGCGCGGACCCTGGCTCCGTCCTCAGCGCAAACGAGCTGCAGAATTCTATGAAGGCAAGTGAGTGGCACCCGCGAAGCGGGTGTCACGAAGTTTAAGGCTGGCTCGGTGGTGAGCATGGAGAATGATTTGCAGGATGTGGGTTTGCGGTACATTTTAGTGCATAGTTTATTGTTGCGTATTTCCACTTCTACATCCAAGTAAATCACACTGATGTCGCTGATGGTTGAAGTGAAATGTAAATTGTACCGATTGTTTTCTAGAGAGTCTATGAAGGTCTGTAACTCTGTCTGATTTCCGTCCCAAATTAGGAAGTCGTCGATATATCGATACCAACTTTTTATCTTCTGATGTTTCTTGTTCTCTTCCAATAGAACCTCTTTTTCCCAGACGGCCATCAGTAGATTTGCATATGTGGGGGCAAAAGATGTTCCCATTGCCGTCCCCTGTTGTTGTAGATAGAGATTGCCTTGGAAGAGGAAAATATTATGTGTCAAGCAGAAGGTCAACATCTCGATCAACATGGCAGAATGTTCCAGAAAGTTTATTGATCTTTCCTTCAAGAAAGAATTTACAGCCTCTACACCATCCTGATGTCGTATGGATGTGTAGAGCGAAGAGACATCGATGGTTGCCATGAGAAAACCCGTCTCCCATTCCATGTTTTTCAATTTATTTACAAAGTCCATGGTATCACGTAGATAAGAGGGTAGTTTCATTACGTAGTTCATCAGGAAGATATCAATGAATCTTGAAGTTGATTCTAGTAGAGATCCAATTGAGCTAACAATGGGTCTTCCGGGTGGTCTGTTTATCGACTTGTGCACTTTCGGCAAAAAGTAAATTGTTGCCGTAATGGGGTTCTCCGTTTTTAGGTACATGAATTCTTCAAAGTCGATCAGTTCTCTATCTTTCCATGCTAGCAGGAGGTTGTGATATTCTTCCATCCATTTTTTGATAGGAATCTCTTTCATTAGTTGGTAATGTTCTTTAACTCCTAACTGACGATTTGCTTCCTCCACATAATCCGAGGTGTTTTGGATCACAATGTTACCCCCTTTGTCTGAGGCTTTGATAATTATGGTGGGGTCATTTTTGAGTTCTGACATGGCTTTATATTAATTCGGTGTGAGGTTCCCGTTCTTTTTCTTATGAATTATCTTCTGGTTTTGAGTCAAATTGTTGGCTGGTCTCAGTGCCATTCTCGTGATTTCCTCCACCATGATCTCTTGAAACAGGTCAATTTTATTGCCAGCTGGTAATTGTTTTTTAAGGCCACTCTCTCCTCCTCTGTTAGTTGCCACCCCGATTGTGTTGCAAAATTCTGTATCCGAGACTATGAAGTCTTGAATATCTTCCATACTAGGGGACACGTCTGTGTCTAGAGAGGTTAATGTTTTTAATGCTTGAAGATCTTTCTGCAAGATCGGTGATGGATCAGTTTTTTCCTTTTGTCGGTTCCCGGGCGGGGGTTTCTTTTCCAGAAAGTATTTTTTAAGTTTAACTTTCCTACAAAATTTGTAAAGGTCTATTCGTGCGTTCGGGTAGTCCAATTCTTTGTTGGGGCAATAGGATAGTCCCCTGTTCAGGAGCTTGATGTGGTAGTCTGTTAAGATTTTATTCGAAATGTTTATGACCAAGTTGTCATTTGGCTTTATCTTCATTTTCAAGAGAGCTATTTTTGTTTTCCTTTTTCTCTCTTTGGTTTTATTTTTTCTCCTGCCCCTTCTGGTGTTTTTTGCTGTCCTCTCGCCCATGTGTTGGATCTGCCTCTTCCTCTTTGCCGCGTTATCATTTGGGCTAATTGCATCTCCTCCCGAAAATCCAGTGGCGTTGTGACTGCATCTTCCTCCGCAGAACTTATCTCTGAACTATCCACGTTGTCTACGATCGTTGCAGAGGTGCCAGCACATTTGTCCATTACCACTCTACTTCTTAGTGTTTCATACTTGCGGGCAAACGTGTAGATGCGCCCATTCGCATAGTCTAACCTGTCTCTTATGAACTTATGCTCTTTTCTCTTCTACACCTCTGTTTCATGTTTATTTACTTTCTTCTCCATGCTGTCAATTAATTCTTTATTTTCCTCAGATAGAGGAAATGTTGCCAGTTCTGAATCCAGTACTTAGATGATTGCTGTTATTTTATCAAATTTTCTTTCCGCATGTGCGATTATTGTCCTCATTAGTTTGAATGAACATTCATTTGTATCCTGTTGCCACTGTTTAATCAGATCTGGATCTAAGTCATTCAATGTGGGCATAAATAAAATTCGAAGCATTCATTGGAGACACTCACCCTCACGCCCTCACCCCCCTCACTCACCCTCACCCCCTCACCCCCCTCACACCCCCTGACCCCTCACACAACTCCTCACCCTCACACCCCCTCACTCACACACCCTCACACACCCTCACACACCCTCTCACCCTCACTCACCCTCTCACCCTCACACCCCCTCACCTTCACACACCCCCTCACCCTCACACACCCTCTCACCCTCACACCCCCTCACCTTCACACACCCCCTCACCCTCACACACCCCCTCACCCTCACACCCCCTCACCCTCACACCCCCTCACCATCACACCCCCTCACCCTGCCTCACACCCCCTCACATACCCTCACACACCCTCACTCAACCTCACACCCCCTCACTCACCCTCACACCCCCTCACCCTCTCACCCTCACACCCCCTCACGCCCCTCACCCTCACACCCCCTCACCTCCTCTCACCCTCACTCACCCTTACACCCTCACTCACCCTCACACCCTCTCAGCCACACACCCCCTCACTCTCACTCACCCTCACTCACTCTCACACACCCTCCATCACCCTCACACCCCCTCACCCTCACACCCCCTCACCCTCACACCCCCTCACTCTCACACACCCTCACCCCCCTCACCCTCACACCCCCTCTCACCCTCACACACCCTCACTCACTCTCACCCCCTCACCCTCACACCCCCCTCACACCACCTCACCCTCACACCCCCTCACCCTCACACACTCTCACACCCCTCACATACCCACACACCCCCTCACTCACCCTCACACCCCCTCACCCTCACACCCCCTCACATCCCCTCACTCTCACACCCCCTCACCCTCACACCCCCTCACCCCCTCTCACCCTCACACACCCTCACGCACCCTCACACCCTCACCCTCACCCTCACACCCCCTCACCCTCACACCCCCTCACCCTCCCTCACACCCTCACACAACATCACCCTCACCCTCACTCACCCTCACTCACCCTCACTCACCCTCACTCACCCTCACTCACTCTCACCCTCACCCTCACTCACCCTCACTCACCATCACTCACCCTCACTCCCCCTCACTCCCCCTCACTCCCCCTCACTCCCCCTCACTCACCCTCACTCCCCCTCACTCACCCTCACCAGCATAGCATAACAAAACATAGCATAGCGAAACACAGCATAGCATAGCATAACAAACAAAAGCATAGGATAGCAAAAGCACAGTATAACAAAACAAAGCATAGGATAGCAAAACACAACAAAGCATAGCATAGTAAAACAAAACATAGCATAGCATAACAACACAACAAAACAGCAGAACAAAACAGCATAACATAACAAAACACAGCATAACAAAGCATAGCAAAACACAACAAAATATAGCATAGCGTAAAACAAAACATAGCAAAGCATAACATAACACAACAAAACAGCAGAACAAAACAGCATAACATAACAAAACATAGCATAACATAAAACAAAGCATAGCATAACGAAACATAGCATAACAAAACATAAAACAAAGCATAGCATAACAAAACATAGCATAACATAACAAAACATAGCATAACAAAACACAACAACACATAGCAGAACAAAACAAAGCATAGCATAACAAAACAACAAAACACAACAAAACATAGCATAGCATAACAACACACAACAAAACATAGCATAGCATAACAAAACACAACAAAACATAGCATAACATAACAAAACATAGCATAACAAAACACAACAACACATAGCAGAACAAAACAAAGCATAGCATAACAAAACAACAAAACACAACAAAACATAGCATAGCATAACAACACACAACAAAACCTAGCATAGCATAACTAAACACAACAAAACATAGCATAGCATAACAAAACACAACAAAACATAGCATAGCATAACAAAATACAACATAGCATAGCATAACAAAACACAACATAGCATAGCCTAACAAAACAACGCTTGGCATAGCATAACAAAGCATAGCATAAAAAAGCATAGCATAAAAAAGCATAGCATAACAAAGCATAGCATAACAAAGCATAGCATAACAAAGCATAGCATAGCAAAGCATAGCATAGCAAAACAAAGCATAGCATAATAAAACAAAACATAGCATAGCATATCACAAAATAGCATAACAAAGTATAGCATATCAAAACACAACAAAGCATAGCATAGCATAACAAAACAAAGCATAGGATAGCAAAACAAACAGCATAGCATAACAAAACATTGCATAACAAAACAGCAAAACATAGCATAGCTTAACAAAACACAACAAAACATAGCACAGCAAAACAAAACATATAATAGCATAGCAAAACATAGCATATCAAACACAACAAAACATAGCATAGCATAGCATAGCAAAACATAGCATAGCAAAACAAAGCATAACATAATAAAACACAACATATAGCATAACAAAACATAGCATAGCATAACAAAGCATAGCATAGCAAAACATAGCATAGCATAGCATAACAAAGCATAGCATAACAAAGCATAGCATAACAAAGCATAGCATAACAAAACATAGCATAACAAAACATAGCATAGCAAAACAAAGCATAGCATAGCAAAACACAACAAAACATAGTATAGCATAGCATAGCAAAGCATAGCCTAGCAAAACACAACAAAACATAGCATAGCATAATAAAACAAAGCATAACAAAACATTGCATAGCATAACAAAACATAGCATAGCAAAACAAAATACAACAACACATAGCATAGCATAACAAATCATAGCAAAGCACAACAAAGCATTGCATAGCATAACAAAACAAAGCATAGGATAGCAAAAAACATAGCATAGCATAACAAAACAAAGCAAAGAATAGCAAAACAAAGCATAGAATAGCAAAACAAAACCTTGCATAGCATAACAAAACATAGCATAAAAAAACACAACAACACATAGCATAACAAAACATAGCAAAACACAACAAAACATAGCATAGCTTAACAAAACATAGCATAACAAAACAAAACATATCATAGCCTAGCAAAACATAGCATAGCATACCAAACACAACAAAACATAGCATAGCTTAACAAAATATAGCATAGCAAAACAAAGCATAACACACACAACCACACACACACAACCACGCACACACAACCATGCACACACAACCACGCACACACAACCACAACCACAACTATCTATCTATTTATCTATCCATCTATCTATCAATCTATCGCCCTCACTCCTATCTATCTATCTATCTTTCTATCTCACTCTATCTAATCGCCCTCACTCTATCTGTCTATCTATCTATCGCCCTCACTCTATCTGTCTATCGCCCTCACTCTATCTGTCTATCGCCCTCACTCTATCTATCTAATCGCCCTCACTCTATCTATCTATCTATCTATCTATCTATCTATCTATCTATCTATCTATCTATCTATCTATCTTTCTATCTATCTATCTATCTATCGGCCTCACTCTATCTATTGCCCTCACTCTATCTATCGCCCTCACTCTATCTATCGCCCTCACTCTATCTATCACCCTCACTCTATCGCCCTCACTCTATCTATCGCCCTCACTATCTATCTATCGCTCACTCTATCTATCTATCTATCTATCTATCTATCTATCTATCTATCTATCTATCTATCTATCTATCTATCTATCTATCTATCTATCACCTTCACTCTATCCATCGCCCTCACTCTATCCATCGCCCTCAATCTATCGCCCTCACTCTATCCATCGCCCTCACTCCATCGCCCTCACTCTATCTATCGCCCTCACTCTATCTATCGCCCTCACTCTATCTATCGCCCTCACTCTATCTATCTATCTGCCTCACTCTATCTATCTATCTGCCTCACTCTATCTATCTGACTCACTCTATCTATCTATCTGCCTCACTCTATCTATCTATCTGCCTCACTCTATCTATCAATCTATCTATCTATCTTTCGCCCTCTATCTTGCTATCGCCCTCACTCTATCTTGCTATCGCCCTCACTCTATCTTGCTATCGCCCTCACTCTATCTATCTGTCTAGCTATCTATCGCCCTCACTCTATCTATCGCCCTCCCTCTATCTATCTATCGCCCTCCGTCTATCTATCTATCGCCCTCACTCTATCGCCCTCACTCTATCTATCGCCCTCACTCTATCTATCTATCGCCCTCACTCTATCGCCCTCACTCTATCGCATCACCACAGCATTACTAAGTGGCACAACAACATCACTATGCGCTACCACAGGATCATTGAATGCCACAGCATCACTAGTCGCCACCACAACATCACTCAGCGCCACCACAGCATCAATCTGTGCAACCATTCAACAACAACTGGGTCAAATATAACCCTGGGCGTAGTGGGCGTAGTGGGGCTTCGCGGAGCTACGTGAGGTGGGCGAGAAACTACGCCCACCTCCGCACTCTGCGTAGCCCCACTACACACCGCAGGCCTCCCTCCCGCCCTCCCTAAATACTTTAAATTAAAAGTGTAAAAGAATTAAAAGGCACTTACCTTGCCCGCCGCTGCCCGCCGCTGCCCGCCGCGTCCCCGGGGCTCGCTATCTTCATTGCTGCCGTCTTGTGTACTAATGCGCATGCGCGGGCGGCCGCTCATGCGCATTTTTTCGTGAGAAATGCGCATGCGCGGCCGCCCACGCATGTGCATTAGTATACAAGACGGCAGAATGAAGATAGCGAGCCCCGGGGACGCGGCGGGCAGCGGCGGGCAAGGTAAGTGCCTTTTAATTCTTTTACACTTTTAATTTCAAGTATTTAGGGAGGGCGGGAGGGAGGCGGGTGGCGGCCAGCTACGCTCCGTCTGCGGAGCGTGCGTAGTGCCGGATTCTACGCCTGCTACGCAAAATGCGTAGAAGCCGGCACTACGCACACTCCGTGCACGGAGCGTAGCCGCCCGCCCACCCTTAGTCAAATATGTTCTCTCAATGTTTCAAGCTTTATTACAAATGTCACAAAAAGAGGTTAGTATTTCACTTCTGTTCTTGGATTTTCGTCACAATAAAATACACTGAACATATTCTTCACAAAACTTATTTACAAAAGTTTGAGCTATTGCCATTATAAATTACAATAACTTTTATTTAAGTTTTAATTATTAAAAAAATTAAAAGCCGTTATTTGTAATATCAATACATCTAAGTCACGTGAATACAACACTTATTGCATTACAAATGCTATAGGTGTCACAAGTTTTAACTATTGGCACTGTAAATGACAAAACTATTATTTTTGCTATTTTCAAAACCAACACATAAATAAAAAATGTGTCATTTACAATACCAATAGCTCAAACTTTCCTAATGTGAGACCTTATGCATTGCAAATGCTTGTTTAGACTGTACTGTGATCTGTTATCCATGGCCCATTACTTGCAGCGACTTTTCCTTGTGTTTTCTGGGTGAGAAACAGAAGTTCTTCATCAGCAATTTAAACTTGCTAAAAACACTTCATTTCGTTTCACATTCGCTTTCCTTTCTGTCATATTTATTTGGAATATTCTCACGCAGGCAATTGGAATTCCAATCTCAATACGTCAGAATTTGTTTTAAAAGTCGTTTTAACAACCGGGACAGACGAACAAAACAATTGTTAATATTTTATCACAGTGACTTGAAATCAATAAATGAATCATTTCCACTTAAAAAAACATATTAAATACATGTTCAGACAATGACGTGCATATAAACTGATTCAAATTAAAATATCACTCAGTTAAAAAATAGAAACATCCTTTACAATGTGTTGTCCTACCTAGCAAATCAAACTCTCGAAAAAATTTCCCGTCGGCGGCTTCTTTAAAAACAAATACATCATCAACAATCACAACAGAGCATGCGCACGTTTTCTAGTGCTTGAGAGGCTTCGTGGCACTCTCAGCTTTATATGTAATGCACGATTTGACATTCTGACGTCATAGTAGGGCTGTGCTTGCAGCTCATTTCGTGTCAGCATTTGCTTTAAGGCTCACACCAGCACTTGAGAACATGCTAACAGTTGGACTTTCTAAGAGTGCTTCGATTACTGTGTCATGGTACAGCTAGGCGCTTCAATCTAAAGGTCTCATTGTAAGGTTCGTTTTAAAGCTGCCCGAGTGTGAGCAGGTGGGAGTATTCATTCAGAATGTGCGCAGTGGCCGATGAGGCATTGTCCACCACAACTACACCAGCACTTCTGGCTGTCGCTTTGCACATCTGTGTGAAACAGGGGACCACCTCCTCCTGCCACACCCGCCTCCCACCACAGTAATCACAAGTGTGCTGCTCGCTGGAGTGCAGGTACTGTGGGGGCCAAGTGTTTGCAAATATTGCATGCACCATTGGCTGCCAGTTCTGTGTAAGAAGTCCGTGTGCCGTGGGGTCCCAATGGTGTGTAAAAATTAAAACTTTTGTAGGACCCTGCGAGTGTAACATGAACAGCACTCCATGCTGGTGCGTATGTGTGTTTATAATGCACAAACTAATTGCTGTGTGTGTGTGTGTGTGTAATAGATTAATTCAAATGAGCAATATTCCAGCTGGTGTGGTCGTGCTTGTGTCTGTGTGTGCGATAAATGAACACTAGTACCGGATCCTGCGTGTTTGTCTATGTGTGTGTTTAAAAGGTGAACTGAAACGATTAATGCTCCATGGGCGCACGTGTGTGTTTGCTATATTGCTGGGGTTTTCTGCATGTGTACTTTAGAGATATAACTGTGTGTGTTTGTGTGATAAAAAAACAATATAGCAGTATATTGTATAAAGAACACAAACATACAACATTGCAGGGTTGTGTATGTATGTAATATACGAACAACGTTTCCTGAGCTTACATATGTAATAAATGAACAATACCGCTCTCTCTACACCTACATTTGATAAACACGCACTATTCCATGGCCCTGTTTCTATTTAAAGCATAAATATAACGATAACTAGTGCAGAACCTCGGAGACCTGTGGTTATATTAGTAATATAGTCGATCTCGCAGGCCATGTCGAGTATGTAATAAATAATAAAACAATAGCACAGTATGCTATATCTGATATTAGATGAGCGGTGAATATCGCAGTGTCCTTTTTGAATCACATTCAACAGTTCTTTGAGCAGTGGCGGACGGCATTACGGGCGGGTGGGGGGTGGGAATGCGGTCGTCATGCCGCGGAGGGGATGGGGGGGAGGCGGGAGGAGTTTAATGGAAAAAATATATAAAATAAAAGTAAAAGTTACCGTCCCGCTTTTGGTTAAGTCCCAAGACTCCCGACTCCCGCCGTCCTGCGTTTTGAATTCCTGGCTGCAGCGCTCGTCATCTGGAAGGCAGCCTCCCTCCCCTCCACCAATCACAACGCTGAAATGGCAATGTTGTGATTGGTGAGGCAGCGCCCCACCTCGGTCATTTTCTCTATGTATGCTGCAGCATACATAGAGAACAGGGAGAGTGGGCGGTGTTGCTCGAGGGCAGGGGAGAGTGGTTTGCCCACTGTTGTTCATACTGACTGTTTGGGTGGCCTCAGGCTGCTCAGTCAGCATGAACAACAGTGGGCAAGCCACTCCCCCCTGCCATCGAGCAGGACCGCCCACCCACAACCAGGAACTTCTGCTTTCTCACCGTGCGAGAAGGCAGAAACAAATGGTAGGTATTACCATTTATGTTTCTGCCTTCTAGCACGGCGAGAAAGCAGGGGGGCTGTGCCCAAACGCTTCCATAGACAAGCCGCCACTGTTTAGTGGATTAAAAATAACTAAAGTCAGTAGAGGTTGACATGTTTCTTACCCATTAAATGTCAGAAAAATAATCACAGCAATTTTTCAGGACCAAAATAGCTAGACTACTCAGGGGTGGGTCGATTAAAGTGTGTGCTTATTATAACCGTACCCCACACCAATTACAAAAGTATATATTATACCTTGGGTTAATAAACTGACCAGAAAGAAAAAAGGGACAAGCAGACACAAAGCAGAGACCTTGAGTTAACATACATCTACTGGCATGGTAAACAAGTGAGGCTCTGCCTGCAGAGGTCTGTTGCTCCTCAAGAATGTGGGAGGAGAAAACAAACAAACAGGGACCGCTATGTGTTGTTAGGTGGGAATGCGAGGTAAGGAGGCCAGTCAATAAGAGAGAATACTTACAGTTTGTTGCAAACTGATCTGGCATTCGACCCAGAACTCTGCTACTGTTGGGATAAACAGTAAGCAGAACGGGTGGTGTTAAAAAGCTGAGACACGTCTCGAGTACGTGGAAGCCGGGACTTTCAGGACCTCATAGCTAGACAGAGTCTAGAATGCCAGAGTGTTTAAACAGGTGCCATTGATCCAGTGGTAATTTCACAGTAATTTCTCAATGCAAAAAACTTTGTTTACCTCTAGTTTACCGCTTTAAAGGTGATGAACTTTTGCCACCGTGTATTACCTTCAGGAGACTTTACATAAATATGAAAAATAAAAATGCAATTAATGTTCAAGCCAATAATGAGAGTTGTGAATTGTTTTAAAGGGTTTTATTTTCTAGTCAAAAGTTAAGTTGCTCTGATTCTTTATTCATTAATCAGTTTTCAATCAGGTTACAGAATTGGAAAATAGGGAAAAATAGAATGAATACAGAACATATTATAGGTTGCATACAAAGCACTCCATAGAAGAGGGGATAAACCACTAATTCTATATCAGTCAGAACTCTTTAAGAGTTTCAGGAAAAATATAATTCAAGAGTGAGTTTTGCAAGCCTAATCAATAACTAATAATTGGCAACAATCTCCCATAAAGAGATATAAATGCATAAGACAAATAAATATTTTCAAAATCAGTTAGTCAAAGCATAAAACTTAAAGTTTTAACATCAAAATCTGTCCTAATCTCTCAGCTGCCCTTTCTATGTGCTCGTCTATTCGTCTCTGCTCCTCTGTGTCTGACACAGAGAAACTGCTCCTTGAAAAGGCCCTCCCTTCTCAAGACCACAGAATAATGGGATCTGCCAAAAAGCAAGGCCAGCCTACACCTCCCGAAAATATGTGAACAAAATCCTCTCCACCTCCTTCTGTGTCTCCTCGGACGCAACCTCCACCCAGTCTGCACCCACGCCCTTCACGTATCTAATCCGAATGATGTCTGGTCAGATCTGCTCCTGCTCCTCATCTCTCCTAATCTCTCCTGACACGCCCCCTAAGGGGGGTCATTATACATACCCTAAATCTTGGCTGACTATACTAACAATATTGCAGTTTCAGTAGAAACTCGGAGTGTGATTGGTTGGCACAGGTGACATAGGGATTTTAGCATCCTGTTCTCATCGCAAGTCCAACCCATACCGGTTCTGACAATGGGGGCTTAATGCTAAGAACAATATACATACCATGTATCAATAAGAACATTTCTTGCAACAAAGTGTATCAATCAATTTCCATCTCGCTTTCACATCGCACACAGGGACGACACTCTCCCACAAACACTGGTACAATGGCACGGTGACAAGAGTGTGCAGATCACTGAGGCCTTGACCTGTGTGTCTTCACTTGAGGCACTTGGCAGTTCATGCTGCTGACACATTCTTCTGTGCATGCATCACTCATTCATTACACTGCTGATAATTCTGAGCCATGCTAGATTCCTAGGCAACCATTTTATTGTGGGCCCAAAACCAAATCAAACACAAAGGAATATTAATTTATGAAGTAAAGGCCATTATTTTCACCTCCCACCATTCTAATACCCTGTATTAATTATAACCTAGCAAAAGCTATTAATTTACAGAAGTTTTTCTATTATTTGTGCACATCATGCAAAATGTGCAATGTACAGCAAAGCATAAACATGCACTAGTGCAAATTTTCAAAGCGCAAACAGTTAATATATGCTCATAGCAACATGCTCTAATGTTTTAGATAGCTTTTCATGCAACATGTGTTTGACCCACATGTAGTGTTGGTGCATGGTTGACTAATTAATAAACATTATAAGAAAGATGTGTTATGAACTCAATATGCATTGTCTAAATATGCAACAAAGCCAAGGTCTCTTGAGATGGGAACAGAGGAACAAAGGTCTTTCATGGAGAGGAGATGGGAGAAAACATTCCATTGCCTATCTCAAGCTTAAAGCAAACTGAAGTCACATGCTTCTCTACACTGCAAAATGCCTGTTATTTCAGCACAATTATGTGCCACTTTCAAAGTAAAAAAAAAAAACATTTCTTAAATTAAATGTGCGTTCCATAGTGAGGTTAAATCTAAACTAAACAAATGTTTCCACCCTGGATTAATTAATTGAGCATGGCGTTAAATGAAAGCATTTCAGACTGAAAGCATTTTGACCAGACGAAATTTCATGTCTTTCACTTTGCATGCACCAAAAGTGCCATTTTAAAATGCAGTCTGTCTGAAACACAAAAATAAAGTAATGCCTGAGTCCAGATGAAATCTGAGCTACATCACCATCTCTGATGGGGCACCATGCGGCATACGTCTTGAGTTAGCAGTAGGAGAAGGAATGGCATTGTTATGCCACAAAACCGGACAAGGCAAAAATCAAATTGAGCAATTAATCGTTAAAGGTTACTCGAGGACTGTGAACAGCAGTGAGGTGGAAGAATTCTAAAGGTGCCACTAGGATAGAATTGGGTGTGACGTGATGCCATTATCACCATGTCAGGTGGTCCAATCACAAAATAGAGAAAGGGCCATAAGGTCCCCAGACTGCACAAGAGTGGCAACAGGCGCAGGTGGACCTCAACCAAGGTAAATCTTGTGGTGAGGGGCCCTGTATGGATGGTAAACACGTAGAGTAGTAATTAAAGGGAGGGGTATGAATTCAGTACTCCCGCTAGAGTGTTAAACAGACATCTTGCCTCAGGGTATATTATCGTTGAGCCCTGTCAAGTGTGTGGCCTGACGAAAAATCTATTTTTGTTCTCTACAGAACAGGTTACTCTTGGTTTTGTGAGGGTGAGTGCTTCCAACACTGTCCAATGTAGGTCATCAATGGAATCCCGTGCATCTAGGTAGTGGGTGCTAATTGTGGTATTGGTCTATTTGCAATGTATGCCACTGCGGTGTTCCATGATTCTGCCGACGCGTTTCGAGGCCAGGCATCAAGTTCCTGGACTCTCTTCAGGGCGTTTTCTTTGTGTCTGTAAGATGTAAAGAAAACATACGTTTTGTTTACATACTTCAGTATACTTTTCCATAGTGTAGTTGCACTCAAGAACCATTTAAATAAAGTGGCGCTACATACCAGACTCGAATTCGAGGGGAAGAAGGCTCGTAGGTCTTATGGGGTAATAACCGGTTGTGCTTTAAGCTTCACCTGTCACTGGTGTCCCTTCAATGTGGTTACCAAGCGATCTAATACAAACAAGAAAAGTTGGAAGGGCGTTGGAAAACTCTGGGCAACGTGAATTTAATAGCTCAAGTGTGCAGTGCTGGGGCACTACTTGGATATACCTTACTCGTCGTGGTAGTTTGCGCAAGGTGTGTTAAAGGCAGGCGTCATGGTTTAAGCCGCTTTATCATCTAAACAGATGAAATTAAAAAACATTGTGTCTCTTGTGCAAAACGGTGTGCCACGCATTAACTGAAAATTAGCCCAGCAAATGCCTACCTGACTCTGGTGTCCGTGTATCTCATACTACTGTTCTTGGGCGCGCCTTTGTTCCTAGTTAGTGAAGAAACAAGCTTTTAGAAGTGAGTCTGCCTGCGCATAGCATATTTTGTGTACGGATGAACTAAAACATTAGTTTTACCTTCACTGCACGAGCGTGATCCGAAACGCCACTACGATCTCAATGTGAGTGACAAGCGGCCCCCGGCAATACGTGTATTCTATTGTAAACACGTGTGCGTCGGATGGCCCAAATGCGGACCGCAGCCTTGGATCAGAGTAAAAGGTTTGGGAATGTTCATCATAGTCGCGAACATCGGAGCAATTTTACCTTGTAGGTTAATACAAGTAAAACTCGCCTTGTTGATTTACAGCCAAATAGCGCTCCACATGTTAAAACACGAGTACTCACGCCTAGAGGGCACACAGGCGGTAATGCGCTGCAACTACGTTATAAGGCTGCGATCCACATTTAGGCCATCCGACGCACACGTCTTTACAATAGAATACACGCGTTGCCGGGGGCCGCTAGTGTAGCCCAGACATGCCACCCAAAACTCTGTGCGCCGGGTGGAAACCATAAGTTCCACAATGCACCTGGCCGCAACTTAGTACATAATGAGCCAAAATGGCCGCTTGTCACTCACATTGAGATTGTAGTGGCCCCAGCACTACACACTTGACCTATTAAATTCACGTTGCCCGGAGATTTCCAACGCCCTTCCAACTTTTCTTGTTTGTATTAGATTGCTTGGTAACCACATTGAAGGGACACCAGTGACAGGTGATGCTTAAAGCAAAACCGGTTATTACCCCATAAGACCTACGAGCCTTCTTCCCCTCGAATTCGAGTCTGGTATGTAGCACCACTTTATATAATTGGTTCTTGAGTGCAACTACACTATGGAGAAGTATACTGAAGTATGTAAACAAAACGTACGTTTTCTTTACATCTTACAGACACAAAAGAAAAGGCCCTGATGAGAGTCCAGGAGCTTGATGCCTGGCCTCGAAACGCGTCGGCACATCTGGAGGAATAGAGTTTTGGCTTGCAAGAGACACTAGGATCAGTTAGCCTGCATAATTTTTTGAAACATTTGTCATTTGTTGGCTCATATTCCTCGTTCTATTGAATTTGTTCATCCATTGATTTTTTTGTATGTAACGTTGTGTTGTTGTAACGATTCTGTGTAGGATGATTTATGTTAGTTTGTAATTTTACATGTTATGTAGTATGAACAATAGTGTAAATATCAGAGTGTACAGTGTGTTTTGTCTTTTTGATATTTAATGTATAGTAGAAATTTAAAGTAAAAATTATAAAAAAGTGGCATGAAATAATGATACCAGGGTCTGGTCATAATAAATAGTCCTCTGACCCCAAAAGACGTCTTTACTTTCAGTAAGTGTTGTTTAGGCAATTTCTTGTTGTGTACTTTAAAAAGGGTCCAGCCTACACCACATCCTGAAGGACCTAACTCCTTGGGGTTCTCATATTACTTAGCTTGTCAGTAGCATTCAACACAGTTGATCACCAGAAACTGGTTCTTCCCTTGGAGCCAAGAATGGGCTACCACCTCAAATTTGTCCATTGCTTCTTGTGAAGACCCTCAATAACCATCTTTTCACCAATTCTATTCAGTTTTTTCTTGAAACCCCGAAGCGCCCATCTAGGGACTGGGAACCAAAATTCAGCAGGAAAGGATATTTTAGATTTAAACATTTCAGAATATTAACACTCTTTAGTAATGCCTCAGCAAACTAAACAACTCTATAACAGAAAATGTCTGAATGTTAAACTAAATAAAAACGAATACTTCAGCAACTTACGCAAACCTAAAGTCAAATACGCTCTTATCTGGTGAATGATCTAAGGGCAAACAGCTTTTCCCCAACTTTATTCACCACAGTAAAATCTCTTGGATATACTCTGGATAACTTGCTATCTCATATACTAAATATATAAAGCTTCTTGTTAATCAGCCAAGTTCTACCAAATCAGTAAAAACAACTGCACATGCTTTAGTATTAATTATCAAGGCTTAAATGTGGTAGCGCAATTTCTTTCTTTTTTTTTTGGTCCTCATCTCACCTATCAAGCCTCTGTGGCCCCTACGGCTTACCGCATTCGCTTGGGTCGTCCGACCAATCCCTTTTTTGTGAGAGAACCTGGTGTAATCATTAGACCAATTATATTAATCTTAACTTTTTTCCCCATCTCACAAAGGGGTGCCAGATGTTTATTAGCTTATCTTCTACACCTTCATAGTCTAAATGAGCCATGGAGAATGAGGCTTTAAGCCAGTCTTCCCTTTGTGGGGGTAGGGGATCTTTCCACCTCCTGCAAACTTCCCTTATGGCCAGCAAAATCAAATAAATTAATAAACCTCGGTCCTTCTGAGAGAGGGTCTGACTAAGACAACCATCATCTCCAAAAAACACTAATGACATGTTAATCTCTATGATGGTGTTAAAGATATCACGAATGTTGTCACCCACCTCAGCCCAAAATCTTTCAAGTGCTGGACACTCAAAGAAGATATGTAAGTCGTTAGCAAGAGGTATTGAGCATCTGGGGCATTTAAGAGCTGGTTCTGGGGCAAACTTGGCGATTTTCGCAGGAGTATTATAACGTCTATTAATGACAAAAAAATGATTTTTTTTTTTTAGACAAGCGGGCTTGACATATTTATACAAGATCTTTAAAGAGGGCTCATACAAGGACTCTATTGATGGCCCAAGAGGAGTTTCCATCCACACTGCAGCTAAAGGGGGTGTCTCGTGATCCTCAGTTTCCAACAAGTTGTTATACCATATAGAGATTTCCTTATTAATTGGGAGGATAGATTGCCACAACCCTTCAATCTCTCTATTCCCACTGACCTCCCCCTTTTCTGCCTCGTACCATGATATTAACTGTAAATAGTAGCGCGATTTCAACAGGAATACCCAACTCCTTCTTGAAACCAATGAAGATGCTCTCCCAATACATTGTTTGCGTAATATCAAGCACAAACCATAGATGACCATCACTAAAAGAGCTTCACTGGTTACCAGTGGAAGCTGGGATCAAGCTGAACATCAGATGACTGCCTCTACAGCCGTGAAATTCAGAAAGATGAGTTTTCTGAGCAAGCTACTGAAAATATCAGTCGGCAAATTATCATGCACAAACAAAGACTCTCTTTAGCATGAGACACCCAAAGTCAATCAATCAATCAATCAATCAAAGCATTTATATAGCGCACTACTCACACAGAGGGTCTCAAGGCGCTTGGGGAGGGGGTTCCGCTACTGCTCGAACAGCCAGGTCTTGAGTTGCTTCCCGAAGGCGAGGTATTCCTGGGTCAGGCGGAGGTGAGTCGGGAGGGAGTTCCATGTCTTGGCGGCGAGGTAGGAGAAGGACCGTCCCCCTGTGGTGGCTCTTCGGATGCGGGGGACGGTGGCGAGGGCGTGGCCGGTCGATCGAAGCTGGCGTTTGGGAGCATAGAAGTTGAGGCGGCTGTTGAGGTATCCTGGGCCTTGGTTGTGTAGGGCTTTGTGTGCGTGGGTGAGGAGACGGAAGGTGATTCTCTTGGTGACCGGGAGACAGTGCAGGTCCCTCAGGTGTCCGGAGATGTGGCTGCGACGGGGATGTCCAGGATGAGTCGTGCTGAGGCGTTCTGGATCCGCTGAAGTTTTTTCTGGAGTTTGGCGGAGTTGCCGTAGTCCAGACGGCTGGTGATGAGGGCCTGGATGACCGTCTTCCTGGTTTCGGTGGGGATCCATCGGAAGATCTTTCGTAGCATGCGCAGGATGTTGAAGCACGATGAGGAGACGGCGTTGACTTGTCTGGTCATGGAAAGGGTGGAGTCCAGGATGAAGCCCAGGTTGCGTGCGTGGTCTGTTGGTTTGGGTGCGCTGCCTAGGGCGGGGGGCCACCAGGAGTCGTCCCAGGCGGAGGGTGAGGATCCCAGGATGAGGACTTCCGTCTTGTCCAAGTTCAGTTTCAGGCGGCTGTTCTTCATCCATTCGGCTACCTCTTTCATCCCTTCGTGGGGGTTGGCTCTGGCGGTGGCGGGGTCGTTGGTGAGGGAGAGAATTAGCTGGGTGTCGTCGGCGTAGGAGATGATGTTGAGGTTGTGCTGGCAGGCGATGTCTGCGAGGGGGCTCATGTACACGTTGAAGAGGGTTGGACTGAGCGAGGAGCCTTGAGGAACGCCGCAGATGACTTCGGTGGCTTCAGATCTGAACAGGGGGAGGCGGACTCTCTGTGTCCTTCCGGCGAGGAAGGAGATGATCCACTCCAGTGCCTTCTCCTGGATTCCGACGTTGCTGAGTCACTGCACTAGTGTACAGTGGCAGACAGTGTCGAAGGCCGCGGAGAGGTCTAGGAGGATGAGGGCCGCTGTTTCTCCGTTGTCAAGCAGAGCTCGGATATCATCGGTGGCTGCGATCAGGGCGGTCTCAGTGCTGTGGTTGGCCCGGAAGCCAGACTGCGAGAGGTCGAGGGATCCGTTTGTCTCGAGGAAGGCGGCCAGCTGCTTGTTGATGGTCTTCTCGATGACTTTTGCAGGAAAGGGGAGCAGCGAGATGGGGCGTTAGTTCTTGAGGTCGGTGGGGTCGGCTGATGGCTTCTTTAGTAGAGCGCTGAGTTCGGCGTGCTTCCAGCTCTCCGGGAAGGTAGCGGTGTCGAAGGAGGTGTTGATGATGTCCCGCAGGTGGGGTGCGATGACAGCGTCGGCCTTGTTCAAGACGTGGTGAGAGCAGGGGTCTGTAGGAGATCCGGAGTGGATGGAGTTCATTGCGCGGACGGTGTCTTCGGTGCTGATCGGGGTCCAGGTACGGAGGGTGGTGGTGGGGGGCGGTGGTTCGGTCGTGGCGTGCGTCGGTTGAATGCTGAAGCTGTTGTGTGTGTCCGCGATCTTGTTGTGGAAGTAGGAGGCGAGGGAGTTGCAGAGGTCTTGTGAAGGGGTGATGTCATTGTTTCCGGCGTTGGGGTTGGAGAGCTCTTTGACGATGTTGAAAAGTTCCTTGCTGTTGTGTGCGTTGTTGTCCAGTCGTTCCTTGAATGAGGTTTTCTTGGTGGCGTGGATGAGTTGGTGGTGTTTTCGGGTGGCGAGCTTGAGGGCAGTCATGTTGTCCGGTGTTGGATCTCTGTGCCAGGTTCTCTCGAGGGCTCGGCAGTTCTTCTTTGAGCTCTTGAGTTCGTCGGTGAACCATGGGGCTTTCTTGCTACCGGGTCTGCTAGGCGGGGTCTTCAGAGGGGCGAGGTCGTCTGCGCAGTCGCTGATCCACTTCGTGAGGTTGGTGGCCGCTTGGCTGGGGTTCGTTGCGCTGGTGGGTGGGTTCTTGCTCAGGACGGTCGCGAGCTGGTCGGCTGTGATCTTGTTCCAGCTTCTGCGTGCAACCTGTTGCTGGTGGTGGTGGATCGTGGTCCTTCTGAAGCAGGCGCAACTGTGGTCCGTCCAGTGGAGTCCGGTGGCGTGGCTGAAGGCGATGTCCTTGCTGGATGAGAAGACGGGGTCGAGTGTGTGTCCGGCGTAGTGGGTGGGGGTGGTGACCAGCTGCTTGAGTCCGAGGTTGGCGAGGTTGTCCAGCAGGGTGGTGGTGTTGCGGTCGTTGTTGTTCTCCAGGTGGAAGTTGAGGTCCCCGAGGAGGATGTAGTCAGGGGAGGGCGTGCGGGCTGATGAAGTCGGCGATGTCTTCACTGAATTGTGTGCGTGGTCCCGGGGGTCTGTAGATGAGGGTGCCTCTGAGGGTGGTCTTGGGGTTGATGTGGACCTGGAAGTGCAGGTGCTTGGAGGGTGCGAGGGTGTCGTCGGCGTTGGTCGTGATGCGGATGGTGTTCCTATGGATGATGGCGATGCCTCCTCCGGTGTGGTTGATGCGGTCCCTTCGGATGATCTTGTAGCCGTCTGGGATGGCGATGGCGATGTCGGGCGCTGAAGAGGCGTTCATCGATGTTTCCGTGAGGAAGGCGACGTCTGGGGCTATGGTGCCGAGCAGGTTCCAGAGCTCGACGGCGTGTCTGTGGACGGAGCGGGTGTTGAGCAGGATGCATTTCAGGTGGCTGCTGTTGTTGCTCGTGTTGGTCTTGGTTGGTGCTGGAGTAGTGCAGTTCCGGATGCAGGTGAACTTGCAGGAGTTGCAGCAGAAGGGTCCATGGGTGCGTCTCGGGGTGGCTCGGTAGCATCCTGGGATTCGGCCGGCGTTGAGTGCGTTGAGGGTGGCGGCCTCGTACGTCCGGCGGGTGGGCTGGGGTCTGCGGGGGCCAGGGGTCCTGGCACTGGGCGCTGTCTAGGCGCGGACGGGCGCAGACGGGCTTACCTTTGGCGCACCTTCGGCGCTCAATCGGTGCTCCCGCTGCGCGAGTCCACTGCGCGGTCGCTCTGGGGACGTCATAAGAAGGGAGCCGGTCGGGAGGGTCTGCGGGGAGGCGGGAGCGAGAGCCAATCGGCTGGCGGGGGGGGCCACGGGCTGGGGCGGCGGGAAAAGCTGGAGCGGGCTCAGCGGCCCTCGGGTGGCTGAGGCTGCGGGAGGCTGGTGTGGGCTCGGCGGCCCTCGGGTGGCTGGGGCTGCGGGAGGCTGGTGTGGGCTCGGTGGCCCTCGGGTGTCTGGGGCTGCGGGAGGCTGTTGTGGGCTCGGCGGCCCTCGGGTGGCTGGGGCTGCGGGAGCAGGCACAGGCACTGGAGCGTGGGGGTGACCAGGCCGGAAGGCGCAGTGATCAGAACATTCAAGAATTAAAGCAGTCTTTTTTATCACAGCAGCTTATATTTGGAATTCTTTTTCCAGTAAACTAAAAACGCAATCTTCCTTGATATCCTTTAGAAATGGTCTAAAACATTGACTGTACAAACTGTATTTAAGCTTATCGCTAATATACGGACACTCTTTTAGTTAATTTTCTTCTCTAATGTATATTTAACAATATCCTTTTATCATCCCTACTCCATGATTCCCATCACTTAGTGGCAATCATACAGTTTGCGTGCTAATTTTTGTGGCTTTATCCCTTCTCTCCCTTTGTTTCCTTCAAAGATATATTCGAAACCATTTCCTCTGTTCTAGTTATTCTCTTAACCTTCTGCACTTTCTAATTGTTGTTGCTGTGACGTAAAGCACCATAATACTACATTGTCAAATGCACCTTTATAATACTGTAAATAAAATAAAATATAAACAGACAGGGATGTGGGCCCTTTTTGTCCCCTCCACTTCTGAACTTTTTGGAGCTTGAGGAATGAAAGACTTTTATTTCAATTCAAAATCACATATAAAGTGCAATCCATTTGGCTCGCAGGTAGGAAAACATAGATTTATTATAAACTCAAAGCCAACTTACTATAAATCAGTCTCAGAAACATCGCATAGAAATGCAGAAATGCAGAACTATCAAAGGACTTCCGACACTGCGAACAAAATTAATTCTCAATAGTGAATAACCAATGAGAACCTCATAAAACCTGCACTGTGCCCACTTGTGCCCACTCCAGGATAAACTTTCTTGCATACATATTACCAAGAGACAGCCAACACGCTTTGTAGTCGATGTTGGCTACAGTTTATTACCTTTATATGCATACTAATTTTTGCAATCCCCTGGTCATTATTTTATGGCCAGGGTCATAACTCATTATCATGAACAATCATAAAATTGGGTGTCATAAATCATTTGTGTTGCTTGTCATAAATCATTTGTCATAAATCAATTTCATCATGACAGTTATAAGTTGGGTGTCATAAATCTTTTGCCCTGCTTGTCATAAGTCATAAATCATTTGTTGGTCATAAATGATTTGTTTGTCATAACTCATTTGCACATCATAGAATCGTAAATCTCCCTGATAGTTCATTATTCTGCTCTTTTTTTGCTGTATCTCCTTTCTTACCACTTCTAGGATAAAAAATTGTTATGTTGGGTTCCACGCTCCTTTACGAGTTACGGGTAGCTGCTCCCCGGAGTTAGGCCCCAACTCGCTACTGTGCTAATCTCTTTTTATACCCTGCCATCTTGCGGGGACTAGGCTTGAAGAGCCATCTCCATTTGCTACCCCCATTTTGTTTGGCCTACTCACCCTGCAGTAAGGCATCCCAAAGTGAGTGGCCTTCCTTCTACATACCTCCCTGTCAGTGTGCCTCCACAACCAACCATTGTATCCCTCTTATCCGCCAGCACTGCAACACTGCTGCTTGTAGTTGTGGGTGGGTGGGACTGGAAAATCCTGCTATGCCGCTCCCCAGCTCCATGATGCAGTAATGAGCCACAGTATGGGGAGTGGTACCTTATAATCCACCCCCTCAATTTTCCGACCTGAGAAGGCGGTTGCTGCTATTGGGGATTTCAAGCCAAACCTGACCCCCTCCCAATTTGCCAGGTGAATCAGCGCCTCTCTGGCATGAGTTTCATCAAGAAGGAAGCACCCCTTCTGCTTACCTGCGGCTGGAACCAGATCCTTCCAGTGCTCCGACATCCATTATGGTGCCGGCCCTGGAGGCTGCCTTCATTCCACACATACAGTAAGGCTCCCCTCTTGTTGTAATTTCTTTCACCCTTGACTCCCTTCTTGCTTCCTTATCTGTTTCACACAAAATAGCCTTCTTTCCATTAATTTGGTCGGTCAGTCAGTCAATCATTGTTACTTTATTTCGGCAATACAAAAATGGCATAAAAAGTATACTATATACAATAAGGATAAAAGAGTTCCAAATATAAAATTGCATTAAAAAACAAATAATTCATTGAGAAAACCAATTATGATTTACCATTTCAATATAAACGTCATTTTAGATACATAATAATTTTAAACACAGCACTATGGCACATAAGGGAAACTATAATCATAATCATACTGTCACACAGCACAGATTCTGTTTCTTCTTTTTTAGAGCATACTGAGGAAAACTAGCCACTTAATAGCAGGTAAAAGGATCCATTAATAATTAATATAATATATAAAGCTGGGCATCATTGTCTGAGATTCAACCTACACAATAAAGGGACAATATAAGTCAGCCTTTCCTCAGTATACAAACTACAAATGAATAGAAAATGAAGATCACATTGGGGAGAGCAGGAATCACATGGACAAGGGTTGAGGGCATCATGAAATATGTATCTGATGGATAAACCAGCATAAGAGGAATATAATTGAAACCTTGTTAGTAGAAATCTGTGCCTAGGATGCGTTACAAATGTCTAATGCTGGTAAACGGTATAATCCATTCTTTGTGTTGTCAAATATAGATTAACACTGGGCTTAGTATGATTGGATAGCCATCTGTCATTCCTATGCTTTTCTAGCAATAGGTCTTTTAGGCCCGTCCTTGAGTTTGACTTACATGTAATTGAATCATCAAATAATTTGGCCAAGTCAATACTATAAAAATTGCTCTTAACAAATGGAAGCCACTTTGCTTTAGATATACCATCAAGCTTTAAAGAATCTTTTAAAATATCTTATGTGAGCTGCCACTCATCCCTCTTCCCTACTGCGTGCCACTAAAGGGGAGGGGTGATACGAATATGATCCTATACTTTTTTCCAGAGATGTCCCCCTATTCCCCACCATATTTTTCCATGTGTTTTTAGAGTCAAATAGTACCCCTAAGTAGCAGAAAGAATCCTGCACCTCAATCTTCCTCCCTTCTATATTCCAATTAGGGGTTAAAATCAGCCTTTCTCCTGCCACAAGTATAAATGATTTTGCTTCATTTACTCTGAGTTCAAGATGTATCATAAATCTTGTGTGCGCCTCTATCAGAGACTGAAGAGCCTTGCCAGTCTGGCTAGCAACACTGCATTGTCTGCATAAAGAAGTAAGGGCACTGGGATAGAACTAATAATAGGTATGTCAATAGTTAACTCGATCAGAGCAGCTTCCACCCCATTAATGTAAAGTAAAAATAGGAAGAATGCAAGTACGTACACTTGCCTCGTGCGACCGGTGATACCAAAAGAACCAGTGCATTCGCCCACTCTCCCGTAACAGACACAAGCCGTAGCACCTGAACACATCTCATGGATGAAATCAATTATAGGTTTCTCTATACCAGTACCTTCCAATAAAGACCATAATTTCTCAGGTACCACACAGTCAAAAGTGGCTGACAGGTCCATAAAGGCCATATAAAGTTGGCGCTTCTTGATCACAGTTTATTTAGAAATTAATATGTCTAGATTAAGGCATTGGTCGATCGTCCCTTTTCCCTTTCTGAAGCCGTACTGAGCATGTGATAAAATAGTTCTTTCTTGGACCCATACCTCTAGTTTGTTCAAGAGCAAACGCCCCATTAACGTTGCGGTGCAATCAAGTAGCACAATAGGTTGGTAATTGCTTAGCATGGCCTTATCCCCCTTTTAAAAAATTGGAATAATAGCAGTTTTTTCCAGGATGAGGGAATGCCAAATAGGGCAATAACGTAAAACAATGTTAATATGAAGCGGAGCCCATAATTCTTGGTTAGTTCGAAAAAAATCTATCGGGACCAGGTGCTCTTCCTGTGCTGCATTGGTTCAGGGCACTCTTCATTTTGTCCTGGGTAAGGGATAGGAATTCTTCCGGTGTAGTCATAGAAGGGCTTGATGGAAAGGATACAGCCACATTTTGTTTCCAAAAAACTTCTCCGAAATAGGGTACCCAGGCCGCCTCACTGACATGTGAATCGGTAGTAACTACCAAATCTTCTTTGAGGAACGGGGCATTGATTATACTCCAAAAGTCCCTGCTGTTCTTGAGGACTGCTGCCTGAGTAAGCTTAGTCCAAACCTCATGTTTCAGGACCCCTAATCTATTGGCTCCTGCTATTTTATACAAAAAGCGTAATCGTTTTACCATAACTACGTCTCTTAGTTTGTCTGTTAACGCTATGTGAAGACTCTGCAATTCCTGGATTTTGGAAATCTCCCATGTTTCTTGAAAATAAAGAGTATCATACATTGAGACAAGAGTTAGCCAATCATGATTATGCCTCTTGTGATTATAATACTCTATATTCCAAGAAATAATACTTAGGGTGGCCATATCTACTCCAAGCTTGGCTGTTTCTTCCTGCCTAAGGTTTAAGGTGGTAACACCCTTACGTTTAGATAGATGGGGCGTATGAGGGGAGGCAGGGAGTCAATCAAAGGCTTCGGGGTCTGTCAATGGTGCATACCTGTTCGTAGTAGGGATAGATGGACTAGCCAGTTCATTACATGAATTGGAGATGGGAGTGGGTGTAACGACCGGATTTTCGGACCAGATAGAATCAGCTCACCAAGACACCACCAATCCAGCCGTAACGTAACCACCTCCCTCCTCAGGACCTACTTACCAAGGCACCTGGGTACGTACCTGAGGATGGGGAATTAGAAATATACAAGCTCATATCATCAAAAACACCACTAAATCTATAGGATTACTAGAAATACTCACTGATTATTCCACACCACACTCATACCTTATAGTCTCGTGGCAACTCAGGCCCAGACTAGGATACCCTCCTACTCATAATGAAGGGGGCAGTTCTGATTACTTACCATTACACACTGACCACAATCAGTGCTCACTCAAGCCACAATCCTGTGGGTATACACATTGACCTCAATCAATGTTCTCATTAATGCCACTCTCTCTAGCAGCCATTTCACTACACACCGTGTCCTTCCGGTGCTCTCACAAGCCACAATCCTGTGGGTATTTACTCAAGCCCCAATCCTGTGGGTATACACATTGACCATAATCAATGCTCTCACTAAAGCCACTCTCTCTAGCGGCAATCTCTGTCCTATGAATACCTTTAACTCTCTCTCTCTCTCTCTCTGTTGGGAAGTTTCTCTATATATCTAATATCTACTGGGGATGTAATATTATAGGTTATGTGATAGATAGACAGTTCAATCCTCTCACACAAGAATGGCCAAATTACAATATGCAAAGGTTATTCTCTAATTCAAGTGCCCCCTGCTGCCTTGCTCAGTTACCATTTACCCGGACGGGAAACGCATCCGTCCACATAACAGCATCTGACTAGAAGAATGTTTAACTTTATTATAAGAAAACAACAGTTACACAATGGTTCACTAAGAACTGGGGTCCCTTTATTAAAAATAGCAAATTATAACATCACAATAACTAGCAATCTAGGTATAGCCTGAAAAGTAAAGGGGAATAGACACATACATAGATCCAGCTCCAATGTTCAACTCACTCCAGCTGCTCCCACAGACTAATCCACGATATAACTTCAGTCTCTTCCAAAAGGCATCACTCCACACTCCAGCTGTTAACTGCCTGCTCCAACTGATCACAACTGCTTCTGACAAGTAACTGCTTCTGACTGCTTTCTTCAGCTCCAAAAATCATCTGACTGCTCTGTTCAGCTACAAACACCATCAGACTTCTCTCTTCAGCTCCAAACACCATCTGACTGCTCTCTCCAGCTTCAAACACCATTTGAACACAACTGTTTCTGACAACTCCAAAAAACCAACTGAACACTGTGCCTTTCTGCACTTCGCTAATATGGAATGCTCTCTCCTCATGGAAATTTCCAACAGAGAGCTGCCTCCCACTGAATTCCTGTGCCAGCTCCGAGGCTCTCCAGGCAGCTGCAGTGACCATCTGCATGTTACGTCTAGACCCAAGAGACAAACACATTCTTTCGATGAGATCCAATCTCCGCTGTTTTCCCCTAGCACACAACAGGCTTAACTATAAACATCACCTTTACCCTGCAAGCTCCTCAGTCAGCAGAGGCAGAAAGCAAAATGGAGTCTCTCTAGTTCTGGGCCTTGTAGGCCCGAAAAAGATGAAATAGACACTTAGCTCTATACACAAACCCTACCAATAGGTAATATAAAGTCAGAACTACAGGATCCACCCTCTACTATAGGTAAAATGATGAAGGGACACATAATTATGTCAAAGCGAATAGGCAATAGATGGATTAGAGTCAGGAATAAGGGATCTATCATCATATAAAGCGGCTATCCTCTAGTTTATACTTCTAGGTCTGAAAGGAGGCCTGAAAAGGACCAAAACAAGCTAAGAATAGGGATCTAGGATGGTAGCAAGCTAAAGTCACCATCACTCAGAAATAGAGCCAAAAACCCGGTCACTACAGTGGGTCTCAAGCAGGGCCTCGCTATGTTGCTACAAATAGGCCTTAGTGGTTTGTAAAAGAAGCCCAATGGAAGAACCAAAATCGGAGTGTCGATGCTTGGGGTATCAGGCAGAATATTCAAATGAAACTCAACCCGTCTCTGGTGATTAAAATTTCCAACTACACAATCCCCTTTAGTTGATTTTGGCACATGGCCCGCCCAGGTCACACGTCTGCCCATAATGATGTGGTTATAAAACTTAGGGTAGCCATATAAAGTTTCGAGAGCCAATGTAGAGCCTTGTCCATCAGGTGCTCTGTAGTTTCCTGTTGATTCCCTTTCAATTCAGGAATATTGGCAAGGACAATAACAAAAGGGCAAGCTGCAGGGGGGAGATCTAAACGTCCACCTTGCACAATATTCAAACTACGCTGAGAGCTTTTAAGGGGGTAGGATGAGTTTCCAGCAGCTCCACTGACGCCCTTTGTGTAATTGGTTCTGTAGTTATAGTCGGACCCCGTTTTTCCCGAATTGCAGATCACTGCCAAATTGATAGGATTGTGTAGTGGGGGATTATTAGAGACCAAACTGCCAAGCTCACTGCAGAAAAAACCTGGGGCTCCAGCTGGCACATCTAGGATCGAATCTGGTGGAGTTATCGAACGTCAAGAGGTTTGAACTGAAACAGTACGATGGGTCGAGTTTTCAGGCTGTGTTTGTAAATATCTGTGAGGTTGTGGGTGACTTGAGCTACCCTCTTGAATAGTCCCTCACCTGGGCCACTGATACCTTGCTTCAGTATCAAGGATTAGTTTTCTGTTCTCCTCTATTTTGGACAGTCTAGTAAAGATGGGCTAGAAGAAGGTATTAAATAATTGTTCTACCTTTTGGCACAAAAGAAAATTGTCAAAAGGCAGTTGATGTACAGGGGGATTAAAAGGCGCATGCGATGCCTAAGGTGAAGCCATTGGTATATTTCTACGTGTTTCAGTGGACTTTGTCACTGGGGCAGTTCTTGGTCTCTCTTTTTTTCCTTTCGCCCAGGGGTTCCTCTGAGGGGCTAATGACTGGTCTAGGTGATTTGATAACCAGGTCCAAATGTGGATGGAACTTCATTTTAAGCATACTCACGTGCTGACTCCTTTTCCGTATTACCCAGTCCTGGATTATCAGAGGCTATAATAGCATGTCTTACCTGCAATACGGAGAGACGGCGTTCTGTCATCTCGATCTTCTTGGACAGCACGTCCACTGCCCCGGTCAGGAAAGAATCCAAGGTGTTAATAATTTCTCCCCGGTCTCTGGTGCCCTTGATTTACTTTTGACCATAAATTAGCTATGAACACACTGCGTTTTATTTTGCCCCAGATGAAAGGGGGGTGGCCCAACCTTCTCCAAGTGTTGACGCTGTGGGCCGATGTCTTGCTTTTATGCTTGTTCAGGGTGCAAGAGTGATGGGATGTGAAGTCTACCACAGCGCCCAGGTATGTGGTGCAACTTCCCCCAGCAAATAACAGGCAGTTCTAGCAGTCCGGAATCAAGTGATCAAGTGCGGCAACATCCACCGCAGGCCAACGTCATGCTTTTACGTGCGTTCAAGGCGCAGAGAGTGATGGGATGTGAAGTCTTCTTCCGCACCCAGGTATGTGGTGCAACTTCCCCCAGCAAAGAACAGGCAGATCCAGCAGTCCGTAGTCAAGAGCGGCAATGTCCACCTTGGTCCGATGTTGCACTTTTATGCGCATTCAGGGCACAGGAGTGATGGGATATGAAATCTCCTGTCGCGCCCAGGTATGTGGTGCACCTTCCCTAGCAAAGAACAGGCAGATGGCGCTGTCCGGAGTGAAGTGTGGGAACATTTATTTGGTCATCATACCAGGCTCTTAGAGAGGGGAGAAAAACACTTCATCTGAGAAAACTGTCACATTGAAAGTTAGACGTTGTGAAACCTGCTTAAGACCTTTGGTCAAGTTAACAAATTTAAAACTTCAATACACGTTATAACTAAATAAATGCACACATAACAATCTCTCACACTCATCGTTTCAACATACTCATACAGCAACCGAAAATACATGTTTGAATCATAATCTCCTCTTGACATAAGTAGCATTTTAGTTCCTCATATTTGTACTTTATTGTCAGCAGAATGTGATGTAGTTGATTCAACTGTTGAAATAATTTCTCCTGGCCTATATGTAGCTGGAGACAACCCTATAAATATTGTTGTTATTTATACTACTACTATGATTATTAGTATGCCAGTTATGATGCATCTATGTCTGTTTGAATTAGTACTAGGTGTAACTTCGGCTATAACATTTGGTTTGGTATTGGCTTCCATTTCTTCACTAAAATCTAAGCTCTGCTGGCACAAATTCAAAGTCTCAGGCCAACGCGATGGAGATCTGGCCAGATACACTAAGCGGGAGACCCTGGTCAAAATGTTACCTTCACACTTACAAACTTTTCTGGAGTTTTTCCCCCCAAAGTTCCCCAAATTCTTCCAAACTTCAGGAGGTGCTTCCAGAAGGTCTCCGTGTGGGTTCAAAGTCTCTAAATCACAAATCCAAGGGTCTGAAATCTCCTTGATGGTCCTTGGAAGGTTGGGATAACAATTCCCTCAAATGCAATCAGCCAAATCCTTAAAGGTCCAGTCGAGGCACTCCAGGCTAGGTACTCTTGGTGATGTTGGTGCAGGGGAGCTCTGTTAACCTGTCACTTGCAGACAGTCCACTCTTTAATCTGTTTGAAACAAGGTACATCCACAGGGCTGTAGTTCCAGGTAGTGTGGCAGGCGCAGTCAGTCAGAATGCAGGCCCCAGAGGTGTAAATCAGATTTCCAGCATCTTCTTCTCTTAGTTTCAAGATGTAGAACTGAGAGGCTCTTCATCTCTCACATATTTATTCAGTGTTCTTTGGGGTCAAGCAGAAGAGAGCTCCTGTCCAATGAGGTGCAAGGCAACACCCCAGAGCATTATAACTTCCTCCAAAGTGTGGCATATTCTTGTCCCAGAAAGCACTATTATTCTTCCAAAATTCACGATGGCTGAAATCTCAGCAGAGGAGAAAGAACTAGCTAAACCAACCTCCAGTGTGGCTCATTTCCGTAGCTCTCCTCCGCCCTAACAGCTGCAAGTGTATGTTTTCACTTGTGTTTTCAACATAGCACTGGACTGGGCCTGTAAAAAGAGCCCAGCGCACAGTCAGAGTCAGTTACCACCGTATCCCTGAGCAAAAAATCAGGGTGCACAGGACACACAAGATGACTTTGCAACAATATAGTTCAAGGTGCAAGACTATCTAGCTAAATGTAAACCTTCTACACGCTATTTATCCTGTTGCCACAGAAAGTTGCATAGCCTCTGCTATGTTAACACTAGCAAGAGGCCAGATAAGTACTTACCCTTTCTTCTTGCTGACTTGCAGAAATTAAGTATTATTTTGCAAGGGGCCAGGCAAACAACCAGTTCCGAAGTCTTTCATGCTAGATATTTTAACATACACAGATTGATATTTCCATAGCGTGTTACTAATCTCATCTGTCTGATTGTGTGTTTGTACTTTCACGCCTCCATCAGTGTATGTTTTCTGTGAATAGCTCACTGTGCCCACAATAATAGTGGGTGTGGAGGCTGAAGTTGGGAGTCACATTTTCACAGTATCAAGAAAATGCTAAAAAGATGATGCCCAATTCTTAGCCTTGATGGCCCTGCACTCAAGTAGCTTAAAGCATGAAACACTGCTTCCCGTATTATGCACTGAAACTGCTATTTCTTGCCACCAATCCACCTGGGGAAAGTGAAAGTGAGTTATGCCTGATTTGGTACAGAATTACTAAGAGTTAATCCTGACCTTAACCCCTGCTTTCTTCTTGAGACACATATAGGTTTGTATATTGCGCTGAGTTATTAGTATGCTCAGGTATGGATGGAGTATCCCACAAATGCCTACCGGAACCAGGGAAACTGCTCTAAACTTTATAGATTTAGCCTGTCTTCATATTTGAAGCTTTTAAAACAGCACAATCCCAAGGATATAAGGACTCTCTCCCTAAGACCCTGGACATTTCCAGCTCCATTATTGTGTGTTTTCTGTGAGTGGATGACTGTTGTATTTTGCAGGTCTAAATGTGTTGAGTGTTCATATTCCAAATGTGAGTTTATCATTGTCACTGTGGTTGTGTATGCGGAGCCCCGCAAATACATCCCCTGGTGAGGCACACCAATGTGGATCACACGAGAGTGCTTCGCTTTCGGTTATATATCTTTGTTTATTTCATTTCGATTGTTATATACATATGGTCCAATTAAGGATGATTGACTCCGATATTTAACAGCATATCAGACTGTTGTAATCCGTAACATTTAAACATTGACCTCCAATGCATTTCGGGCGTAGGTGCCCTTGGTCACGGAGAGCTGAGGAGGAAGCAGAAAGGGGCGGTAGTGAGAGACTGTATCGCAGTAAAAGGGGTCGGGGAGTCTCTTGGAGTGATATAGTGTGTGGGCTGATACGAAGTCGCTGGTGCGCGAAACTACGGTGAAGGGTGGGGGATGTGATGGGGATGTTACCGCCAGTGAAACGAACAAAAATGAAATATCTAAAACTTAGTTTCTCAGAATCTTACTTTAAAGTTACGCGTAGCGTCCTTAGACGTTCTCAGTCAGTCATCCGTTCGCTGTCCTGAGTGCGAATGAGACAGCCTGCTTAATAATTACATGAACAGTGATGACGGACTAGCGCCCGAGAGTAACGGGGGCCATCTTGGAGCGGTGAAAACTAAGGGGAAAACCAAGTGGTACGGAGTGAATACTACATATACGGGAAGATAAACTAATAAATCAAGGTAAACAAAAGTGAATGAAACGGAAGTGGAGAGGAAGGTGAAGCAGCAGAATAGTACAATACAGATAATGTTACAAGTAGCAACTGAATTCTGTACGATCATTGAGCCCATGGGGCTTAAGAGTTTGCAGAAGGTAAATCCATTCAAGTTCTCTCTTGAGTAACAGTTTGGTATTGTCTATGCCTTCTTTCTTGGGCACAATCTCTAGGACCAAGAATTTTAATTGGGCGATGGTATGGCGTGCTTCCATAAAGTGGCAGGCGATGTTGGATTTCTCAGTTTTAAGTCTAATATTAGACTTGTGTTCATTAAGTCGGGTTTTGATTTTGCGTTCAGTCTTCCCTATGTATAGTTTGCCACATGGGCATTTGATGGCGTAGATCAAATTGGTAGAATCGCAGGTGGCGTCTACATGAAGTTTGATATTATGTCCCTTCATGAGGTGTTGTATTTCATTGCCCCTGATTACACTGTTGCAGTGGCCACAGTTCAAGCAAGGTTGAGTGCCACGGTGTCGTTTGGTTGACTCAGTAGGCTTAGCCAATATTTCTTTAATATTTCGGCTCCTGGTGTGAGCAAATATAGGTGGCTCATTGAAGATGCCTTGAAAATCGGGTTCATTTTGTAATATTGGCCAATGCTTCCAGATGATCTTTTTGTACGCTGCACTCGCAGTGGAAAATTTGGACACAAGGACCATGCGTTGCTCTGTGTTCTTGTGAGTCTTAGCCAGGCAGTCCTGTCTGGATATGTTGGTGACACGGGATTGTGCATCTTGCAGGACAGTCTCTGGGTAGCCACGTGCCCGGAATCTGTCTGACATTTCCATCATCTGTTTGTGGACCATTGTCTCGTCAGATACAATGCGCTTGACGCGCAGCATTTGGGAGTACGGGAGGTGTTTTTTCAGGGAGCCTTGGTGGAAGCTGGTAAAGTGGAGAGCATTATTTCGGTCTGTGCTCTTTCTGTGAAGATCCGTAACGATTCCGTCAGCCGTATTCTTAATGTGGACATCTAAGAAGGCGATGTCTGTTTCACTGATTTGCCACGTGAGTTTGATCCGCGGATCTTTAGTGTTGGTCTCCATCAAGAGATTGTGGAGAGATTCTTTGGTGTCTGCCCATATGAAAAATAGGTCATCAATGTACCGTAAGAATAGTTTCGTGTGTTTTAGGAAACTTGGGTTGGTATACAAATATTTCGTTTCAAAATTCTCCATGTAGGTATTGGCGTAGGACGGGGCGGCACAGTTTCCCATCGCCATTCCTGAGAGTTGCAAAAACCACTGATTGTCGACTTTAAAGTAGCTGTGATATAGGGTAAATATCATTAGTTCCATTAGAAACGTTTGCATGTCAGGGTGAATGGTGCTTTTGAGTAGGGCCTGTTCTATTGCTTCGATGCCCCCCGCATGGGGTATAGATGTGTATAGTGAACTCACATCAGCTGTGCAGAACACTAGAGGTTCATGGCAGGAGGTTTGGATGCAAGATAGTTTGGTGAGGAACTCTGTAGTGTCTTTGATGTGACTCAATGATTGAGTGACAAGAGGTTGTAGATATTTGTCTAAAAATTTACCGGTAGTTTCATGGATCGATCGTTTGGTGGACACTATCGGTCTGAATGGAGGGTCCATGAGATTTTTATGAATTTTTGGGCACATGTAGATCGTTGGACTTTTGGGATATTCCACTAGCAAGTACCTTTTAGTACGTTCTTCTATGATTCCTGATTGGTGTGCTTTATTTACAATTTCTTTGAGTTGGTTGTGATACTCATTAGTGGGGTTATAATCCAGGGCCATATAGGTGTCGGTATCTTGGATGTGTTCCAAAAGTTTGTTCGTGTACATTTCACTGTCAAGAATAACAAGGGCCCCGCCTTTGTCTGCTTTGGTGAGTTTTATGCTCGGATTATTGGCTAGAGATTTCAGCGTGTCACGATCTTTATTGGTCAAATTGTGGGTTTTTCTAGGTGCCTTGAAGTTGATGTTTGCTGAATCTTTACGGACCAGTGTTTCAAACAAATCGATACATTTGTGGCTGGTGGGTGCCTGGTAAGTACTTGGAGGTCGTAGACCCTTGAGTTCATCTGTTTTCTCTGTGGTAGGTGGAGGTAATACATTATCGAAAAAGTGTCTTAGTCGCAATTTACGGGTGAACTTGAAGGTGCTAACCTCAAGTTCCAAGAGGTTAGTTGATGTCGTGGGAATGAATGACGTTCCTTTTTCTAAAAGGTTCATTTGGTGGTTAGTTATTTGGGTTTTTGAGATGTTGATTACGAGACTACTTTCTTTGGTTTCTGGTCTTTTTTGGCAACTGTACTCCTTGTGGCCGGTGGACTTATGTCTCGTTCTTTTGATCTTGCTCCGCCTGGGTCTTCTGGAGGGTCTGGGCTGATCTCTAAAAAAGAAGAAGAGTTAGATGTTGTTTGTTCTTCACTAGTGCTGGGAGCACTAGCATTGGTGCTTGTGCTGGCCTGTTGTTTATTGGGCACATTTCTAGTGTTTGGGGGTCTTCTTGCTGGGCGAGTATTTGAGTCGGTATCAGATGAAGAAGTATCCGTTTGGGGATTAAATGGTCGGTTGCGACGTCTTTGGGCGTAGACATCTGCCCACGAGTAAACCTCATCAAGCTTGTAATCAAGCGTATCACGCCGGAACTTCCTGACTTTGCGTTCGTGTATTTCTTTCTGATACTTATCAAGTATGATTTTGGTTTCATCTAGCATGGTTGCAAGTTCCTCTGATGTGAGTAGATTCTTAATTTCATTGTCAATCTCTTTCATTTCCGACTCCAATTCCTTCAGTATACCAGCTAGCTCTTCAACGATTAATAATATGAGGTCGAGACTGCATTTATTCAATGTTCCATTCCATTTCGCCAGGAAGGTCTTGGAGTTTTTGCAAAGAGACGGTTTTAGAGAGATGCGTAATCCGCGTGGGATTCTGAGTGCCCGGTGATAGCGCAATAATGTGCTCGCATGGAGCTTCTGATTAATGTGTCGTTTTGATAAGTAAATTAGCTGCTTCACACATTGCTCTTTATTCCTGGTGGTAGTGGAGGGGCTGATGTCTTCCTCGATCAGCGAGTAGATTCGTTCTTTCTCCGATTCATCGTAGGCTAATGTATGTGCTCTGACTTCTGTGCTCTTACTGATGTCGTCAAATTGCATGGTTAGATGTGTGCTACCCCGCCGTAGGCGGAATTATGAATGAACAAATAGTGGAAGAGGAGGGGTGCACAATGAAGGAGTAGGTTAGTTGGTTGATGGGATGCTTCTGAATTCTGGGTGCACTCGTAGGGTGGTGTTATCCGTCTGAAACACCTTAAAGTATCACTGTGGTTGTGTATGCGGAGCCCCGCAAATACATCCCCTGGTGAGGCACACCAATGTGGATCACACGAGAGTGCTTCGCTTTCGGTTATATATCTTTGTTTATTTCATTTCGATTGTTATATACATATGGTCCAATTAAGGATGATTGACTCCGATATTTAACAGCATATCAGACTGTTGTAATCCGTAACATTTAAACATTGACCTCCAATGCATTTCGGGCGTAGGTGCCCTTGGTCACGGAGAGCTGAGGAGGAAGCAGAAAGGGGCGGTAGTGAGAGACTGTATCGCAGTAAAAGGGGTCGGGGAGTCTCTTGGAGTGATATAGTGTGTGGGCTGATACGAAGTCGCTGGTGCGCGGAACTACGGTGAAGGGTGGGGGATGTGATGGGGATGTTACCGCCAGTGAAACGAACAAAAATGAAATATCTAAAACTTAGTTTCTCAGAATCTTACTTTAAAGTTACGCGTAGCGTCCTTAGACGTTCTCAGTCAGTCATCCGTTCGCTGTCCCGAGTGCGAATGAGACAGCCTGCTTAATAATTACATGAACAGTGATGACGGACTAGCGCCCGAGAGTAACGGGGGCCATCTTGGAGCGGTGAAAACTAAGGGGAAAACCAAGTGGTACGGAGTGAATACTACATATACGGGAAGATAAACTAATAAATCAAGGTAAACAAAAGTGAATGAAACGGAAGTGGAGAGGAAGGTGAAGCAGCAGAATAGTACAATACAGATAATGTTACAAGTAGCAACTGAATTCTGTACGATCATTGAGCCCATGGGGCTTAAGAGTTTGCAGAAGGTAAATCAATTCAAGTTCTCTCTTGAGTAACAGTTTGGTATTGTCTATGCCTTCTTTCTTGGGCACAATCTCTAGGACCAAGAATTTTAATTGGGCGATGGTATGGCGTGCTTCCATAAAGTGGCAGGCGATGTTGGATTTCTCAGTTTTAAGTCTAATATTAGACTTGTGTTCATTAAGTCGGGTTTTGATTTTGCGTTCAGTCTTCCCTATGTATAGTTTGCCACATGGGCATTTGATGGCGTAGATCAAATTGGTAGAATCGCAGGTGGCGTCTACATGAAGTTTGATATTATGTCCCTTCATGGGGTGTTGTATTTCATTGCCCCTGATTACACTGTTGCAGTGGCCACAGTTCAAGCAAGGTTGAGTGCCACGGTGTCGTTTGGTTGACTCAGTAGGCTTAGCCAATATTTATTTAATATTTCGGCTCCTGGTGTGAGCAAATATAGGTGGCTCATTGAAGATGCCTTGAAAATCGGGTTCATTTTGTAATATTGGCCAATGCTTCCAGATGATCTTTTTGTACGCTGCACTCGCAGTGGAAAATTTGGACACAAGGACCATGCGTTGCTCTGTGTTCTTGTGAGTCTTAGCCAGGCAGTCCTGTCTGGATATGTTGGTGACACGGGATTGTGCATCTTGCAGGACAGTCTCTGGGTAGCCACGTGCCCGGAATCTGTCTGACATTTCCATCATCCGTTTGTGGACCATTGTCTCGTCAGATACAATGCGCTTGACGCGCAGCATTTGGGAGTACGGGAGGTGTTTTTTCAGGGAGCCTTGGTGGACGCTGGTAAAGTGGAGTTAGAGATCAGCCCAGACCCTCCAGAAGACCCAGGCGGAGCAAGATCAAAAGAACGAGACATAAGTCCACCGGCCACAAGGAGTACAGTTGCCAAAAAAGACCAGAAACCAAAGAAAGTAGTCTCGTAATCAACATCTCAAAAACCCAAATAACTAACCACCAAATGAACCTTTTAGAAAAAGGAACGTCATTCATTCCCACGACATCAACTAACCTCTTGGAACTTGAGGTTAGCACCTTCAAGTTCACCCGTAAATTGCGACTAAGACACTTTTTCGATAATGTATTACCTCCACCTACCACAGAGAAAACAGATGAACTCAAGGGTCTACGACCTCCAAGTACTTACCAGGCACCCACCAGCCACAAATGTATCGATTTGTTTGAAACACTGGTCCGTAAAGATTCAGCAAACATCAACTTCAAGGCACCTAGAAAAACCCACAATTTGACCAATAAAGATCGTGACACGCTGAAATCTCTAGCCAATAATCCGAGCATAAAACTCACCAAAGCAGACAAAGGCGGGGCCCTTGTTATTCTTGACAGTGAAATGTACACGAACAAACTTTTGGAACACATCCAAGATACCGACACCTATATGGCCCTGGATTATAACCCCACTAATGAGTATCACAACCAACTCAAAGAAATTGTAAATAAAGCACACCAATCAGGAATCATAGAAGAACGTACTAAAAGGTACTTGCTAGTGGAATATCCCAAAAGTCCAACGATCTACATGTGCCCAAAAATTCATAAAAATCTCATGGACCCTCCATTCAGACCGATAGTGTCCACCAAACGATCGATCCATGAAACTACCGGTAAATTTTTAGACAAATATCTACAACCTCTTGTCACTCAATCATTGAGTCACATCAAAGACACTACAGAGTTCCTCACCAAACTATCTTGCATCCAAACCTCCTGCCATGAACCTCTAGTGTTCTGCACAGCTGATGTGAGTTCACTATACACATCTATACCCCATGCGGGGGGCATCGAAGCAATAGAACAGGCCCTACTCAAAAGCACCATTCACCCTGACATGCAAACGTTTCTAATGGAACTAATGATATTTACCCTATATCACAGCTACTTTAAAGTCGACAATCAGTGGTTTTTGCAACTCTCAGGAATGGCGATGGGAAACTGTGCCGCCCCGTCCTACGCCAATACCTACATGGAGAATTTTGAAACAAAATATTTGTATACCAACCCAAGTTTCCTAAAACACACGAAACTATTCTTACGGTACATTGATGACCTATTTTTCCTATGGGCAGACACCAAAGAATCTCTCCACAATCTCTTGATGGAGACCAACACTAAAGATCCGCGGATCAAACTCACGTGGTAAATCAGTGAAACAGACATCGCCTTCTTAGATGTCCACATTAAGAATACGGCTGACGGAATCGTTACGGATCTTCACAGAAAGAGCACAGACCGAAATAATGCTCTGCACTTTACCAGCTTCCACCAAGGCTCCCTGAAAAAACACCTCCCGTACTCCCAAATGCTGCGCGTCAAGCGCATTGTATCTGACGAGACAATGGTCCACAAACGGATGATGGAAATGTCAGACAGATTCCGGGCACGTGGCTACCCAGAGACTGTCCTGCAAGATGCACAATCCCGTGTCACCAACATATCCAGACAGGACTGCCTGGCTAAGACTCACAAGAACACAGAGCAACGCATGGTCCTTGTGTCCAAATTTTCCACTGCGAGTGCAGCGTACAAAAAGATCATCTGGAAGCATTGGCCAATATTACAAAATGAACCCGATTTTCAAGGCATCTTCAATGAGCCACCTATATTTGCTCACACCAGGAGCCGAAATATTAAAGAAATATTGGCTAAGCCTACTGAGTCAACCAAACGACACCGTGGCACTCAACCTTGCTTGAACTGTGGCCACTGCAACAGTGTAATCAGGGGCAATGAAATACAACACCCCATGAAGGGACATAATATCAAATCTTCATGTAGACGCCACCTGCGATTCTACCAATTTGATCTACGCCATCAAATGCCCATGTGGCAAACTATACATAGGGAAGACTGAACGCAAAATCAAAACCCGACTTAATGAACACAAGTCTAATATTAGACTTAAAACTGAGAAATCCAACATCGCCTGCCACTTTATGGAAGCACGCCATACCATCGCCCAATTAAAATTCTTGGTCCTAGAGATTGTGCCCAAGAAAGAAGGCATAGACAATACCAAACTGTTACTCAAGAGAGAACTTGAATGGATTTACCTTCTGCAAACTCTTAAGCCCCATGGGCTCAATGATCGTACAGAATTCAGTTGCTACTTGTAACATTATCTGTATTGTACTATTCTGCTGCTTCACCTTCCTCTCCACTTCCGTTTCATTCACTTTTGTTTACCTTAATTTATTAGTTTATCTTCCCGTATATGTAGTATTCACTCCGTACCACTTGGTTTTCCCTTTAGTTTTCACCGCTCCAAGATGGCCCCCGTTACTCTCGGGCGCTAGTCCGTCATCACTGTTCATGTAATTATTAAGCAGGCTGTCTCATTCGCACTCGGGACAGCGAACGGATGACTGACTGAGAACGTCTAAGGACGCTACGCGTAACTTTAAAGTAAGATTCTGAGAAACTAAGTTTTAGATATTTCATTTTTGTTCGTTTCACTGGCGGTAACATCCCCATCACATCCCCCACCCTTCATCGTAGTTCCGCGCAGCAGCGACTTCGTATCAGCCCACACACTATATCACTCCAAGAGACTCCCCGACCCCTTTTACTGCGATACAGTCTCTCACTACCTCCCCTTTCTGCTTCCTCCTCAGCTCTCCGTGACCAAGGGCACCTACGCCCGAAATGCATTGGAGGTCAATGTTTAAATGTTACGGATTACAACAGTCTGATATGCTGTTAAATATCGGAGTCAATCATCCTTAATTGGACCATATGTATATAACAATCGAAATGAAATAAACAAAGATATATAACTGAAAGCGAAGCACTCTCGTGTGATCCACATTGGTGTGCCTCACCAGGGGATGTATTTGTGGGGCTCCGCATACACAACCACAGTGATACTTTAAGGTGTTTCAGACGGATAACACCACCCTACGAGTGCACCCAGAATTCAGAAGCATCCCATCAACCAACTAACCTACTCCTTCGTTGTGCACCCCTCCTCTTCCACTATTAGTTTATCATTGTCCCCATCACAAGGGATGGAAAACCTGTGATGACAAGGGTGAATGTGTGAAAGGTTATCCCCTCTTTTCAATAAGACAGATGAGACCTGCTTTGTGGTGAAACTCTTCAGCTGGATCAGGATTTTGGGGGCCCTGTGAATCTTGGTCTTCAGCAGAACAGGGTCTAGCTGCAAACAGATTCACAAGAGTATTATAATAATGATAAAAAGCATGCAAACAAATCACACCATCAGTAAACTTCTATAAACGTACACATACTTCGCTAGGGATTGTGGTTATTATAAAATGAATGAGTGTCCACCAGCATCTACACCATGTATCTGGTCTCCAATGTTATACATGCCATGATAAAGGTGAGCGCATAGTTCTTTGGTAACATATAAGATCCACCTGTCTTAGGTAGTTGGTTGTTTTCACTACTAAAAAGTGTACTTGATTTCTTCTGCTTGTGTCCCCAAAGGTGAACTACTAAAATGTTGAATTTGTAAATGTGAAAATGTATACTAATACTACATTTCTGACCAACCACTATGTCGTTAAGCTAAGTTTAGACAGGCAAGTACACACTTACCATTTTTAACTCCACTTGTTCATGCAGACAACACTTGATTGTCGATCTCTGTGGACCACAAACAGAAGAAATTCCCATTAGTATTCAAGGAGTGTAGAGACGAATTGGATAATTCACAAATTCAATTACAAGTCTTCATGATCTCAGTATTTTATTTTCATGACCCCTACCATCTGAGTACTGGCCATGGCAATTAGGACCTCCTCCTTCTCTGCCCTAGATGTTTAGGACTTTGGCTTTTAAAATGACAAAGATTGGACCTTATCCTGTGAAGTTAATAAGTTATCTTAACTAAATTAGAGTGGTGTAGAAATGTCTTCTTTTTTGTCGGCACAGACTAGACCATTGGTAGTGCGAGCAACAATTGAGTTGTCTTGCCTACTGCAATTCTATATTTTTGGCCTCATCACAATGTGGTCGATCATCTGCAGTGGTTTCAAAATTGGGCAGCCCACTTGGACCTCAATGTACCTAAACGCTCCTCACTTCTCAGGCTCTAAGATCCTTGCAGTGCCTTCCAGTATCCAGGCGGATTCTACTCAAATCACTGTGTACTGTGTTTAAGGTATTTCATCAGATGGATCCTCCATTTCTGTGAGAATAAGTTCCTTCTTTATCTAAACCTTTTGCTTGAGATCTGTTGAATCTCTCTCTGATGGCTCCTACGGTTAACTAGAACTGTATTGGGTGGTGGGGGGGGCCTTTTCTGTTGGGGCAGCAAAGTTATGGAACTCCTTGCCCTATTACCTTAGGATGCACGATTCACTGTTTGACTTTCAGAAAGCTTTGATGACCTGGCTGATTCCCAATTAAGCTACATTCTGTTCCCGAGACCAGTTAGTGCCTGTATACCGTCTCTGTATTAGAGTGCTTTATACCTGGATATTACATTACATGATATCACTTAAAGATACATAGAACTATCAGGTCCATAGATGTGGAGTGAAGAATATTCTGACATACAACTGTTCCAAAAGCAGGTGGTTTACTAGGTGCACTGTTAGGACACTTCTTCATGTTCTCTGTATGAAAATAGTATGAAAAGTTTGTTGGCTTTACTGAGCTAGTCTAAGCTGTAAGAACCTGCAATGGTGAATTGCTCTGTTTACTTTGATTCCGCAGGAGGCTGAAAATGATAGAATATCACCCACAGAAGTTTCCAGGGAGGTTGAAAGGAGAGGTATCAGGAGGAGGCAGAGCTTTTATCGTCCAGAGGACATAAGTTTCTCACAGTGGCCATCAATGGCTGCTACACAGCAGGTAAACCGCAGCATGCGTGGCAGTTCTTTATGTCTCTGGTCCCCATGAAAAGGCGCAGAGGCATTAGGTTTTTGTAAAATGTGGTAATACAGCACACTATTTTTTATGTTTTCGAGTGTGTGTGGGTGTGTGGTCTTAAGTCGGCTTCACTATGGGACCAGTGGCAAGTCAAGGACATCATGGGTCCTAATGCAAGTAAGAAAGCTAGACACCCATCCTCTGGGTTGGCAGTAAAAAGCAGCCGCTATGTGGGTTTCGCTCACACCCTTAATCCCTAGTGCCACTGCACCTGATGCTCTATTGATAGCTACACTCTTATCAGGAACTGATTAAAATGGGATTTAGTCGCAGACTATCTTTGTAGAGACTTGATCCCACTGTGGATTTCCCACAAATTCCCCACTGAAACGTCTGTTTTCTTTAAAAGATTTAATACAGAATCATATTTTGATTAATTTTATAACTATAATTGTAATTGTGATCCAAGTGAACATAGAGACAGAATTGTAAAAACATTCGCCAGCATGTCAAATCCAAAGCCCATTGGCAAGTTTAAACTAAATTCCACTGGCGGGAGGGGGGAGATCTTTCAAAATGAGCAGATTTGCATGCCTTACATGGCCGAGCAGAGTGTAGTGCTCGACTCCTCCCAGGAAGGAGAAGGAACAAAACATCAAAATAACACAGTTGGGGGCATATTTACAAAGAATTGGTGTAGGGCAGCGCCGCAAGTTATTTGGCTGCATTACCCTACGCCAATTAGAAAGGACAGAAATGCCCCGTGTTTACAAGATATGGTGCATTCCTGTCCTTTTAGCCAACGCTGGCACAAAGTTTGCAGCCGTAAACCAACGCAGGCCAATTGCACCATGGGGCAAGGGTGTCTGTGTTGTTGGCATGAATGTTTTTGTGCAAGAAGGAGCACTTTCCAGCACAAAACCAATCACATGCGCTGTTTTCCCCGTTCTATGTGTGCTGCAGAATGCAGCATACAGGCAAAGAGGAAAAAAGAGGAGAAATGTAAACATTTCTCCTTGTTATGCCTGCTCTAGGGAGGGGTACGTTTTTGGTGCTGCCCCAGTTTCACGCTTGTTGTAAATCTGGAGCAGTGTCAAAATCCATGGATATTGTATTGGAACATCCACAGCGTCACCCATGGCAAGCCTCCCTGTCACAATGTAGGGCAACACAGTGACTTGCGCTGCGTGGCCTTACACCTTATTTACAAGGCCATGAAAAGCCACGCTGGGTGACTTTGCGTGGCCTTATAGATTTAGGCATGGACTCTGTGCCACTAGAGCGTCAAAAAAAGTGATACACTGGTGGCGCAAGAGGCTGGTAAATATGACCCTAAACTTCAATGAACTATGCAATTTCCAGGTCTATAAATTCAGGTAAAAAGAAAGCATTGCTTCAAATCTAGTTAATTAAGACTGTATTGGAAAAAGAAGGGCATATTTACAAGTCCCTTGAGCCACCAGAGCATCACTTTTCTGACGTTCCAGTGGCACACAGTGCATGCCCATATATAACAGGCCACGCAAAGCCACCCTGCATGGCTTTTTATGGCCTTGTAGATAAGGTGTAAGGCCACGCAGCGCAAGTCGCTGCGTTGCCTTACATTGTGGCAGGGAGGCATGCCATATGTATTGCTGTGGATGGGCTCACCCAATACCCATGGATTTTGACACTGCTCGATAATTCCAACATAGTGTGAATCTGGGGCAGCGCCAAAAATGTACACCTCCCTTGAGCAGGCGTAATGAGGAGAAACGTTCACATTTCTCCTCGTTTTTTTCGCTTTCCACATGTGTTGCATTCTGCAGCACACATCGAACTAGGAGAACGCCTCCCAATCATGCCAACAACACAGACACCCTTGCACCATGGTGCAAGGATGCCTGCATTGGTGCGCAGCTGCCATTTCTGCACCAGCGCTGGCTGAAAGGACAGGAATGCACTCTATATTTTAAATATGGTGCATTTATGTCCTTTTGTCAGTTCTTTGTAAATATGCACCAGAGGTTCTGGCTTGATGGGACGAAGCAAGGAAAAGGCAAAGCTTGTGGTGAGACTATTCTATAGCATGGACAAGCAGAAAAAAAATCTTTCAAGAAATCCTGTGAACTAAAAATGCAAGGATAGGTTCCTGAAAGTTTTCGTGCACTCTGTGTGTGTGTGGTGGAGGGCAGGTGGAGGGGAGGAGACCCTAAAATTAACAGAGTGATAGGTTAAAGGGTCTCTCTAGAGTGGAGAATAAAGTTAATCACAAATGCACTTTTGAGGAAAACCTCCAGTTTACTGAAATATATGCATGTGATTCCCCTGCATCTGTGCAACAGGAAGAGTTTCCAATAAATACTCGTGCATTCAATTCTAGCATTCTTTGTGGATATTTAATCGACAGAAGTTTACTCCAGTTTGGCCCTCACATAATGGGAGCACGACTGGCCTTTCATGGACATACTTGTGCTTCATGCCCAAGGTTTACAAAATTCTAGTTTCTCTGGGAAAGAAACTGGGGGTTTCTTTGATTCTGCAGATGCTAAGTCCTCAATGTTTCTTCAAACAATCCACTCAAACACATCATCCTAATGAGATCCTTATACGGACACAAAAGTGGAGGGTTCAGATGACTGGTCATGTAGCAGACTTTATCTGGAACTGAAGTGAACAATTGTTCCTTCTACATCTACGAAAGTGTCCCTCTCTTTTATAAACAAGCAAACACAATCTACCAATGTGTGTCACTTGCTATCATCACATGCACACCGCCATTCAACCCAACAGAGAATTAGAAAAATAGGGAATGCCTCTGGCACTGGTAAACCTTTCAAGTGATCTCTGTTTCTGTTACTGCTGAATCAGGAATTAATGTATGCATCCCACCATATAACAAGCATTGGTAAAGGCAATAGGACTGACGTTGCCTGACATCTTTTTGACTTTGTCAATGTTTGTTTTTTGATGGTTTTGTAAACCTTTATTGTTGGGGAAGCTGCCAGACTCTCACCCATATACAAACAAACAAAACCCTAAAAACAAAATATATTTTATCCTCACAAAGAACATATTGCCATAATACTTGCTAGCACTGAAGGGAACTATTTTGTATGTGGATGTCCTCCTATTAAAGGGCAGAATACTATTAGAGTCTAGTAAGCCAGTTGCTGAAGTTGCCCAGCCCATTGCAATATGCTGCATGATGTACTGTATGGAAGATAATTGGGAATGTGCAATGAATGACGAGAGCTGTCCAGTAGGTAATATGTATATATATATATATATATATATATATACGCGCAAATGCAGCTCTCTCCCCAAACCAGCGCAGCAGCCGCCACAGCAATGATAGGAAAGAAAGCCACGCCACTCCAACGTCCGTTATGGGCTAAAACGATTTATTGTGCGTTCAAGGCCACCAGATCTTACGCGTTTCGGGCGTCCGCCCTTGTTCACAGATCAATATATATATATTTGAAAAGAAGAGTTGCCCCCACAAGAAGAAGCCACACCCCAAGGTTAAATTGTCCCGCCCTGGTGGGCGTATCCGCTGTTGTTCAGAATGAAACAGACACAGGTTCCGCCAATATAACATCCCCAAAACGGACTCGATGTTCCAACAATGTCTAAATGTTCGTGACACTGCGGACCTGCTTTAGTAGGCAGTGGGGCTCCTTCACGGCTCGGGCCAGCCGTTAACATGAAAAGAAGAGTTGCCCCCACAAGAAGAAACCGCACACTTCGAGCTTTTTACCATTTAATTTGGAGATTGCGTGAGCCTGCCACCGGTAGTTCCAAACATTGTATGAGTACCAGACGCGTTTCGAGCAACCACTGCTCTTGATCACTGGCATGTACTCCGGACAGCAGAAATGGAAAGCACACCACACCCCAAGGTTAAATTGTCCCGCCCTGGTGGGCGTATCCGCTGTTGCACCCTGGTTGCTGTAGTTCGCCTTTTAATCCAAACCCCAGTGGGCTCCGTCATGTCCATATAATCCCAAGTGGGGTGTTCAGAATGAAACAGGCACAGGTTCCGCCAATATAACATCCCCAAAACGGACTCGATGTTCCAACAATGTCTAAATGTTCGTGACACTGCGGACCTGCTTTAGTAGGCAGTGGGGCTCCTTCACGGCTCGGGCCAGCCGTTAACATGAAAAGAAGAGTTGCCCCCACAAGAAGAAGCCACACACGTCGAGTCCATTTTGGGGATGTTATATTGGCGGAACCTGTGCCTGTTTCATTCTGAACACCCCACTTGGGATTATATGGACATGACGGAGCCCACTGGGGTTTGGATTAAAAGGCGAACTACAGCAACCAGGGCGCAACAGTGGATACGCCCACCAGGGCGGGACAATTTTACCTTGGGGTGTGGCGCGCTTTCCATTTCTGCTGTCCGGAGTACATGCCAGTGATCAAGAGCAGTGGTTGCTCGAAACGCGTCTGGTACTCATACAATGTTTGGAACTACCGGTGGCAGGCTCACGCAATCTCCAAATTAAATGGTAAAAAGCTCGAAGTGTGCGGCTTCTTCTTGTGGGGGCAACTCTTCTTTTCATGTTAACGGCTGGCCCGAGCCGTGAAGGAGCCCCACTGCCTACTAAAGCAGGTCCGCAGTGTCACGAACATTTAGACATTGTTGGAACATCGAGTCCGTTTTGGGGATGTTATATTGGCGGAACCTGTGCCTGTTTCATTCTGAACACCCCACTTGGGATTATATGGACATGACGGAGCCCACTGGGGTTTGGATTAAAAGGTGAACTACAGCAACCAGGGTGCAACAGCGGATACGCCCACCAGGGCGGGACAATTTAACCTTGGGGTGTGGCACGCTTTCCATTTCTGCTGTCCGGAGTACATGCCAGTGATCAGGAGCAGTGGTTGCTCGAAACGCGTCTGGTACTCATACAATGTTTGGAACTACCGGTGGCAGGCTCACGCAATCTCCAAATTAAATGGTAAAAAGCTCGAAGTGTGCGGCTTCTTCTTGTGGGGGCAACTCTTCTTTTCATGTTAACGGCTGGCCCGAGCCGTGAAGGAGCCCCACTGCCTACTAAAGCAGGTCCGCAGTGTCACGAACATTTAGACATTGTTGGAACATCGAGTCCGTTTTGGGGATGTTATATTGGCGGAACCTGTGCCTGTTTCATTCTGAACACCCCACTTGGGATTATATGGACATGACGGAGCCCACTGGGGTTTGGATTAAAAGGCGAACTACAGCAACCAGGGTGCAACAGCGGATACGCCCACCAGGGCGGGACAATTTAACCTTGGGGTGTGGCGCGCTTTCCATTTCTGCTGTCCGGAGTACATGTCAGTGATCAAGAGCAGTGGTTGCTCGAAACGCGTCTGGTACTCATACAATGTTTGGAACTACCGGTGGCAGGCTCACGCAATCTCCAAATTAAATGGTAAAAAGCTCGAAGTGTGCAGCTTCTTCTTGTGGGGGCAACTCTTCTTTTCATGTTAACGGCTGGCCCGAGCCGTGAAGGAGCCCCACTGCCTACTAAAGCAGGTCCGCAGTGTCACGAACATTTAGACATTGTTGGAACATTGAGTCCGTTTTGGGGATGTTATATTGGCGGAACCTGTGCCTGTTTCATTCTGAACACCCCACTTGGGATTATATGGACATGACGGAGCCCACTGGGGTTTGGATTAAAAGGCGAACTACAGCAACCAGGGTGCAACAGCGGATACGCCCACCAGGGCGGGACAATTTAACCTTGGGGTGTGGCGCGCTTTCCATTTCTGCTGTCCGGAGTACATGCCAGTGATCAAGAGCAGTGGTTGCTCGAAACGCGTCTGGTACTCATACAATGTTTGGAACTACCGGTGGCAGGCTCACGCAATCTCCAAATTAAATGGTAAAAAGCTCGAAGTGTGCGGCTTCTTCTTGTGGGGGCAACTCTTCTTTTCATGTTAACGGCTGGCCCGAGCCGTGAAGGAGCCCCACTGCCTACTAAAGCAGGTCCGCAGTGTCACGAACATTTAGACATTGTTGGAACATCGAGTCCGTGTTAGGGATGTTATATTGGCGGAACCTGTGCCTGTTTTATTCTGAACACCCCACTTGGGATTATATGGACATGACGGAGCCCACTGGGGTTTGGATTAAAAGGCGAACTACAGCAACCAGGATGCAACAGCGGATACGCCCACCAGGGCGGGACAATTTAACCTTGGGGTGTGGCGCGCTTTCCATTTCTGCTCTCCGGAGTACATGCCAGTGATCAAGAGCAGTGGTTGCTCGAAACGCGTCTGGTACTCATATAATGTTTGGAACTACCGGTGGCAGGCTCACGCAATCTCCAAATTAAATGGTAAAAAGCTCAAAGTGTGCGGCTTCTTCTTGTGGGGGCAACTCTTCTTTTCATGTTAACGGCTGGCCCGAGCCGTGAAGGACCCCCACTGCCTACTAAAGCAGGTCCGCAGTGTCACGAACATTTAGACATTGTTGGAACATCGAGTCCGTTTTGGGGATGTTATATTGGCGGAACCTGTGCCTGTTTCATTCTGAACACCCCACTTGGGATTATATGGACATGGCGGAGCCCACTGGGGTTTGGATTAAAAGGCGAACTACAGCAACCAGGGTGCAACAGCGGATACGCCCACCAGGGCGGGACAATTTAACCTTGGGGTGTGGCGCGCTTTCCATTTCTGCTGTCCGGAGTACATGCCAGTGATCAAGAGCAGTGGTTGCTCGAAACGCGTCTGGTACTCATACAATGTTTGGAACTACCAGTTGCAGGCTCACGCAATCTCCAAATTAAATGGTAAAAAGCTCGAAGTGTGCGGCTTCTTCTTGTGGGGGCAACTCTTCTTTTCATATATATATATTTGTATAACCTACTGGTGATAGCCAGTAGGTATATATAGTTAGGACCTAGCTACCATAGGAAATCCGCAACATTCTATTGGGAATAACTTTGGTGCCGGTTGAGGAATTTGCGTGCAATTTTCCACAATTTTGGCCAGCTCCGCTGCGCTCCTTCCCTGAAAGTTTCGGGGGATTCGTGAAGTGCGGGCTGAGAAAAAAGGGGGGTCCCAAAACGAGTTTTCCCCATGTTAATTTCCATAGGACGGTCTGACAAGTCTACAGCCCGAACCTCTGAATGGAATTACACCAAACTTGGCAAAATTGTAGGGACTGGTACGCAGATGTGCCTTTGCTATGTTTGGTGAAAATTGCTCCAGTGGTTTTTATGAAAATTAACTTCAAAAACACATATATATCTATTTGAGCTCACCCTAAGCATACTCCTAAGCTTACCGGTACGCGTACCGTACGCGTACGTACGCGTACCCCTACGTGCACGAGCTGCATGCTGATTGGCTGCCACTGTCTGTCAACACTCTAAAACAGAAATTGTGGGCAGCCATCTTGTGCCTCGGTAGAGTGAGGTACAGGAAAGTAAAAAAACAAATGTGTAGAACTCAAAAAGGGGGCAGGGTAGAAGCACCCTGGCCCCCTAGGCCTGCTCAGGGGGTCCCACAAGGACCCCCAAGGCAAAAAAAAACTTTTTTCAAATGTTTTTTTTTTTTTTGCCTTGGGGGTCCTTGTGGGACCTCCTGAGCAGGCCTAGGGGGTCAGGGTGCTTCTACCCTGGCCCTTTGTGAGTTTCACACCTTTGTTTCACTGCTTTCTTGTGCCTTGGTTCTAACAAGGCACAAGATGGCTGCCAACACTTCCTGGTTTGGAGTGTTGAGAGACAGTGGCAGCCAATCAGCATGCCTTCCCGAGAAAGCTGCATGGTCATTGGCTGTCAACACTTCTAACCAGGAAGTGTTGGCATCCATCTTGTGCTAGTGTTGACAGACAGTGACAGCCAATCAGCATGCCTTCCCGATAAAGCTGCATGCTCATTGGCTGTCAACACTTCTAACCAGGAAGTGTTGGCATCCATCTTGAGTCACAGTAGACTGAGGCACAAGAAAGCAGAAAAACAAACGTGTAGAACTCAAAAAGGGGGCAGGGTAGAAACACCCTGACCCCCTGGTTTGGAGTGTTGACAGACAGTGGCAGCCAATCAGCATGCCTTCCCGAGAAAGCTGGTTTGGAGTGTTGACAGACAGTGGCAGCCAATCAGCATGCCTTCCCTATAAATCTGCATGCTCATTGGCTGGCAACACTTCTAACCAGGAAGTGTTGGCATCCATCTTGGGTCTCAGTAGACTGAGGCACAAGAAAGCAGCAAAAACAAACGTGTAGAACACAAAAAGGGGGCAGGGTAGAAACACCCTGACCCCCTAGGGCTGCTCAGATGGTCCCACTAGGATATCAATTTATTTAAAAGTAATCCGCTAATAGAATTAGCATTTAAAAAACCTTGCAAATTCACTGGACAAGTGTGGCTCATTGTTTAGAGCGGCAGACCCTGATGCAGAGGTCTAGCCCGGGACCAGAGTTCAATTCCCTGCCTCGGCGGGTCTTGGCCTCAAAAATTCCACAGACCTGATAATTCTGGCCCGGTGCCTATTGCAATCATGGAGTCCCACTCTGCAACTCTGGGCAATAGCTTGCTTAATCTCCACAACGGTCCCCACAACGCTAAGGATGCCTGGCCTCCACCTTGGGGGTGCCCAGGAGTAGAGGCCTCACAGGGAAAGCCAGGATGGGTTCCACAGCAGTATTCGTACAAGCGCCTTGAGACCCTTGCGAGTGAGTAGTGCGCTATACAAGTATCAATTTACTGATAAACTATAGGTTTAAGGCTGTATATGGTTAGAAATTAGCATTTAAAAAACCTTTGAAATTCACTGAAAAACCCATAGGTGTCAGGCCTTATATAGTTAGGAATTAGCATTAAAAAAACGTTTGAATATATAAAATGTTATCCGCTAATAGAATTAGCATTTAAAAAACCTTGCGAATTCAATGAAAAAACCATAGGTTTCAGGCCTTATTTAGTTAGGACTTAGCATTAAAAAAACCTTGCTAATTCACTGAAAAAAACATAGGTTTCAGGCCTTATATAGTTAGGAATTAGCATATAAAAAACCTTTGAAATTCAATGAAAAAACATAGGTTTCAGGCCTTATATAGTTAGGAATTAGCATTTAAAAAACCTTTGAAATTCACTCAATAAACTATAAGTTTTAGGGGTGTTATAGTTAGCTGGACATTTCACTCATACAAAACCATTGAAATTGCTCCTATATAGTTAGTTGAACTAACTATATTTCGCGCACCCGCAATCCACTGCTGATGATGTCACATATTACATCATTCATGACATGGTCAATGACATCACTGATGACATCACTGATGACATCATCCACGTGACAATCACATATACCTTTTCATACACTAGTAAAATCTTTCATCACTCTTTGTAAAATACAGAGTATCATATTTGAATCCATTGACACAGCAATACAAGTATCTAAAAACCCACTCAGTAAATCCTAGATGTATACACACATCTAATCACTTACCTGTAGATTCAATCATACATGCTGTCAATGAAAAATTCAACACTATGAAAAATACTTACTGATTTAAGTAATAAATGATGTGTGGGGGAAAGAGCCCCCACATGCCCCAGGGACCACCACCTCCCCAAGGCACAAGATATGGAAATTGGGGGGTCCTTTATGAACCCCCAAGCCCCAAGGACCACCACCTCCCCGGGGCTTTCAATATGAAGGGAGGGGGGCAGTGCGGCCCCCCCTCCATGAGCCCTCGTTGGCCCTGGGACCTCCACCCACCAAGACCGGCTCCTGCAATGTCCCGGGGTGTCCACCCCGGGACATTGCTCTTTGCTATGGCAGGGCGGGAGCCGTGCGGCTCCCTCCCTGTCATAGCAAACTCTGCTTTGCTTCTTTGAAACGAGAGCAGGGAAACCTGCTCTCACTTCAAGGACACAAGGCAGAATTGGTTTTGAGCAAGGGGAGCTGCATGTCAGCAACTCCCCTTGCTGAAAAGCAATGCCGGCTCCCGCAGGAGGTGGGTAGTCGGCAGGACCGTGGGGGCATTGGGCCTCCCCCCATGGTCCCAATCACAGAGAGCAGGCCCTGGGGGATGGAGTCCCAGGGGCCAAAAGTGGCCCGGGAGGGGGGCCCAGCACCCTTTCTCCACCACTCTGCAAACGCGTCTACAAGTTAAAGAAGTGTTTGCAATGTAATAGGTTTTGCATTCGCAAGAATTATAGCTATTGGTGATGCAAATGCAAAAGTTTTTTAATAATGTTTTTTGGAGTGGATTGGATGTACGTTGTGTGTAGTGGAATTATGTGGTATGTTGTGCAGTGAAGTTATGTGGACGGATAGTATGTGGTAGTTAGTTCATAGGAATTATGTAGAGTGGGATTACGTGTTATGGAGAGTAATTATGTGGTATGGTAGTCTGTGTTGTGGAGTAGTAACCTCAGGTTTAGTCTTCCTCGTTTTCCATAGAAGCTCAACTATGAACTCAATGAGACAAAAAAAGATGGAATCACTGAGAGGCACTTTGGACCTAGTCAGAGGTATGAGCAGGCCCATTGGAATTATGTGACTGTTTGGCTGCACCGACTTTCGCACAATTATACATTTTCTGCATTAGCCACATAATTCGTAATCTGCACTGTAATCTGCAGATTTGAACAAAAATAGCCTTGTTTCTAGCTGAAATGGATAAAACGTTACCAAAAATGCAGCGACAAGTGTTACTGCATGGTGGAAGGCCCTTTGCAAACCTAGAATGGTCACCTGTTACTTATTGCTAAATGTGGTACTTATTGCTAAATTGGTCCTAATGGTGTGTGTTAGATCTGACATCATTGCCTTCCATTTTTGATGGATTGCCCCCTCTGTTTTTATATGTGTTTGCTGGTTATATGTTTTGGGCACTGTGCCACTGCTAATCAGTGCCACAGTGCAAGTGCTCCCTATGGTAAATTAATGTATTGATTAGTGATTCCATGATTGGGTTAATTGATTTACTTGTCAGACCTTAGTACAGTGCACCATGTGTGCCCAGGTCTTGTAAATCAAATGCTGCTGGTGGGCTTTCAGCACTGGTTGTGCCATCCACAGAAGCAGCTTGTAAAATGTGCCTCAGGCCTGCCAGTGCAAGGCCTGTATGCAGTCTGTGACTGCCATGTCGACTTGGCCAAGTGCGCCCACCTGCCAGTCCCTAAACCTTTCCCTTTGCTTCATATTAGACACCCCTATGGTAGGCCCAAGGAAAGGGTGCATTGTAAGTATCAGGTAGGACATGCCCTGATGTGTGTAGCATATCCTAATAGTGAATTCCAGCAATTTTTTGTTGTTCACTATTGAAGGCTACCTGTTCTCCATAGGTTAGAATGGGTAGTTAGATTATTACATTCTTATAATCCTAACTGACTCAGGGAACATGGTAGAAATTCAAATTTTGTATGCCTGAACTGAGAATAATAAAATAGATCTTTTATTAAAGTTGGTTTTAATATTCTGTGTTTGAAAATATCACTTTTAGAAAGTAGGTATTTTCTTGCCTGTCCAGGCCTGCCTCTGCTAGGTTGTGTATTCCTTGTCTAGGTTTGTGAGTGACAGGACTGGGGGATTCCTGGACACAGGCCGGGGCAGCCCGGTGGTGAATAGAGAGATCTGCATCTACATGGGAGGGAGGAGTTGCACCTAGGACCTGAATAGAGCTGGGCCTTCCCTCTACAATGCTGGCTACATCCCCTGTGGCTTGTCTGATGTTTAAGCCCTTCACTGTGAAAGGAGAGAAGGAATCTTGTCAACAAAGTGCTCCAGAGCTGTACCTTACCTCCCCTGTCTTGGCTCCACCTCCTGTGGGGTGGCTGATGTCTCTGCCCTGCACAGTGAAAGGAAGAAGAGAGTAATGTAAACAAAGTGCTCAGGAACTGGTTTGGACTAGGCAGAGGCCTCTCTGCCTTCAGAGAACAAAGGATTTTGGGGTATAAATATTGGGACCCTGATCCCAGGAAATTAGATCACTTCTGGAACAAGAAACCTTTCTGCCAAGGAAAAGAACCAAGGAAGCTGCAGAAGTGGACTGCCCCTCTGCCAGTGTACTGTTTGCTGGGTTGGCCTACGGTGGTTGCTTCATTGACAAGGGAAAGGAGAAGGAACTTTTTAAGGACTTTCATCATCTACAGAATATTCTTCAAGGGCTTGAACTGTGCTTGCCTCCTGCTGAAGTCTCAGAGATAAAAGTATTCACCACCAGCTCCCTCTGTGAATTTCCTTGCTGGGAATTCTATCTACAGACATTTGCATGTCGCTGGGAGATGGAAGCGCGACACACCGAGAGGAAGAGTGTCGCTGCCGCAGCTGAGATCGTCGCATTGCCGGAGAAGTGCACCGCCGCATCTCTCGGGGAGCGTGTGTTCATCGAAGATGCCTGCTGTCGCATCACCGGAGAAGCGTGACGCCATCGAGAGAGTCGCCATCACATCACCCGAGAAACGTGTCGTAGGGCCTGTCGCGGCTCCAAAGTACAAAGTCGTCGCAAGGCTGCCAGGGCGTCATCCCATCGTCGTCGCATCGCCATGTCAAGGGCGCCATCTTCTCGCATTGCAACCAGATCATCACATCGCATCAAGGCGCCACCTTACGCATTGCAACGGGCCCGCAGGCCGAGGATCTACGCATCACCTCCGCACCGGTAAGGCTCACAACGCATCCCCTACTCTGCGCAGGCATTGAGGCAGGACGCAACGATTCCCCCAGATCATGGAACCGACGCATCTCCCCTTTAGCAAGCCTTTTGTTCACTTTGTGTGACGCATCCAGGTACTTTGTTGCATTTACCATCAACTTGAACTAAGCAACTTTAATTGTCTTTAAGTCAACTTTTAGTATTGTATTGTGGATTTTTGTCGTTTGTGGGCTTGTGTTAAGTCTATATAAAGAATACTTATTTTTATAAAACCTGTGTTGTGTCCATCTGTAGTGTTTTCACTGTATTACTGTGTATATTCACAAATGCTTATGAATACTGTCTCTGAGATAAGCCTGTCTGCTCCTGCCAAGCTACCAAGGGGGTGCGCATGGGTTATTAAGGAGTGTAATACCCATATCCTCACTTAGAAGTAAGGGTCCCTATTTGGACAAAGGTGACTACCATTGCAAACTAGAGACCCCCAGATCTAACACTGTGCAAGCTACTCTTGCTTCCCTCTGTGCCCCTCTTGCCTATTTCTGCATTTCTGTTGCTTCTTTCTGCACGTTTCTATCTTTTTCTGCCCTTCTGCTGACCTCATTCTGCAAATCTTATGTACTTTCTCCACCTCTCTTCCCTCTTTCTGCACGTCTTTTGCCTCTTTCTGCACCTCATTTGCTTCTTTCAGCACCTCTGTTGTCTCTTTCTGCACTCGTCTTCCCTCTTTCTGTACCTTTCCTACCTGTTTTTGATATCACTTGCCTCTTTCTGCACTTTACTTGCTTCTTTCTACACCGCTGTTGCTTCTTTCAGCAGTTCTCTTGGCTCTTTGTGCATGTCGCTTGCCTGTTTCTGCACCTCTCTTGCCTGTTTTTGCACCTCTGTTGGCTCTTTATGCACTTCACTTGCTCCTTTCCATACTTCTCTTGCCTGTTTCTGCACCCGTGTTGCTTCATTCTGCACTTTCCATGCTTCTTTCTGCACCTGTCCTGCTTCTTTCTGCACTCCTGTTGTCTCTTTATGTACCTCTTTTGACTCTTTCTGCACTTTTCTTGCCTTTTTCTGCACCCCTCCCTCCTCTTTCTGCACGTCTGTTGCCTCTTTCTGCACTTCATTTGCGTCTTTCTGCACCCCTGTTGTCTCTTTCTGCACTCATCTTCCCTCTTTCTGAACCTTTCCTGCCTGTTTGCGCATCTCACTTGCCTCTTTCTGCACTTTTCTTGCTTTAGTTCTACACCTCTGTTGCTCCTTTCAGCAATTCTTTTCCCTCTTTCTGCACATCTCTTGCCTGTTTCTGCCCTGCTCTTGCCTCTTTCTGCACCCCTGTTGCTTCATTCAGTACTTTCCATGCTTCTTTCTTCACCTTTCTTGCTTCTTTCTGCACCCCCGTTGTCTCTTTATGTAACTCTTTTACGTCTTTATGCACTTTTCTTGTCTTTTTCTCACCTCTCTTCCCTCTTTCTGCACGTCTGTTGCCTCTTTCTGCACCTCATTTGCTTCTTTGTGCACCCTGTTGTCTCTTTCTGCATTTGTCTTCTCTCTTTCTGTGCCTTTCCTGCCTGTTCTTGCATCTCACTTGCCTCTTTCTACAATGTTCTTGCATCTTTCTACACCTCTGTTGCTTCTTTCAGCAATTCTCTTGCCTCTGTGCACTTCCCTTGCCTGTTTCTGGACCTTTCTTGCCTCTTTTTGCACCCCTGTCGCTTCATTCTGCACTTTCCATGTGTCTTTCTGCACCTGTCTTGCTTCTTTCTGCACCCCTATTGGCTCTTTATGTACCTATTTTGCCCCTTTCTGCACTTTTCCTGCACCTCTCTTCCCACTTTCTGCACGTCTGTTGCCTCTTTCTGCACTTCATTTGCGTCTTTCTGCACCCCTGTTGTCTCTTTCTGCACTCATCTTCCCTCTTTCTGAACCTTTCCTGCCTGTTTCTGCATCTCACTTGCCTCTTTCTGCACTTTTCTTGCTTTAGTTCTACACCTCTGTTGCTCCTTTCAGCAATTCTTTTCCCTCTTTCTGCACATCTCTTGCCTGTTTCTGCCCTGCTCTTGCCTCTTTCTGCACCCCTGTTGCTTCATTCAGTACTTTCCATGCTTCTTTCTTCACCTGTCTTGCTTCTTTCTGCACCCCCGTTGTCTCTTTATGTAACTCTTTTACGTCTTTATGCACTTTTCTTGTCTTTTTCTCACATCTCTTCCCTCTTTCTGCACGTCTGTTGCCACTTTCTGCACCTCATTTTCTTCTTTCTGTACCCCTGTTGTCTATTTCTGCACTCGTCTTCCCTCTTTCTCTACCTTTCCTGCCTGTTTTTTCATCTCACTTGCCTCTTTGTGCACACTGCTTGCTACTTTCTACACCTCTGTTGCTTCTGGCAGCAATTCTCTTGCCTCTTGCTGCACTTCTGTTGACTCTTTCTGCCCCTCACTTGCTCCTTTCTACACTCCTCCTGCCTCTTTCTGCACTGCTGTTGCTTCATTCTACACTTTCCATGCTTCTTTCTGCACCTGTCTTGCTTCTTTCTGCACCCCTGTTGTCTCTTTATGAACCTCTGTTGCCTCTTTCTGCATTTATCTTGCCTTTGTCTGTAGTTCTCTTCCCTCTTTCTGGACATCTGTTGCCTCCTTCCGCACCTCATTTGCTTCTTTCTACAATCCTGTTGTCTCTTTATGCACTTGTCTTCCCTCTTTCTGTACCTTTCACATTAAATTACACCATATACTTTTATTCACTCACATTACACTGGCACTCACTATGTTAGACATACTCAGGTCTTCACATACACATAAGTAAACTATGTCCACTGTAAAGTGACACATAGACCTACTGCTTACGCTACATCAAGGACTAATGTAAGATTGTAAACAGTGCTATTCCACCATTTTTCAGTCTTTCACATTAGTCTTAACACATTAGGCTACTTGTGTCAGTCAAAACTGACGCAGCGCCTCTGGATTTTGATGCCTCACTGAAGTTGCGTCAGTTGTTAGGACATATATGCAGCGATGCCCCACTCTTGGGGCTGATTGTTTACAGCATATTTCCCACGGATGCATCTGAATTTCTGACGCACCTTGGGTCCTTGTGCCATGACGCCCTATGTTGTGAATATGGCACATCCATGGCATTTCTGCGCATCGTAACTATTTTTGATGCATCGCTGCCCTAATGCTGGGACACATAATTTCTTGTAAATATGCCCCCAAGTACGGTCAACCCATCTGTGACTCAAAAATGTTGATCATGAATTGGATTTGTTACACTTGGTGGTGGTCCCTAAACTAATCTTAATAAATATCCCATGCTTCCCAATCTTACTTTCATGACTGTGTGATGCATTTCCGGCTATGCCAAGTGCCTTGTGGTACAAACATTTCATATACTTCACAGCATCTAAAATCTGGGATTTTAATCCCTTGTCTCTGCTAAACAGAGCTCATCCAACCCAAACCTTTTCCTTCCTATTGTGCCTTCCAAGCGTAATAGGAAAACACAACGAGCCAATATTTGACCTAGGCTTTCCACAGTGAATTGCCCCAGAAAGTCATGCAGTAACTGCATCCGGAAAGGAATTTATTTCCATGCTAGACTGATGCAGTTCTTCACCCCTGTCATGTTCTTTGTGTGGTGGCCTTTAAAATGGCTTCCGAGGAGCAGATCAATTATGAGGTGAGGAGGGCAAAAGTGGTATGAATGAATTAAAGAAAGATGGTGTAGTGGGGGTTGTGCAGGTTGCAATGGGTTATCACTTTCTGCAGACCAAGATAAAAAAACATGCAGGAGCATGAACAGGTGGACATTTTCAAATTTCATTGAGCGAGGTGAAAAGATGTGTATGAGTATGACAGTGAGCCACCAAGCCAACCCAAAGCACTCACAGATATTGCAACATGAACTTCATCTTGCACTATCCTTAGCTTTACTAAGAGAGGTGTTAAGTGTAAAGCATAGCCTTACTTAAGTAGATGCATGTGATTTAATTTATTTTGTAATGGTGATAAGGACATCAGGCATTATTTTTAACTGAATGGTCTACCCACTGGGGTTAGACCATGACCTGTGGCCACAAAAAATAGCCTTGTGCAGACTGGCCCATCTGGTGCACGCAGCCAATCGTGTTTCCTTAAACCTCCCCTCCATGGCATGTGACCCAGAGTACAGTGGGAGTTCAGTTCAAGACAACGTCAAAAGAGTGGTTTGAAGGTGAGGTCAAAGAGGTGGACGGATTATTGCCAGCTTATCCAGAATGCACAAAAGTTGATGAGATATTGAGTGAATGTGGAAGGGGAGTGTGCAAAGCAAACTGTGATATAAATTACTTATGCCATTTGCTTAGTTACACCTGATAAATTTGTATCTGTTGAGGGATCAATTGTAGGCAGCAGGTAGGTGCCATGAGATGTTCCATGTTCCATGACATGTTCCATAGCATGTTTGCGTCCATAACCCTTGGTACGTTCTTGAAAGTTGAAGAAAATTTGAGGTATGAGACTGCAGGTGGTTGCATGATGTTACAACACGATCCAAAAGATCGCGGTACATCACAACACATCTTTTACAACGCAAGTCGTTACCACGACTTGTGCTGTAGGGCGCTGCACTTAGGAATAGTATGATTTACTATTCCAACTCCAGCCTACGTACAGGAGGGAAGGTGTTGGAATAGTAAATCTACTATTCCTTAGTCTAGAGCGCCCTCCAGCGCAAGCCGTGGTAACGACTTGCATTGTAAAAGAAGCGTCATAATGGCACCGTGGTGTTTTGACCGCGGTGTAAAGGCTGTTTACCATGCAGGGGTTGTATGATGTTACAACGCGATCCAAAAGATGATCAACCTCATTCTTAGGAAAGAACTGTAAATAAGGAGGGTTTTTACACATCTGAAGCTGTTAAGGTAGCATATGGAGGAACTTTAGCCCGAAAAAAGGCAAAGGTCAGTGATTACCTTATATTTCCCCAAATATGAGGTGGGATTCCAGGCCAAGAAAATCCAGACTACCCTTGGAGAAGATTTTAATGCTGGGCAGAATAGCGCCTGAGGTAAAGGACACACATGGTGATACAGAATCACTGTTTTTTTTAAAGAGACATCTAACATTAGATGCAAAGTACTAGCAACATGGTTATTTATTGAAATTATTTGCAGGTAAGAGGCTAGGGGTATGGGAGGAGCTCACAAGCCTCACTCAGAATAATGATTGTGAGTAAAAGAATATGTACCATCTTGACAGAATGCCTGATGTTGTGGAAGGGTACAATTTGGTGCATACCTGGTCCTCTCCTTGTCAAGAGTTTTGGGAAGTGCACATTTTCTGTGTGCAGATGAGAGGCTAGACTAGATTATGGTTAGATTAATTTGTTTATGCTTTGGATCTCTAACGACGTCCAGAGAGAACTTAAAAAAATGTCCAATGGGACATGAAAACAACACTAATAACATAATCAAATAACAGATCATTAAATTTCCTAACACAGCATGACTAACAAATTACCGTCACTGCAGTAAAACCTTGAAAGCTGCTAGTTCCAAAGGTACCACACTAAAGTGCAGGACATGTGCAGAATCAAGATACAACAGTTTCATCAAAAAAATTAAATAAAAGGGAATTTTCCCTGCGGTTTCCTGTCACTTACTCATGATCCCTATACTTTACTATTCTATGAATACTCCCCTCCCCCCCAACATCTCAAATCATAGGGCCTGAACATGTTCAAATCTTACTCGCATTTTCTCTACAATAAACGATTTAAAAGATTAAAAAATATTTTACAAAAACGTTTAAAAATCTTGTGCATTCTATATGGAAACATTTAATTTTACCAGCTTAATTACCAAAATGTTAAAGAATGTAGACATTCTAAAATAACTTTAGAAAGCGTTTAACAAAATTTGTACATTCCATATAAAACATTTCATTTACTGGCTCAGTTATCAAAGTATTGGCTTCCACCACCGAATTTACATTATATTTAAAAAAAAAATGATCTCAAATAAGTGTGGTGCCATTATGGTAGACATCACACACTTTCACGTTTAACTGTTGGTTTTGCCATAACGATTAGAATTTAAGGGTAACACATTAATTCGTGCTGACATCGTGACGCACCGGGCTCCATGATCAATATCTACTACAAAATATTTTTGAGGAGTCCTCAGTATACAAAATTACATCAAATCTACTCTTCTTCTTAGAGAATTCTAAATCCCTGATACAACTCCCCCTCCTTGACTCAATCTTTTGAGCTGACGAGATGACCAGGAGAAAACCTTTTCTGCGCCAAATTAAATGCCTTTAAAATCAAAAATAAAAGTCTTATAAAATACTAGTATTTTCTGTCCTTCAAACATTTTGTTACACATTAAATACCTTAAAGAATGTTCTTCACTCAAAATAATCCTGTAACCCCAACAAAGGACCAATACTGGCTCGTACTACTGCTAATGTATTTAAGGTACAGATTTCCCTCAAATCTGACCTAATTTATAAATTAAGGACAACAATGTAATTAGCATATAATAGGCATGGGATAGTGTGTCTCCCTATTCTTGGGGAGGTCTCCCTTCCCAACCTGAAACACTTGAGGTAACTCTGATATGTATAGAGAGAAAAGAATAGGGGTGAAAAGGCACCTCTGCTTTAAGCCATTGTATGTCCTAATTTTAGGATCCCCCTCAAAAGGACCTTACACCAGTTGGATGAGTACAGTGACATTATTAAACGTAATAAGTTATCCAATTTCCCAAACCTATGCAATTTTCCCCAGAGTGTTGGCCTATCCATTTGATCAAAAGCTGTGGAGAATCATGAAACAACATATTTTTCTATGATCAGCTGGAACATCATCACATTATCTAGGGATCCATGATTCTTACTAAATACAGCTTGCTCCATAGGGATTAAGCCCCCCTCCCCAGCAAAGCATGAAGATGTTCCAAGATGCTTTTAGCAAAGATCATACCAACCGAATCGAACAGACCTATTTGTTTATAATTATTTGGAAGTTTCCTTGGACCCTTTTTGTGAAGTGGGTCCACAACACTCTCCCTTTCCACAATACAGTAACAAAACCTTATTGATAACAATAATTTAATAATACCGCTTTGTCTTACTTTTTTGGCCTCTCTTTTCATAACCGATATAGGGATTTAATCTGGGCCCAGTGCCCCAGACAATCTCATGTCCTGAATGAATCTTTCTATTTTCCCCACTCCCAGGGGACCATAACTGATTTTGCAGGGTAGATAGATCTGCCATCTTCCAATCAGTCAGGTCTTCCCCAAAATTTAGGGCAGAAAGCTCTGAGATATATTTTTCCTATATATCTTTCCCAATCGGGATTGACCTTTACTTTGTCCATCTCCCACAACTCTCTGAGATAATCTCCCAAAATCTTTTAACATTTTTAATATAGGCAACTTCCCTCAGGACAATCCATTATGGTGTCTTTACTTCTCTTTAAAGGCTCTTTTTAAAATAACGCTACCCTTTCTATATCTCTATTATGAGCTTGTCCTTGACCACCATGGGCATAGCTTCAGGGGGGCTGAATGGGGTGTTACACACCCCCCTAAATAAATGTAACCTTTAGTAAAAGTGTAAACATTTGGCTACAGGTGCTTTCATTTGGGTATGTTTGTTGGAATTTACCTGGTATTTTACGGACAAAACACACACAGACACACTCTCTCTTGTCTCCATTTTGAAGGTCCTAAAAATGTTGGTTATTTTACAGATATTGTGCTTTAAGTGCCCCTAACAATCTGCACTCCTCTCACTTTCCACTGCCTCTTAAGCCCCCCTCATGGACTGCTCCTCATATAATGTAACAAAACTGGTGCTCATGTAAAGTTCTCCGATATCTGATATTTTCGGGTCTACTTTGCGCTATATAGAACTCTATAAAAAAAATGTAACATGATATGCCAGCGTGACTGTTGGAAAATCTGAAGCTCACCTCTGCCCCAATCTTTTTTTTTTTTAATTCTGTTTATTGTTTGAAAAATGGAAGCACACATAGCAGATTGACCTCTGCCCCAATCTTACTGTCCAAGCTACACTCCTGTTTATCAGAAACTGTTTCACAAGTTTCTCACACTTCAGGATAGTATCTCCCCCCTCTACTGCACTTTCCTTTACTGCTATCCCTAAAGCCTCCGACCGATAGGCCATTTTATTGAGTTTCCAGTGTATTCTACAGTTACTAAAACCTACCGATAATCCTGTATAATTCCAAACGGATGTATGATGTTACAACGCGTACTTTTAGCACGCATACCATTACCACGGATTTTTTACAACGCAGGTCATTTTACAACGGATACCTTTACAACGCAATACACTACAACGCAGATACTATTACAACGCCTACCATTACAACGTAAGTATAATTATAGGTAAGTATATCATATTAATATATAATGTAAATAATTATGTTTGAATTATTAAATTTAATTATTTATTATTTAATTAATAAAAAAATTAAAACAAATAATTGTAATTTTTAAATTTGTAAATATATATTAAAAATACCCCTGTACCCCAAAACTCAAACCCAGCCCTTAAACCTGAAAATACCCCTGGACCCCAAAACCCAAATCCAGCCCTAAAACCTAAAATACCCCTGTACCCCATACCCAAACCCAGCCCTAAAACCTAAAAATACCCCTGTACCCCAAAACCCAAACCCAGCCCTAAAACCTAAATTACCCCTGTACCCCAAAACCCAAACCCAGCTATAAAACCTAAAAATACCCCTGTACCTCAAAACCCAAACCCAGCCCTAAAACCTAAAAATACCCCTGTACCCCAAAACCCAAACCCAGCCCTAAAACCTAAAAATACCCCTGTACCTCAAAACCCAAACCCAGCCCTAAAACCTAAAAATACCCCTGTACCCCAAAACCCAAACCCAGCCCTAAAACCTAAAAATACCCCTGTACCCCAAAACCCAAACCCAGCCCTAAAACCTAAAAATACCCCTGTACCCCAAAACCCAAACCCAGCCCTAAAACCTAAAAATACCCCTGTACCCCAAAACCCAAACCCAGCCCTAACACCTTAAAATACCCCTGTACCTCAAAACCCAGCCCTAAAACCTAAAAATACCCCTGTACCCCAAAACCCAAACCCAGCCCTAAAACCTAAAAATACCCCTGTACCCCAAAACCTAAACCCAGCCCTAAAACCTAAAAATACCCTTGTACCCCAAAACCCAAACCCACCCTAAAACCTAAAAATACCCCTGTACCCCAAAACCCAAACCCAGCCCTAAAACCTAAAAATACCCCTGTACCCCAAAACCCAAACCCAGCCCTAAAACCTAAAAATACTCCTGTACCCCAAAACCCAAACCCAGCCCTAAAACCTAAAAATACCCCTGTACCCCAAAACCCAAACCCAGCCCTAAAACCTAAAAATACCCCTGTACCCCAAAACCCAAACCCAGCCCTAAAACCTAAAAATACCCCTGTACCTCAAAACCCAAACCCAGCCCTAAAACCTAAAAATACTCCTGTACCCCAAAACCCAAACCCAGCCCTAAAACCTAAAAATACCCCTGTACCTCAAAACCCAAACCCAGCCCTAAAACCTAAAAATACCCCTGTACCCCAAAACCCAAACCCAGCCCTAAAACCTAAAAATACCCCTGTACCCCAAAACCCAAACCCAGCCCTAAAACCTAAAAATACCCCTGTACCCCATAACAAAATACCACTAATAAATGTTTTAAAAAAAAGATAAACTTACCTATAATTATACTTACGATGTAATGGTATGCGTTGTAATAGTATCTGCGTTGTAGTGTATTGCGTTGTAAAGGTATCTGTTGTAAAAAGACCTGCGTTATAAAAAATCTGTGGTAATGGAATCCGTTGTAAAAAATCCGTGGTAACAGTTACATACCTTCCAAACCCCACCCCCGTTCGGAAAATGTATCCTAAGTGAAATAGCTGAGTGATCACTATATGGAGCTGCAATAACATTTAAATCCATAACCATGTCAAATGTTGGATTGGAGGCAAGTATATAGTCAATTAAAGACCATGTATCCTTCTCCCAATTAGTATATTTTGTTGGACAATCCTCCGCTACTTGACCATTCGCTATCAGGTATTCTTGTTTTCTTAGTCAATCTAATAAAATTGATCCTCTTTATCAGTCTTTATTTTTTCAGGGCTGAAAAAACTGGCCTATACACCGGGTTATGTGTATATTTCCTAAATTCTATCACACATTGTTGCTTAATAGATTGACTAACTCCGTGATATGTGAATTTATAAAACTTCTTTTTAATTATCTTTTTTTCTCACAGATGTTATATAGTTTTTTTTCCTTTTTTTTACAGTTTGTACACTTTTTTTAGCAATAAGTTATACAAATTCTATACATGAATATACATCTAATCACAATATTTTCTGATATATGTTCTGGTACATATGTCAACAATTGATTTTCATCGCCAAATACAAAACCAAATCCAACGCGTTTCGGCGAGTGGCCTTCATCAGGAGTTCTGTATTTTCAATTGATGATTAGATACTTAAGCGTCTGGTGAGTATTAATACGCAGTGTCTAAATGCTGGTAGAAAAGAGGTCCTGAATAGGGTTAAAATCTGTTATTTGGTTTAATCTGACATAAGTTGTGTAGCTCAAGTCCACGTCACTTTCAATTTAATGTGGTGTACGTATTTCCGTGACACTGGGTGCTGTCAGGTAGTGGTAATTATTGTAAGTTCTGTATACGTTTTCAAGGGCTAAGATGGATGGCTATGTATGCCTCATTGGCGCAGTGGGAAATGCTGAAAAAATCAGCGTTTTGTGAATGTCCCTTCTTAAAGATTTAGGGGGATTTCTGTAGTTTTTTCTTGCTGATGTAACAATAATTGGTGGTAGTGGTGAAATCCTATTTGAAACTAAGTTGTTGCGTGGTCCCGTCTTGCCCGTACCGCGTATTTTTTCAGGGAACATTGCGGGAGGAACATTTTTGGCTTCTTCTCTACTGTGATTTGCAAACACACTCAAGGCATGATTTGATATTGTTGCATTAAAAGTACCCATTAATAATAACAGAGAACGATTATCCTGTCCAATATTTCATTTATATAGACAGCTAACTCTATTATCCGCTTAGAATACGTGTAATCTGGTGGAATGTAAACATTCAGAATTAATGAAGAATCCTTTATATCAGACTCCTGGAATCTACTAATTTGTGTTTCTTAAAAATGGCTGCTTGTGTGCTCAAATCACTTATAGAACCAGTTATACTTATTTCCTAAAAAGTAAAGCCCGTTCACCGCGGCATAAACTTTATGCGAGGGGGAAGCACTTCTACTAAAAAAATACTTATTATCCAAATCTATATGTGTCTTAAACCATGTCTCCTGGATGCAGATAATATCCACTTGCAGGTTTTTCAACAAGCTAATGATCTTGGACACCAGTTTTAACCCACCTTTAGCTAAACATCTGATTCATATTGCCGGGGAAGGGTGGGGGTGTGGGCGGGGTGATTATCATTGAGGGAGCCTGAAAGCCATTTTCACCTACTGTCCTCCTCTCCCCCCTCTGTTATTGAAAACTCTACCTCCTTCCTTAAAATGGATATCCATCTTCCAGCTGAGACGACATGCTGGCCAAGTGGCTGAAGGAGGAACAGTGCAACAATGCAGATGCAGCCTTGTGTTTGGAATATGACAATAGCCTGTACTTGGTTTTGTGAGAGAATCTAATCCAGTGGCTTCTTTGGTCCTGTCAACTCTTGTGAGAAAAACATGTTACTGTTTTTTACTACAGCACTTATGCTTGAAAACAGCATCATACAAACACACAAGCATGAAGGAACAAAAAGGTAACACATTGCTGTTTTCCAATTGAGATGTGACTGTGACTAGCAAGCAGGGAGGAAGATGGCACCTGCCTATTGCTGGAAAAGGTATCAGATGTTACATGTAAATGCATGAAAGAAACTGGGGGGCATATGAACAAGGCCAGGCGATAATTATCGCTAAGCGCACTTAGCGCTAGGAGAATTATCGCCGGCCAACTCTGAATTTTATCATGGAGATAGAATGCTATCAGCAACGCTTATCTCCAAAGCGATAAAATTCAGAGTGCAAGCTGCCAATTGTGAGTTTATCTCTGGAAATACAGCGATAATCCCACAAGGTTTGGCGATAGCTTGCTGATAGGGATAGACATACTTACCCATGAAATCCTCCTTACATAGGATATCATGGCTAAGTCAGAAAAATACCAGACGTAAAAAATCAGCGTTAACCGAGGTTAGCGCTGCTTTTTTTAATCGCTAATAGGGTTAGCGATGTAGTTTACCTTTGGGCAGTATTTAATCAAGTAACACTACCAACAGGTGGCGCATTATAGTAAGAAAAGTGTGGTCCATCTGCATTGTCTCAGAATAACCGTCTCAAGTTCTCTAAAGACCTCTTCAGGTGTTTAAAACTCTAAGCCCCTTTCTATTGTTTGTTCCTGTTACTCAGCTGATTGATGGAGCGCAGGAGCAAGAATCATCTACACAAATCTGTGCGGAACCACGTTCTGGCATTATAGAGAAGAAGCTGCCCCTAATTTGCAAACCGCCAATCGTCAGGAAAGAAGTAAGCTGTCAAAAAATGGGAACAATGTGGTCCAATAGGTGAAATATGCACATTATGCAGCATCTGCTATGTCCTTGATATTTCTTAAGATGAAGGGAGAAGAACTGTTGAGATGGGTAATTATAGCCTATATTAATCAATGTATACATCAACTCAGAGATACAAATGCTGCCCTTGTATGAGTGCAGGGGGCAGTTTCCAAGCTACAAGTAACCAATATCTCCATATTAACGTGATATCAATATACCAGAGATATTACATTTAAAGTGCAGTACAGTAGCGTAGTCAGGGGGCAATCCTTCACCCCTTTTTTGAGAGCAGCACTTCACCCCTTCACTTCACTTCACTTCACTTCACTGGTAGCGTGTAATGCCAAGGATGCCAATTGCACTCCATTCTAACCCCTGTCCCAACTGTTTACGTCTTTCTCATACTCTGTGGAAGGCAAAGGGACATACTTTGCAGGCAATGCAATTTTCAATTATTTAGCTTCATGAATAAATCCAGCAACGTTCTAATTTCAAATATCGTTTTCTGTTTTCAATATGCAAGCCAGAAAGATGGAAAGCAGAGAGCCCGGCCGCAGGGTGGTCGCCACTTCATGAGGTTCTGCGGGCTGGATGGCAAATCCATCTGTTATCGATCTTTGTGGCAGACATCGCAGCTGCAAAGTGCATGGTAGAGGCTCGGCTGGCTCTGGGGGCATGAACTGGTTTGTGCTTCTCCCGCTAAATACCGATATTGGGCATGGAGCTCGGCAGCTTCATGAGCTAGGATTCAACAGGGCAGTGAACTGAGGCCTGTGACATAGAGGCCTGTGCAGGGTTCTCGAGGTAGCAGAGGGACGTTCTGAGAGAAGCTGTCTGTGTGGTCTGAGTGAGCTCCCCTTCTGACGACAGCCCAGAGTCGTTGGGAGGGTAGCGGTGTGAGGCGAGTGAGCGGACAGTAGCAGTGTGAGGGCCTGCCCTGGAACCGAAGAGAGAAGTTGCTGTCCGATTGCACTGTGCACTGCTTGAGTGGAGGAGTCCGGAGGCCAGGAAAAGTTAGGCCTGTGGACCTGAGCACCTGCATGAGAACCCGAGGCATCAGAGAGGTGGATCGGAGGAGCCGGTGTGGTCCGCACGGCAAGAGGATGATGGACGGATCATCCCTGTAGGGACGCTGGAGTCCACAGTGAGTGACATTATCTGGGTGCCCTTGCCTTCCAAAATTATCCCTGCAAGCTGAGTGGTGCCAGGGGGGGGAATGGAGGTGGCATACGTGAACCGGGCGGAGACTGTAAGTGTGACCCGGCTTAGAGTCAGGAAGTGCTGGGCCCTCTGAGAGAACAGAGCTGCATAGCCAGCCCTGCAGGCAGCGAGCGTAAAGCTGAGGGGCGACCCCTGGTGTATCTGTGCGAGGGTCGCATGTGGCCGGTAAGTTCTTGGCTTTCTGAGGCATTGCTTTCCGAGACCAGAGGCAGAGTGCACGGGTGATCCACCCCAGTGGAATATAAGCACTATAAAAGGAAGAGTCCGGCTCCTTGTACGGTACAGAGCCCGCTGGAGTGCTGCTTGATATAGCCTGCAGTCTAATCGAGACTTTGGGGGCAATGTGGATGACTTGATAAGGAGGCCCACACAGGAGCCTCAGGATCTGGAATTCAGGAACTTCTGTTGCGGGTGCTGGTGGACTCCAAGGGGGCTAGTCCTCTGCCTCCCCCCCGGCCTTGCCGCATATGACATTCTGGCGAGAGTTTGCAGTATGGGCCTGTGTCGGTTGTGAATGGATTCATGAGAGAGACGGTGGAAGAAGACCTGGAGGTGTTGGAACTCCGGAGCTTAAGACCAGAGGATCAAAGTGACAGGTGATACCAGGAGCTGAGTGAACAAGATCTTACAGTCGTTGAGGATACTAAGCCCTCCTGAGGCAGTTACGGAGTAGCAGAAGGAGCAGCTAAATAAAGAGATCAACAGGGGTGCCATCACTACCACTGAACTCCCTGACGGCTGGTGTCAGAGAAAAGCAAGGTCCTGGCACCACAGCCGGGCGCGGTACAATCCAACTAGTTTGGACCTTAAGACATCCAATGGGCTTGGCCCTCTGACTTGGTCTGGTTGCAATCGAGTAGGGCTCACAGGACTGAACTGTTTTTTGCCACCAAAGCATGCCTAGGGGACAACGCCGTCTCCTCTTCCTGCTTCAACACCCTCCGCATGCTCCGCAAGATCTACAGATGGATCCCAACAGATACAAGAAAGACAGTCACCAGGCCTTCGTCAGCAGCAGACTCGACTACGGAAACGTCCTCTACGTGGGAGCCCCGACCAAGCTCATCAAATGACTACAATGCATCCAAAATGCCTCTGCACGGCTGATCCTCGACGTACCGCGCCACGGCCACATCACCCCCCACCTGAGAAACCTGCACTGGCTCCCCGCCAACAAGAGGATATCCTTCAAGCTCCTCACCCACGCACACAAGGCACTCCACAAGACTGGCCTAGCCTACCTCAAAAAAAGGCTCACCTTCTACATCCCCAACCGCCAGCTACACTCCCCGACCTCTCACTCGCCACCATCCCACGCATCTGAAAAACAACCACCGGTGGGAGATCCTTCTCCCACCTCGCCGCCAAGACATGGAACACCCTCCCACTGAGCCTACGACAGACCCAAGACCTGCTGACCTTCAGGAGGATACTTAAGACCTGGCTGTTCGATCAGTAACACCCACTCCAGCGCCTTGAAACCCTTGCGGGTATGTAGTGCGCTCTACAAACGATTGATTGATTGATTGATTGATCTTATTCCCAGGTGTTGGGTTGTGGCAGGGCGAGCTGCAAGCACTGGAGAGGGCACAGCCGAGGTCAGTTGGCACACTGCTTCAACTGGGAGCAAGACCAGTGATCAGATCACTGTGTGGAATCTTCGGGATCCCTCCTGTGGGTATGCAGAAGAACCCATCTGCCATGGGCAAGACAGACACCTGGTAACCTAAGCTGGTATTCAAACAGCGTAAACCTCCTGGAAGTATGGCACTATGGAGGAGGCCCAGCGGGAGATGGACTCGGTGGAAGTGCCCCCACAGGAGCCAGATATCTGTGAGATGTTTAAAGACTTAAAACAATCTCTGACTGGCATTGATCACAAAATCGACTCTCTTGCAGACATATTTGACAGACTAAAAGACTAAAAGGCAAAGTGGCTTGTCACACTAAACACCTCGAACAACTTGAACACCTCACCTCCCAAATGGAAGATTATGGAGTAATGACATATGAAAAGGTGCTCAGCATGGAAAAAGTTCTGGAGGTGATCCGGAACAAAAATGAGGACCTTGAGGCCAGGTCCAGGTGGAACAACCTGCGAGTATTGGGAATTCCAGAGTCCACCTCCATGACACGGGTAGAAGACTACATCGAGTAAATGCTGAGGTTGCCTGTTTGCGTTGTGGAAAGGGCACATAGAACGTAAGGCCCAAGAACCCCGCCATGGACTCCTGCCAGGCCGATTATAGTTCGGCTGCTGAGTTACGGGGACACAATCCTCCACCTGGTGAGAGAGCAACACGAAGTGTTTTATCAGGGGAATACTGAATTGTTTTACCATCACTACACCCTAGCGTTTCAAGCAGGCAGAAGAGATTTTATACTCGTGAAGAGACTGCTACAAAAGCAGGACATCAAGTACTCTCTGTTGTACCCATTGAAACTGCTCATTTTTCATGTGGGCAAAACTTTGTACTTTACTGATCCTAAGCTGGCCACTAAATTTGTGTGTGACCTCTGCCCAGCTGTCAGGAGGACAAGGAGGACAAAAGTCACATCAGCGATTATGATTTAAGAGTAATGGCACACTAGACGCTCCTGGTCCACAGGGTGACCCATGGTAATCCGCAGGAATGTAACTATTTGTTACTTTAAATATATACTATTGCATTTTTATTTAGATGACTGCCTTCCAGCAGCAGGGGTTTACCCCCCGCTGTTCTGTAATGGTCCAGCCACTTAGATACTTCCAGCTTGGAGGAGTCGGGCACCTAATGGTCCCCCCCTCAGGGATGATTCCTTTTCTTTGTAAAGTTGTTGGCCAGAAATGGCTGAGCTGGGATTGGGGGAGTGATACTCTGCCAGTTTGGGCAGGGGTAGTGGGAGCGGGGTGGGTATGCTTGCATATGTATGGTTGATATACTGTTTTTTATTGTTCAGCACACCATCATTTCCTTTCCCTTCCCACAGGTCTCCTCCCACCTTAATGAGTCTCGGACCCGGCCCAAGGAAGTGAGTGAGAGACTGACATACAGGATCGGGATGTGTGCAGAAAGAGAATGTCTCACTTAAAAAAAATAACCTGTAAGGTCCTGGCTTAAATGATAGACAGAAGGTGCAATTGGTAGCAGCCTATTTGAATTGACAGGGGGCAGAAAGTTTGATTTTGTAGGAGCTGCACTTGTTGCAACATACTTGTGCGTGCCTACGAGCAAAATGGTTAGAGGAAAAACATATAGCAAGTTATTCTAATTAGGTGTGGGGGAGAACATCCTCATCAAGAAGGGGCTGTTATTGCGCACGCGAAAGGTCCTTTGTGATGCACAAGGTAGATATGTATTGGTGGCGGGCACGCTGGGGGGACACACAATCAGGCTGGTCTCGATCTATGGTCCCAATGTTGGTGACCCAGACTTCTTTGGAGAAGTTTGGAGGATGATTGTCAGTTTAGGGCCAGGTGCAATCTTGTAAGGAGGTGATTATAATATAGTCCTGGATCTATGTAGAGACATATCAGGCACTGCATGCCACCCTCTCCCAAGGGCAGCGGCGAAACTGCACACCATTATAGCTAACAAAGACTTAGTAGAACTCTGCCGCAGAAGAAACGTAAACAGCGAAGAAGGCACTTGTGTGACTTCTGCAGGCCCTCCTGGTCCAGAATTGACTATTGGCAAGCCTCTAGGGATGTGCTTGACTGGCTCACCGATGTCATGCACCCCGCCAGGCCTCTATGAGACCATGCCCCGGTGCTGGTTGAGCTGGTGTTGCCAGAATACCTAAGCAGAGCGTGTTGCTGGCGACTTTTCCCGGGAGCTCTTTGCCTCTAATGATAAAGAAGTCCTGGGGTGTATCAGGACCAAGGTAGGGGAGTTTGAGGATGCTGCCATACAGGAATCTAATTTTCTGGGAAAGAGGCTAGTGCTAGAAGGTATGGAGAGGAAGACCGTGCTGGCAGGACGTTAGCAAGTTTAATCAGGAAGCCTTGGGTAAGCAATTATGCGAGCTCTGTACCAGTAATAATGAGGCAGTGTCTGGCCAAGCGGCAGTCCAGGCTGAAGTGATATCCTTTTACTCCTCATTGTATGAAGCAGATCAAAGGGATGTTCCTTTTGATCTTGACTGCTTTTTTACTTTATCCAGCTGTTGTGGCTTAAGAGCGGACATTGGAATTACGTGGATGAACCATTCTCAGAAGAAGAGGTAATCAGGCCCATCCGTGCCTTACCTATCAGTAAGGCTCCCGGTCTCGATGGCCTGTCTGCAGCATTTTACATAGAATATGCAGCATTGTTAGCGCATCTTATAAATATGTACAAGGAAGAGGTGCAAAAAGGTGAGCTCCCCCATCGCTTCGTGAAGCAGTCATCATCACAATTTTAAAACCAGACAAAGATCCATTAAGATGTGATTCTTATAGGCTGCTGTCCATGATCAATTTGGATAACAAAATTCTAGCCAAACTCATTGCTTCAAAACATTTTCCTCTGCTACCTGCCATAATGAGGCCGACCAGTGTGGCTTTGCCCCTGGAAGGGCCACATCCCACAACTTGTGCATCTTTTCTACCACAATGCAAGAAATTGATCACTCTCTCCAGGCGACATCAATTTTTTTTATGCCATTAAGGTGTTCAAATCCCTTGAATGGCCATATATATTTGCGCTTCTATCGAGAATAAGGATCAGTTAAAAATGTATCAAGCTATTCGCTCTTCTATACAACAATCCCACAGCGAGAATTAGAGTTTATGGCGTGATATCTCCCCCTTTTACGGCGACCCGAGGTACAAGGCAGGGCAGGCCATTGTCACCCCTGTTATTTGCCATCCCAATGGAGTCCCTAGCGGACAGATTGAGGCAGCATCATGCATGCCACCGACTGGCATTCACGCCACGGGTAACATTCGTATCTTTATATGCTAGTGATGTGACTCTGTATGTTAAACGTCCAGCAGAAAATCTTGACCCCCCTTATAAAGGAGTTCATATGGTTTGGTGGACTCTCGGGCATACATATCAAATGGGTTAAATCAGTAATATTTCCACTGATGGCTGCCACTGAACGATTTCAATCAGAGTATCCACTCAGCTGGGTGGAGGGCCCAGTGAAATATCTGGGTATTTGGCTGAGCCACGATGTTGAGAAACTATGGCGCTCCAGTTATGGTAGACTCATTGAACAGATGGGGAGCCTATCAAAGAATTTGGGGGGACTGCCTCTGTCCATGGCGGGACGGCTGGCGATAGCCAAACTGTTAATCCTCCTCAAATGTCTTTACTTGTTCATCAACCTTACGATCCCACTCAGTAGCGGCTTCAGACGTAGATTGAAATTGAATCTTATATCGCCTGGGCTGGGATCTCTTGGGAAACTTTAACCCTGCCCTTTGAGCAGAGTGGATTAGGAGCTTTGGACATGGATCTTTACTATAACTGTGCACAGGCTTAATTTAGTTTTCATTGGATATACCCTACGTAATTCATGGCGGCACACAGCACCAGAGCATGATCAGGTGGAGCCGACTCCACTGGCCATGACCCTATTCAGAACTCAGACCAGACCACAATCTAGGGTAAACACGGTAGGATGCACGGTCTGGGCTTGACATGGACTTAGACGCAGAGTGTGGCTAGTGGTGATTTATGTCCCCTCTGTGCCACTGCTATGAAACTCCACATTGCCGTTCTTAGCAGACGTAGGGTCCTGCAACAGACTGAGGAAGCTCTGTCTTACCACAATGGGAGATAGGATATGTGTTCCCCGGGGGCACCTCTGTAGATCCGTGCAAGGAGATGGAGGGGGAGGGATTGGATGGGCTAGACAGACTGACTTACTATCTGTCCCTTGGTGCACTACAGGCTTGTTATGCTTCTTTCCCGGAGGAGCATCCCATGTTTCAGGAACATGAGGACTTCCTGGGTAACCGCTCGCTCCGCACACTGATCAAGCGGCTCTATGCAGGCATGCTGCGTACAGCACCAGTATGCAGCCCTGGAGCTCGGTAGGAGTGGGAGTAGCAGCTGGCCACACCTATAGCAGAGGACCAGTGGACATTCTGTTGCATGCAGGCATGTGAACTGTCCCCCAACTAAAGACTGCGCCTGATACATTTTTAGTTCTTACATGGACTATACAGAACACCAGAGTGGCTGCACAAGGATGCAAGATGTATGTGATGTAGGGTGCATTCTGCGTCCTTCCTACACTTGGCATGGGATTGCCCTGACGTTAGACAATATTGGGAGACTGCCTTTGAGGCAATGGATGAGATATTAGAGTTCATTTTGGAACGCTCCCCCTGACTGGGTTACTGGGATATGTGATATTTGTGCCTGCGGATAGTAAGAGACTAGCGTTGATGCTCCTGCTGCTCGCTAAACGCAGAATTGCAATATACTGGGGCCCCCCTCAGATACCCCGAGAGGCAGAATGACTTAAAGACAATACGTTCTGCCATGGGCAGCAGTCTGCCTACTGGGAACTGATGCCTGCACTGGCATGTCCCAGGGTCATCTGGGATCCGCTACCGTGGTACCTCCGGGCAAGAGCACATGATGACAGAAATTTCCCTGACTTGGACGTGAACCCACATGCAGAAACCAGAGTATAACAATAGCAGATGCATGGCGATTGTGCACTAGTCAGCATGCCTTGTTTCACCTTTACCTACTGCTGGAGTTTCGGTTCAGCAGTCATACATACTTTAGACTGAAGTGGGATACAAAGGCTCTCAACATTAGACACCAAGATCTCAATGGAGTGCAGGGTTATTCCCTCAACCCTTGTATACATCTCAAAACCAAAGTGTACTGGATTTGAGGTCTGACAAATAAGGCGATGGACTCCATAACGATTCTTTATTTGAATTTTTTTTTTTATTATACTTTAACCAAAATACAAAACTGGCCAACACGTGTTTCGTGACAAAAGTCTCTTCCTCAGGGTCACTAATAGTCCCAATTATTAATCCATGTTTATATTCATGAAATAATAACCATCTAATTTTACAGCGACATGTGTATGTCCAGATGTTAATGTATATGGTCGGAACACTCAACACGATCATAGTATTGTTGCACTGAAGTGGTTATCATGCTGTGATTTAATGACAAGAACTAATTTCATATTATAATAAGATTTTGTTACAAAATGACAATAATTGTATTTGCTAATTGTTTTACTGTAACAGTAAAAAATGATTACATGTTTGGGCGGACATGTAGTCATTTCTCTGACTGTAGTCAGAAGGGGTAAATCATGGTGGAGACAGAGTAGTCTCCGCAGTGATTAACCCAAAGGTCCGCACGCATCTAAAACGCTGCAGGCGGACCGCATTCTTGGTGGTAAGGATACTCCATACCCGTTGCAATGGAGTATCCTTGCTACTAATAATCAAATCAGGCCCCAAGTCCAAAGCCTAATACAGCAGCTTTTAGAAGCACTGTGCTGGCTGGGCAATGGAATTACCTTAATGATAACCGTGCTAAGTTATCTACACTGACCAGTCCCTGAAAGCAAGTTCTCCAGTAGGGGAGATTGTGTTCAGTGCCTGTCTGAAGGGTCCACCTGGCATGTAGCACATGCATACTCCCCTGCTGAGGACCTGGTTTTAAGCACTATGAAGGACTGGACTGTATAAATAATGTAATGCAGTTAACATTCAAGTAATGGAATTCCCCAGCCAAAGATGATACTGAACCACACACGTGCCAATAGCTGGGCACAAAAGAAATTTGTGAGTCTTCAACATTACCAGTTTGAGAAAAGAATTAAACAAATTTCAGAAAGACTTCTCCAACTGAAGTAAAAAGCCTACTGGCAGAACAAAATCTCCTGGCCAGGGGTAGGTTGAGGAAGACCAAACTAAGGTCTGAAATGAAGGAAGGCAGAATGAAAAATTCCAGACTATGAGTTGCTCAAGGAAAGCAGGAAGCTCCCAGTTCTTGAAGAACAGGAGGAAACTGTAAATCAAAGAGGCTTATTGTCCGTGACCTCTGACGGTCTTCCCCCAAACACACGCCATGCCTCCTCAGTCTCCAGACAGCCCACCTCATGGTTCAATGCCCTCTCCGCAGTTTTCACGAAAGCCTGGGGACCGCCATACAGGCCAATGGCCCTGGCTCCTTGGTAATACTTTCCTCGCACATGGGGGCCACAGACTTGTACTACACAAGGACAATGGCTCTTACTTCATTGAGGCCCCCTCCTGGCACATAGGGGTTGCCACCTTCTCCACACAAGAACAATGGCTTTTACTTCTCCTGGCATAACTACATCTCTGACTTCTCCAAGCAAGGGCACTGACTCATACTTCATAGTGGTCCTCTCCAGGGCACACAGGTGTTGGTGACCGCTTCAGTATAGCAGTCCTGAATGGACTGGGTATCTTACACTTTGCTCACCAGGATCCTCTCAGCAGGATCCTGGCTGGGCCTCACTGGCTTCATGCGCTCTCCTCTTTCTCAAAGAGTTAACTGGTCTTGCCAGGCAGAAGGGTGGTTCTCCAGGCTCAGGGCACATTGTATTGACTTCCTGGGTCAGGGCCCCTCACCCAGCAGAAAAAACTAGCTGCCCTTGCTCGCTGATCCTGGTTCCAGCATCTAGAAGTCTTTGATATCTTCTCCTCTGTTGAACATTGCTGTTGAATAGTTTGTGGGACTGAGGCTCCTACCTTTATAGCCCAAATCCAGACCCTGATGTAGTTCTTTGATATTATAGTGGTGGGTGTCAACTTCTCTGAAGGGCCCTCTTTTTTGTTCTATTTTTTTATCACAGAGACAGTCTGCCACAGCAGGAATAGCTCCAGTTCTGAATGAGCCACAACACAGGCCAAGAGAGTAACCGAGGAGCACACCTGGCTGCAGCCTCCACTGAAATATGACTCACAAATGCTCAAAGGCCTAAGCCTTCCTCTCTGTCATGATTCCATAGTCCTTCAGGGCTAACCCTATCAGACCCTCCATCTAACTTTATCATGAGCTCAGGGATCAGGGACCAGTAATGTTTCCTGGAATCAAAGAGTCCTTTAATGTGCAGAAAGGATGCTCTGCTCCCCTTCCTACAATGCATGTGTTCCTACCCCAGTTCTCAGGAATGCCGCAACCCAAATCTCCTGTCTTGGAGTTGCATTAGACCAGTACCACTCTGAGGGTGGCACTTGCTGGGTCCCTCCCTTTCTAACTAGACCTCATTACCAGTAGACAGACCTAGGTCATGCATGATCCATGTTTGTCCTTGAGCAGAAATCGGTACGAGGGATCCACATATACATGCAGCTGGGGAACTCAGGGCAGTTGTGCACATTTGTCAACATGCAGGGGAGTTTTCCGTCCCAACAGAACTGCTCCCTGTAAACAGAAAAAGGTAGCTTTCGCACCTTATTTTCAGAAAATGTGGCTATGATTAGGTGGCACTCTAGGATTACTACTTTCCCTCACCTTGCAAGATGCCAGTGGTGTCCTATCTTTTGAATCTTCCCAACACCCCCTTTGACTTTTATCTGTCTGCCATGTAGCGCACCACTTACTTCTTTGTCAAATATTTGAACATCAACAGATCTGCACTGGAGGTCATCGGAATAAACTTGAACCCCACAACCCAGCAAACAACAGGCAGGTTGGTCAGATCCCACTGCTCCTGGAAGGCACCCACCTAGCTCAGTTTGCTGAGCGTAGTAAGACGTGACATCAGGATCTTAAGTCAAAGGTTACCGGTGCCTTGAGCGGTAGATGTGATTTGTTTCATGGCCAGTCATTGTTCACTTCTAGTGTCATGTATACCAGCTAGCTCACAGTGCCACTAGAAACCCCTCTTACCAAGGAGAGAATAGTTATTGGCAACTATCGAAAACGACAACCCTGATCCCTCAGGGTCGTGGAAAAAGTGTGATACCTTTTACTCAGTCACCCGTGCTCGCTTCGTCTCAGAGAGATACACAGAATAAACGGTGGAGCCATTTTTCAATAAGCATTTATTGAACCAGCATCATTGTAGTGTGAAATAGGTGAGCTGAAACAACCATTAGACAGAAACAGATATAAATGATCATAAGCACCAACAGTGTAAAAGGATGGTAGATTTCTACCAAAGTGATAAAACAATGAATACAGGCAAATATAAACATACATGACTGAGTAATATCCATACTCCTACAATGCTACCCGAACTAGATGTACTTAAGTGTACCGAGCATGTATGTGGGTGTAGAGCCAGTTATCCTGAAGTGAGACACTGTGGGACCCCGTCTTGGTCTCGAGATGGACACTCCGCAAGGGATGTCAGACCACTGCGAGCTGGAGTGTCTGCATGCAGAAACCTCAGCATCTCGCGTCAGTGTACCAGCATGGGATTCCTTTTCTCTTCTTTTGCCTCAGCAGAGATATGGTGTTTATGTACCCAATGTGGTACCCCCAGGGAATATACCTTTCTGTGTCATGTTGGGTTAGGATGCAGAAGGAATGACACTTATACATAATTATTATGCAGGAGATGGTGTCCTGCTGAGATGCCAAGAATCCTCATGCATAATGAATGAGGCTGGTTTTCAGAGAAAACCCCATGTCCTTCAGGCATTACCATAACTCTGTAAAAGGTCAGTACTGAGTAGTGTAATGTCAGTGGAATATAGGTGAAAGGTCGGGTTGCTACCTGAGCCTATATCGGGCACCTGTATGAAACATAACACTAGTTGATGCAATGTCTTTTAAATTATATATTTTATATTAGTACATGTCCTTCTGAAAGAAAAATTAAACAATGGCCCACTACAGGTCGGTGCTGGCAGCAGTGTGGGCAGCTGCACAGGGCCCTAAGATACGCTCACCACCATGGGGCCTGTTGCAGTGTGCCAGGAAACATATTTCTATTTTAGACTCTTTTCACATTGCTCTTGAGCCCCTCCCCCATCTATCACACTAAAAGGTTTGAGAAGAGCTTCTGGCACTTACAGGGCATGTGGCTTTTCCAAGGGAAGTGGGTCTACCATGACAACATTGTTGATGCATGAGGGACATGAGGGCCTTGCAGCGCTAGATAATTGCTACATAGTCCACAGGTGTGTAGCCAGTCTTTCTGGACCTTGTAGCACTATGCCATGGATGACCAGGAGAGGACTTCCCCTTCCTTGAGCCTCGCTGTGCTGGCTCCTGGTCTCACAGCACTGGATCATGGCTTTGGTTGCAAGGCCAGGGAAGGGAGCCACCTGCAATGTCATTGTGCTGACAGGTTAGAGGGGCCTCCCACATTCCTTTTCTCCCAGAGCCCAAAAAAATATTGAACCGTCCTGTAGTGTAGTTCCTATATATCATATAGGCTCTGCGCATTGGAATAATATACACTATAGATTTGACATAGGACTGAGGTCAGTATGTCTCTATCAAGTATAATAAACTTAATTGTGAGTGCCAGATAGCTCAGAGGTCACTAGAAACTTTCTTGAATAAACAAGAAGGGATTAGTTTCTGACAACTGCATAAACATGACAACTTTGTTTCCCCAAGAATCGAAACGTATCTTCAGAGTCGTGGAAACAATAGATAACTATTTTACTCAGTCAATCGTGCATGCTTCATTTCTACAGAGTTGCATAGCATATAGAGACGGGCGTTTCAACAAAAAGGGGTTTATTGAACAGTCTTCTTTGTTAGACAGAATGCAAAGTAAAATGCGCACAGTGTAAACAGTTATATAATATGATACTGTAATAGCATTGTCTGTTGCTATGGCATATATAAAAATACATACATAAATAAGTTGTTTGTGCCTGTGGGCCAGATCAACCATTTATTCCAATCTGGATCTGTTCTGTTGTGGTGCAAAATAGTATGTGCGTCAACCTCCCCCTTTGAAGTGTTATCACTATCGGGTGTAGGTGTTGGTATGGACGGATTATTCATGTCTTTGATCTTGGCTAACCCAAGGCAAGACGTCTGTTGGACAGTGTCATTCAAAACATAATTTGCTCAGGGATGATACAGGCTCTAAACATAGCTTCTACACCCTGTACCTGCCACCTGTTGTACCCCAGACAGGTTTTGTCTCATTGTTGTCTTTCCAAAAGTTGAAACCTAGTTTAGACAGTTGGGCATAAAAGGCTGCAGAATAAATCTGTTTGATATTTGTTAACATACTTTTCATTCATGTTTTGTTTACATTTCAAAGTAAAATGACTCAGCATTGGATACATTGAACCCTGAAAAGTATGGAAATTCCATTGCAAATGTTTTTGAGCTACCCTTTGGTGGCGTAGGACAATGTTCCCATTGGTCATACATTAATACATTTCTAGGATTTGCAGATTTGTGCAAGAAATGATGAACACAATGGATATAACAATACATTTGTTCATAGTCTGATGAACCTTCTAAATATTCATGATTTGTGAATACTGCAGACATTTCTATGTCTGACATCATATTATTAACAGTCTCGAAGTCACAATCATCAGAAGAAGTACTAGATGAAACACAGTCACCTAATGAAATCTTGAATAAGTGTAGAATCTTCAACAGCTCCAACGGACCATAGATGTCGTAATCAGTTCTGTCCCAAGCTATACCACCAGGTATAGGAACGGTTGTGATATTCATGGATGACAAGTCTCTTTGTTCACAATGGGATGATTTGAGTGGCTTGAGGAGTAAGTTGACGTTCTTACTTGCTGTGTCCATTTTGAAATTTATTCCATTTATCAGCATTCCCTGTGTTATTACCAGAGTCAACCAAAGTAGAAGGAAAATTACACCCAGCACAATCAAAAGTTCAATACATGGTGAAACCAGATAAGTCTTTTACGGGTGATGAAAAAGCTCTGTTGCTTGTTCTTTGGAAGTTCGGAAGTTCTTTTTGCTGGAGTTGTTTCCGGTTCTCTGGGATTCTCAGAAAACATATCAAAGTTAATGAAATAGCCAGAGGCAGTTCGGTCAATTGATGGGATTGCATCAGGATTCGTTGAAATCACTGTATACACAGAACTACTTGTTACATTTATGTAGTTCAGATGCTACTTCGTTGTAGACAGGCGTTTCTTGACAAACTGTTATTTGGGTCTCAAGAGGTACAAGTTCCATAGCTTTGTTGCTTAGTCCTTCTTTTCGCACTGCAGATTCTTCAAAGGTGATGAGTCTCTCAGTTTGAACCTCTTGAATAGTAGCTAGAGCAGGGCGTCTTCTACTTGGTCCGAGTCCACTTGGCCTACTGCTTGGTATCGGCCACATAGTGTGGTTAATCAGGTCGATAGACACAAACCTGTTCTCCTTTTTACCAGCAAGGGGTGGCAGTAAAACTGTTCTTGATCCGTGGATTGCTAGGACAGGTACTGGTTGTCTGTAAAAAGGCCCAAATTCCTTCTTGTCCGCAATCTTTTCTCTGACTAGATCACCAAGCATTGGGATCCAGACAGGCCTTGCTGGGTCGGTCGGTTTTTCTCAGTGGTGGTTGGCTTCAGGAACACGTTGCTTTGTTTCGTTCTTAGTTCATTTAAGTCCCGTAAGACAGCCAAACAATCTTTGATATCAAACGATTTTCGGTCCACCACTGATGTCTGACGATCAAGGTCAACGACCAACATTCTTGTCCCAAAAAGGACCTCATACAGAGTGATACCCCCCTAGAGAACTTCTTGGCAAGTTGTTAAGACTTTGTTGGACACTTATTAGATGTTTGACCCACCCGTCACCCGAACCTATTACCCTAACTGATATAGATTGCTTTATGTCCCGTTTTTTCTTTCCACAACTGAATTTCCCTCAGAATGGAATGGACTAGAGTACCGGAATGCAATGCCCAAATTGGCCATGGCCTCTTTGTAAGCTCAAGAGCTAAACGCATGACCCTGGTCAGAATGTAGCATGCCGACTGCGTATGTGATGATAACGACTCGAAAGTCTTGTATAACAGTTCGAGCTTCGGCCACATCCAAATGAACCTTAAACACAAATACACTGTGACCATGATATTTTTATTGTTACCCTCCCTTTGCAAGGGACCGCAGTGGTCCAGGTAAATGCAAGCTAATGGTTTATCTGAAATTAACAGGGGCGTCTGCGCAGGATGTTTCACAGTAGAGAATTTCATCTTTTGGCATATTTCCATTCCAAAACATAGTTGCTGGTTTGTGTTCTCATGCGTGGCCACCAGTATCTCAGTTTTAATAAGGACACTGTGGCGGAAAAACCTGCATGAGCAGAGGCGAGACCCTCATGTGCTGCTAGGATTAGTCCTAATCTATGTTCCATGTTTGGTATTACCCTATCCCCCACTCCAGGGATTCGAGCAAACAGAACATTGTTCGCATCAGTGATTTATGAGTATTTTAGTGGAAACCTTTTAGGTAATGTTTTACCACTGTCTTTGCTCGATGCACTTACAGACAGTATTATTTCGCCATCTATTTTTGTTTTTGAATGAGTGATTGCAGCTACTGAAGCTGTTTGCACAGCTGCCTTCACGGCTTCATCAGCCAATGAATTTCTTCAACGTGAACACCATCACATTGATGACTCAGGGTATGTATTACATGAGTGTTTTGTAGTTCTCGTAACTGAACTACTTGTTCCCAAAGCATTTTATGCTTTATTGTGCCACCTTTTACATCTTTGAAACCATTTTGAAGCCAATTCTGCAAGTATTCATTGTAAGATTGAACACAATAATACGAATCGCACACTATTAGTGTGGGGAAATCGCAATCAGTATTCTCAAGTGCCATCTTGAATGCTTGTAGTTCAGCTCACTGAGCTGTACAATCTCCTAGGGATTGAGTTTTAGTGACCATAGCTCTGAATTTGCCATCGAGCTAACGACCTTTAACGATCACACACGCTGCACTCTAGGCTTGTTTACCCCCTGTAGCGGGTTGAGCTGATCCGTCAGTATAAATTATACATTCGTACTGATCAAGAGGGAGAACTTCAGGACATTCTTGTTCGTATTGTAGAAATGCTTGTGTTTTCAAATAAGGATTGAAAACATATTCAACGTCTGTTGCAGCAAGAGAACTAACCCATTGAATCCATCTCGAATGTAAAGCTTTAGCATTTGGAATGCTTGCTCTTGTTACTGCCTCTAAGGCAGGTACAGGTGTTACAACCATAATGCGCTTTCCCTGTGCGAGGGCTCTCTCCTTTGCAACAGAAATTTGAACGGCTGTCAGAATTGTTTCTGTAGAAGTGAATTTCATTTCTGATTGTGTGTACAAGTGTGATTTGTAAGCTATTGATACTTTTTCACCTTCGTTAAAAGTTATGTACATGAATACGCATTTTCTTGGAATGATTCGGATCACTAAGTTGCGTATGTTTACACGTGTTTGCAAATGTTTTGTTGCTAAAATGTCTGTTTGGAGTGAACGCAAAATTTCTGTGTGTTTTTGTGTCCAATTCACTGTTGAAAATCAGGTTTGAATAATTCATAGAGGGGTTTTACCCTTTCTGCATAGTTTAGAATGTAAGTACTTCCTACGTTCAGGAATCCTAGAATTGACTGTAAGTTCTTCAGCATTTTTGGAGGTTGGAGCAGCGCACACTTTTCTAAAAAGTTGGCTGCCAGGCTTTTGCCTTCACTTGATAACTTATATCCTAGGAAAAGGACGTTGAGATGGGCAATTCTTGATTTCTTAAAATTGAATTTGTACCCTTTAGAGGCGAAGCCCAATATAATGGTGATCACCCTGTTCAAGTGCCTGTCCAAGTCATCGTCTGTCAGATAGATGTCATCGACATATGACAATGCTTCGTCATCATAAGTTTGTAGTTACTCTGTTACCCTGACTGAGAATAATCCAGGACTATTCTTGAATCCTTGAGTGAGACAACAGAAGTGAAGCTGTGTCCCCATGATTGAAAAAGCAGCCAAATACCTACTTTCTGGTGCAATGTTTTGACAGAAGAAACCGTTAGAAATATCTAATTTTTTAAAATATTTTTTATGCTCAATGTTATTCATTAATTCTGTACTGTGTGCATTTTGCACTGCAAATGTTTTGCAACAAGAGGTTAGATGTCTGTAATCCAATACTAGACGATATGTATTGTCTGGTTTGGAGACAGGAAACAAAGGATTGTTCATTGACGAGGTGCATGTTTCAATCGCCCCCTGGTATTCAAGTTGATCTAAGATCTCCCTGACCTGTTTTTTAGCTTCTTGCCTAACTGGGTACTGCCTTTGTGCAGTTGGTTTACTTTTTAGTTGGATTTTATGGTGAGGCGAGTCCTCATCCCATCCTACATGATTTTTGTATAATGCTGGAGCTTTGGCGATTGCCCATTTCCTGACATAAGTATATTTTAAATTAATTGGAATGTGATTGGAGAAGGCTGGCATAATGATGTCCTTGCCATATGGGCACTCCCTGACAAATTCTGGTGGCCAGTCTTGTTCAGCTAGAAGAATGTCATAACCCTTAGAAAGTCGCTCCCAAAAGAGTGCTCTCACTTTTTTTGGTATGTCTTCCTCCATCCGGAGTGTTATTTCATATAGTTTATGTGGAGAACTTACCCTGGTGTCTGCAGTTGCACCTTGAATTAATTCATTCAAGTCCACTGTCTCCAGATGATCCTTCAGGTTCTGGCGAGCTATTGTGACTTCTGCTGCGCTGTCCAACATTGTCTGAGCCCATACTCCATTCTTGAGTTGTGTCCTCAAGATCCTCGGCATGTCTGATTTTTAGACCTGCTACCTTCTTTTTGTTAAATTGAGGTTTCTTGTTATTCTGAACGTGTTGATCGTCTTTGAACTTCACGCGTTCTTCCTTGTTTTCTGACCGTCCTCTTCTTTCGGATTTCAGTGATGAAGTTTGAAAGGTATGAGAGGAACTTATATCAGTATCTTGATATCTATCAGGTTTTCTCAAATTATCCCTAATCCTGAGGTTATACCTCCTTTCAGAGGGATCCTTTTGAGGAGACCTACCTATGGAATGAGAACGCGTCTCTTTAGAAGTTTGTTTGCTATTTTCCCACTTCTTTTTAGAAGGAGTAGGAGTGCTTTTAGTAAAGACCTTTTCAGGACTTTCCGACAGTTGTGGTTTTCCTGGTTTTCAACCTAAACTGTCGCTTCCTAATTCTTCATAGGATATCTCAATTATTTTTGCTGGTTCTTGTGGTTGCTCAGTTACATCGAATTCCCTTAATTTTTGGCGGATCGCCACTGATGCTGCTTCACCTTCAATATTAGCTAATATTATTGTCAAGACCTGTTTAAAATCTTTCGGTAATTTCATACCTAAATTTAGAGCAGGCTCTGCCCCGTATTTGTTTTGAATCTGTTTTAGGACATCAGGTATTACCGCCATAGACGGAACGCCATGTGTTTTAGTGTACATAGCAGCCAAGACGGTACCCCAAGTGGTGCAGTCCTCCAGATGTGGTGTGATCCCCATTGGTAAACAGATTGTCAAGATTCTGTGTTTCTCATGAGGGCTAGTATTAGGAACTACTGCTTCGATTTGAGCAATTTTTTGAGCTATCCAGAATGGAATTTGTTCATGTTTTGCAGTTAATTTACCTATGACTGAGTGTAACGTATGTGGTGTAATTTCTAGTGTATTCCCCTGGTGAGAGGTATGTTGTGGAATAACTATTGCAGGTTGGACTGTAAGAGTCCGTATGACATATTGGACCAATTGTCTGCAGATTTTGATTATCTCTTTGAATTGAGCTAGTAATGCTACATTTGACATGTGGTTAATGTCAGGATGTGATGTAAAGCCAGCTAAAACCGGCCCTGTTGCTCCTGATCTTCCTAGTGGACCGAGCCTGGTAATGTGATTTAAATGTTTTAGGGAGCCTTTAAACCAGAGCTGATGCTCCTGGTATGTGAGTGGAATTTCAATATCCTCGAAAGGAATGTATTACTCTGGTGGATCATCTTCTTTGTAGAAGTGAAACACTGGTATTACTGAATTTGCTTCAGGGAAGACTATCCATGAATAGAATACCTCCGTCTGGTGATATTCATGTGCCTCTATCATAAAAACTGCCCTACCACCTTTCAACGTTAGGCCATGTTTTATAAGTTTTATAGTGATGGCTTTCCTTAAGTTTGGAGGAATGACCAAAGCGTCCTTGTCGGTTTCTTAGAAACCTGTTAAGTTATGAGCTGCTGCGGCTTGGTCGCTTGTATCTCTACCGGTTTCAGTATTGTCGTCGCTATCCGGCATTTTGTTGACTGAAAGTTTGCAGAGCAAGTTTCAAAGGAACAAAGATAAGGTGCACAATATTTTGGAACACGGAATCCTTCAACGTTGAACAAACCAAAAAGCTAATACATAGTGTTTTTTTGTCCTACTCAGCTATGGCGGATATTATCCCTTACCCACTCCAGAAGTCTATTGGAGTTTTTATGTAAAAAGGGTCTCTGAGAAAAGCATGACTGAGTTACTCCTGTATCGAGCATTAAATGAGTGCCTTACCAAACCGTTGATATACAAAAAGGAGGGTCCCAGTGAACTGTTATACATTTATCAAATTTATTCACAATACCATTAAGTACATAACTACATCAAAGCGCATTGCTCATTAATCACAATGAGCTTACTCCACAGTACATTCGGAGACAATAATAGCAACATCTTCATCATAGTGCCCCAGGGAGAGGAAGGACTCTATAAATGTCACGTATAACTATGAAATGACCTAGGCACTCTAGCTTTTAAAATGTACTATTACGTCGGGAGTGATATATGGAGCTTGTTTCCATCTTACTGTGTTGGTAGAGTTTTGGTTTACCGACTGTCCTGTGTTGTTGTTTTTAGAAATATTTTTAGGAATATATTTAGAAGGTACATTCATGTAGTTCTCTTATTTTGATAGTGAAAATATGGTAATTAATTGCCCTGATTGGGACTCCATTTTTTCAGAGACTCGATGACCTTTGAAGCGTCTGTATGACAACGAAGCTGTCTGATTGATTGATCTTATGCTTTGGTCCATTATCTTGTGGCAATTATACATTCCACCCACCATGGTAAAATCATTTTGTGTTAATGATGATTTATGTTATGTTTGCATATTCTCTCCAAATTTGGTTGTGAGAGTACTAATATATAATTCAATTTACTTTCATAGAGGATTTAGTGTACCCTTGGGTATCACGTTTTTGTCCTGATGAAGACCCCAGAATAGTAATCCATTTAGATTCCCTGTCTAAATGGATGACTATTATGGATACTATCCATAATGGGTTGAATGAAGCTGACAGCAGTTATGCACAACTGGCCAAGTTTGGGCGCTGATATATATTTTTCAATTGAATGACTTTCACCCTCCTGTGTGTGAGGTGCGTCTCACTTGGTCCAAAATATGATCTTTAGGATAAACTGTTGTACTTAGTGAGGAACGCTGCTTTACCCTCTTGCATGAGAGGTGTGTGGCTGACCTAGAGACTGGGGGTATTGAATGGTGTATTTTCTAAATGACCCTTGTCTGTTTTTAACTTGCAAACATTGTAATTCTAATAATGAATATATAGATTGTCCTCAAAAGATGTATGATAATTTGTTATATCGTAGTTATTGTTATACTGCTATTAATTCATTAGGATGACACTAATTCCTCTTATACAGTTCTGTCTCATCTTTCTCAAAATATTTTTTCCAATAATTTTAAAATATTTTCCACCTATTTAAATAATTTACAAATATTTCCCATCTAGAGAGATGTGACATATATCCTCCTCTGGCCTTTTGCGTAGTCTTTCAACTATATTCATAGCCAGGGATTAGTCCTCTTTCTATAGCAACAGTCCCGATTTACCATCGCGCTTTTCCGGCGGTTGCTCTGGAAGTGATTGGTGCTTCAGTCGGATGTAAGTCCTCCTTCTATATCAGTAGCTTTGAACTACAATCGCGCTACTCCGGTGATTGACCCCGAGACGATTGGTGCGTTAGCAGACGTTTTGGATATATTCCTCGTGTAAGGTAGGACAGTCTTCAAAATATTGTTACCGGGTTCTTAGGCCATTTAATAATCACCTGGCTAACACGACCTTTTCTCCATAGGAGACGGTCGGTTTCGATCGGACTCATTGACAGCTGCTTATACCTCTGCATCATTTAATGAAAGATCCCCTCAAGATTAGGTACGTGTTGTGATGACATGCATTTAAACACAGGGTGTGTTTTATCATAAGCCGTTTAATTACTCACTCGCTTTCCCTTGCACTATTTTTCCCCCAAGGTCTCGAGGTGGTGCTTTTAATCGAGAATGGTCTATACTGTTTTAAGTACAGTTTGACAATCTGAAGGTACGAACATTACTATATCATGAGAACATGTTTATTGATTTATCGACTTCTGAAATGTGACCTCTCAATGAGAGCTCATATAATGACATACACACGATGTAGTATATGACAGTGCCGTTAGGGGCTATATACCCTGTTGATTGTGTCTTTTACCGGTTGTACTCGATCCTGTTGTGACGGTTGTTCAGGATTGTAATTGATTCTTAAATGACGCTTTCTACTGACAATCAAATGCTATAAATGTCACGTATAACTATGAAATGACCTATGCACTCTAGCTTTTGAAATGTACTATTACGTCTGGAGTGATATGTGGAGCTTGTTTCCATCTTACTGTGTTGGTAGAGTTTTGGTTTACCGACTGTCCTGTGTTGTTGTTTTTAGAAATATTTTTAGGAATATATTTAGAAGGTACATTCATGTAGTTCTCTTATTTTGATAGTGAAAATATGGTAATTAATTGCCCTGATTGGGACTCCATTTTTTCAGAGACTCAATGACCTTTGAAGCGTCTGTATGACAACAAAGCTGTCTGATTGATTGACCTTATGCTTTGGTCCATTATCTTGTGGCAAATATACATTCCACCCACCATGGTAAAATCCTTTTGTGTTCATTATGATTTATGTTATGTTTGCATATTCTCTCCAAATTTGGCTGTGAGAGTACTAATATATGATTCAATTTACTTTTATAGAAGATTTAGTGTACCCTTGGGTTTCACGTTTTTGTCCTGATGAAGACCCCAGTGTAAGGTGCCAACTACGCCTACATTTGTAGTTTTGGGGTCGAAACGTCGACGGCTACTTTCTCCAACATCAGTTGACGCCACCCCTATTTCGGATATTGAGTACCAGCGTCATATACATGATTACTGATGAACTTTTGGAAATTAGTTTTCCCATTTTTTGGCTCAGGGATCTGAAGCCAATTTATTTCTGTATGTTAAATTTGAAATAATTTGTGGTTACCCTAATTAATTATTTTTGCACATTCCTTTTCCCTTTTTACTACATCCTGCTACCCTTTCCTTCCTCTCCCTGGGGCACTATGATGAAGATGTTGCTATTATTGTCTCCGAATGTACTGTGGAGTAAGCTCATTGTGATTAATTAGCAATGCGCTTTAATGAAGTTATGTACTTAATGGTATTGTGAATAAATTCGATAAATGTATAACGGTTCACTGGGACCCTCCTTTTTGTATATCACGTAGCACCCAGTTCCCCAGTGACTTATTTGGGTAAAACCCCTCCTATATTTACTACCTTACCAAACCGTTGGGCGCCATGTAGTGTAGTTCCTATATTCCCAATAGGCTTTGCGCTTTTTAATAATATACACTATAGATTTGACATAGGACTGAGGTCAGTATGTCTCGATCGAGTATACTAAATTTAATTGTGAATGCCAGCTAGCTCAGACGTCACTAGAAACTTTCTCGAATAAACAAGAAGGGATTAGTTTCTGACAACCGCATAAACATGACAACTTTGTTTCCCTAAGAATCGAAACGTATCTTCAGAGTCGTGAAACAATAGATAACTATTTTACTCAGTCAATCGTGCATGCTTCGTTTCTACAGAGTTGCATAGCAAATAGAGACGGGCATTTCAATAAAAAATGGTTTATTGAACAGTCTTCTTTCTCATGCAAGAGAAGTGAACTGCTACAATCGTTAGACAGAATGCAAAGTAAATGCGTACAGAGTAAACAGTTATATAAAATAATACTGTAATAGCATTTTCTGTTTCTATGACCTATATAAAAAACATACATAAATAACACAGGCTAAAATACTCAACTTGTGATTCTAAAATATGCCTACCCCAGTGTACCTAACTTAGGTATAGTACGAGGGAAGAAGTAGGTGCTGTTTAGCTTAAGTTTAGTTTTGCCAAGAATCTGCCAAAGGTTTCTCTAGGTTCTAATCAGCTCCGTACCTTAGAATGAGAGAGGTTGGTATCTCTGTCTCGGGACACAATTTCCAACAAATGCTTTAAGCGCCTCGTTCAGCTTTAAGCGTCTTGTTCACAAAACTGTGAAGATAAAATCCCTGGAAGAAGACTAAGTAGCACTAACCAGGAGGACACACGGGTGGTTTGTGATCCAGAGCTACACCAGGCACCTACCACAGGAATACTTAGGCAATGGATTCTCAAGGACGTCGAAGGAATCCTTTCTGCAGTTGAGGATGGGGGTAATACCATCAAAGGAACATCTTCCCCCGTGGAGACGCTTGGAATTCAACACAAAGTCTCTGCGAAGACCCAAAGGAGGACGTTTTGCACCTGCTATACAGCTGCAAAGCCCTAGATAGTGAACGAAGGAGACAATTAACACAGCTTTGGAACCAAAGACATCTGTGAACCCGCCGACAAGCCCTGTTGGCAAGCTTTAAGGGGGACGGAATTCAATTAGCCTGTAGACTCGTTCGCTTTATGAAATCAGTATGTAAACACCGCTCTAAACCCAGCAGTTAGTCCATGAACTGGATAAACTCTGATTTGCTTTTGTACATATTTACATTTTGATATTTATTGACATTGCAAATCTTGAAACGTTTTTACATTGATGTTATTGTATTAAATTGACCAGTTTTATTTTCTTTTTCTATTTTATGTGCTTTGCAAAAGTACTCAACCATGTATTTTTAGACAAATTGCAAAGATTTTTATTAATCGTGCAATAAAGAATTTCTTTACTTTACTTACAATACTTCGCAAGGTGAGTCAGAAACACTGGAGCTGGATTTCTCTGCAAGAGGATGACAGCTTCTGGTCAGTACGTCAGCTGGAGAGTTGGCTTCCTTCGGCACTTGCTGTTGCGAGCTGCGTTGTGCAAGTAGGTAGTCCAACTGCACCAACCCACACCATGATTTGCCACAGCAAGTGAAGGTATATTTATACCTTGAAGGTGTTTAGGAATGCCAGTATTGACGTAAAGTCGGGCATATAAACGTCATGAATGAACCCCTAAGGAATAGATGTTCATGTATAATAATGAGTTCTTGGACAAATCAATATTTAAGCAAGGGGAAGTACCCAACGGCTTAAGAGTCTAGTTTTCCAAGAAATTGTTGTGACGTAGATGAACGGATGGAAGTAGCCATGCCTGTATTTGGGTAGTATGTGCTATGCCTAAATAAGGACCAGATTTCTATACCTATATAAGGGCAATGCGAATTGTACCTATATAAGGGCATGAATCGGGAAATTCATTCAGAATCTAAAACCGAACGCAACAGTCCATAATGTACACTCACTGCAAACCGTTGGTGGGATATCATTTCTTGCCATTGATATCTACCTGGCTTGCAGCCTACTGGTTTCAATTTCAGTAGGGATGCCTCAGTCTTGAGTTAATTAGTTTGCCATTAAATTGGCCACAACTCACTGAATGCTACAATAAACCACATGAGCAGAAAGTATGATGTTCACAATATATCTGCTTTCTATACTATCTTCCTATCTCTTCCTCTGGCTTGTCTTTGGTTTATTCTCTCTCTCTGCTCCTCTCTTACTTTAAAGTCTTAACCTGTGCTTTTTGTTTAATCTACTATCATCCAATATTTCTCAGTATCTTTCCCCATTTCCTTTCCTATGCTATCTCTGTCCGACTTTCTACGTTCCTTTTCTCTCATATAGTCACCATTTTCTCACTTCCCCCTCTATCTTATTTCTGGCCTTCCTCTTCCATTCTCTCTATTTCTATCTGTCTTTCAGAATGTACTTGCCCCTCGCTGTCTGCATATCTTCTTCATTGCAGCTTTGCAAACCTGCACTTTTTCATTTTTCACTTCAAGTTGGCTGCTCTGTGATATCCAGATGTGCCCAATCCAAGGCACCACTTGCATACCAGCTCCAGTTTCCATAAAGAGTGCCCTGGACTGCTCACTCGGCCACCTGTTGTCTCATTGGTGGGAATGGCGAGTTATGAGTTTGAGGAACAGCCTATTGCGGTATCCAAAATTTAAAAGGTCAGCTTCCCCCACTTTGTAATATCCATGCACATCACTAGCACATGCTCTATTCCCCCACCTCTAGTTTGTGATGAAAATGCTACTGTGAGTAGATCCTTTAAAGAAGACGTCTTCTCCCCCGTCCCTCAATTTAGTTTGGTTGGGTCCCATTATGCCTGCCCCCTTTTAGAGCTCTCAGAAGAAGAACAGGGAGGAGGTTGATCTTTATTCCGGTGGACTGGAGGAATGTAAAGTCAATAGATAAGTAACTAGTTCAATGATTTTGGCCAGTACACCGTCAGATGATAGCATGGTTTGTACTGTCGGAAGTCCAGTAGGGTTACCCGAATGGGTGACATTTTCAACTGTCATGAGTGACCTTTGAGGGTGCCCTTGTGGTTTTTTAGCTAACTTAAGTAAACATTTTTCTCTCCAATCTACTATTTGACAACATTTTTCAAGATTTTCTCAGGAGGAGAAACTCTCTTCTCTGCCCCAAAATCTCCTGCAGTAAGGCTGTTACTGATCGTGCTTGCTTGCTGCCATACAGTTGTGTGTGGTCTCCATGCAAGCAGCAGGTATGCCAGTTGTGGATTCAAACTATGCTAGCTCTGGAAGCGGGAACCGGCCTCCTAAGAAACGTTTAGGTACCTCCACTTATTTGTTTCAAAAATAAGCACTGCATGTACTACCTAACAAGGTGTAAGGGGTGTCATTTATCCTTGCATATCTAAGGGAACATGGCTTTCTTGACCATAGAGAAAGAAGGGCATCACAACATTCCTGTCCCTTGCTCTGGGCACCCTACACAAAGCCACACCTTACATATTCCCTCTATTGTTTATGGTCTTTTATTTTGCATAAAATTGTGGATTTAAAATGGAAATAAGAAGGTTGTAGCACATAGTTCCACATTTCTTCCTCAGTCTTGGATTCTTGCTTTGATGCACAGTCCTCTACCTTCCTCAAGCAAGCTTCTCTCGCAAAGTGGCATATCTCGAGTTAATTTTCATGCCTGACTTCAGGAACAGTGGAGCTTCAATCTCAAATTCTGAGGGTCATTTATGCATGAGGCAGAGACTGGAGGTTGGACTGCGGCCAATGTCACCTTGAGGTAATATTCATGTCTGTGTTCAGCCACTCTGGAGCTTGGATCTCACATTCTAGGGTCATTGTCCATAGGGTGGAAACTGGAGACTGGACTGCAGTCAATGCCACCATGAGGTAATATACCTGTCTGTCTTCAGCCACTCTGGAGCTTGAATCTCAAGCTCTATGGTCATATGTCCATGGGGTGGAGACTGGAGGTAGGGCTGGGGGCTAATGTCAGATATAGAGCTCTCATTGACTTGAGATTTGCTTCTCCAGATACACAGTTGACTGTGATCCTCATTTCCACTCCAGGATAGCATCATTAGGGAATGCCAGGAAGAATTGTCATTTGAACCAGAGCCCGGTGGTGATGCTGTGATGAAAGAGGGAATGATCAAAGGATGGAGCAGGAATGTAAAACAGACACTCATCAAAATAAAGAGAAAGGTCTCAGAAGTGACCAGTGGTGTAGCTCGTGATGTGGCAGCCGCTCAGCAAGACAACGAGGTAGAGGCTTTCCATTTTTTCTGTGCATTCTATTACATCAATCTAAGGCTCTGTGTATTCTGTCTTGTGTACTTATTGAATTTCATATCAATACTGTACTCTAGCATCCATCAACCTTCTGGATATGGCTTAAGTGGGATCCATGGAGCAATATGATCATGTTGCCTGATGAGACCAGATCCGTTGAGTGTATGCCAGTTAAGAATGTTGTAAAAGGAGGTAGCCTGGTTCCAGAATGAAATGTGGGCACACCAGTGAATTTGGAGAAACACTCCTGTATACTTCCAGTACTTATGTATGTGTGTGAAGTATGTGCATAACTTAAGCATGCCACAAAGATAGCCCCAGTGTGTTTCTTACAAGATGCAATTATAAAGTAATAGACAGTGGTGATTGTAAAGAGTAAGTAGCTAGTTTTTGAGTTTTTGTCTGAATCTAAGACAGTAATCCATTGTTACAGTTGGAAGAGTTCAACCTCTTGGTCGAAACATGATCTTTCAAAGTTTTTTGCACTGTCGGGATCTTGACATCTGTCGATTGCAGAGTGTAATTTGGTGACAAAGTTTAAATTTGAAGTTAAGGAATTAAACACTGTTGTATGGCTGGCATTTTGGTGTGTAATCAAGATGCTGATTTTTTTAGACTCCCTGGAGCAACAAATGATCCACCCTTTGAAGCTATACTGGAGGCTATTGGCATAATTCACTTGTTGGCAGAGGAGGAAGTACGTGCAAAAAAGGAGACTAAGGCAGTCACTACAAACATACCTTTTTCCTCGGATATAGTGCTGCCTCAGAGTTATTTTAGGTTTTGAGACAGAAGACTATGAGAAGGCCAATACTGGGAAAATGTCCATCCCTTAAGTATTTGGAGTAGGCATTAGTCTTTCAGGCAGTCAAACAGGGCTAGAAATACTAGTTGTCATTTGATCCTAGATGTTATAAGGATTTCACAATTAAGATATTGATATTTCCGTAGGAACAATCATTCAAGGGGCCAGCAAAGGTGTAACATCGGAAAGGTTATTTTTCTTACACATTTCTTGATAATCCTAAATGACAATAGCAAAAATCTGTAAATAAAGACACATAATAGCCATTCATGGTAATCCATATTGCCCAATCACCATCTTGGTCACTCAGGCTTCCCGAACTGTCTCAAACTTTCCTGAAGCATCTGTAGCTTTGATAGATCACCCATTCCTCATCAATACATCAATCGATATCCCTGATCCATTCTTTGATCATTAGTACCATGGGGCTACCCCATTTTCTGGCGATGTCCCTCTTTGCTGCAATAAGAACGTAATGGTACTTGATGGTACTTGATGATACTCCAGTATCTAGCTAGGTCTGTGATTCCCTGCATCTACTTTCCAATAGTTCCTCATTAGGGGACAGTCCCACAGTGTGCGAATGAAGGTGCCCTCTTCCAGCATTCCTGTATCTATTGCTTTTGGATCTTCCAGATATATATATATATATATATATATATATATATATATATATATATATATATATATATATATATATATATACATATATATATATATATATATATATATATATATATATATATATATATATATATATATATATATATATATATATATATATATTTGTTCCCTGGTGTAACATATATTTGTTCCCTGGTGTAACACGTCCTGTGCAGAATCCTGAGCTGAATCAGCCTGAATCTAACCATAAACAATACTTCTCTGGATAAGCTAAAGACCTCCTACCATATGACACCCTTCAGTGTGGATATGTCCTCATTCCATCTACTTCTCAGTTTCATCAGATCCTTACATGTGTTGTTCATTAACGTGATGTATGTCATGGAAACCACCTGCCCTTCAGTGCATAGTAGTGTCCAGCAGCATGTTCTTCTGTTATGTCTCTGTTGTCCGTTACATATGCTTCCAATGCTTACTTAAGTTGTGGATATCATAAAGTTTGGGATTCATGCAGGTAATGTTATTATTTTAAGGTGTTTGAATAAATGAATGATCCCATGCTATTTCAACCCTAAACATTGAATAGGATGACACTCTCTGCCTGTGCCTAGGTTTTCGCTGAGTGCTCCCATGCTAAATGTGTAGGGTGTGTGGGGGATTTCCATTTTCACATGATTAGGTGCTTGGCTAATAAATGGCCTAGGTAAAGAAACCACTCTGTGGTTCTATGTTTTTTCGTCATAACGGCATATTTCCCTGGTATGCAGCACTGGGCGCCCATACAGTGTTCGAGGCTTGTTTTGACCTTGTGCCAATATGAGTATAAAGGTGGGCAAATCCATAGCAAGGGTAAGATATAAAACTCAATGAGAATGCATCAGGGGCAAGCAGCATCTGTGCGTGGAAAATACGGGTTAATCTTGTGTGGGGTAAGGTATGCTCTATGGAGGATATAGTGTTGTATAAGGTAGAAGCGAGCATTCCATGGAATGCGAGTTGGGCTCTCCAAAGCTAACCTCTATTCCCTATCCGTGCATGGGTGGCCTGGATTTGCCTCCCAGTGGCAGCGTAGAGGGAGAAGTGATAGGGCCATGTGTGTGCACAGAAAATCAGTGAACCAGTGGGTCAGATGCATACCTGCACCCATGACGTGTAAGTATTATATGGTAAGATGCATCGGGCATTCTTGTTGCCCATCACCCCAGATGTTCCCCAGTACTCCTACCAGTGTGGTATACAGCAGTGGCTCCCCCGCTAAGGCAGAGGAGTGCCGCCCCACTTCTATGAAGCAGTGAAAGAAAGGAAACATAAAATGATAATACTTTCTGGTTATTATCATTTTATTTTTTCCTGCTGCAGCAGGTTCACAAGCAGAGCAGTGCTGTCCCGATGATAAAGGAGCAGGGGGAGGAGTGGCCCGCTCCAAGTGCACATGAATGTTCGGCGAGCCCTGTCGGGCTGGCCATACATTCATGCACTCTTTACATGCTTTCCACGCAGGCTACATTACAGGCTTCGTGAAAAACATGCCTATGCTCCCATTCCGTGGCTCGGCGCAGAACCACCGCTCAGACAAATCACAATGCTACACTGCAGCATTGTGATTGGCTAAGGAGTGCTTCCTCTTCTGGCCCCAGGGGAGAGCAGTGATTAAGACATGGAGGAGAGATGCGGCATCAGGTAAGTGATTTTTATTCATTTTTAAACCCTCTTACCCCCTTTCCTGCTCCCCGACCCTAATCCGTGCTGGCCGCCTCTGGAGTTCTAGAGAAGGAATTCACCAAGAGGCAGTCCCTCATCCTCTATCAGGGACCCCAGTGGTATGAGGCTGCCATCAGGGAACAGGTCTCCAAGTGTGTGGATGCCTGCAGCATGTCAAGTGATCAGTTCAGCCTGCAATGTAATCAGGCCTCTACGTGGCGTACTGAGTAATGCAAGTGCTTGCACATATGGGTGGTTATTTTTGGTGATAAAAAGGCAATGTTTATAGCAGCAGTAAGTGACCCTTAGAAGTGCAGGGCCATGCATCCGGGTTGGTTATCCAGGGGTGAAATAAATGAAGTAGAGCTGACTGGTCTCAGTCTGTTAGACAGTGGCAGTATCATTTAGATATGAGCCAGCCATCCATTGCGCTATCCACTGAATTTGGGAGGCCATATAATATTGCTCGAAGTTGGGAATTGCCAACCTTCCCTTATCTGTAGGTAGCTAGAGTTTCTGCAGCGCCACTCTGCAGCGTGTGTTGTGCCAGATCAGTGATCCCTTTTTTGCCTCTCAAGTGGGGTGAAAAAGGCTTCAAAATGTAGAGGTTACAATTGGTAAAGTAGTATAGGAACTGAGGTAGCATTATCATTTTAATAAGATCGATGCGACCTGCCACTGAGAGTGGGAAGTTTTGCCATAATCACACTTGAGTGCACACTCATGTCAGGGATCCAGTGGGATTCCCATCATATAAATCAGTAGGAAAATGATTGAGCTGAATACTTTAGGATCAAAACATGTTTGGCTGCCAAGGCAAATGAATACCATCTAGTGTGGATGCTGGGTCTGGTATCTCGGGATAGAATGGGAAGAGACAGGATTTGGTCCTGTTGACCTTCAGACCTAACAGGGCCCCAAATGATTTGAAAATTAAGGCTATGACCTACGGTATTGCTGCAAAATCCTTGAGGTATAACAGGAGGTTGTCAGCATAAAGTGATAATGAGTGTAGGCCATCGCCTAGTGGAATTTCCCAGGTGTGGCCACAGATGCGAAGTGCTAGAGCTTACCGTCCAATAGCTAGTGAAAAAAGGAGGGGGCAACCCTGGTGTGTGCCTCTGGCAACTGGAATGGGTTCAGAGATAAGGGCACCAGTCTTTACCTGTGCCATGGGAGAGAGTAAAGGAGTTTACCAGATAAGCGAATTGGAATCCAAGGCCATAGCACTGTAAAACTTCAAAAAAGAAGGATCATTCCAGGGAGTTAGAGTTAAATGTTTTCTCCAGATCCAGCACCATGCAGCCTGATGGGGGCCAGGGATCAGGGGCATGCTCAAGTATCCTGAAAAATCTATGCAAATTGAGTGAGGTACTGCGGGCTGGGACAAATCCTTTTGGTCCGGCTCTACCAATGTCGATACGAAAGGCACCAGACAGTCGGAAAGTATCTTGTCAAGAATCTTGTAGTCGGTGTTCAAGGGGACTAATGGTCTACAGAAACCTAGTGCAGTCAGGTCCCTGCCCGATTTGAAGAGAGATATAAGTATTGCGCCATGCAACGAAGCCGGCAAGCAGGAAAAATGGAGTGCGTTGTTATAGACTGCCAATAGGCGTGCCCCAGTAGTGGAGTGTATGCTTTCCAGAATTCGGTAGGCAGGCTTACCAGTGGGTAAGGGGGTTGTCAAGTACTGCCTTGTGCTTGAGCATCACTTGGGGAACAGTGATGCCAGTGAAGAATGTGTCAACGTCAGTTATAGTGGATGTGGTAATTGTTTGGTACAAACAGGAGTAATGGTTAGTCAGTTCCTCATGTATGTCACATTGTGTGCTGATGAGCTCCCCCGGGTCACATGCAGCTCCAGATTTGGATGACGGAGTTGCTCTTATCAGATGTGCTAAGCCAGCAATGATCCAAACTGTCAGCCCTGGTGGGTGTCCTGGCGGAGTGGGCTGCATAGTTGAGCAACCACGTTTTTCTATCGGGGAAGTGTGTTCCTGCTGTGCATGTGTCAGGTGAACCTCGGAGGGTGGGAACCTGTTGGGTGCAAATGATCGTGTTCAATTTTCATGATGCCTTTATCTAGTTGGTGCTTTATGTTCCAAGTGGTGCGAATACACAGTCCCCTTACACAGTCCCCTTATTATTACCTTAAAGGCATCCCATTTCATTCAACAGGATTTGGCAGTGTTGGTGTTAGTCTAGAAAATTTCAGTGATGGCAGTATCTAGGAAAGTGTAAAAGGGAGGTCTTCTAGATCTGTCGGTTGTAAACGCCACTTGGGTATGGGGGGGCCTCCATTTCCAGTCAAAATGCAGGAGTTGAGGGTTATGATCTCAGTGTGTGCGCCCCAGAAAATCGATATGTGTGATATGTGGGAGGAAGTCTGTGGAGCCAACAATGCGGTCAATGTAAACATGCAAATCATACAGGTAGGAGTAAAAGGAGTAGACCCTGGTAGAGGCATTGTGCAGCTCCAATCATCCACTAAATACCAGTGTCTGAACCATTCCGTGAGATACAGGGCATTCGTCAATGTGAATGTATTGGGGGAGGTAAGGAAACAAACAATCTAGGCCAAGCCTCAGGACACTGTTGAAGTCCTCTCCCCACAGCCATAGCAGACCACTCCAACAGGACATCAGACTATTTAGTTAAGAACTATGCCTGGTCCGTGTTAGGGACATAAATGCTTCCTGTTATCACTGGTTAACCATACAGTCAACCCTTGATCTGGACATATCGGTTGTCTGTGTCAATTCTATTAACTTTCGCCTGAAAGAGAACACTAGCCCTGATCCACATTAATTCTCCCTTTGCATATGTCATCAAATTGGTGAAGGACACCTGCCCTCACTAGCACCTTTTCCACTGTAATGACTTCCTCCAGGTCCTGTGTCTGAGCCTCAGTAAGGCAACCTGTTGGACAATCCGAGATGAACTCAGGGAGGTCACTATCATCACAGTTTAACCTGGATTTCTGGAAGAATTGGAAACAGTCTGCAAATTCCTCTGCTGCTGCCAGATCTTCCTCAATGGTCCGAGAGGTTTTATTTTTTGTATGGGTTGAAGGCACTTCCTTCTCCTCCTAAGCTAGGCTAAAAGCTTTCCCAATTTGTTTGGCCCATTTCATGGAGCAATCTTACCTTCCCAATATATCATGCACAGGGTCCTTTAGTCAGCAGTGCTTTATATTCCACTTTTTTGACCTGCAGTTGTCTAGATGTTAGGGTCTCGTGATGGGATACATGGTCCTCATCCGATTCCTGTATCTTCTTTAAAAGGTCTAAGCATTGTTTCTTCCCCTTTTGGTCCATACCCACAGCCTGGATATCAACAGGCCTCTTATCACTGGTTTGCATGCCTCCTACAGTGTTTTCTACAGTAGTAACCATCCATTCTTTTTCTTAAAATTAATGCCAAATTAATGCCTTAAAATGATGCACTCGTTGACAATAAGCATGTTTTACAGGGCAGGACCATATGGTAAGTAAAAGTACCCCGGGTATCCCCCATATCACAGACAGTGAGGATTTACCCATGTACTCACCTCATATAATTTAGTTGGATGATCATAACTCAGCGGAAGTATTGTAATTTGATTATTTCAAGGCACATAGATACAGCAAGGACCCATGGGGACATCTTCCCTCAGTAATCCTCCAAACGGCCTGTGTCCTGTGTCTTCTTATCTCAGAGCTAGTTGAGTGTATCTGGAGTATTGAGCATCAGTGAACAATAAAGTTGAGATATTCCTTTACGTTCCATTCCGCAAGTGTTAGGTGGGTCTTCAATGGGTTTTATTCCAGGAATGTATCCCTGCCTCACGAATGGGCATCTAAGACGTGGCCTAATTGGAAGTAAGTATAGAGGTGTTCTTGGGGCATGGGTAGGCTTTCACCAGTTGATCAAATGATTGCATGTGCTTGCCTTCCCATACGCCTCCCAGCTTGGAGATTCCTATATCTCAAGCACGAAAGCCACTGAGAGCTGCTGCATGTCAGAGCCACGCCCCCTACACAGTGGAGAGTCTGCTCTCGGAACCCCACACACAGCACCACCTAAGTGCCCTATACCAGGGACATGTTTGTCATGTGATCGATATGAATTATATAGTAAATTGAGGACCCTGTATTGTTAAAAACATTCTAGCTCTAGGCCACAGACTTATCGGCTCAGTCTGCGAATAACCAGTCATTTATAGGTATAGTTTGCTTAGCTAAATAATATAATCTAACACTAACCAGGCCCAACCCACCACCGTAAGGTGAGAAAACACATTTCCAAAAGATGATGATGATATGAGTTTTATATAGCGGGAACGTGACCCGAAGATATCAGTATCAGGGCGCTTTACATGAGCACCAGTTTTGTTACAGATGAACACATTCATTTTTGTTAGGCACGGGGAAATTAAGTGATTTGTACAGAATTACAGGAAGTTGAGCGTCCCTGCTGAGACCCGGTTCCCCAGCTTCGAGATCGACCCCTCTAGGGCGCACAGATACTCCAATGAGTGTTCTGGACATGTCCGCCTCCCCTTGAAAGGATACATTGGAGAACCCTTGAAACTATAAAGTGGAGGGTTGCAGGGACTGGAACATGGCACCTGGTACCATGTGTTGGTATTTCTGCAGCACATATATTAAAGGAGGGAGTGAAAAAGTTCTGAAAAATGCACCTTTACCAGCCACGCTGAGTGTCAGATGCCTGCATACTGTCATATCTCGTGTAATAGGGGTCACCAAGGGTGTCCATGTTTAGCTGCCAGGCTAATGGGGGCAGAGGCAATTTGTATGCCCAAAATTTGAAATATATTTATATTTCGCCAAGGTGGCAGCCCATCTAAGTCAGAACGGTCTTCTGTTATCAGCATATTGACTGTTTTCTGCCAGTTGACTGAGAGTCCGGAACCGTCCCCATATATGTCTAAGATACACATCAATCTGGGTAGTGAGTGTTTAGGGCTCAGAATGTGCACAAAAATATCATCTGCATATAGCGAGATTCTATCTTTCCTATCAGATCCTACATAGAAGCCACTGATCGAACCACACCATTCATCTAATGGTTTAGCAGTCAGTGTAAACAGAAGAGGTGAAAGGGGACACCCTTGTTGTGTATCTGTTTAGATTGGAACGGGAGCAGATAAAGCACCATTGACCCATCCAAGTTCCATGTATAAGACCCACACATATATTTGGAAAAGGCCAACAAGGTTCATCTAGGCCAGTAATTAGTACAGAGAAGAACAGTGCACAGGATCAAAACCCTTCTCGAAGTCAATTGCCTCCTCGTGGCAGAATTCCAGGAACGCTCCAGAGCGATGTTTAGTCATCACACGCAGTGGTGTCTAACAACTTTTGTTTTAGGATAAAAAAGAGTAGGTCCAGCTGATGTTGTGCTTTTGAGTCAGAACAGTGCACTTGTTACCATTCCATATCAATGATGGCACCCTCCGGTGTGTCAGCCTCTCTGGATTTCTTTTTTTGGGCCTACATCTGCTTATTTATTTATTTTATTTTGAAATTTTTGTATAGCGCGAACAAGATCTTTGCAGATAACAAAGCGCTTTACAAAGGCAAGGGGTAGGCCAGTGGTGGTGGTAGGGTGGGTACATGAGGGAGTATAGTTAGGAAGGAAGGTCATCAATGCAAGTAGTACAAATAAGAGGGAGAGCATGAACAATCAGGTAGGTCAATAATACAAGTAAAACACATGTACAGAGGGATCAAACAAGTAGTACAGATCGAAGCAGAGTCTTAAAAAATCAAAAGTAGTAGCTCAAGAGTATTTAGCCACGAGGGTAGCTTTTACTTCTTTCTTAAAACGAAGAGTAGAGGAGATGAGCCTGGTTTCAGGAGGGAGTGAGTTCCAGATCCTAGGCGCCATTCCTGAGAAGGAGCGTTTGTAAGTTTTTTCCTTCCGTAATCTTCGCAGCTTTAGCAGAAGATTGTTTGTGCTTCTGGTGGTTCTGGAGCCGCCAGAGATAGTCAGCTTCTGAGTGAGGTAGCCGGGTGAGTTCAGGTGTATAGCCTTGTGCATCATGCAGGCAATTTTCAGATGTATTCTGGCTTCGAAAGGCAGCCAGTTCAGGGATTTGAAGTCAGGGGAAATATGTGAGTGTTTTTTTGATCCAGTGATGAGTCTCGCTGCAGCGTTTAGAGAAGCTCTTAGGGGTGCAGTTGTAGTTAGGGGGAGTCCACAGAGGGCGATGCTGCCGTAGTCTATGCGAGGGATGACTAGTGCTTGTACTGCAGTTTGGAAGTCTTTGGCTGGGAGGAAGGGTTTAAGTTTCCTCAATGTATTTATTTGGAAGTTCACTCCCTTAGTTGCCTTGCTGATATGCTGCTGCATGTTGAGATTGGCGTCAAGTGTTATGCCTAAAGACTTTGCTGAATTCACGATGGTCGGTTGTACATTGAGTCCAGTTAGATGTTTAAGCCAGGTTTTAGTGGTAGCGATTTTCGCGGGAGGTGAGATCAGAAGGAACTCTGTTTTCATAGCATTGAGTTTGAGGTAGTTATCGGCAAGCCAGGATTGGGTGCTTCTGATCGCTGAGTTTAGACGCATAATGTCTTTGGGGGATTGTAGTTTGAGATATAGTTGGGTGTCATCGGCGTACATGTGAAAGTGTACATTGGATGCTTGTAGCAAGGTGGTGAGAGGTTCCATAACTAGGTTGAACAAAGTTGGGGATAGGCAGGATCCTTGGGGGACACCTAACGATACAGGTATTGGAAAAAACATCAGGTTGTTGCTCTTGAATTTCTGAGACCGGTTGTGTAGAAAGAAAGTGAACCACTGAAGCACAGTCCCAGAAAGACCCATTCTTGTGTTTAAGAGTTCGAGTAAGTTCTCATGTTTGACAGTGTCGAATGCTGAAGAGAGATCGAGAAGGATGAGAAGGCAGGTATCGTTTTGATCTAAAATTTGGAGGGCGTCGTCAATTATGTGAGTCATGGCAGTTTCGGTGCTGTGCCCTGCTCGGAAGCCTGATTGATGAGGGTTGAGGAGATCAAACTGTTCTATGTGGTTTGTCAATTGTAGTTGGACGCATTTTTCCAACAGTTTGACAAGATTGGAAATGTTGGTAATAGGACGGTAGTTGTTTAGATCAGTGGGGTCTGCTGTTGGTTTCTTTAGTAAAGGTGTAACTTGTCCAACTTTGAGGGAGTCAAGGATGGTTCCTTGTTGAAGTGAGCTGTTGATAATTTTAGTCCAGAGTGGGAGGAGCAAAGGGGTGAAGTCTTTCACAGCGTTAGCAGGAAGAGGGTCAGTGAGGTGATTGGATGGTTTCAAGGTGCTGAGTAGTCTGTCAATTTCTTCTTCAGAGTAAGTGCCAAAGGATGACCATTTCGCATTGTTTTTTGGTTCAGAGGGTGTTATGCAGTGGGGTTTGGAGTAAAGGTTTGCGTCAATTAGGAGATCGCTCCTTATGTTGTCAGTTTTTTGATTAAAGAAGGCAGAGAAATCATCACAAGAAGATGCATTGCCCACAGTGTCGATAGCTTGGGGTTGTTCCTTGGATTGTGTTCGTATTAGCTCGAACAGTTTTCTTGGACGTTTTTTTGCTTGGTCGAGCTGGAGTCTGAAGAAATCTGATTTTGAGCGTTTTATTTTCCTGAAGTATGCGTTTCTCTTTTTCCTCAAAATTTTTAGGTGCAGTGCCGAGGGAACAGATCTCCAGGTGCGCTCTGCCATTCGCATGTCCCGTCTATCTTCATTGAGACTCCTGTCATACCAAGGGTTGGAAATCTTGGTGGAGACTCTTTTCAGTTGCATCGGTGACGCCTCATTGATTATTGAGGTCATAGCGTTGAGATAGTGGTCAGTTAGATATTGAACGTCAGTGACGCCGGTAGGGGGGAGTAGGAGGTTGCAGCTGTTAGGGGGTAAAGAGTTTGGATTGAGTTTCTTCAGGTCTCTTTTCCACACTTTGGGCTTTGAGGATTGGACCGGGTTGAGTTTAACTTTTTCATTGATGAAGAAAGTGACAATATGGTGATCTGACCAGTCATAGGGTTGGATTGAGTCAAGTTGAATAGTGCCTTCTTTGGAGATGACAAGGTCGAGGATAGAGCCTTTGTCATGGGTCGGGCTGTTGCAAATTTGGGTGAGGTCAGAAGCGTCAAGGAAATTTTTGAGGCTATTGACCACTGCATCACTGCAATCATTCCAATGAAGATTGTAATCGCCAAGTAAAATTTGTGTGTTTTGCCGTCCTGAGTTGATTGAGATTGTGTCCATGAGTTGTTGGGAGAAGGTGAGGTTGTCCCCAGGTGGGTGGTAGATGATGTGTAGTAAACATACAGGTTTGTTTTCACTGATGACATCAAGGCAGATGTATTCACAGGAGGTAAGAGAGGGGGCGATGACTTTATTAATTGAAAGGTTGCTCCTGTAAATGCATGCGATTCCACCGCCTGTCTTTCTGGACCTGTCAAGTCTAACGATGCAGTAGTTGGGGGGGACTAGGATATCCATGATAGGAGTAGAAGATTCAGTTAGCCATGTTTCAGTTAGTATGGCTAGGTCAAGGTTCAAAGTAATGATGAGATCAGCGACCTCCGAGAAGTGCCTTTGGGCCGATCTACAGTTGAGAAGTGTGCATTTGAGTCTGGGGGTGCAGAGATATGCCTTGACCCTGGAGAACAGTCTTGAGCGCCGTCATGAGAGTGGTCATCGATTCTACCAATCTTGTGGTCAGCTTAAAGTATTCTGCAATGTGATAGCACGGATACTCCAAGATCAGGTCATCTTGAAGGTGTCATCGCTCAGTCTCCATGACTTGCCCCGTTGTACCCTGGCCATCGAACATCTATCCGTACTGGAGCATGGTCTGGAAGAGCACGGGTAAAATATACGCACCTGCTACTGAACCAAGATTGGCTACAGGGAAGGCATAAATAGTCATTTATAGAAGTGGACTGATGTGGGATGGAATGATGGGTACATTTATTCGTAGTTGTGAACAAGGTCTGCTAAACATTCCTCAAGCTCTGGGAATGTGACTACTTGTGCAGGGGGTATGATCTGTGAGGGGGGTCTGGACTTCTGGTTCTCTAACGGACTCCAAGACAGAATTAAAGTCGCTCCAGCTATAGTCATCATAAAAGTGGACTGGAGCAGTAAATCTGAGAGTGGCATAAATGTGCTGTCCACAAGTGTAGGTGGGATATAGACCCTTGTAAACACTCAGTAGGTCACCCCATCATACATTCCACAACTCTGTATCTACATTTGCCTTCACTCTGTAGCTGTACAATCTATAATGGCAGGTGTTTGTGTATAAGAATTGCTGTGCCACTGGAGGTCCTTGTGTGGCCTTAATGGGAGACCTGTGTGTAGCCTTTACGAACCAAGAAATCATTATTTTTTTCCAGTAAATCGGTTTCCTGTAAGAGGACTATCTGCGGTTATATAATTTGAGGTATTGATAAACAGCTCCTCTCCTAGTTTTATTATTAAGGCCTGTAAGAAATGTAGTTGTTGGTTGACTAGAGGGGGAGCCCAGGTCAAGCAGCAACCAAAATCTGTGTCAGTGTGAGGCACAAACCAACCCTTTATAAGCATGTGCTCAACCCTTTAGTAGCTTGACACAGAGCATTCAGGCTTAGAGGCAGTGTGTGAAGTAGTTGTGCAGTCCTAAAAATAGAAATTAATTGAAAACACCACACAAAAAGGATTCCACACTATGTTAGAAATATAGAGGGATTTATATCAAATAAAACAAGACCAAACCCACAAAAATCCAATCCCTAGAACCAAAAATATGCAATTTTAAAGAGTTCAGTAAAAATAGTGCCAAAGACACAAAGCGCGAAATATGGATATTTGGTCACGCCGGACCGGGACAAAGTCACAAGTTTAGGCTAACCAAGATGGCACACAGGCCGGCAACAGGGACCCAGTTAGACTTTCTGAACAGAGTACAGTAAATCCTAGTTTACAGAGCATTGCGAGGATCCCCGTTGAAGACCCATCACAAAGCCGCCGCAGTGAGTCGGTTTCGAGGTGCGGCGACGTTGCGATGCGAGGCCCTTCATCATTGTTAAGGGTCCTGTCGACCAGGGCTTGCAATGCACAGTTGAGGGTAGAAGATGTGTCACACAATTTGGGCAACTTTTTGGGAAAATAGGGGACCCCTTTATAATGAATGGACTAACTATACATAGGGAAAATAATGCATGTGATGTATGGTACCCTGTCATTATTTTCACTCTAGGATAGCCGTCGACACCCTTTCTGCGGTTTCCAGCCTTTTTGCCAAGAACGCTTGAGGACTTTTCCAACACCGCATTATCCACGGCCATCATGACCTCACATTAGTGGATTCATGTTTAAGCACTACGACGGTGGAGCTCTCTCTTTCATTCATTTCAGAATATCACTGCCAGGGATCAGTTTTACACCTATCGAGCGCCCTCAAGCGTTGCTTTATAGTTCCAACTTTAATCCAGATGAATCTATCACAGTATCGACTGGATTGCCATTAGTCATTTAATTTTCCATGTCTATCTCTTCACATTGGTATCGGCTAGCTGCGCCTCATATATATATGACATCCCACTGGTACGCAGTTGCGCCCCAACTATCTGGACAAAGTCATTACCACCATTCCACAGAATCAATTTACCTTTCGTGGATCATATCCTTTTTCGCCTATTTTTGCATTAGACGGTAACCTGATGAAGGCCTACATGCTGAAACGCGCGTAGTTTTTATTCTACCGCAGTGCCTCTATCACTACATGTCTACTGTTGTTGTTTTTTTTTGTTAGTGTGTTTAACACCTTCACAGCGTTGAACGTTCAGCGCCCAGTGCTGAACGTTCGGAGAACGAATGCTTGCCCGTCGGCCAATGGTCGTGCGCAGCACTGGCAAGGTAGTGCTCGCGACGACCGTTGGCCGACGGCAGCACTTAAAGGGTTAATTCATTGTCATGTATATATAATTACCAGCTGTATTATCAATAGCTAAAAAATTATTATATATAAACTCAATTTATAAAAAAGAAAAATCCTAAAAAAACAAAAATGATCTAATAAAACTGAAATATATAAATATTTTCTATCCATTTGTCCTTGCCACATGTTATATGAGCTTTGTGAAACAATCATTGAGTAATCAGGTATTGTCACCTAGTATATGTGCTTGCTATTTAATTCTCTTAATGTGATATTTTTTGACTTAACTATAGACCTTTTTCCAATACACAATTTGGGCAATACATCAGTTACGATGAGCCGTGAGGCTGCAATGCAGAGTTCAGTGTTTTCATTGAGACTGCTATCAATAAGGGATGGGAGGGTCTGTAACAAGGATGCATTGTGCAGCGGCAGTTCCTAGGAGGCTGCAGAGGGGATGCAAGTTGGCATTGGCTCTGCTCGGGGTGGCACCGTGCAGCAGAGAGGATGCCTAAGTTTAGCTAGATCTACAGAGGCTGGCAGAGCACCTCAGGCCCACCTCCATGGGTCCTGGACTGTGGTGGCACCATTTCGCAAGGTTGACTCACAAATGCAGGGGTTGAGGTTGTGGCAGCCTTCTGTCCTTGAGGCTGGTCAAGAGGTTTACCAAGTAGCCCTTTGATTCACTCTGGGGTCCTGGCTTTAACAGGTGCAGGTCCAGTCCTCCTCATCCAGGCGGGAGAAAAGCAGGCAGCAATCAGTACGGCAGAGCAGCAGTCCTTCCGAGCAGCAGTCCAGCAAAGTGGCAGTCTTTTCAGCAGCACAGCAGTCCTTCTTGACAGAGTATCCACAGGTCCAGAAGTGTACTGAAGAGTTGCTGTCTGAGGTCCAATATTTATACCCTGTTGTGCTTTTGAAGTGGGGAGAAGCTCCTAGAGGTGTGTTTTTCGATGTACAGGTGCACTGCCTTCCTGGCCCCAGCTCCGGACTAACTACAGGCGGTATGCATCCCTTTGTGTGGAGGCAGGTCTCAGCGTATTGAAGTGTAAGCGTGGCTGGCCCCAGCCCCTCTCTCCAAATTTGACAGTTATGGCTCATCAAGGTAAACCTAAGCTCCCCATTGCTTGTGGCTGTCTAGGAGGAATACACAAACCCCAACCATCAACTACACCCAGTCATGTGAGTCAGAGACAGGCTGCAGGCACCAAATGGCTAAGGCAGGAAAATTTCAACTTTCCAAAAGTGGCATTTTCAAAATCGTAATTTAAAATCACCATGAGTTAGGATTTTTCCTTACAATTCTAAAGGTACCAAAAATGAACTGGTTCCCTAGCCCCATTTGGACATTAGGGCGTGTGGGAGAGGTAGGCCTTGCAGCAGTGAAAAACAAATTTAAGGGCTTTTTACTACCAGGCATGTAAAACTTCAAAGTAAATGGCCTACCTTTTTTTAACTCTTTTTATTAGGTACATGACTTGTAATAGTATTACATACAGCAATAAACCTATGTACAGAGAGTACATGTTCCACAACACACCATTCCATCTACAATAATGCATTTCTTTCACATAGGTACATTTTGCTAGTTATTCCATATTCAGCACCTCGGTTTGCTAGTTATCTTCCAGTGAGGGTTCTGCTGCTGGTACAGTACAGATATTTCCCCTGAATGAGTTCCACTTTCCCCACACCCGTTCCCAGTTCTTGGGACACCCCCTATGAACATACACAGCCTTTTCAGCCACCATAGCGCTATCCATATCATTACAACATTCCCCAGACGTTGGAGTATTTTGTGCCCCCCAGTGCTTGGTGAAATTGAGTTTGGCTATCATCATGTCTAGTATTGCCCAATCTTGAGCTGTGTGATTGAGGTCTTTTGCTTCCCATGTATTTAGGAGACATCGCATAGGCTCTGGTGGCATAAGAGCCTCACTAACCTGCGTTATTGTGCTCATAAAAGTTTCCCAATACGTCGTGATTTCTGGGCATTCCCATATCGTATGGTAGAATGTGCCTACTGCACCGCACTGCCGCAAGCAGAGCTGGTTATCAGTCTTTCCCATCTTATATAAGGTCACCCTAGTGAAGTAGGTTCTGTGGAGTACTTTAAGCTATACTAAACGTAACTTTGAGGATTTTGCCACCTCCCGTGGGGATTCCAGTGCCTCCTGCTAGTCAGTGTCGTCTAGTGTCCGAACATTGGTCTGCCATTTTTCCCGGACAGACTGCGTAGGGTCTGGTTGATTGTTAATAATTTTATGGTAGGTTAGGGATATGGCTTTTTTTATCCATACATTCTGGAAGGACAGTGTCAGGTGGTATGGCAGCTTCAAGTGCATGCTTAATCTGCAGGTAGTGGGACAGTACTGTGGGTGCCATCTCGTACTGGTCCTGCAGTTGAGTGAATGTGATAACTTTCCCCTTGGTCCAAAAGTCACGCACCCTTGAGATTCCTATTGCGTCCCATTGTTTGAACCCTTCACTGTTGCACTGTTTACCCAGTCTTCTGGTTTCCCAAAGTGGGGTTGAGTGTGTTATCCTGTTATCCCAGCCTAATTTTCTAAGTGCCATGTACCATATTTTGACTGCATGTGCAGTAGGTCCCAGGAGAGCTGGTTTTGTTGTAAAGTGCTCAGTTGATTCCTCCCACTACCAGGACATGTCTATCCACTTGATAAGCAGGGTCAGCTTGGGGGGAGTGAAGCCACTGATTGAGCACGATCTGTTGGGAGGCCCAGTAATATGTCTGTATGTTTGGGAGTGCAATGCCTCCATCGAACCAACTCTTAACTAATTTATTCATGGCTATCCTAGCCGGTTTTCCATTTCAGAGAAGACTGTTTACTTCTCTATATTGCTTGAAAGTAGGATGGAGGAACCAAGAATGGGGTATTTTGTAAGGATTAAAGGAATATGGGTAGTGTCATCATTTTAAAGAGTGCAGCTCTCCCTAACAAAGTTAATGGTAGGGATTGCCAGTGCTTCGCATCTCGACACAATCTATTCAGGGGTTCTAGGAGGTTTATATTCAAAAAGTCATCTGCGTTTGATGTAACATGAATCCCAGGTATTTAACGCTGTCCTCCACCACCTCCACCTCACACCCCGTAGGTATCGCTGGTGGGGGGCCAATCAATACATATATAACTGACTTATTCCAATTAATGGTGTACCCAGACCACCTCCCATATGTCTCGCAGATATTTAAGAGTCTTTATAGCGATCATTTTGAGGATGCCATATATAACAGAACATCATCCGCATTTAAGGATATGCAGTCCTCCCATCCTTCTGCCCAGTGGAGCCCACGGATAACCGGGTCTCTTCTTATCCCGGCTGCCAATGGTTCCAGCCTAAGCGCAAAGAGGAGCGTTGATAAAGGACAACCCTGTCTTTTTCCACGCCCCAGGGGGAATTCACTGGACATACGTCCATTTGCCACTATGTGTGCGAACGGTTTTGTGTATTGCAGCTGTATGCATGAGCAGAATTTAGGCCCCAACCTCATATGTTCAAGAACAGTAAAGAGGAAGGGAAATTCATCAATGTCAAAGGCCATGCGTGCGTCGAGAGATACTATAATGGCCTCTTCCTGAATGGTGTGCTTACGACCTATTACGCTATGTAGACATCTCAAATTGAGTGCCGTATTTCTACTCGGCATGAATCCAGATTGATCCGGATGCATTAGCTTCACGAGGTGAGGTGTCAATCTTTCAGTCTATTGGCTAACGTTTTGGCTAGAATCTTGGCCTCTGCATTGAGCACTGATATGGGATGATAATATGTGCACTCTTGGGCTCGTTTTCCAGGCTTATGGATGGCTATTGTCGCCATGCGCTGGTCCTCGGGGAGTTCCCCCTCCTCCAAGCTGGTTTTGTATATATTTAACAAGTGCGGGTGACTGGGCGATGGGGATGCTGTTAGGCCCAAGGCCTTTCCTTGATTGTATGTTCCCAATAGCCAATGTTAGTTCTTCTGTTGTGAGGTCTGCTTCTAGTGATTGGGTCTCGGCCTTTGTGAGTGTGGGGAGTTGAATATCTTTAAGGAATGGTGTTGCTTGTTTTGGCGTTACCGTGGCTGTCTGGGCATAAACATGTTCATAATGAAGGTATGATCCTCGGAGACAGGGTGTACCGGCACCAGAGCAGTGTGCCCGAACCGGAGACAGGGTTCCCAGCAGCCAAAACTAGGTGTATGAAAGTAGAAGAGAAGGTTAGTCTCTTTCGAAAAGGTTAATGAATGCCTAGACAAGATGCAACGCAAGAAGTTCAGCAACGGCGGCAGGACAGTGCCCGCAGGCGCCGAGGACCGACGGCTTGACGAGGCTCCGGTCCTGCAACTCTCGCCAGGTACTACCTTTAGTGTGTGTGTCAGGTGCTAGCATATACCCTACGGTTACAAGGCCAAACATCCGCATTGCCCCAGGATCATTAGCTCAAATTTGTGCAGTTCTAGCACGTACATGTGCAGTGCTCCAGTCTGATTATCTAAATGTGCATTAGTACGCTGCTACCCCCGTGGCCTCTCCCCCCCAGCACGACCAGTGAGACCAATCCAGCTCCCCCCCTGCTCCCGCCTCCCAGTTGTCCAGCCCTCCCGACTTGTACTTAATGCGGCCACTGAGCGGCCACACCGCTGGCGCGCGCCTTAATCCCATCTGCTCCCGTAAGTGACCCGACCGCGACCAGCGCCAAGAACCCAGGACCTCCGCTCTCCCGATGCTATGACCCAGCAGAACTCCATGCACTCAACCCATGCCGCAACAAATGCAAGCTAGCATCACCAGCCAACACCCACGGACCCTTCAGCTGTCACAGCTGCCGACACACCTGCAGTATTGCCAAGAACATGGATCCAGCACAACGCACCCACAAGAACACAACCGAACCGAAGACCCTGCAATGCATCCTCCTCAATGTCTCATCACTCCACAAACATGCCATTGAAATCTGGGACCTCCTCGACAGCACTACACAGGACATAGTGTTCTTCACTGAAACCTGGACCAACACCTCCTCGGGACCGGACATCGCCATCGCCATCCCTCAAGGATATGTTTATGTTTATGGATTTATAAAGTGTATGGCTGCCCGTAGGCTTCCCAGCGCTAGGAGGGTATGCCAACGGTAGTCTTATTCAGTTCGCCAGGTAGGGTTTTTTAGGGAAAGAGCAGTGTTTTAGGTCTCTTCCTGAAGGCTAGTTCGTCAGTTAATGAGTTCCAGATCTTGGGAACCAGGTGAAGGAAAGATTTTCCTCCCCATCTTGCCCTGTTTATTCTGCCATGGTGCATGAGAAAATCTTTTGATCTTAAGTTCCGCCTTGGGATGTAATGGGCAACCAGTTTGCTTAGCTACGCAGTCCTCTATTATTCATAGCTCTCTGGGCAATACAAACTGCTTTAAAGGTGATCCTTGCCTGAACTGGGAGCCAATGTAAAGTCTTCAGGGTGGCTTTGGCTGAATGCTTTCTCGGAATCTGAAGCAAGATCCATGCTGCAGCATTCTGAACCACCTGCAGCTGATGGATGACATATTGTGGTGCGCCAAGGTGTAAGGTATTCCAGTAATCCAGTTGTGACATAATCAAAGCTTAGACCACCGTTCTGCGGGATTGTACAGCTAGGATGGGTAGAATTTTTCGGAGCATAGGTAGTAATCCAAAGCATTTACCTGGGAGCTTCTTTGCTTGGGTCTCCATGCTTAGATTATCATCTACCCAGACTCCCAGATTTTTGATGGCGGTTTTGGAGATTGAGGGTTCACCAAACTGGATCGGCCAGCTGATAATGTTCCTAGGTACTGTCTGGTTTCCCAGGAACATAAGCTCAATTTTATCCCCATTTAATTTCAGGGAACATTTACTCATCCAATCAGCTATTTTTGACATGCAGGGGGCCTAGATTATTCCCTCAGCCCGACGCTCTTCAATGGCTTCCACCCCTCCACTCGACCCCATCGTCAGAACCTACAGACTCAACAGTGTGTCATACGCAGACGACACCCAACTCATCCTGTCCCTATCCAACTAACCCAACACCACCAGACTTTCGAGAAGGAATGGAAGCCGTCACCAAATCGATGAAAAACAGCTGCCTACACCTAAACACCAGCAAAACAGAAGTACTCATCATGGGCCTAAACCCCGATACCTGGTGGCCCCCCTCCCTCGGAAACCAGCCAACCCCCATGGACCACGCACGCAACTTGAGAATCATCCTGGACTCCGAGCTCAAAATGGACCGCCAGATCAACTCCGTCTCGTCTTCCTGCTTCCTCACCCTCGGCCTCCTTCTTAAGACCTTCAAATGCAAGACTGGTCCTCAACCTGCCAAAACACTGCCACATCTCCCAGCACCTGCGCACACACCACTGGCTCCCCATCAAAGCGAGAATCACCTTCAAGATACTTATCCTCGCACACAAGGTCCTCCAAGGCATCGGACCAGCATACCTGAACAGTCGACTCAAATTCCACGCACCCCATAGGACCCTACAATCAGCCCAGTTCTCCAACGCTGTGGTCCCCCGCACCAGAAAGACCAGATTTGGAGGCCGCTCCTTCTCCTTCCTCACGGCCAAAGCATGGAACGCTCTTCCGCTCCACCTCAGACAACATTGCTCCCCATCTTTGCAAGAAACCTCAAAACCTGGCTCTTCGAAAGACCCTATCCTTGATGGAATGTAACCTGCACCCCCCACACATAGCCCTTGAGACCCTTATAGGTGAGTAGTCACGCTTTAACAAATCCCTGATTGATTGATTGATTGAATGATGAAGTGCTTCCACTATTACATGCAGGTCTGTTATAGTTACTCCAGTGTCAAGTCGGAGTTCTGCCACCCACCAGTCAGCCTGGAATTGTTTTCTGATTAGGATCCCCACTCCTCCTGAACCCGATGTGAACTCGGAGTGCACCGCCAACCTAAAGCCCCATCTGTCAAGGGCCTTACATGTCGACCCTACTAGGTGGGTTTCTAGTATCATGGTCACTTCTGGTGCCTGGCCCATGAGATATTCTAGAACAAGTCCCCTCTTTAACTTGTCTCTAAGGTCATTTACATTCCATGACTGCTGAACATTTGAGTGGTGCACTGTGGGTGAAAAAGCGATGAGACTAGCCCGCATGGATGTCTGTGTCATAGGAGCTATCAGTGTGGGAACACCGGAAGGAAAAGTGAGGTGGAAGCTTCACCTGGAAGCATGCAAGTTATACCATAAACCATGTCAAACAATGAAAATAAACTAAACAAGAACTGTATAGCCTTATCACCCGCCTCTCCCCCCTCTCTGCCTCCCTGCATGACGGACTTAAAACTACCCACCTCCCCAACAGTGCAGAGTGCCTAATACCTATTCCCTGTTACGTTTGTAGGGGGGTACATCTCCTGTATTCCCCCCAGAACATCCCCTTATCTAAGGTACATTAAGTCAGCAGTTTTGCGGTGAGTAACACAATTAACCATGAGCGCAGAAGCAACAAGTTAATTTATACAGGACATCAGTCCATTGTTTGTCTTTTGCCGCTTCAGTAGCTGTGTTAGGTGTTTCTGCTCGCCTGGTTGCCAGTCGTTGTCTTCAAGGCTGTCTCCCTTTAAGCTCATGTCATGTTGCCCCCATTAGTTCGGAAGCCCATTGTGCTGGTGGCTTAATACTGTACATTTTTTTTGAGGAGGAGCCAAGATGGCGATCGGAGCGGACGTGTAGTTTCTCGGCTCTGCCGGCCCTTGAGCCCCGCACCGAAATCCTGCTCGCTATCCTGAGATCTATTACGGTGAAACGTGCGGGAAGCTGAGCTGCCTTTGCCAGCGTTCTTCCGAGTTCTCCACCCGCCCGGTGACGGAAGATACCGGTGAATTGCCCCACAGCCCTGGACCCCGCTCGTACCACAGCGCCCTGCCGGACCTCGTGGGCTCCGAGACGGCCGAGCTGCCCACTCGGGAGACGAAATCTGGGAAGTGCTGCCCATGCCGAGATACGGACCGGCCGCGGTATGCCGCCAGGGTTTTATCGCGCATTTACAGTGTAGCGCGAGCTGGAGACGTGTGTTATCTGCGATGCCTTTATCCGGAGCTGCCGTAGTGTTGTTTGGCTCCCATCGTTGCTCTGCCTGACATCGGTGACCCCCCTCCTCTCTGCCTACTTTACCAGGCTGCCGCAGTTCCCTGCCTATACCGCTGACCGAGGGTGACCCTGGAGACTCCGGAGGAGACTATTGCTAATCGGTCGTGCCTTGCGACCTCCCTTCCCCCCCCAGCTTTTACAGTGGATCGTGGGCAAGATGGCGATGCCTGCTTACTTGCTACGTGGGGAAGACAGCACACCCTCACCCTGGAACTGCAAGCTTACTTTCAAGCAGGGGGCCGGATCTCACTCATCCTCCTGGGATTCGGAGCTAAGGAGACCGCAGCCTGAATGGACTTACAGAGATGTTTTAACTTCTTTGGGGGAACTACTATCAGAGATGGCACACAACTACTGTAAACTGGGTGAGAAGGTTGATGCATGTGTCCTTGCTCTGGGTCGGGAGCAGGGGGTCTGTCCCCGACAAAGTTTGGATTTGCCCTCGCTACTGACTATCTGTGAAACAATGTCCTCGAGTGCTCATGGCGAGATTAGTGCAACTATTGCCGACACTTGTAGCGACTCATGGCCACCCATCAGGTCTGTTGATGCAACTTTGTTTCCCCTTCGTTACAAGACTGACTGTCTGCCTCATTCAACATCTCCGCTGCTTTGGACACTGGAAGCATGTTCTCTCGCCCCCTCGCCTGCTCCTTCCTTGGGGACTTTGATCTCCCTGCTATGGAACTTTTGCCACCTGAGAGTACCGAAAGGGCTTCTAACCGAGGGAAACATACTTCTCGAGGGCAGGCGACGTTCATTCTGTGCTCACGCACCTCCCCCTTCCTCAGTGCGGCCATTTTGTCTCTTTGTCTTGGACTGTGCTGGACTTTCATGGAGGGAGGGCAAGGAGATACGTCCGAGATCGGGCCAGGGCTAGGCGATTTCTTTAGTGAATTGACACGCTGGCGGGTGGGGACCGGGTAGGGATTGATTTCGGTCTGTTTCGTTTGCATATCTCGAAGTGACTCTCCCTAATTGCCAAAACTTTGCCGAATCTATTTGCTGATGTTCTTGGGGTGGAGGTTATTTATTGGGCCGGCGGTGACCGAGAGTATGTGTACTTGGCCCTCCTCCCGGCCTCTTCTTTTCGTGGGAGTTATAGAATAGAATACTCTTTTCTTACTCCCTATATCACTGGTTTATATTTATTCCTTTTCTTTTTCTTTCTTTCTTCCTTGCTTTTCTTTTCCTTCTTTCTTCTTGCTATATTTCGGGTTTATGGGGCGACAGACACACTGCTGGGGGGGGGGGAGGGTAGGCCGTAGCCTCTGCATGCGTGTAGGGTGGGGGGTTAGAATTTTAGTTTCTAGTTTCAGTTTCTATGGTGCCTTATTTTTTCTCTTCACTTTTGTTTTTCCCTTTTTCTTTTGTCTTGGCCCGTGTTTAGGCATACTAGGGGATGGGTGGCGGCGGACATTGGATGGGATGTTAGGACTGATACCCTTGATGCGTGTACATCTATCTGCCATACCGCCTGGTGGGGACTTGATTGTGGGGTTGTTAGATTACGTGGTGAACTGTAGTTAATGTCATGTTCCACCTACACGGACTTTGCTCTTCTAGCCTACTATTTTTCTTTCTTGATTGAGAAACCGTACAAATTGAATTTTAATAGCTGCACAGAAAATTTCAAATTAACCTTCGTTGATCCTGGGACATGGAATCACGGCGTTTTACAGTGTGACTCTTAAATACTTGCTGATGGTATGACGTATTACTGTGTCGCCGTATTGCATGCACTGGTGCTTCCTGAGTATTTGTGGCCGGCCGGATGGTTGTGGGCCCGTATTTGTTCTTTCCTTGATGCACAATAAAGGTTTTCAAAATTTAAAAAAAAAAAAAAATACTGTAGATTTTAGTCTCTTATGAGGAGGCCCCTTCGTTCTCAGCTTCCCATGCCCAGTCCCTCGTTTGCCGTCACTGTCCCCTCTAGCTCTGACTGTGCCGCCCCGGCAGTTGTCAACCCTGTTTTTTCTTGGCCCTTCCAGGGCTGGTGACTCGGTGCCAGCCCTTGAGCCATTGTTGGGCCTCTTCTGGTGTTGTTTCCCTCCACTCTCAATTTAGCGGGAAATAACATAGAATATTTAATTTCGCAGTTCCTCAATTCTTTCTTTTTGCTAAACAAGGTGTGTCTTTGTTTCGTTACTGCTGCAGTATACCCTTTAAAAAATGCTATTGTACTGTGCTCTAAGAGTATCGGCTGAGTCACACGAGCCATCTGGAGGATGAGATCATGTCTCGAAAGTTGACGATGCGGGCCAGTATGGGTCTGGGAGGGGCACGCAGTTAAGGTCTGGCGCCTGGGATGCGATGGGCTCTTTCCTGAGAAATAATGGTTTAGACCTCATGGAGGCAGATGTTTCATGATGAGGTCCTCCATAAATAGATCCATTGCTGGCCTCCCGCCCCCTCCAACACACCAATGATTCTGACATTATTGCGCCTAGAGCGGCCTTCGTAGTTGTCCAGTTTTGCGGCCATAGTTTTCCTTTCAGCTTCTAGTTGTTTTACTTGGCGTTTAAGTGCGGCAGTATCTTTTTACATTCATGGCACACAGAGACACATGAGAGCTACGTAAGTACTGTACAACGATTTCATTAGTTCTTGCAGTGATCTATTAAAATTCCCATTTGTTCATAGTCCACCTTACCCTGTACAATCTCATTCCAACAGACATATTTAGGCAAAGTGTCCTGCTGATATGTCCTTCTTCCAGGTCCCAACCTGTCGATTGCATACCCACGTATTACAAATAAATATGAACATTAATACAGTTGAAGTGCATTGTGTATTATGTTTTCAATCATCTGTTTGTAATGTCTGAAGGCATTGTACCAACGGGTCCCAAAAATCTTTTGGTCTGGAGGACTGTGGTAGTTCTTTGGCGTTTGTGCCTATTTTCTCCTTACAGTAGGTCAAATCTGTGATCCAGTCCTTACTCCATGGTAGTTGAAGTTGCGGGCCCGCCCACGCCATATGCAGAAAATCAGCGTGGCGGGGTGAGTAACTGCAATTGTGCGCAGCTATATTCTTTGTCCTCTTTGGCGATAGTACATCCACGTGTCTTTTCCCATCTATGAAGTGCTTTGTCCCATTCTCTGAATTGTTCATGTTGAGCTGCATTGTAAAGGTATGTTAATAGGCGTTGGCGTGTTGGTGACGTCAATAGTATCTGAAATGCATTATGCATCTGTGGTTCATCGGGGAATGTGAGATATTGTTCTGTCATTGCCAGTCTTAATCGTAGGTATGCAAATATCTTTAAGGGGGTGCGATGTGCACTTAAGGAGGGGTCTGTTTGTGATATGTATTGTCCATGTGGGAATATGTCACCCATTGTGTGGAGTCCCATTTCCTTCAATTGTGTCATCATTTTCTTTTCTTGAGTCACAGTTAGTCGCGGATGAATATTCAAAGGTAATGCCGGTGCATACGTAGGTAACTTATGTGCTCTCTTAGCCAGCACATGCCATGCTATTGACATACAGCAAACTGGATTAATTTCAGCTCTCGGGGTTAACCTTCTGGATTCTGATATATAAGTGATCAGGGGGTTGGGCTGACACTGTCATATTCTACTGCTATGTGTGGAATATGGGCATGTGGATGAAGCCAATAGTGTGCATGTTTTGCCTGTACACAATTATAATAAAATTGCAGGTCCAGAGCTCAGAATCCACCCTGTGCATTCAGCCTGGTCAATTCTGCCCATCCCACCCTAGCCTGCTTACCCGCCCACGTCAGACGTAGCATGGCAGTGCGTAGTTTACTAACAGGTTTTGGGTAGGCCTTACTGGTACATTCATGAACAGGTATAGGAATCTAGGGAGTATTATCCTTTTCTGTATAGCTATCCTATCTGCCAGCGGCTGGGGCAGGCTGATCCACCTATCTTTTTGGTCTTTCAATTTAGATATTGCTCTGCCATAATTTTCACAGAATTCCACCTCCGGAACTCTATGAAGCCATATGCCGAGATAGTTTACAGGTTACACCTGCCATTGTAGGGGATAGTCTACCTGAGGTTGTGGCGTAGCGGGGGTGAGTGGAATCAGTACAGACTTAGAACAATTTATACTGAGACCTGCATGGCGTTCAAATCGGATATATTCTCTGATGAGTTTATTTAAGTTATCTCTGGATGACGTGCATATAAAACAATGTTGTCAGTATATAAAGAAATGCTGAATGATATGCGGACTGGTCGGAGATGGAACTGTAGTGCACTATCCACATGTCCCTGTCGAATCAAACAGGCCAGAGGTTCCAATGCTAATGTAAACAGAAGTGGAGAGAGTGGGGGCGTCGCCAAGCCGCCTAAGATGGCGGACCGGTCTTCCTGAGGCTCTGCTACCGGCCCGCTTCAAATGCTGTCCACACGACCCTCTGCCAAGCGGCTGCCGCTTTGAAGACATGCATAGCCGGCGGAACACCCGTAGATGACCCGGAGGTGCCCACGACACTCAGGGAGGGTCTGGTGCGAGCTCACGGCCCCCCGCTGCTACTCCCGGCGTGCGGCCTGGTAAAATAGCGGCCACCGAGTAGAGCAGCGACAAGGAAGTGATGCCCGAACGACGCAGCTGGGAGACCACGACGACACAATCCTGAGCAGCCGTGCAGTGAGGAGGGGAGGCGGCGGAGTTGGAGAGGAGAGCGCTGCAGCCACCTGAGATTCGGGACGGCGGAGCGGCCTTTGACACCCTGGAAGGGCGGCACCGCCAGGGGCAGCCCATCCCCCATCCCCCTGGGCTCTGAGACCTGGCTCTGTTGGGACTACTACCGCAACGTGAGGCGGGCTGCCTACCCCCAACAGCATCCCGAGTGACCCCTGGACGGGTTGCTGGGCTTCCCGTGGCGGCCTGGACCTACGGCGGGCATGGGATGGCCGTGCGGCGCTCCGTGAAGGCTCCCCGTGAGTGGCCTGGCTGATTAATGGCCCCCGGGTAGAGCAGCGTTGCCTGAGGGCCGCGCCTCCAGATGAGGATGCGGCTGGAGAGACCCAGAGGAGTGCCCGCTTCGAGTCACCAGGTGAGGAGGTGGAGTGGCTGGGGAGACGGGCCCATTACGCCAAGGGGCCTGAACGGACTATGCTGCCAGGAGTGCCCCGTCCCCCGGGGGAGTTCCTTTACCCCTGACGGTGCGGAACACCAGATACCGGGAATATAGCCGCGGTGGGCCGTGCATCACCCCGGGGCAGCCGGACACCTTAAGAACGGCCCCGGGGGTAGCTGCCATCGGATCTCCTTCTCGGAGAGACCTAGGAAATACCCTCACCAATGGTTTGGCCCTTGTCGAGTTGTTGGATACCGGTCTGGATAGCCGGTGGGGAGTGCCCAGCAGTAGGCCCATTGCCACTAGAGAGCTGAAAGGCCGGAGAGCATAGCCCACCCCAGCGACGACACCAAGGTGCCCGCGTGTCTCCCCGGGGTGGCGGGACACCCTACGAACGGCCCCCTGGGGGTGACGGCCTGACCCCACACCCGGAGAAACCCTTTTAAAAAATACCTTCTTCAAGAGTTTGCCCCTGTCGAGTTGCGGGCCGCCAGTCTGCACCATCGCTGGAGTATACCCGGCAGTGGATCTATTACCGCAAGGGAGCTTGACACCCGGAGGGCATGGCCCACCCCAGTGGCGATACTGCGGTGGACCCGTAGTCGCGGCCTCTTGCCTGCCCGCCGCCCAGCAGGGAACCTATCAACTGCCCGGACTGCAGGATACTCTGCGCCGCTGACACCGAGGGGAACCTCCCCCCCCCCGACAGGGCCCTTACAACGTTAGCGGCAGTGACAACTCCGAGGGCAGGGACGAATCTCGGAGGTGAGAGGCCAGGCCCCTACGCCCTGTGGACTGAGACGTGTGCCTTGTGGCCGCCCCCGAGATATCCGGTGGAGACCCCCTTCCCACCCCAGATGGGCCGCAGAACGGCTGGTGGGGCGCTGTGCGCAGACCCACAGAATCTACAAGGCCAAGCTCTGACACAGACCACACAACGGGATGAACAGAACAGAGAGGACTCCATGTCCAGAAAACTAGATTAAGTGCTTGCAGCAATAGAACACTCCAGAGCGGCAAGATCTCACTCTCCTCCACGATGACCACAGGAAATTAGCGGATAAAGTCACCCAGGGAGAACAGGAGCTACAAGCGCTAAACCCAAAGGTCCAACAACACCACCGCGACATCGTTGACCTCCAATCCAGACTTAAAGCCTTAGAATATAAGACGGAGGATTTAGAAGGGCGCTCCAGTAGGAGTAATATCCGCGTAATGCAACGAACTAACGATCTCTCATGTTCTACTGTTTGGACATGTTGCCCAGAGCGATAGGTCCCCATAGTTGTGAATGTTTCCCGGTGTTAAGCTGATGTGTTACCAATCACTCTAATCCGGGCACAGGGCTCCATGTATAATAGTGTTATCCATCGTAGGAACGGTTCATGGAACCCCATCCTACACAATACGGCAAACAGAAACTGCCAGTCCACCGAATCGAAAGCCTTTGCTGCGTCTAGTAAGGCTGCAGCTGCAGGCAAATCAGGATTCAAATGGTAGAACATTGCAAATATGGTCCGCATATTTTGTGTGGTTAATCTAGTCGGTATGAAACCCGATTGGTCCTTTAGAACCATGGTGCACATTAACTGTTGTATCCTCAGAGCTATGATTTTAGCCAAGATTTTGGCATCTATATTTATATTTGGTAAAGGCTGATAGAACTCGCATTTTGTGGGGTCTTTATCTGACTTAAGTAGTGTGACCAATAAGGTTTCCCTTAGTAGTGTGACCAATAAGGTTTCCCATAGTAGCCAGATGAGGAATTAAGAGATCTTTATATTCTACGTAAAATTCCCCAGATATCCCATCAATTTCGGGAGCCTTATTATTAGTGAGAGAGTTGATGGCTTCTCTTATATCAGCCTCTGTGATGTGATGACAGAAATATTCACAGTGGTCATGGGGGCTAATGCAATATTATCTAGATACTGGTTGATCTCAGATAAGAATGAGCTCTTGTCCGTATAGTAACGTTTTGTGTAATAATCGGTAAAGCAACTAAGAATAGACCGGGTGTCAAAGGGGGAGGAGTCCTGTGCATCATTGATTTGTGTGATATGGGACAGTGTATGTTCCTGGCGTATTCTGCTAGACAATGCCCTACCTGGGCGTCCCCCTTCACCATAGTGACATGCTGAGTTTCTGTGCAAGATGTATTTCACCTCACTTTCTGCAAAGTCCTGATACACCTCTAATTTAGTCGGATGTCTGCCAGTATCCTGGGGTACAATGTGAGCATATATTCCTTTTCCAATTGTTAAATGTCTTTTTCTGTCTTATATAATTGTTGTTGAATATCTTTCAGGATTCCTGCATGTTTCCCAATACAGAACCCCCGAATTGTGAATTTAAAGGATCCCCACAGTGTTTTAGCGCTGTCCACCCATCCCACATTTCGCTCAAAATAGTCAGTTATGGCCTGTCTCACTGCCGTCCTAAACACCTGATCCAGTAGGTCACTGTGCTGAAGACGCCGGCGAACTGTCTGGGGGTGTGTGTGGATAGTACTAGCTCCAAACAGACCGGGGCAAGGTCCGATAGAGTTTTCGGTAAATTTTCTATTGATGTTAATGTTGTTTGTGGCTAACCAGAAGTCTATTCTAGACCATGTGTTATGTGTGGTGGATATGCATGTGCCCTCTCTGTGACCCTGTTGTCTTAAGCGCCAAATATACAACATCACAAATTCCTCAATGTCATCTTTAAGCACTTTAGCTGCCTGTTTCCCATAGATGTCATTGCAGGTGGATCTATCCATTAAGTGATCCATGCAGGTATTGAAGTGTCCTCCCCATAAAATCGCCATTGGTGTATGTGTACCCAATTTGGGCCATATTTGGGAGAAGAAAGATGGGTCGTCTATGTTTGGCCCATATATATTTACTAAAGTCATGGCCGTCCCTCCAAAGTTACCTTGGATAATTATGTACCTTCCTTGATCGTCAGTGGTCAAATTGAGCAGAATGAACCCCATTTAATAAGTAGCAACACTCCTCTGGCATAGGTGGAGTATGAGGAAGCAATACGATATGTTGCCCATCTCCCACATATACGGCTCTCTGTCGAACCCGTAAGATGTGTTTCTTGAAGACATGCAACATCTATTATATGGTCTATTTAGGTATGCAAAAACTTTCTGAATTTTCTGTGGATTTTTCAGACCTCTCACATTCCATATCAGGAGTGTTAGGGTTCTGGTAGTCTGTGTCATAGGACCCATGGCGCAATAGGGGTGCATTAGTGAATTTGCAATTGTTGTATTATCTCAGTAAATAACTTACATAGTGTCCTCTTTGCTACGAAGCCGACCATTTTCTTTGAATTCCCACTCCTCCCCCCCACTCCACCATCCCAATCACGGTGGAGACAGTCACAGAAGAAATTACCCCAACCACCCTCCCTCCTCAACTTGTTACCCTTGTGAAAAAATCCTTGGTGTGGTGCACACATGTTGGTGGGAGTTGCCAGCAATGATCACTGGTGGGGTACCACACAGGGGGTCACTATAATAAAGCAATATTTGCATCAGGACCTGCAAAAAGACACATTAACTCTGTGTGCCCCTTACCTCATTGCAGTTCATATCCAACCTTAGTGTTGATGCAGTCTAGGATGTATTCAGTGTACTACAGTTTCAATTTTTCCCTTTTACTGGCAATGTAGTTTCACTTATCTGAGTCTGTGTCTTACTGCTGTATGTGCGTAAGCTATCACAGGCCTGGTACTCATCGTTCATATTTTTAAAGGAGTCTCATTCATCAACATCCGACAACTGTTCTTGAACCTCTGGTCCGCCTCTGAGTGATTTCTTCTGTATTGTAGCACCTCCTTAGGATCATTGTGGATGGTCGTCTTGCCCGCAACAGTGTTTCTCAGCCGAGCAGGATATATCATCACATATGGGATGTTTTGGTCTCTGAGTTTCTTTTTTACCTCTAGGAATTTTTTGAGCCTCCTGACCTGCAGCGTGAAATCTGGGTATATGGATATCTCCATTCCGTTATGTTGTAGTTGACCCTGTTCTTGAGCCTTGTAGAGTGCTGCGTCTCGATCTCTATAGTTTATCACTTTAGCGATGATCGGTCGCGGTCTGGCCCCCGGTGGTGGAGTGGGGGCAAAGGATCTATGTGAACGTTCTATTATAAAGACATCAGATGGTGTCTCTACTCAGTTTCAGTGTAGAGTTCCATATTGCCTGTAGGGGTTGACTCCGCTATGCTCATAAGCCGCAGGTTATTACGCCCGAACACACTTCCAAATCTTCTGACTTCATTACAGTGTCACCAGTGTTTTTTCCATTTTCCCTTGTTTATCTGCAATTTGCTGCTGTAAATCTTCAGCATCCGATATCCGTCGCTCTGCCATATCTATCTTCTCTGCATGTTTGTCAAGGCAGCCGGACATACGATCCACCCCATATGTCAGTGCATTTAGCTTGCCATGTATGGTAGAGAACATATCTCAAAGTCCCCCCCCCATACCCCACCCCGACTTCAGTGGCTGTTAGGGCAGGTGTGGCTGTCTGCTGGCAATCCGTGCACGTCAACCATCCTTTTTTGCTGCTCTAATTTAATCTTAGGTTATGTTTTATCCGGTTTACCCATGACACAGCTCGGGGAGCTGTTTTAAATGACCTTATCAACCTCGCAGAGTAGTGTCCCACTACACTGTGGTCGCGGAGAGTTATCACCACAGCACTTCTGGTGAAGAGAAGTAATCTTTGTCGGAGCCCGCAGAGAGCAAGCCCACCGCAGACAGGGTGAGCAGCGACAGTGGCAGCAGCCATTCACGGTCTCCAGATTGTCCCATGCAGGCTAGATTTTTTCCGTGGCTCTCACTTTCACTGCGAAGGTTCCATCGTGGGCCTGCTGGCTTCGGTCTCTACATACTCCACAGGCAATGCCTCGATCATGTAATCGCGGATGATTTTGCTGCCATATAAACGGTCTTCCCGGTGTGCCACAAGCTTCTGATGTGTTTACTTTATAGCTGGTTTCAATTGATCAAAGTTTGCAGGTTGGTGATGCAGGATAATTGAATAATGTTCAAGAAGCCGAAGGAGCTCGCTTAGAAAGAGGCCATCTTAACGTGTGGCTAGCTCCGCCCCCCCAAGTGCGGCAGTACCTTTGCAAAGAGTCACTGTTGTGGTTTCTTCTTCCGCCACTCTTGTGCACATTTTTTTGAAGTCGGCACAGATTAGTGAGAGTTCTACCAAGACCATGCCTATCAGTGATTCCAAGGATGTATGTACCTTGTTTAGTGTGGTCATAATGTTCTGTAACATGACATCTTTCCCTTCTGATGTGATATGGTCCACTGCATGGGTAGTATCTTGGTCCAACATCTCCTGGTGAGTTTTATTGCATGCAAATTTGTCTAGTTTGTTTTAATGCGTAGTGCGCGAGCCTCGTCCCCCCATTATTGAAGACTCTCAACAGCGTTGCACAGTAAAGAATGTGTGGGTGGTCATACTCACCGCTGCCTGCTAGTGCAACAGGCAGTTACACGCAACCTTTTGGGTTTCCTACATCTGGTTCATGGCGCTATCGCCTGTGCGTGGCAGAAGACAGCAGTCAGGGGCCTCGCACCCGGCACCTCCGGATACCTCAGCTACAGTTTCGGGTGATCGTGCACTTTGCTCTCATTGAACAGATGTTCAGCAGCTTTTGTCCCCTTTGTTCCTAGATTTCTACACCCCCGCCGGAGTGTCGCTGCTGTACCAACCCCTCCTCTCCCTGGCATAGATTTCTTTCCAGACCATGGGGAGCAGTGAACTGCGGTGTGGGTCCTATATATTGGGTGGGGTCACTTTTCGATATTTGTGTGGAGCCCGCTGGTGCCCGCTAATGAGGTATGTTCCCCATGCATGCCAGAATCTTGTAGCCTTGACTTGCGGATCACACCCTCCGGCTGTTATTGTCCAGCGTTACTAATCAGCAGATGAGAAGGGGTGGAGCCCTGCCCTCGAGATCTCTAGGTGGGGTGGGAGGGAGCCCTGCCCTCGAGATCTCTAGGCACCCCAGGACAGTGATATTGTAGAGTGCGGGGTCTGTCCCTTCGTGCACCCCAAATCTAATTGCCCAGGCTTTGCGCGTCTTTAGGGCTGCACCCGACCTCAACAGGGCCGGACTGGGAACTGAAAGCAGCCCTGGCAAAATTTGCCAGACCAGCCCCCATCAGGGGCGTAGCAAGCGAGCGGGCCCGAACACTACTGGGGGTATTTTGGGAGTTCTTCCCCAAGAAAATTTTGGAAAACAACAGACCAAAATGGTGAATTTTAAATCACATTTTTCATTAGATATTTATTTGTATTCAATAGTAGATGATGACCCTAAATAGCACCAGGTTACCCATTGTGGTACCCGGACCCATAAAAACCTCTGGCATGGCTGAGAATCTGTGCATTTTTGAAGGCCTCTACATGTTGCTGCATGCAGATAGAAACAATGTAGAGCTGCTGTGCAGTTGCGGTTGACATGCATGATTTGCTAACATTTACATAAAAGTATTACGAGGACCGCATGCCAGAGATTGCAAACTACCTTGCTGTGCGTGCCAGAAGTTGTGCTCAAGTTGTAGCTACGATGCACACGTTCTGAAAATTTCAATTGGAAACAAGAGCAAATACAAATGTGCAAGAATGTGTACAAAAAAGTGACCACAGCAGAGAAAACACCAATGCCAAATGCGTTTGGGTTGTATATTTCTTTCAGTGGCATCAGTGAACACAAAAACAAAACCTTTAGCTTAATTGTTCAGGCAGTGCCTTTATAGCAGGCCCTGGGTGCCCTGGGTTCATTAGCTCTCAATACTTCTTCACTCTCTGACCACACTTCCACCCAGGAGGAATCGCGTTAGCACTCAGAGGCTGCAGAACATCGATCTCTTCCAGAGATCTGAAGGATCCGCCAGTCATCTTGAAAAAGGAGGACTGTCTCCCACATGAGGGAAGCCTATGTCTGGAGAAACTTTAAAGAGTGGTTTGTCATTCTCTTTCCTTGGAGAGATACTATGAAACACAGTAGCATCAAATTCCTGGCTGCTCCTCTCGTGCTCCGCCTGGCCTCGTCTCCTTTCCCTCCGCCTGACTTCTGCCGGCGCCGCCAATGGCAGCGCGGCCCTGGGGGTCAGGGGGCGGGACTTCCGGGTCGCTGCAGGAAGCGCGGCGGCCCGGCAACGGCTCTCAGTGCTCTCGGGCTGCGGCGGTGATTTCCTGGGCAATGCCGGGTGGGCACCGGCTCGAAAATGAAATCAGCACAACGGGGCAATGCCGGGTGGCACCGGCCTTCAAATTAAAAACAAAGCGAGGTGGGCACTCGTTACGCCAAAAATCGGCGATCTCGGTCCCAATGCCGGGTGGGCACCGGCGATGCAAATAAAGCGCTCCCAAGCGCTCTGGAGCACAGGAGAAGCGCGCTCAGCGCTTCAAGGGAATAAAAGCGCGCCTAGCGCTCTAAATCAAAATCAAGGTGCCTCCAGGCACAGGAAAGCTCCAACAGAGTCTGGAGGCAGGCAGAGGGGCAAGGCAGGGCCAGAGCCAGCACACTGGGTCTCCAAGCAGGGAGACAGCCAAGTGGCGGTCCCCTTGGCCCCTGCAGCAGCAGCAGCCCCCTCTGGCAAGATCCTAGGCAGAACCAAGAACAGGACAAATTGCATGGGGACACAGCCCCTTCTTATACAGAAAAACCCCTCAGTCTCAAGGGTGCAGGGTGGGGGAAAACCAGTCGCAGCTGGTTCTGAAGTACTCTGTTTACCCCAACCACCCTCTCTATTCACTGGCAGGGCTAGGGCCATCAGTCGCACTACTGGGGGTGGAGCCAGCATTGTCCGGGGAAAGTCCAGGCCCATCAGGGACCAGGGGCACTCCTCCCAAGCCATCAAGCATGCTGATCTAACACTCACCACCGGGCAGACCCATCCAGCCTTCCTGGAGCCAGGCTCACCAGCCAGCTCCAGCCAATCACACTGCAGGCATATTTTCCAGCAATATGCCAAGTCCCAGAAATGGCATTTCTACACATGCCACATTCACGCAACATACATCATTGCAAAGCATTCATTCCCACGAACACGCACATACCAAATTCGAGCATGCACTCCCCACACTTCAGGAATTACTAGGGACACAGACATTCCCCATGCATCCCTATGGGAGAGCAGGCCAGCCTAACCACATGCACTCACTTTACTCTGGGACACAGAGAAAAAGTGCGCACAGACCAGAAAATCATCCACGCATATCACAGATTAAAAGCAAAAAGATTAGGGGTGAACCTGCCTTAAGGGCCAAGTCCAACACAACCCCCTACCAGCCAAAACGCAGGGCAGACCAATCACCACCGTGATGGACTTACCTGCTTGGGGCGATAAAACACGGACGCGGGCCCGCAACTGCAGGGACACCCTCCTGTTTTACGCCACTGTGAACCCCTGGGGTTCTTTCTAAAGCTACTGTAGGGACTCACTGGATTACCCCACTGGTAATCTCCAGCTGCCCTCGGGGAGGACCAGGCCCTAGGCCACCCAGGTGCCACTGGATCCTGCCAACTCACCAAGTGGGGGGTAGTAACCCCTGGCACATAACAGCCATGCTCCACTCTTCCTGTCTGCAAGACAGGGCTAGACTGCCACTGGTTCTCCAGCCTAGGGTCTACAACCTTAGGTGGACCAGGAGTCTCAGGGAAGGCTCTCCTCCCCTTACCTCTTCTCCTAGGGTTCCTCCTCCTCCTGCGAGGGGTACCCTCTAAACACCATTCTCCCAACCTAGGGTTTAACCCCTCAGGTGGTACCGGGGTCAGAGGTGGGCTTTCCCACCCTCTGCACCCCCTTCCAGAGTCCTGCTCCCTCCCAACCGGGGCGGTACCTCTGGAGAAAGAACTGGTTAGGACACTGATTACAGTGCTCCCACCCTTCAGGTCAGGCAAACCCTGAACCTGGACCTCCAACCTCCGGTCTAGAACCTTTGGTGGAATCACTGACTGGCACTCCAGGACTTCTGAGGACTCACAGGTCACTCCCCAATCACTCCTTTCACTGGACTTCTGTACTCTCCCTCCTGGAGCAGTACTGCCAGACTCCACAACTACAGAAGCTCCGCTCACAGATGCTCCAGGTCCTCCACACACTAGGAGATCTCCCTCAAGTGGACTAACAGGTAAGCATAGGTCCCCACCCTGGTGTTCCTTAAAGAAACCATCCAGGCTCTGAGGCAGGGCTTCGGGCATCTGGGGACTCTCGGTCTCACACTCACTTCCGCTCCACTGAGACAGACAGCAAGCCCCTACACCCTCCTCACTATACTGAGACCTAGCTGGGCTACTCTCACCCTCCTCCACCACGCTGGGTTGGAGAAAACCTGACCCACTATTATTGGAATTACTCTCTAGCGGTGCTAAGGAACCTCTTGCACTCTCCCATCGGTCTGCTTCCGCTGCAAGCTCACATGCACTAAACGATCCAAACTTCAACAGGTGCTGGCGCAACTCTGGCACACAATAACTGAGCAGGTGCTCTGTGACAACCATGCAAAACAATCCGCCAGACTTGTCGTTCACGTGAGCCTTTTCCCAATCAAACAGTGCTCCACAACACTCATCCTCAAAGTCTTCCCAAGACTGATGAGGCAGTTTCCTAAGTCTCCTGAACTTCAACCCAAACTCTTCTGCGGGGGGAACAGGCACCGTACTCGGGGAACTGGGAGTGGGACTGTTTACACCAACATTTAAAAAGCTGCCACCACTGGACTCCACCCTCCCTGGGGAATCTAGACAATTACACATGCACTCAGGGGGTAACCTATTCTCTTGGGCTACCTTCTCCCTGAACAAGGCCCTCTCAGCCTCTAGCTTGGCATGCTCCAACCTGAGCTGTTCCAACGCTAGCTGATACTCCCTCTCTTCCTTCCTATCCAACCACTCCTCTGGGGACAGGGAAAGGGATGGGGCGCTGGTACTGACACTGGACCCAGCAAGGGACTCCCTATCTATGGGGTCCTCACTCTCTGCTGACATCCATCCACTGTCATCACCATCCAACTCACATTCATCCTCAGAATCTTCAGGGCTCCCCACAGACTCACCACCCTCATGGCGTGCGGCCCGGGCCCTATCTCTCTCTCTGTGCTCAAGATCCCACTGATCCTTTTGCCACTGGATCAGGCTGTCCCTAAGCTGGGACTGAGTAACCAACTCACTCACCTCTATGCCTCCCTTTTCGCAGAATCTGACCAGCTCTAACCTACTGTATCTAAACAGACTACAGAGATCAAAAACTGGCTCCATTTTGACGGACGTTCTCGGGAAAAGTTTGACACAGGGAACCTGGGGGTCTGAGCTAAACAGGAGAATACAATTAGCACAATTCAGCAAGATTCCTATCAGAGAACTTGCACTCCACTGTCCAGCTAAACACACACTCATTCACACACAACCCTCCCCTCGGACTGGTAAGGCAGTTTCTACCACCCCTGATTCTCTCAACCTGACCACTAGTGACACAGGTACCAAACTCTGGGAGCAGGGCGGGGAACAAGGTACTGGACAAAATACAAAATGCCACCTTTCAGGAGAAGCCAAACTGAACTTCACCTAAAAAACAATAATCCCCTAAAATGCGGTTATCTAAAAAAATGCAGAGCTTTGAAGTGTGGCCTGTCGCCACTGTGGTACAGCGCAAACACAAACCCTTATCCTCACCGCTTGCCGCCAATGTTAGAAACGGGACCCTGGCCGGCCAAGACTCGCGTCGAGGTCAGTCAGGGATCACCATTTCTAAAGTCAGGGCAGGGGAGTCACACACCAAGGCAACCCCCACTCGCCCTCTAGGTAGCGTGGCGCGAGCAGTCTAGGCTAAACTTGGAGGCGGTATGAGTTAAGTATTTGCGCACGCACCCCAGCAACAACACCCAAGGCCCACCACAAAGAAAAGACTCCACACAAGGATATATAAAAAATAGCCTTTGTATTATAATAAACAACACCTTAGATAACACACGCAAACTGTACAATGTGCCAGAGGCACGGGCAGAATTTACAAGGGGAATTATGTACAGGACAGGGCCACATGGACCACTGTCAGGGGTAGGCACTTGTTAGAAAAATAATACTGGTAGATATACACTTATGTCGTAAACATAGAATGATTAGCACCAAAATTACAAATGCAACACACATCCAGTAATCACTGGAAAAGTAAGGACCTCCTACGCAACCCTAAAACACTGTAGGAAATCACGCAGGTAACTAGGCCCTAAGGAAGGAATACCAACGCCTAAGCAATTCACTTTTAGCAAAGGGAAGGAAACCTAACATAACATGAACCATCAACAATCTACTATGCAGGTCACATTTAGCATAATGGATAAACATAAACAATCCTCTCTGCAGGTCACGTTTAGCAAAAGGGGATAACCATAAGAATACCTAGTCAGGTTACTTTTAGAAAAGGTACAGGTTAGAACACATGCGCAAGAATTACATAACCAGAAATTACAATGCGCGGGGTGCACAAAGCACAACACTCATAAATGTGTCCCTCAGGCCAACTGGCCTCGCAAGGGGCGGAATGCCCTGAGTCTCAATGTCAGGGAAGCTGCGCAGGCAGCACGGCACACAAACCTAAACGTGGCAACTGTCCACTAAGTGCTGGACAGTTGTAAATATGCACTGGGCAAACGTTGGAGCCAGGAGGGCTCAAGAACAGAATGGGCAAGGAGCCTCTCAGGGGCTCGCCAAACAAAATGCGCAAATAGAGCTCAGCGCTCTAAATAATGAATATGCCCCCAGAGCCTCTCTCAGGGCTCTAAACGATGTGGGCAATGAAGAGCCTTTCGGGGGCTCATAAACAAATAGGGCGCGAGAGCCTCTCAGGGCTCAAGGAACAAAGGATGGCCCCTCTAGTTGGAGTCCCTCACGGGGGACTCAGGAATCAATAATGCCCCCAGGAGCCTCGGGGCTCCAAACAGCTACAAGCGCGAGGTCGCGCTATGGGGGAGGGGCGGACACCGGCAATGTGTCCCGCGGCCCCTCTCCCTCCTTTCTGGCACACTCACCGGCGTCTCAGGGCGGGCGGGGCTCCTCTCTCCTCACTGGGAGCCCCCCAGCAGCAGCGCGGGGCTCCTCTCCACACGGGGAGCCTCCTGGACACGGGAGCTGGCTGCTCCTCTCGTGCTCCGCCTGGCCTCGTCTCCTTTCCCTCCGCCTGACTTCCGCCGGGGCCGCCAATGGCAGCGCGGCCCTGGGGGTCAGGGGGCGGGACTTCCGGGTCGCTGCAGGAAGCGCGGCGGCCCGGCAACGGCTCTCAGTGCTCTCGGGCTGCGGCGGTGATTTCCTGGGCAATGCCGGGTGGGCACCGGCTCGAAAATGAAATCAGCACAACAGGGCAATGCCGGGTGGCACCGGCCTTCAAATTAAAAACAAAGCGAGGTGGGCACTCGTTACGCCAAAAATCGGCGATCTCGGTCCCAATGCCAGGTGGGCACCGGCGATGCAAATAAAGCGCTCCCAAGCGCTCTGGAGCACAGGAGAAGCGCGCTCAGCGCTTCAAGGGAATAAAAGCGCGCCTAGCGCTCTAAATCAAAATCAAGGTGCCTCCAGGCACAGGAAAGCTCCAACAGAGTCTGGAGGCAGGCAGAGGGGCAAGGCAGGGCCAGAGCCAGCACACTGGGTCTCCAAGCAGGGAGACAGCCAAGTGGCGGTCCTCTTGGCCCCTGCAGCAGCAGCAGCCCCCTCTGGCAAGATCCTAGGCAGAACCAAGAACAGGACAAATTGCATGGGGACACAGCCCCTTCTTATACAGAAAAACCCCTTTGTCTCAAGGGTGCAGGGTGGGGGAAAACCAGTCGCAGCTGGTTCTGAAGTACTCTGTTTACCCCAACCACCCTCTCTATTCACTGGCAGGGCTAGGGCCATCAGTCGCACTACTGGGGGTGGAGCCAGCATTATCCGGGGAAAGTCCAGGCCCATCAGGGACCAGGGGCACTCCTCCCAAGCCATCAAGCATGCTGATCTCACACTCACCACCGGGCAGACCCATCCAGCCTTCCTGGAGCCAGGCTCACCAGCCAGCTCCAGCCAATCACACTGCAGGCATATTTTCCAGCAATATGCCAAGTCCCAGAAATGGCATTTCTACACATGCCACATTCACGCAACATACATCATTGCAAAGCATTCATTCCCACGAACACGCACATACCAAATTCGAGCATGCACTCCCCACACTTCAGGAATTACTAGGGACACAGACATTCCCCATGCATCCCTATGGGAGAGCAGGCCAGCCTAACCACATGCACGCACTTTACTCTGGGACACAGAGAAAAAGTGCGCACAGACCAGAAAATCATCCACGCATATCACAGATTAAAAGCAAAAAGATTAGGGGTGAACCTGCCTTAAGGGCCAAGTCCAACAGTTCTGATGTCAATCGCGAAGACTGTTTTGATTTAGAAGCTTTCCTCCTTAATTTCATCAGGGGTGTGGCCTAGTAGTTTCATGTGTCCTGCGGTAGCAAAGCACCTCTGCTGCGTACCCCAATACGTATTGCCTAATACTGTAAACAAGGGCACAAGCTTACACACCATTGTACAGTATTTACCAAAGGTTTGGGCTCTGGGTGCATGTTCATTTTTAGGACAGTTGGAGCACAGTTTTGAGAAAGAAGCAAACGTCTGTAGTATTGCTCAGGTTCCGTTAGACATGAATAGGCCATCCAATAACATTAAACCAGAACTTGGGAGGAAGTATGGTGGGAGGGGGGGTTGTACAATATTTACTAACAAGAGGATGCTCCTAGAGATTTCGCTCCGAATCATGAAGTAGAAAGCCCTTGAACATGTGGAAGCTCCCTTCTTAAAGGGCCAGACGTGTTTACGGCTATGTGACTATCCCTAGTATAGAGTCTTCTTACATTGCAAGTTCTTGGAAGATGCAATCAACAACAGAAATGCCATTTAAAGAGTAATCTTTTGAAGCCTGAAGAATAACAAAAGAAAAAATTAGTTCCACTCAAAGCAAGAGATCACTGGAGAAGCCAATCACTATGTGCTGATCGATCAATGGAGAAAGTGGTGAAGTGGCAGGTGACACATGACTAGGACGCAAAGCTTAATTGTCAAAGGGAACTTACACTTTGAGGGCACATTTCTTTTCAAATTAACAGTGTTCATTATGGGGACTTTTTTTTCAAGCCCAGTCTGTTATTGCTGGTTATGGCCACACAACTTTGAGCTTCTCTGTTATTGTTTTGTCTACATATGACTCTAAGTGAATCACTAGTCTTGTTCTTTACATCACTCTTTAAATTAAAGCACCACTCAGCCCTTTTACAATGTTACTATCATCCACCCTGTGCACATGCACAGATATGTATACAGACCTATTTCCAATCACAGAATGTCCCAAATACGCTTAAAAGTGGAAGCACAAGCCATTTGTCTGTGATCCATGAAGATTCTGTTATCAGCATTTCTCCCTTTTACCACAAGAGCAGGTCAAACATGAATGGGAAAATTATCCTAGTTTGCAAAGGTTTTCTATATAATTATGACTCTGCCATATTTGCCACATAATATAACATCTGCTACATTATCTGACAATTTTAACTAATAAATTGTTTTTGGCTTAAACGGCTCAAAAGTTACTAAAAAATTTGACTTGTGCTGCTGCGAAGTGGACCGCCCTTTGCAAAGGTTGACTGATCACCTTTCTCACTGCTGTATTTGTATGTTACACTGGTACTAATAAGGCAAAATCTTTCTAGAGATTGTTAGCATGTGTAAAAATGTCAAAATAATAAAGTGTCAGAAAATATACTCCATTACGATGCAGCCTTTTTTTGCTGCATAATTTAGTAAACACTGTGGTGTATTTTTGTTTTCTTTTGCTGCATAATTCCAGTGCCCCCAAAGCAGGCAGCACATCTTAAAAGTGCTTGTGCATGAAGCAGAGAGAATGTGAAGTTTGTGAACTTAGTTTATTGTGCGTGCAAATCCTGTATTGCCAATCACTGGTGAGTTCCAGCTACTACTGCTGAAACAAGGCCAATAGCAACACCAATGGGTGAGGCAGACTGGCCTCAAGGGAAGGGCTGGCTTTAGCGCTGTGCAACATTGTTTGTTGGTGCCCCCCAATGACCACCTCTGCCACAGAGTCCCTCAATTCCACCTTTTAACAGTGCCCCTTAAGTCTCCATAAGCACACTCTCTCTCAGATGCATTTAATTTGATTTACAGCACCACTCAATCCAGTGTAAGTTTTCAGAGCACTTTACATCACACAGACTACACAGAGACAATCAATTATACATGTGTAAATCACTGTATAGGAAATGATACATAAGACAAAGGACTAAAAGGTGTAGAAGTCACATGCCAATCATACTAGTGGGCAGTATAGTTTAGTAGTGATTTGTCTGGACAAACACAAACTCACACTTTAGAACGTAATACCATGGTTGGGGGTTCTCTTTAATAATCAGAATTGATTTCTATCCAAATTAACACTTTTTGCTACATTAGGATAATCAAAGACTGGGGGAAAAAGATTATGCTTTAATTTGTACCTTGCATTTTGCATGCAGCTCTTAGATGACAATAGCTCACTGTTCTATGTTAGGATTTTAACTTCTAAACTACAAGCAACCAAAGATCTGTCTTTCAAAATCAGTAACCCACTGACCTATTTACATTATTTGCACTTTGTGATCTGCATAGTACATATTCTTTGTAGCAGGCGCATTAACTTTCTGCGCAACCTTTCCATGAATCAAAACTTCCACTAGATGGGGGGAGGAGCTACGCTCGCAACCAAGATGGCCGCTAAGGCTCCCGGCTCCGCCGACCTCCGTCCCCCGCTGGATAATCCTGCTACATATCCTGAAATTCCGCCCTGCCTCCGGGTGTGTGAACCATTACGCTGTACTTTGGTGCGATCCTGGTGTTTTTCTTAGCTTCGTGGAGGAAGTTACGTCGAGTTTTAGTTTGGGGCCTGCACCAGCTTGTGTGCTGGGGACTCGGGTACCGGCCCAGCCGGGTTTCAGTTGAATAACATCGGCTGTGGGTGAATATCAGGGTCCGGTGTTCTGGACGTGGAAACATTTTTAGCCCAATTTTGACGGCGGTTGCTGCCCTAGCTTACCATCGATGGAGGGTTGACTAGGCATGACAGTGTGCTGTGGGTGTGGGTCCCTGGCCCGGAGATTCGGTTTGCCTCCGCCAGTGTTTGCCGGGTTGGGATCTACGCTTGTGGCACCGGAGCCTGGATTGCGCCCATGGTAAGTCCTCGGTCTCCCTCTGCGACAGTCCGTCCCAAAATTTGTCGATTCCCCCGAGGTAGGCCGGGCCTCGGGGGGACGCGAACATGGGTGTCTTGGAACAAGATTCGGCGGGATGGACTGTGCATGAACCGTCGATACGATCTGTATTGGCAGCCATCGGGGCACTACACTCCCATGTGGAGTCCATTGTCCGGAAAACGATTGCGGCTGCACAAGGACTCGGACAAGTGAGACCGGACCCAGCGCCGTCTCAATATCCTGATCAGTTTATATCACCCACGGCGGTCCCTGTAACGGTAGTGGGCCCTGTGCCACGAGAGGTGTTGGAGCTTCATGGCAATGTGATGGCTGACAACCGTGTACTCGACGTGCTCGACGGACTGCCAAACCCACCAATATCGTCTACTAAGTATGGTTTAATTGTCGATCCCCTTCCAGACACTCTTGATGGGAACTATCTATGGAACGATCCAGTGTGTATTCCCTCTTCAACGCTTTCATTATCCTCACAGAGAAAACGATGCTGGGAGCTTATGCCGATGAGAGTCATCATTGATGCTGACTGGGTTCCCAGAGTCTTTGCAACTTTGCCTCGCCTCGTACAGAACTTTACTGAACTGTTTCCACATTTCGAATATCCTGCGGAGGCGAAAACCTTCCTGGAGGGGGCTCGTACGCCTGATCGGAAGGGTCAAGTATGAGACTATTTGTTGGGGTTTGGCTTCATGGGTTTTCTGAAGTGGGATTCGTTACCATTGTGCTTACGGGAGGTAGAGTGGTAGCTGCTGTTTCCCCTGTTTAGTTTGAACTTTGCTTCTTAATGGTGTCGTGTGTTTCTTATGGGGATTCTTGGTTCTGGCGGGGAGATGGGGGGACCGGGGGCCCGTATTGAGATGTCCTCCTCCAAGTTTTACTACATTATAGTACCTAGTTAGTTGGGGGCGACAGGTACACAGCTAGTTGGGGAAAGGGCGCAAGCCATATGCTGGGGTGCAGAGGGTGGGGTGGGGTGTTTGTTTAGTTCGTATTTGTAGTTTTTATGTTTGAAATCCTTCAAAATCCTGATATAGGTGGTCTCATTGAGTAGCGGAGTTGTGTTGAGGGATAGACGGGTTCTGGTGGGGATATCATCTGCGTTAGTTAATTGCTACGTAATTTATTACTGTGTTCGGTATGTGGATGTAACATCGTAACCTTATTGTCGCTGCACCCTTCCCCCTCCCTCCTACTCTGGTCTGTTACTCAATGTTTATCCTGTTTTCTGGGGAGGCGGGGTTGGCAGTAGGCGGCTGCCGACTATCCTGACTGTAGCACGGCCACATGCCAGATGTAACTTGTGATCGTACATTATTGATGATTCTCCATCTATATCCCCTGAATGTATATTATTGCTCCTGCATTCTGCAATGTAAACCGCCTGTTATTGTTTTTTTCCAGTTTTTATGTCTCTTCAATAAAAAGATTTAAAAAAAAAAAAAAAACTTCCACCAGACAAAACTTCGATCTCTCTCTAGGAAGAACATTAATCACGTAGTTCTCATAACATTTCTATTGTTGCCGAAAATTGCTGGAGGCCAGGAGGGAGGCAGCAAGCACGTTTCAAACCGTAAGTCAGCACCAGGTGCAAACACAACAGTCGCCCCGCCCTAGAGCTGTCACTGTTGCTCTAGGTGTGCTACTCATAAGCCTGCCCGCAAGACTAGAGGTGAACCTCGGTATGGATTGTGGTGGACAGGCCTCCAAGATTAATCCACATTGCCCCCAGTAGGGTAAACCTACTGGTCCTAAAACCCCGAGGTTTCTATGGCCTTGCGGGGCCGAGCATGGGAATGTGCTCCCTCAGGAGAGTGGTCTGGGGGACTGGTCATGAAGGCCGAACCTGGTTCCTCAGTTCCAAATCCACTAGCACTGACCATAGTGCCACATCCTCTCCCCCACTGAACACCATACTGCCCCACTGAGAGAAACTCGCACTGCCTTCAGCTACAACCTAATTGTGCCCTTGCTATAAATACCTGGATGTGACTCAGTTCAAATTACACACTAGACAAGAGCAATATGCTGCCTTAAAAAAACATAACAACATCCGGAAAAAAGCAAAAACCCATAGGGAATGCAAGATTAAGTAAAGCATGTAAAATGTAATCAGGAACAACATGGATTACACTCACTATTCAGAAATCAGTGTGTGCTTGTGCCTGAAAAGTTAAGGACATGACTACATGGCACGGAATGGACCCGCTTCAATGTCCATTGCTTATAACCTTACAAAACGCAAGCAGTGTGGTTTAAAAAGACCACATCCATGACCACCGAGCCACGGTACGCATTTTGTTTTCCAATCCACACATCAATCTGGCATTGCAGTATCTCCAGGAGTTTTGCACTTCCTCATTCAAGGAAAACAATGCTGTTCAAAGAAAAGATAAAAGAAAAGTAGCACTTAACTGGCAAACTCTGTATGGTGGCGCTAACGTGTTTGGGTGTGAATAAATCAATCTGGCCGCTTTGTGAATACTGTCTTGCTTTATTTAGTTATTTTTCATATTTGAACCTTTTATTTCTCTCACTCATGAGGCTGTACTTTGGAATAGAACATAGTCAGAAAAAGACAACATTTGCAGCAAAAGTATTTTTCGTTTTTGGATCCATTTCACAGTGAAACAAATAAACGAAAGAAGGAAAGAGAAGGTGAGAAGTAAGCCAGCCCAGCCACCACCTCACTCCCTGCTACAAGTGACACACAACAAACAAAGTCTTTGGAGAGACACCTTAAGAATTACAGCTATAAATAATGTTCGCTACAAAAACAGAGTCTAGAATTAGATTCGATGTAGACAATCTAGGATTTTCCACTTCAATTAATTTTACATTCATTTTAAGTAAAATTATAAATCAGAAACAATTATACGGACACATAATATATTTTATGGCAAATTGGCATGTTAGATTATTAGGCAGATACTGTGAACATGCTCAATGTACCAAAAAGAGTATTGAGTCTGCAATAGCTCGTTTCCATTTATCCCGTATAAGTAATGAGAGATGTTGTGGTCCCCAATGGCTTTTATGTATGCACAAGGGACTTGACCAAGGATCCGTAACAAAAGTTGACTGTGGAGGTTCTGGACCTATAATTGGGAACTTGTGAGTGTGCTTTGGCAAAAAATGAGATGGGGTGTACTGCACTGCACTTACAAATCTCTGCATTCTACAAGCTCGCCCTCACATGTACAGATTTTCAGCCTCATATTAGAGAACCACCCACAGTCATGTCTGCACCTTGATGACATGAATATGTAGCCCTCGCAGTCAGTTGCTGGTCGCTTTCCCTACAATGCATTGCCACACTCTGCCTTCGGTGACCCTTCAACACCTTATACCTGGAGCCTCAGTACTCCGCCAACACACACCCCGGCTATTAGCGGCAGCCTCTGCATTTGACTGTTGGCCTAAAATTAAGCAACAGCTTCTACAAATTGCTCCTCGCCACCCCACATACCCACAAGATTGTCAGCGCTGTCTGCTGCTGTAGATGGGGTTGAGGGTGTAGTATGCTGCTCAGCCAGGATCTGTGAAGTTTAGAATGTTGAATGTTAGACATTAAAATAATGACTCACCGCTAATAAAACAAAGTTGGAGCTTCAAGTGGGCTCTTCGTGTAAATGGCATCAGTGCGAGCTGTGCAGCAAAACCAGGAGCATGTAGTTGGCAAACTAGCCTCTTTGAGCGCAAAAGTAAAGTGAGTGAAAACACAGCAATTGTCCAATCATAGAGCAGTGGCAGGCAAAGGTGCGAAGCAAGTTACTCACAGAAATACCGGAATAATACCTTCTCATGCAGATAAAAAGAACTGACGATCGTTTGTGCCGATCACTTTGCTAACTCAGGGTGCCAATAAAATAACCTCCAGTAGATGGCAGTGACTGTTTGTTAACGATCTCAGTCAAAATTGCTTTTAAATATCGCAGGGCTTTTAAATGAAATGCCTGAAAAGTCTAGCCGGATACTCACAAGCCTGTAGTATGAAGAAAACGTGGCAGACGGGGTGAGTATCTTTAACGGCAGATAAGGCAAACAGTGGTCAGGGAAATGATGCAGGGCTGACACACTGGAGTTGAGGGCGATGGGCGATCGATGTCACAGGAACTGGGATGCAGGAAGGTACTGGAATGCAGGCAGGTACAGTAGGCAGAAACTTGAAGGCTGCAGGATCTGCTGGTAGAAAGTGGCAGCTGAGGGGGCGTGGCCACGAGCCGAGTATGGCGGTCGCGCTTTTAGTTAGCTCCGTCCTCTGCCCCGAATACTAGCTGATTATCCTGATTACACACATCCCAGGGTCGCGCACTCGAACCCCAAGAACGCCGTAGGTGCAGCGAACCAGCTGAGACAGATTGCGGGTCCCGAAACCCATCCGGGAGAGAACGCGGCGGGGAACGCTGATGAGGCCTAACTCCCCGAAACAAGCTGCGTCCTAAAGTTGAAGGGTGGGCCCGCTCGGCGTGACCTTCCGGCGCTGTGACGCGCCGGGGCCAACGGAGAGGAGCAGTGTTCTACTGCGGCAAAGCAATCGGAGTGAAGCCGCACCGAAGCTGTGATTCCATACCCGGTATGAGTGTATGCAGTGCAACGTAGCCGGGCTTTTTGTGCCGAAACCGGAGACATCCTGGAAGCGCGTAAGCGAGATATTCGGAGCACCGGCGCCAGGGGGGACTGCAGCCGCGCGGACATCCTGGGAGAGCTGCTATACCAATGAAGATTGGCCCGCGTGTCCCAAGGATTGCCTAGAGGTACGTGCAGACCCGAGTGCGAGCCCCATAACTGAACTGGAGGGGGTACACACCGCTACAGACGGACCGAAACAAGGTGGCGCCATTTTGTGATTGCTGCGTCGGCCACCATTACACAGCTGGGACCGTGGCGTCCTCCCTGGGGTCGGTATAGGAGTGTTCAAAACGCTATTGAACGAATTGTAACGGCGACGTAGCGGAGGGCACAGTCATAGTGCCACACAAGGTGAAGTGTGACGGAAGCGCTCCACCACGGGCCTCCGGTACCCATTGCAGAGGTACTCTGATCGAGAGGCGGCACTGGGGGTGAAGGACGGACAACGGCCACCTACTTATACACCGCACAGATCCCTGGAGTGTTGCGAGAAGAAGTAGCAGTCGACTGATTCCCGGAGGCTGTGGCACGTTGGAACAGAACGGGGAGAACTGCGAAGGGCCTAGCGAGCACCGAACAGTGGCACTACCGGGGCCTGGTGTTTGGACTGCCTAGACTTCTAGAGCTGTTGTGCACCTAGCCCATTGTACGCACAAAAACCTGAGGGTGTGACTGTGGTGAGTAAGGGTGCGACAACCCTAGACACACACGATATACCTTGGCATAAGGCGAGCAAGTGGGCCCCTGCCACCGCCATTCTGCAGACGAGAGCCATGGGGAAAATTAGAGCCAAGGTGCAAGACCAGGGCACAAATGCGGACATTCAATCAACTACATCGGAAGACCCGCTGGCCTCCTCCAACATGGAGATAATACCGCCGATGGGCAAGTGCACGCAAGATGCTAAACTGGACCTCATACTGGCAGAAATCAAGGCATCGAGGGAGGCGCTGGAGCTGCGTATGGGCAACATGGCGATTGGCTTGTCGCTCCTCAGGGCAGATCACAACAAACTTGCCGAAAAGGTCTCGGAGCATAAGATCGCGCTCGATGACCTAATTCTGCAGCAGACGGACCACTCCACAAAACTGGAGAGCATGGAGAAACAGATTAAACTGCTCTGGGACAAGATGGACGATGCGGAAGGGCGGGCCCGCCGCAACAAGAGCGCAGTGAAGGGAGGAACCCCACGCAGTTTGTTGAGGAATGGCTAAATAAGATTGTGGGACCGCAAGAGATTACCCCGTTGAACAGTGTGGAAAGAGCACACAGAATGCTGCGACCATTGATAGCCCGCCTCCTTCACTACAAAGACATAGACTCAATGTTAAGGGTGGCGAGGGAGAAAGCACCGCTAAGATATGAGGATAAGACCATCTCAGTATACCCAGACTTCACCCCGGTGGTGCAGAGGGCCAGGTTGACATTTATGGGGGTAAAGCGCAAACTGCGGGAGAGAAACCTGAAATATGCACTACGATTCCCGGCCCGCCTCAAGATAATACATGAGAACAAATCATATTTCTTTGACACACCTGAGGAGGCGGCGGAGTGGATGGAGGTGGCTCTGAAACCGCTGAATACACAGGACCCGTTTGAAGAGGATCAGAGTGGAGGACCATTGCACCAAAGGGAACACCAGCGGGCTGACATGAGCGAGGACCACGCGAGGGGGTCATCGGCACGTGGTGGGTCGACGTCAGCCCGTTCTGGGAAGAAACTGAAGATAACCCAGCTGACGGAAGCTGCACTGGCTCCGCACGACGCAAGTGGCAAATCGGTCATAGACAGCAACACAGGCACGCACACGGAGGTGTCGGGCTCTGCTGACAGCCTGCAACTCTTTCCCAAAATCACAGCACAAGTGGCGAAGGATTTCTGACTGCAACTTTGAAGACTCCGGTTGGTAATGTATGAGACTTGAGCAGGGGCGAGAGTGTGCGGTAGGGGATGGGGTCACACTAGCTTAGGGGACGCTGTGATACCTCCAACAGTTTCCAGGCAGGTGTGCGTAGACACCACCCCCCCCTCCAATGCATAGACACGTTCTGGTTTGACTTTTGCCCACGTTGGGCAATAATGTTTGGACCTCGGGTTTTTTCACTTGGGGACCTTAAAGTTAGGGGATTATATGTTCTGAAGGCACCAGGGTCACTACTTATCCTGCATACAGTCTTTTTGGTAAAGAACCTGTTGAAAACATCAGCCACGGACCACAATGGGGTCTCTTAACACCTACAAAATGTGTACGTGGAACGTACGTGGTATGGGGTCCATACACAAGAGACATAGACTTTTGGCACAACTTAATCGGAGGAAGGTCATGGTAGCTTGCCTTCAGGAAACTCACCTGAACAGTGCAGAGAGTGTAAAACTGCTTAAGAAATGGAAAGGACAATTGTTTGCTACCTCTTATTCTGTGTTCTTGAGAGGGGTGGCTGTGTGGCTCAGGAACTCAGTTCCCTTTAAGCTAGTGGAAAAGAGGCTAGACGCAGAGGGTAGATATGTATTCATTCGCGGGATGTTGGATGGTTCCCCTGTTGTGATTGGCAGTGTTTATGCGCCGAATTCTGGCCAGTCGGAGTTTTTAACTACCATAAAGAGAGTGTTGGCAGACTGGGCAGAATATCATTGGATGATAGGTGGGGACTTTAATGCAGTTTTGGATATATCACTAGATAGGTCACACCCACCACTACAAGCTACCGAGAGTATGAGGCAGGCTGAAGCGCTCGCGCAGTGGGCTGGGATTAAGCATGAGCAGAAAATCCGCTCCGCTCGCGGATTTAGCGGATTTTTGGTAAATTCGCAATCCGCGAGATTTGCAAATTTCCCACAAAATCCGCAAACGAAAATCCGCGAACAGAACGGATTGGGTCAAAAGTTCAAGCTGACTTTTGTAACTCTTTTAGAATGGCGCCAGCAAGCTGCCAGAGCCATTCTAAAATAGTTACAAAAGTCAGCTTCAACAGGAAGCTCTAATAGATAAAGTAAAGCAGGTTCTGCTCAAATTCAGTTACACAATCGTTAATCACCCCAAACTTGGGGTGATTTATGATTGTGTAACTTAATTTGACCTTCAACTGGAGCACCTGCTTTACTTTATCTATTAGTGCTTCCTGTTGAAGCTATTTCTAGCTATTTTAGAATGGCGCTGGCAGCTTGCCGGCACCATTCTAAGTGGGGCTGAGGGCAGAAGGGCACAAAAGTGGGACAGAGGGCAGAAGGGGACAAAAAAAGAGTGGGGCAGAGGGCAGAAGGGCACAGAAACAAGTGGTACAGAGGGCATATGGGCATAAAAAACGAGAGGGTGGCAGTGATTAAGCAGGCAAAACCCCCCCCGCGAAATTGCAAAGCGCCTAGCGAACACCTGCGAACACGCAAAGCGCCTGGCGAACACCCGCAAACACGGAAAAATAAAAAAATCCGCAAATTTGTGCGAATTCGTGAATTTTGCGGATTGCCAATTCGCAAATCCGAAAATTTGCGAATTGCCAATTCGCAAAATTAGCCCATGCTTAGCTGGGATCTGGCAGACGCATAGAGATGCAAACACTTGCAGAATGGAGAATATACCTTCTACATCCCGCCCCATAGGCTGTGGTTCTGAAAATTCTGAACCTGTGTTTAAAATATCATGATTCTGTTATGAATTTGGTATCAGTGAACCGCAAATGACGAATGCGGTATGCATGAGTATTTTCATCATGTTACACCAATGGATTCACTGTGCATTTGAAGGTTTTGTATTGAACACTTGGGTTCCATCTTGTGAATAGCAGCCATGTTATGCATTGCCCTTACAGTAGGCTCTGACCATGGCAGAACAAGCATTTAAAGGACATAACCTTAGCATGGGTTTGTGCTGACTTCTGCATGACCTGACAAAAGCTGACACTGTTGCTTGAGGCTAACCTCGCCAAGCCAGTTCCTTGTTCAGCAGCTGGCGCAATAAAGATCAAAGAGCAGGACGTGTCCGACTTTATGGCCCACCATTCCCACTCCTCTATCTTCCTTCCCATCTGTTTCTGCCTTTCCTTTACGACATGTTCATCGATCTGGGTTGAAGGTTTTATGATGGGTTTGTCCGGCCTGATTGAACAGGAAACCAAGCATGTGTGCGATCCTTTTATGGCCTGGACTTATCTTGAAAGTGGTGCTTTGTGTGCACGTCCTGGGAGTGACCAACAATAATGTACTTCAAAGCAGGAATGTGTGCCTAGGGCACAATATTTTGTATAAAAGGTCTGTGCGGAGGCCATGCAGGCAGACTCCCTCATCCAGTTGCTTTAAGCGTGACTGGGCGACGCAGCCTCACAATCTATTTTAATAAAGATGTCTTTTCATATTTCAGATTCTCTGTTGGTTTCTTTGCTGCCTTTGTATGAAGTGCTTATTGGTAAGACCCCAAGGAAGGAGTATTGTAAATTTCTGGAACCTCAATTGGCGCAACCAACACGGGCCTCATCATGAAGTGACTACCTGGAGGAGAAATTTTGTCAGAGAACAGTAATCTGCTGGGGAAGGCAAGACAGAAATCTACTAAAAGAGGTACTCTGTGCACAGAGGTTCTGGGGGATTCTCTGTCTTTGCGGCCCAGTATATTTTTGATTTTTCTGACTTAAAACTCTCCAAAAGATGTCACTCCTGACTGAGCAACCCATTTTGGCGTAAGTTTTTTAAAAAAAAGAGACTGTTAGTGCAGTTAGAACTTGGCAGTTAGAATTTGGACAACTATTTGTTTGGTATAGCTTTGATAAGTTTGTATAGGTTTGTATTTGCGAATTGCAATTTGTGTAGGCGGGTAATCTGCTTTACTTGAGGTATAAGTGGGTCGCTCCCAGTCCTTTGTTGTTCTTTGTTTAGTCCTTAGTATTATTTGAAGATTGCAATTTTCAATAACCGAGGGTTTTGTATATTTGCAAATGTATCGATGGAGATAACCCCTTGAAGTTTGAAGCTAGATTAGTGAGCTATAAGATGCCTGATCTTAGCAAATTTGGAGATTTGTGTTGGCCAACTTTGTATACGTTTGAATTAGCCGGTTTATCTAAATAGGTTAGATTTACAAACATATTTCTTCCTTGGTGATTTTGTATCCCCAGGGAATTAAAATATGACATAATACATAACAAGGATCCTTTGCTCTGTGCAATTTTATGAATGGATATGCAGAACGATTTTTTGGTGTTCTGCCAGCTACAGCTAGTGAATTGAGTGTATTTTTGGTTTTTACACTGTTGAGCAGTGTTTCTTGTAAATATGACTTACAGCTACGTATAGTCCGGACTGTCCTGTTTTCGTCCTGAGTGTTGATTTGTGGGTTTAAATGTGTGTTTGAATGCGTGGTTAAAATGTGTGTTTAAATGTTTATTTTGTTTGTGGGTTTTGTTGTAAATTGCGACGGCGCTATTTACAAGAAATGGTTAGAGAGCGCTGTATTGCGTGTCCTAAATGTTCCAACACTTTCTGTTTATGTCTGAAATGAGCTCAATGTGTGTAGTTCACATTTAATGGATATAAATAAGGCCCCAGACAAAAACGAAATTACATGTTTCTGCAAAAATAAATACATTTACAGCATTTTCACTTAAATGTGCTGTGTTAAATGTTCACAGGCAAACGTTTTTAGCTGCAGTATATTTGATAGGAATGTTTCTTCAGCCAGCACTTTTTGCAGTTAAACACGGGTGGAATTTTGCATGATGGCCCTTTTACATAAAAGAGGCCCAAAAAGTGACGCAGAATGTGACGCTTTTTAAGTTAGGCATATGCGCTCAGGTTTGTGAGTTAATGCATCTAAATAAGAGGCAAGGGATGCAGCGGGCTCTTATACGTAGAACAATCACAAAAAGGAACAATTGGGTCTTATTAGAAAAAAATATTATTAATTATGAAAAAATAATTAATATTAGTGCTACAAAAATCGTTTTTTAATATTTATAAAGCTTAACACTCATACTATGACCTCCTAGCATTAAAATGTGATTTTAGTTATGTTGCATCACTAAAATGACAAGAATTCATGTGTATAATTTCGCTTGCCATAGGCGCAAGCAAGCTCATTTTTATAACGTATAAATTATTATTTTCAAATACCTGACTCATGGGTTATGTAATAGACTTTCTAGTAATCCATATTCTGCAAGAAAATTGTAGGATATTCATTTTTTAATGCCCAAAATGAGAAAGTCGATTATGAGTAAAATCACAATTTAAACTGCATTTTGAAAAAAAAACTGGTCTGTGTGTCTTTAGCTTTTGAGATAAATTGACAGTGAATGTAGTCTAATAATCTGGAATAGTGATAATTTTAGCGCCTAAAAGGAGAATTATTTTTACAATAGATTGCATTCTTGCAGGATTAAATAGAGCCTACTGGCTTTGTCAGTTCCACTGTGGCAGAGGCCGGGGGCCGGGAGAATTTGCAAAGGCTGGCTCAGCGCGCTCGCTGAGATGTCATCTTTTCAGTGTTCCCCGTAAATAATGGTGAACGCCCCTCGTGTGTTGACATTTACAGCCTCTTAATTAGGACTTTGTTTCCAAGGAATACAGAATGACCTCTCTGAACGGGCTGCTAAGGGTGAGGTTTCTGGTTTCTTTGTGAGAAAATAAATACAATGAAAGAACTTAATTTCAAAGAAAAAAATAGGGTTTTTTTCTGAAAGTGCCAAAGATCGTGTTAAATGCTTGGCAGAACTGATACATTGTGTTTCCACGCTAAGGAAAATAATGTTTTCTAGCTGTGTTTATTTTACAGACAACTTGCATCCAGTCTTAGATAAAAATAACATGCAGCCTTTTAACACCATTTTGAAGGTTATAGGCCTAGTTAAAAAAATTGCTCATTAGGTATTATTTTTTCAGTGCACATTATGGGTGCCACATTCATATGGAGTATCAGTGTAACAATTTCTTTTAGAACGGTAAGGATAAGGTGGTTTGATGTTGCGAAGTACACTGGCAAGAGAGTCACAGTTAAGTAATGTAAAATTATTTCTGTGTCTGTTCCGATGTGTTTTTTGGTGTTGTGTATTTTTCTGCTCTTTGCCAACAGATTGTTTATGGATTGTTCTTAAGAGGAGAAGACACATGAGTTTGGCTAATTGATAAAAGATGTGTTTTTGCGTCATTTCTTTGACAGAAAAAAAAAATGTTCATGTTTTTTTGAGGTATTTACAGCTGTCATGACATATTATATTTGACAATAGACCTACAACTGCGTTGTGCTCACCGTCAAACGGAGGGTATAGAGTTTGTATGGAGTTTAGACCTGACAATTTAGACAGGCCCAAATATTGCATTTTGGGCTGCAGGTTTACAGTGCATAAAGTATACAGCGAATATATTTGATGGCTTGACATGTGCATTGTGCATTTTTTTATTTTGGGTATGTTTTGTTTTATGTTGTTACCATTACAAGTTCTCCTGTGTTGTGAAGGGGTCCGTATGACGATACGTACCATTGCACAAAACAGTTGGATGAATTTGGTATAATGATAAATTTCACAGATATGGTTTGCATACTGTGAGGAAGACAGGCAGCAGTTTTACCAGTGCATGCCTAAATATGGCTATATTGATATTGAAGAAAACTAAACAAATATAACAGGTTCAAAGTGTATCACCTGATGTTACTTACTGCACATTCCCTTAAAGGAATAGGCAGCCCTAAATTGTTATGCATCCTTGATTGGACCTAAGGATAGAATTATAGATCTGTGACTCAAGGTGACCTAATTTCTATATTGCATTACTTAATCATGTTTTGTTTCCCAAATAGCATATGGCTTTGTCCCTTGAAAGGAAACTAGGTTTCATTTTTCTCTCCCTGAAGAAGGAATTGGAACATTAGCTAAGATTACTGTCTATGGTGGTGTTAGAATGTGGGTAACTTTGGCCCTTTTGTGTATTCCCCAGCGTGACATCAGTGGTACCTCCAAAAGCAAGGCATTTGATTTGCGAAAGGCGTTGCAGAAGAAAGGAGGAGCTGAATTTTCTTCATTCGTTGTTTGGGCTCTGTACCTGTTATGTGCTGGAAACCTCTGTCAGTGTACATTCCCTTGAGCCCTTGGCCCGAGTTTTGGCCACATTCACACCTCTTTTGCTTTGCGCCAGTGGAAAGGCAGTCCACCCAAGGATCCACGTTTGGAAAAAGGCACTACATTCTGGTGCCCATGAGAGAGCAGCTTGAGCGTCCTCTGACACTAAATAATGAGTGTTGGAGCCTGAAAGTGCTGCTGATCTTGCTGGGTCGTTTCTAAGTAGTGCTTGGATCTGCACGAGATGCTTTGTGCCCTTGAAGAGCACATCATTTGTAGTGTCTGCCACAAAGAAGAGACACTGGTGCATTGTTTTGAGACATTGAGACTTTCCAGAGAGCTGTGGGTGTTTTGCCCGGAGGATACTCCAACTAAACAGTATTGTTTTCTCATGAAAAAGCCTGAATTGAAGAGGCCCAACGCAAAGAAAACACTGGAAGCGGATTTGATGGACAATAGAATCCTGCCAGGAGAGGCTTTGATGGACTTTGGGTATTTTCTGTGAGCTTGTATAGACTTGAAGTTTGGAAACTAATTTTTGCTGCTTTGCTGGCATTGTTTTAAAGTACTATTCTGTGTAGTAAAAGCAGAATAAAGTCCACTCTCTGTGGAAGAGTATCCCTTTTCATCTGAGAGCATTGATCAGGAACACCATTGTTTCACTTTGAACATATAATAAATTACTGAAATGCATAGGAAGCTATATAAAATGTTATTAGATAATTCTAGGATTTGCTTTCTGCTTAGGATTGTGCAAGTATTTTGCATTTGACTTTTGTTTTTCTTTTTCTCTTGCTTTTTCTGAAATTGTATTATGGTTTTTTGTTAAATTTTTGATTGGTTACCATTTGCCAGTTGCAGGGTCACGTAGGAGTACCAACGGTTCAGTTTGTGACCTGAGTAGTGGCAATAGGTCTGCAGGACTTGCAGTGTCCCTACGACCTGCTAATAATCACAGCTGAAGTACTCTATCAAGATTGCGTGAACGACATTAGAAAATGGAGATTGTATTGAGGAATTACGCTTTCTTTTTCTACTGTTTCTTCACATGAGTTTCATATTTTACCTGAACATTAACTGGTTAGGTCAGAGTTTACTGATAATTCCTTTTGTACAGTTTCTACATCAACACCAGCTAGTGATGAATATAGACATGGACTCAGATTAGCATGAGTATAGGTTATTGCCAATGTAAGGGCAAAAGGATGCTCTGTGGTTCTGAAAATTCTGAACCTGTGTTTAAAATATCATGATTCTGTTATGAATTTGGTATCAGTGAACCGCAAATGACGAATGTGGTATGCATGAGTATTTTCATCATGTTACACCAATGGATTCACTGTGCATTTGAAGGTTTTGTATTGAACACTTGGGTTCCATCTTGTGAATAGCAGCCATGTTATGCATTGCCCTTACAGTAGGCTCTCACCATGGCAGAACAAGCATTTAAAGGACATAACCTTAGCATGGGTTTGTGCTGACTTCTGCATGACCTGACGAAAGCTGACCCTGTTGCTTGAGGCTAACCTCGCCAAGCCAGTTCCTTGTTCAGCAGCTGGCGCAATAAAGATCAAAGAGCAGGACGTGTCCGACTTTATGGCCCACCATTCCCACTCCTCTATCTTCCTTCCCATCTGTTCCTGCCTTTTCTTTACGACATGTTCATCGATCTGGGTTGAAGGTTTTATGATGGGGTTGTCCGGCCTGATTGAACAGGAAACCAAGCATGTGTGCGATCCTTTTATGGCCTGGACTTATCTTGAAAGTGGTGCTTTGTGTGCACGTCCTGGGAGTGACCAACAATAATGTACTTCAAAGCAGGAATGTGTGCCTAGGGCACAATATTTTGTATAAAAGGTCTGTGCGGAGGCCATGCAGGCAGACTCCCTCATCCAGTTGCTTTAAGCGTGACTGGGCGACGCAGCCTCACAATCTATTTTAATAAAGATGTCTTTTCATATTTCAGATTCTCTGTTGGTTTCTTTGCTGCCTTTGTATGAAGTGCTTATTGGTAAGACCCCAAGGAAGGAGTATTGTAAATTTCTGGAACCTCAAGGCTACACACCAGAATAGACCACGTCTTCTGTGCTAAACTATTGCTAGAGGCGGTAACCATAGAGGAACATATGTGTAAGACCTTCTCTGACCATAACCCAGTAGAAGTTACATTCCAGTGGGGTAGGGTCCCGACACCTATACCAACATGGCGCCTCACCACGGAACTGCTGGAAGATTCTGTATTCAAAGCATCACTTGCAGACGCAATAACAAATTACTTCAGCATAAACACTGGTACGGCCAGCTCCCGGCAGGTGGAATGGGACGCCTTTAAGGTGTCCATCAGAGGGGAGGCGATGAGCACACGAGTAGGCATGAGACATAATGTTCTGGAGAGGCTCCGGGGTTGGAGGGATGCCTGGCTATGTTGGAGAGTGAAGCTGCAGGCACGTACTTGCCATTCACGCCACTACAGGAGGCGCATATACAGCACGCTGAGCTGCTGGAGGAACTGCGAGTACTGGACTATATGGAATACACATGTAGACAGCACGCACAGGCAGAGAGATCAGGGCCCTTGCTGGCCCGTATAGTGCGAGATGATCCAGTACACCTGCCCATACTGGAGGTTACTGACCAGGGAGGGTCGCCAGCCACGACACAAATAGCCATTAATACTGCCTTCAGGAACTACTATGAGACCCTGTAAGGCCCACACCGTCAACTATCGGAGGCGGCGTTTGAGGAGTTTATGGCAGGGCTTGACTTGCCACGGTTTGAGGACCATCAGGGGGAAGATCTGGCGTGCCCTATCACGGTCGCAGAGATACGACAGGCCATATGCGCGCTCCCACGAAATAAAACCCCTGGGACGGATGGCCTCCCGGCCGAGTTCTATGGGACCTTTGTCGACCTACTCGCCCCACGATTACATATAGTGTACCAAGATGCGCTACAAACACGGGGTCTACCGCAGTCATCCCTGCAGGCACTGATAGTCTCACTCCTGAAGCCAGGCAGAGACGGCTTACACCTAGCCAACTACAGACCTCTGTCCTTACTAAATACAGATTATAAAATTCTGAGTAAGATCCTTGCGGTGAGACTGGCTCGGTATATTCCACAGCTAATACACTCCGACCAATGCGGCTTCGTACATGGCAGGAGTACAGCCATGAACCTACGGAGGCTCAGCCACCTCATGCTATGCGAACACACACCAATGGGAACGGAGGGCTGTGTTTCTCTAGACCTGAAGCAGGCATTTGATTCCCTCAGATGGAATTTCATGTTTGCGACGCTCGTGAAGTTTGGAATACCACCCGAGTATATTGCCTGGGTACAGCTGTTATATACCCGCCCGACAGCCCGAGTCCGGACGAATAGGTGCATATCGGCTACACTGCAAAGGGGACCAGGCAGGGATGCCCATTATCCCCGCTATTGTTTATAATAGCACTGGAGCCATTGTTCTGTAAGCTTCGAAGTTTGGCACACCACAGGGGCATAAGGAGAGCCGAAACAGTCCATGTGGTGTCGGCATATGCAGACAATATTATCCTATATTTGGAGATCTAAGGGGCACGCTAGACCCTATCCCCGAACTATTTGAAGATTTCCGGGCATTGTCGGGCCTCACCATTAGCGAGCCTAAGTCCTATGGGTTCTGCTTCAACGCTACTGGAGCAACTACCCACCTACCCTTCGCACCACACATCTTCCAGGTGGCGGAGACGACCTTCCGGTACCTGGGGATACAGATATACAGGGGGGTGAAGGATATGATTGCAGGCAACTTGGGAAGGGCATCCACAAAGCTGAAATCGCAAGTGCAATTTTGGACCGCACTGCCTCTATCGGTGGCGGGCAGAGTGGCCATCTCTAAGATGGTTGTATTACCCCGTCTGATTTACTACTTCACGGGCCTGCCTTTCATGGTCCCAGCCTCTATGTTTGGGATGTTGAAAACCATACTGACGGAGCTGGTGTGGGCATCAGGACAACGACGCATTAGCCTGACTAAATTGCATCATCCCACTGCGGCGGGCGGTATGGGGGTCCCGGACTTACAGGCATACAGCTACGCTTGTCAACTGCAGTGGCTTGCCTACTGGCTGGCGGGACGCAACCTGCATGAGATTGGCATGTCAGAGACGGATTGGTCAAGGGGAAACGTCCACACCCTGTTACTACCAAGGGCTGAGGTACCTAGGTCGACGCTAAGCATGGGCGAATTTTGCGAATCTCGCGTTCGCGTATTTTGCGGATTTGCGAACTCGCAATCCGCAAAATCCGCGAATTCTAGCGAATTTGCTGATTTTTTTTTGTGTTCGCAAGGATTTCTGCCAGTTTGCGAGGGTTTCGTACCAGTTCGCAATTGCGAACTTACATTTCGGCACGCAACGGTCGCGATTATGTTGTTTC